>NC_046225.1:55528321-56173674 GCF_009819885.2 Catharus ustulatus | reverse complement strand
AACCACTTTATTATTTCTTTTTGCTTCCAGAACACGAAGTCTGACTCTTTGGATTAAAGATTAATAAAAGAAAAAATACAACTCTTCTACAATTCGACTTTTATTCTGATAAAAATATTTCCCTAGCAGTTCCATTTTCATTTGAACTCACTTCATTAAATCCTTCATTAACACTTACAGCTGGTTCTGAAATTTGTGTACTAGTGGACTCCCCAAATTAACTTAGTTCTTATCCATATCTAACCACTCTGACATCAGGTAAAAGACAGTATATGGAAAGGTACTCTTCCTCTTCTTCCCATGAATAAATTTAGTTCAAATTCCTGTTACTCAAATTTTTTATCATGTCTTTAATTTCTTAGCAAATCATACATCACACAGAGACTGCATCAACAATATCTTGATAATGAGCTATTAATGGAAGAAAATTCATTCAAGATAAATCAACGTAACTTTGAAACTTCCATAGTAAATATTACTGGTGCTAACCTAAAACCAAAGAAATCAACAGTTAACTGCCATCAAAGATAAAAATATTACTCATATTTTTAAACATTATATATAATTTAAAATGGGGAAAAGAAGTTTAACATTAGAAAGAGTCCTGCAGCCTCCCTCTTTAATGTATATGGTATTTGCTGTTCAAACTGGCAAACTAATTTTCAGACCATGTAAACACCAAATGCATCATAAATACTCAGTTTTTAACAAAATCTGGCTCAAGGAAAGGCAGTAAGTGAGAAGGATCCATTTTTCTTTTTTTTTTTTTTTCTCAGGCAAAACAACCTTCTAATACCCCATTGAAAAGGCTCTTCATAGCATTGAAAATTATAATGACTGGCTTGTGAAATTAATGACAATTTAAAATAGATTTCTTCAAGGTTAATGAATTTGCATTTCCGTATCCAAAACCTTCCAGGTTGTAAAATTCTCCCACTTTGAACCATTATTAGTGTGATATTTCTAAATGTTCACTTCAGCACAAAATGCTGTATTATACATCTAAAAAATATTTTTTTTTCTGTGGTATGTAGTATACAAAGAACAGTCACTGTAGCAGCCTGTAGGCAAAATTTCAAGGTTTAAAAGCTGCCTCTAGAGAAGTATAAAAAGACGACAAAGTCAATTAAGTTGTAAAAAATCCTTTCTTTTTATGAAGAAGGAGCATATTAGGAATTTTATTAACAGTCAGTGCTGTAGTGTATGTTTCTTCTTTGCAATTTAGAAATTCTGACTTCTGTTACAAATTAACTACTACAGGTCAAACAACTAAGATGCTCCTTAGAGGAACACTATATAGGGCTTTCAGTCTCTGTTGAAAAAGGACACGTATCTTAATTTAGAGGCTGAAGCCTACTCCAGACTGTTTTACTACTTAGACCTGGATAAATATCTTACTAAGAGATTTTATTGTTATCATGAAGTAAGACATTTTAGACAATGGATAAAAATGCCTAGTGAAGTCAAAGGAGGCTGCATTTCTGAAAAAGTTCCAAATGCAGAAAGGAATGTACAGTGATAAATGAAGCAGTCAGAGACTGTCACTAGTGCCTCTAACTGAATGACAAAGCACAAGAAGCCTTCCACAGATGTTGAAATTATGAGGGAGCAAAGCAGGTACTTAAATTCTATTTACTAAAAATAGAAACAATCCTCAAGTTAGAAAAGGAGACTACATTTCATATGTCAAGCTCAACCTGTGCTGTGCAGTACTCCGTTGTTTTATGATGAGCCTAGTACTTCACATTTTGGTCCATAATGATGCATGTGTTCTAGATTTTACAAGTGAAATAAAGATTCACACTACATTAAATAAGTCTTCCTAAAGGTTTTTAGAAAAAATAAGCATTATATTAAAATATTTTTAATATGCTGGCAAGTAAAAGTTTTCTAGTCTATTAATATTCTGTTGGGTGTGGGGGAGTTTTTCACTCTTTCCATCAGCGGAGAAAATTTTTCCCTTTAGCATGTTTAAAGGAACCTGGCGGGCAACTCCCTGGTTTCTAATTACTCAAGACAAAAGAGGAGGGTTGGGGATGAATAGCCATAAGTTGCTTTGTCTTTGCAAGGGACCACTCGCTCTTGCCGGCCCGAACGCGGAGGAGAGAGGCTTTTTTTTTCTCTGCGATGGGACCTGCCTGGCACTCCGACACTGTTACAGCTTCCTGCTTCTGAGAACAGCGCTGAGAACCGGGATGCAGACAGTGAGCGGAGGTTTTTTTCCTTCATCCTTCTCTCACCTGGGACCCCCCTGCCACTTCGCCTGCTTGCTCCTGTAGTTTGCTGCGACTGAGGCTGCCCCCGCTCCACCAGGACTGTGAGGAGGAGAAGACCGTCTGACTGGAAAAAAGACTGAGACTGAATTTCATTCTGTTTTGTCACTGGTCTTTTCACAGCTGATGTTGTTCTTGTTTGTTTTGTAGATATATCAGTAAAGAACTGTTATTCCTAAACCCATACCTTTTGCCTGAGAATCCCTTAATTTCCAAATTATTGTAAACTGGGAGGGATGGATTTTTCACTCTCCATTTTGGGAAAAAGCTCTTGCCTTTTTCTTTTCTGGCAATACTGTCCCCTAAACCAGGACATACTCCCTATATTTTTTCTCTGCTAAACATTAGTAATATCTAGGAATAAAACATTTTGCTAATTTTGGCAAGATAAAATCGGCATTTAAATATTAACCAGGGAGACATTGTAGTCACAATCATAATTTTTATATTGGTCTTTTAGCTTTAGGGAGAGCACTGCCAGCAGATCAAGGCTGGTGATCCTGCCCCTCTACTCAGCCCTAGTGAAGCTTATCTGGAGTGCTGTGTCCTGCTCTGGGCTCCTCAGGACAAGAGAGACATGGAATTCCTGGAGCAGGTCCAGAGCAGGGTGACAGAGATGATGAAGGGACTGGAGCATCTCTGTTACGAGGACAGGCTGAGGGAGCTGGGGCTGTTCAGCCTTGAGAAGAGAGGAGCTGAGAGGAGCTCATCACTGTCTGTCAGTACCTGAAGGGAGGTGTCCGAGGATGGAGCCAGGCTCTGCTCAGTGCTGTCAAGCAACAGGACAAGAGGCAGTGAGCAGAAACAGATGCCCAGGAAGTTCCATCTGAACATGAGGAAAAACTTCTTTACTGTGCAGTGACCAAACATGGAACGGGTTGCCTAGAGACATTGTAGAACCTCCATCAGTCGAGATATTTGAGAACCATCCAGACACAGTCCTGTGCCATGTGCTCTGGGATGGTTCTGCTTGAGCAGGGAGGTTGGACCAGATGACCCACTGCAGACCTTCCCAATCTTACCCATGATTCTGAGATCCTGTACTTCTGAAGTAATAAACATAAGAATATGAAAATGTTGCTATGTTTTAATAATTGAAAAAATATATACAGTAATTTCACGAATACAAGCCGCACCAATTTGACCAAAATTTTGGTGGAAACCCGGACGTGCGGCCAATATTCCGGGGCGGCTAATACATTAACAAAATTCTAAAAGCTGCCAACACGGAAGTGAGAGCCCGTGGCAGCCCCAAGCCAAGCTGGAGCCCGGCCGGCCCCGGCAGAGGGTGGGAAAGCCTGGCAGAGGTGGGGCCAGCAGTGTGGGGGGCGGGCAGCAGAGCCTGAGCCAGCAGGGCGGGGCAGGGAGGGGCGGCAGAGCCCCGGGCCAGCAGGGCGGGGAAGCCCGGGAGAACTGGGGCTAGCAGTGCAGGGGAGCCCGACTGCATAGGGGAAGATAGCAGAAGCAGGAAGCCCGGCGGCGGGGAAAAGCCCCCTAGAAGCAGGGCTGGCAGTGCACGGGAGCCAAACTGCATAGGAGAGGACAGTTGAAGCAGGAAGCACGGCGGCGCGGGGCTGCCCGGCGGCGGGGAAAAGCCCCTAGAAGCAGGGCTGGCAGTGCACGGGAGCCAAACTGCATAGGAGAGGACAGTTGAAGCAGGAAGCACGGCGGCACGGGGCTGGCCCGGCGGCGGGGCAAAGCCCCCTAGAAGCAGGGCTGGCAGTGCACGGGAGCCACATTGCATAGGATAGGATAGTAGAAGCAGGAAGCCCGGCGGCGCGGGGCTGCCCGGCGGCAGGGAAAAGCCCCCTAGAAGCAGGGCTGGCAGTGCACGGGAGCCACATTGCATAGGATAGGATAGTAGAAGCAGGAAGCACGGCGGCGCGGGGCTGCCCGGCGGCGGGGCAAAGCCCCCTAGAAGCAGGGCTGGCAGTGCACGGGAGCCACATTGCATAGGATAGGATAGTAGAAGCAGGAAGCACGGTGGCGCGGGGCTGCCCGGCGGCGGGGCAAAGCCCCCTAGAAGCAGGGCTGGCAGTGCACGGGAGCCACATTGCATAGGATAGGATAGTAGAAGCAGGAAGCCCGGCGGCGCGGGGCTGCCCGGCGGCGGGGCAAAGCCCCCTAGAAGCAGGGCTGGCAGTGCACGGGAGCCACATTGCATAGGATAGGATAGTAGAAGCAGGAAGCACGGGAGCAGGGAGCCTGGCGACGACGGCAGCACCGCCCGGCCGGCCCCGCCGAGCCGTAGCGCCGAGCTGGGCCATCCGCCCCTGTCGGCAACCATGAGCGGGCCGAGCCTCCCTGGCCCCGCCCCGAGCCAGTAAAGCCCGCTATGCCGCGATCCTGTTGCTAATTGGCCAATTTGTGAAAGCTGCGCACGGATTCTCGCTACGAACGAAAGTGCGGCTAATATTCGGGGTGCGGCTTATCTATTGACAAAGACAGCAACATTGTCGAGGCACCGGGGGTGCGGCTTATAATCCGTGCGGCTTGTATTCGTGAAACTACTGTACTTATATCTGGGTTTTCTTAGGTTAAAATTGTATTGTTATATAAGAAGCAAAGCTATTGAGCCTGAAGTTAATTGGACTTGTCTAAGAAGTAAGCTAAAATTCAGTAAATAATTTCAGCTGAACTCTTTTAAAAATTAGAGTAATATTCTAAAAATATCAAAATATTTTACTTTCTCAATAGAGTGACTCCATTTGGAAATTTCAGTATGTTTTATTTTTCCATCCTGATGATGAATATTTTTATGTTTATACTTTATTCTCAATAGAAAAAAACCAAACAAAAACAGAGGAAGAAAAATAATGGGCTAAATAACTTCTGAAATATCTTTTTCTAGAGAAAAATGATTGTAAGAATACACAATTATTGTTAAAAATAAATTCATTCATTACAGCTGATCATAAGATTGGAATGGTTTATCATGGTTTATCAAAGCAATTATCACTGGTCAAAACAGAAAAAAACTATAAAATCCTTTAGATCTTTGCTTATTATTGTTTTATCAATAAAGGTTAAAAAAAAATAAAAATAGAGGCAATAGACAAAATCAAACCCTAAACACAGTTTAGCAGATATTTTTATTAGGGTTTTATAAACTTCTTTATTCTCCCCTTCACTGTAACATGAAAATACACAATCAAATTCCCACAGGTTAATTGGTGCTTTGACAGCTCAAAGGCAATAACCACACGTCTGTAGAAGCCAAACACTAGCTTATTATATCAAGCTTCTTCAAAATTCCCCTCCTACTAGTGAAATAATTCTTCTTTATGAATACCAACTCCTACTCTTCTATTAGAAATTTCCCACTATACTCTTTCCTATGAAACAGACCTGTCTCCTGTTCTTCTGATGGAGGCAGGCTTGTTGGGTTTACCCCTTTTTTTCTGAAGATAATAGCTCAACCAAAGCAACTCTCAGGATGAGAAGTGTACAGTGTTGTTACAAAAATAGTAACTGGATATTAGCCAAAGAGATCTACCAGACTACCAGCTCAGAAGAAAGAAAAGTTTATATAAAGCTCCTGAAAGTGTCTACGTCTCTTTGTCTAGATGTACATGTCAGGAACTTTGAGTGATTGAGAACTTGGGCTTCCTGCCCCATAAACTGAAGGAAATGTTGACTAAATTAAAAAAATACTGATTTCTCTGTTGGAACTAGAATCTTTATAAAATAAGGCAGTATGTTTTTTTATTGTGGATATGCTCTAGGTTTCCATTTATGCCTTTAAATAATTCAGTGAAGTTTCCTTAAAGAACATTGATAAAGTTTCTGTTTCTTCAGTTACCCTACAGCACAGTTGTCATTTCTCTTTCCCCTCTGAAGGATGAGACTGCCCTCATCGATAGAACAAAAGTGCTCCTTTGCATGTCAAATAACCTTGCATCTGGATAGGTCAAACTGGCACAGAGACACCACCTGCTGCTTTTTTATAGACTTGCTCAGTACAGAAGGTCACAACCACTTTTCAGGTGAATTGAACCCCTAGGGACTCAGTAAGAACTTCTACTTTTACTCTACCTTGAAAGGAAATGAGATTCAGATAATGGGGGAGTAATTTTAATTTGTGCCAGTACTGTTTCATGAAAAAAAAGAGACTCTCAGCGATGATTATTTATAGAGTATTAATTAACCAATTCGAAGCCTATTTCACAATTCTGTTTTAACATTAGGCAGGGTTTCCAAATTTTGTTTCAAAAACTACTCTGAATTAACTTGCTTCAGGCATTTCTTTCCATAGTTTAACTGCCCTTCCTGAACTATAAGTACCTTGTGAACAGATATTTACATATATTTTAAGAGACCTTAATAATGTTCTACTTCACCTACCAGTTTTACAAAGTTGTAAACTATACATTGTTATGAAATTCAGTATTTAAGAAAGCAAAACTTGAAACAAATTATTGATGAATACATCCCGACAGTGACAAAAAGAAATATATTGTGACTTTTATAGCTGGCTCATAAAATGTCTGAACACATTGTCCCACACCTCACTCTAATCTGTTTTTCTCATCTGATTATAAAGTATTATGCGCTAGATGGCAATCCCTTAGGGAAGAATTGCTGTTTATACCAGGTTTCTTAGAATTCTGCAATATTTTCTCACCAAGATATCTTTAAAAGATATTTAATATACTATTCTTGGAAACAATACAACTTTTAAATTCTTTTATTTATCTTCAGTCCTGGCTTAGTTTGCCTTTGCCCGGGGGGCAGGAAATTGAAATTTCTCTTCAAAAGACTGTTTACTGAGGATTTGAGTTTCCCTGGATGAGGCTTCATGAGCCCCAAGCAACAAAAAGAAGATTCCAATACTCTGAGAGTTTAACATCTACAGATTGCGAGTAGCCAGAAGATAGAGAGGAGATAAACAGACACTAACAAACCCCCTGGTGAAGTCAGAGACACTTGGTCAGGGAAAAGATCAATAAGAGAACCAAAGAATGAGGGCCAAATTAGCGTTGAAGGTGAAGAGAACAATAACCAATAGGAGATCAAACACTAAGAACCGTGTAACAGAGAACCAATGAATGAGGGTTCTTTGGGTTTTTTGTGTGCAAATCTGAGAAAAGTTTGGTAAAGAACCACATGTGATGGAATGATTTCCACTGCACAACACAGGTTTGTGTGGATGGAATGATTTCCTTTCCACATGCTGGCCAGAATAAAGTAATGCCTAATTCTCTAACACTTAAAAGATGTTTTTTGGAGAATTTCTGTTTCTTATTGGACGTTTATGACATGAATGAAAACCTCAGATTATTCTGTTTCTCCTTTGGATTCCTTTATCCCTCAATATGAATTTAGAGGTCATAGAATCATGGAATGGTAGAACAATGACATGGTTACAAAGAACTAGCTGCAGTTTACCCTGAGAGACCCTGAATCTGCATGGATTACAAAAGTACAGCCTGAAAAAGTGTATTAGGAGGAGAGAACTTAATGGAGAAAGCATATCAGATATTTAGATATATCAAAATCAAAGATATTCAATCTTTATAAGATTAATTTTAGAGAGAAGTCATGGTGGGACTTGCTCAGATTACATTGAAAAGGCTCTTCTGCTTGCCTGTTTTTTGGCATAATGAAGAAATATCAAAAGAAGGGACCAAGAAGTCTCAATTTGAAACTTTTGGTATGCAAAAGCATGTCTCAAAAATGGATGCATCACAGAAATTTCAAGCTCTCATAAAGGTCCATAAAACTCAGTCATCATACTCCCTGGTATATTAAAAAGCCTTAAAAGCATTTGGTACTTCTTTCATAATCAGGCTTTTATATATGAAGAGTAATTTAACTGTCTTCACAGCAGTTCTCCCTCTGAAAATGATGACAGAAAGAATACATTAGATATACTTTTACAATATTTTTTCTTTAGCAAAAATCACTAAGAGCTGCAACTGTTTAATACCTCCAAAGAAAAGCTTATTAAAGCATATAGTGCCACAATATATTAAAACTAATGAAAGTATTGGAACATGCTCAAAGATGTGAAAAAATAAAGAAGCTACCTAGTTAAAAAAACACAAAAACCAAAAAATAAACAATATGATGATGTGCTAAAGAATAAAAGTCTTTTGGTTTTTAAAATGGGAGAATAACATCTAATGGAGTAGAAAAATAAGACATATTTTTATATTGATCAATGCAAAGAAGGACCTGCTATAATTTCACATTCAAACCTTGCTTAATGCTCTAAAAGAGAGTGAATTTTCCAAGAACTGAGGAAACAATTTCCAATATTCTTCACGCCACTTGAAACCATCCAATGAAATTTTAGAAAAACAAATTTTTTCATTTATATTTTGGTATGGAGACATTTGAAAGTTTTCCTAATTTTTCGTATTTCCTTGAGATATTTCTTTAAAACATTATTGGAACAGTTGCAACTTCAAAACAGTAATAAGAATAAGAAGGTCCACCATCCCTTCTGTATCTGATTGCTTCTAAACTTCCATGGCTTATGAATCACCAAGTGACCAGCTCTGCTTAGAGAAACATTTAGCTTGTCCCCTTGTCCCACACTCACACTGACACGTATGCACACACTCCATACACCAGTTCAGAAGTTCTACACTAGCTCTTACATTATTATTAATAATTAACTACTATTATGATGCAGTAAAAAGCAATAACATGCATTTCAGATATTATTTCCATTCTAATAGTATTGCTTAAAAAAACTAGTCTGGTTAAGATTACAGTAATTTCGCAAACATAAGGTGCACCGGACTATAAGGTGCATCCCTGGGGAGTCGGCAAAATTTGTAACTTTGTAGATCAGATAAGGTGCACCGGACTATAAGGAGCACCTTTTTTTTTGCAGTGAGGCTCCGCCCCCAGCTCCCCCCACGCAGTTGCTGGCCGAGGCCCTGCCTCCACCCGGCAGCCATGGGCCCCCAGGCCTGCCCCCACCCAGCAGGGGCGGTGCCACGGGCCCCTGGGCCCACCTC
This sequence comes from Catharus ustulatus, assembly GCF_009819885.2. NCBI lineage: Eukaryota > Metazoa > Chordata > Aves > Passeriformes > Turdidae > Catharus > Catharus ustulatus. The sequence goes on along the minus strand of NC_046225.1, from coordinate 56,164,430 downwards.
CAGCCGGCTGCTGTGGCACTGCCGGCTCCCCCCACGGCTCACAGCTCACACTTCCGGTTTGGCAAATTTCGCAACTTTGTACATCATATAAGGCGCACCAGACTATAAGGCGCACTTCCAGGTTCGAGGGAAAATTTTAGTCAAAAGGGTGCGCCTTATAGTAGTGAAATTACTGTAAATATATGTAGATTTAAATTACTGTGCTGCATAAATAGGTGTAGTATAAAAGAAGCAGATGATGTATCACCCATCCTTAGTATCTTTTTCTTTCTTTCTTTGTTTTTTTAAAAATTTTTTGACTTCCTAAATTACCCTATTCTCAGCTTTTGAGAAGCCAGATGCTCTAAAAGATCTCTTTTCCTACAATATGATAAATTAACTTATAATTTTCTCTGCGATTAACTACTGTTAAAAAAGGGGGGGGAGAATAAGTTTTTTTGTAATCACTTAGAAGATTACTATTTCAGTATTATTTACTAGGAGAAAAATGCAGCCTAAAACCAGTATCAAAATTTTATTAGCATATTGAAAGACCTACTGAGTTTTACACACACAACAGTCTCATTTCATAATGACTTTCACAATATCTACAATTTTTGGCTCGTACAGGCTGGAAATCCAAAACCAAACAGAATTATTAAAAAATATTTCTACTTATTCTATGATGCTTCATTGCAATGTTTTCAAGATACAAACTGTAAAATTTACAAGCATAAACCCTGGAATCCATCAGGAAGAGTATTGTAGAGCATTGATATTAAGGCAAGTGCATACATCTTCCAAAATAAAATATATCATATAGTCACTCACAGTGCTGCGAGATTCCCTTAAATTCAAACTCAGACTTCCTGGAATGGAGAAGAAAGTGAATGGCTTGCCTTGTATCACTAAAAAAGTGGGCTGAAAGAATAACCTTTGCATGTAAAGAGGCATAAATAATTAGATAATTTTAATTTTTTTCAGAGATACATACAAATGCTACTTTCAGCTTTTCCTGTTCTCTTTTAAGAAATTATGCACTAAAAGAAGAACTTTCACAGTTCGAGTGTTACCATATATATATATATCAGCATTTTTAATCGGTTCCATTATTTTTGACAAACAACTTTGAATCAAATTTCCAGTCATGCACATAAATTACACACTACAAAATGTATACAATGGCAGAAAGATAACACAGTAACACAAACTTAATATTGGTGATTCTTAATATTAACCAAGCCTGCAACTGTTCTTTAATCAAGATTTTGTATTACTTTCCTTAGATTTTAGATCAACACCAGAATGACACCAATTAAGGTTTTAACATTAATTAAATCAGTCTCCTGATAAGCTAGTTAAATTTACTACCTCCAAAAGTGTTCTGAAACAAATTGTTTTTCTATTTAGTAATCCTATGGTAGACACACACAGACAAATACATCTGGAACCACTGTATTTTTAGAGATATAAAATAAACATTTCTAATTGTCTTATCAGTAGTATATTATAAAAACAATTACTAAAATGAATGAAGATCTTAAAATGCAATAAGATGATGACATTTGATTTTTTGTTTATGTCAAATTCCCATGTGAACAATGCTGGCTTGTGCACATGCTACTGCTATAACACCAAAAAGTTAGTGCTTTAGATAATTTATTAAAATAGCATGTATTAGTCTTGTTTCCATAATCAGAACCTTGCTTCTAAGCATACCAGGTTATGCATGCAGAATAAATTCTTTTCTGTGACAGTGTTGAGGCACTGGAACAGGTTGCACTGAGCAGCTCTCTATGCTTTGTCCCTGGAAGTGCTCAAGGCCAGGCTGGATGGGGTCTTGAGCAATGTGGTCTAGTGGAAGGTGTCCCAGTTCCTCATGGGGGCTTGGAGCTAGATGATCTTTAATGTCCCTTCCAGCCCAAACCAATCTCTGACTCTTTGATTCTGTATCCAGGGCACTGGAGGAAGGAAAGACTGCAAATTGTTAACTCTGATGTCTGTTTCTTTCACTCTGCTCCAGCATGAGGCCATTTGGATTCCAAATAATAAATTCAGAATTCAGATTTTAACCCCTTTTGTTTGCTTGTGCTTGTTTTTTACTGGTAAGGATACCTCCCGGAGCACAAATAAAATTCAAACGTCCTTTTTTACATGCAAAAATGTTTACCTTCACTGAAATAGTTGACTGTATGCATACACAGAATTATTATAATATTTATTTGAAAGTTTTTTTACCATTTAATCCTAATGATCACTTTAAATGAAGATTAAATTGCATTCAAGAGAAACATAAAGTAAGAGAGTTCATGAAAGGGTGCCAAAAAAAACCACTGTAGCTGAGATTCCCCTGCAGCCTGTGGTGCAGCCCATGGTGAGGCAGCTGTGCCCCTGCAGCCCATGGAGGAATGGGGGGATGCTGAAATCCACCTGCAGCCCTGGAGAAGTCCCATGCTGGAGCAGGTGATGCCTGAGAGGAGGCTGTGACTCTGTGGGAGACCTGTGCTGGAGCAGGGTCCTGGTAGACCCACGGCGAAAGAAGTTCAACAGAAGCAGATTTCCTGGTAGGACTTTTGTTATATTTTTCCTCCATATGAGAAGGCTTTGGTGAGTGACTGGCAGCCAAGAAGGGTCAACACACTACATCGAAATTTTACACAATCATGCTTTAGTGAGAAACTAGAAAATAACACCTGTCCAAAATGTCCAAAAAAAAGGACAATGGGCCAAATTACAATTATTGTTTTTTATCTGTCAATTGCCATTGACAGAAAAAGTATCAGGAATGTCTTTTATAATTCATGATAGAATTGAGATTGTCAGGTGAAGTTGAAGGCCAGAGTGAGGAAACCAGGCAGTAGCATTATAAGTTATTTTGAAACAGCATTGAATACAGTGTTTCAGAGAGGAGAGATCATCAGATGAACAATTTAGTCTATGATTTAAATACAGTCTCTACTCAACAAATGTCTAGGCAAAAAAAAAAACAAACTTTAGATTAAATAATTAGTGTACTTAAAGGTCCTGATAAAAATCATAGATTTTCCACACTATAGAAACACCACACTGCTAAGTTTCCTATATCACATATGCAGAACAAAGGCTAAAGTCATAGCTTCAAATTAGTTTCTTCAATATAAGGGACACATAAATCATTTAGAAGCATGTTACCTCTAACATGACATGACACTTTTTTTTTTTTTTTGAGTTAGATATGTGGTTTATATGCGGTTTTTAGTCTTTGATCTTAAAAGCTTGAGATTTAATAAAATTATAAAGATTTCACTATATCTGATGGTCTAGGAGCCTTTGAAACATGCCAATATATTTTCTTAAAATAATGTTAAATTAATCTAGCAGTAAGAAGGGATCAAGTCATAAAGGTTCACAAAATCAGAGATGAAGAGGAAATTACCAGGATCGGCACTGCCAATTTTTTGTAAAAAGTATTTGTAAGTAGATTTTTTGGTTTCAGATTGTTCCAATTCAAAACTTCACCCACTTATACCTATTGTAAATAAATCCACCCTAAAACTGGGAAGCATTTTCTTCCAACATGGGAGGAACTTCAGTTTTGACCTTTATCATATCTGAAAATCTAGACAATGTTGTAGAATTCCTTTGCCTTTTACTTTGAGAGAAGTGTGATATCTACACAGTGTTAATAGTTTGTTGGGGTTTTTTTTAAATATAATTCCCAATGGACTATGCTGGCTGTTTTTGATTCTGTTTTGTTTTGCTCCCCCAAAACATGTTATTCAAATTGAGCCATTCAAACTGGATATATTTCTTCACAAAAAACTATATGTTAGGAGAGACATCAATAGTATCTAGGTAGTAGAAAGTATTGGAAAAGTTTAATTAATTGAAAAGGCATTTTATTATGTTGATGGCTTGATTACATACTTTTAACAATTGAACAGTCCTATGTAATTTTCCAAAGAAGTAGTAAAGAAAACACAAAAACCCCTGAACTGTTAACCTCTCATAAAAAAACAAAAAATTGCAAGTTATTATCACAGACCTGGTTAAAGGATAGTGCTGGTTAAACAATATTTTAATTGATAATGTAAAATTTAAGATATATCTGTGAAGTAAAATAACCTCATTAAAGTTACCTAATTGAGTCAATATTAAGGATAAAATTCAGAGTGGCAGCCTTGACAAAGTCATATTTAGAAAGCTTTCTAAAAGAACGTATCTTTGTGGGGCTTTTTTTCAGATATCTTTTAATTTGAATACTTATGAATAGAATTGTGAAAGTTTGCAGGAAGGTGTTGATTTTTTTTTTTTTAATCATTGTCAGAAGCCAGGCAGACTTCCCAAGATAAAGTTTCTTTCCAACAAACTTATCTCTCTGGCAGTCCAAAAATGTCAACTATCTGCCATGAAACTGGATACCTCATCATCTACTAGATCTATCTTTAGCCAGGATACTCCATGGAGAGAGGGTTTCTTTTTAGGATATGCAGGGAATCTGAATCCTGAGGCTGAGTTGGCAGGAAGCTTTTCATTTCTGATGTTCTGGCAGCATCTGTTTGAGTAAGATTTCTTTGGGCATAGACTCATTCAGCTTTGTGATGGTAGTTGGGAAGCTGAGATTTCAGATCTGCAGCAGGCATTTTATTTCCAAGTTAAACCCCCTAAATATCAGTTTTTGAAAACTATTAGAAAAAAAATATTACAATGTGAGAATTTAATGAAGAAATATATCTTCCATAAAATTTATGGAGTTATGAAGTGTTAAAAGGGACAACACAAATAATAAAGACGACATCAATCTAAATCATCATGAGGAAATTGTGTTTTGCCTTAGAAAATTTGAACTTACCTTGCTCTTTTACCATTGGCACACATAACTTTGCCTTTTCCATATACAGTGAGCTCACTTCAAAATATCTCCTCTTTGTGTTAACAAGATCAGAGATGACATTTCAACAGGCCAGATGTACATTAACTTGAATAGATGAATTGAGCAGTCTCATTATTTATCAGCTTGGAAAAAACACTAGGTTTAATTTTTTACTCTTTTCTGGTAATATATTAATCTATATTTATCTATTTTAATATTTTCTTGAAGAAATTACTGTGCTTCAAGAATAAGAGTTCTTAATGACTAGTTATTTTGTAAAAATATATGTTGTAATATGAATACTTAAAAATTCTAGTTGATGAACCAGAAAAATACATTAGTTTTCTTAAAAAAAAACATTTAAAATAAAAGTCTCACAAAGTTTTCAAGCTAATTTATTTTCTTTTACCTCAGAAAATGCTTTAAATTTTATGTAAGTCAAAACATGTCTTATAGGTTATGAGTTGTGAGTGAAGGTTTTTTGGTTTGTTTGCTTGTGTGCTGGTTTTTCTGATTAGTAAGTTCAATATTGTTTTAAATTTGGTTTTCTTCCATGTGTTTAAAATAAAAAAAAAAAACTCTCAGCAAATTCGTATTCTTATAATCTTTGCTTTGGCGTTCAAAAACATCCATCTCTGTGCAATTCCTGACAGGTTGTGCAAACGTTGTACTGCGTTGGCTTTGGCTGGGATAGCATTAATGTTCTTCACAGTAGCTGCTATGGGGCTGTCTTTTGGATTTGTGCTAAAAACAGTGCTGATAACACAGGGATGTTTTCATTATTTCTAAATAATGACTGCACTGACACAGTCAAGCCATTTTCTGCTGCTCATACCACAACATCAGTGAGGAGATAGGGGATGCAAAAAATTAGGAGGAGACACAGACAGGACAGTAAATCCCAAATTCCCTTAGGGATATTTTTTACCAGATGTGCTCATAATGCTTGGTGCAAAAGAATGCTCAAAGAGCATTGAGAACATATTCAAAATTATGGAGTTTTTTTTCCCAGGTCACCAGTATGTGTAATGGAGCCTTGCTTTGCTGGAAATGGCTGAACACCTGTCTGACCTAGGGAAGTGGTGAACGAATTACTCATCTTGCTTTGATAATTCATTTTATTTGCTTCCATGTGCAACTTTTGTTTTACCTTTTAAACTGTTTTTGTCTCAACCCAAAAGTTCCCTCACTTTTTATCTTCTGATTCCCTCCCCTCTTCTCACCAGAAGGAAGTGACAGAGTGGTTGTGTGGTACTTAGTTGCTGGCTGGGGTTAAATCACACCATGTATTTTCCTAAGTCTTACTGGAACTTAGAGGAACTACCCAATGATTGTGATGACTGTGCTACAAACAAAATATATTTTTTGTGTATTTTCAGTTCAAAAGACGTGCCACTGAAATAGCTGTGATAAGATACTGAATATAGTATATTCAGTATATTCAGTTTTCTAGTACACTAGAAAATGGGCACACACACACACCCATTGCCCCAAAAACAATGTCTCAAAAAGTGGAAATAAATTGAAAAAAGAGCATGCTGGAGTGCTAATCTTGAATAATTTGTAGAATTTTTTTGGTATAACTGCATTGCAAATGCATGGGAGTTGTGGCTTGAAAATAAAAGAGGCCATGAATTATCTGTGGGGTACATCAGAATTTATTTGATGGATTTTAGAACTAGATATGTATATATGAGTTAGTTATTTTAAAGAAGCTTTTACCAGACTTTAGAAATAACTAATCTTGGTGCCCAAGGGGTTTTACTCTGTATCACATCTTGGACTGGGAATTTTCTATTTTAGCCTATGGTATGAGTCCTAAGGTGACTGTAACTTTCAAAGAGTGTTACGTATCAGTTATGAAGTCCATCTATTTCCAGACTCCCCATCATTTCTACGTACCCAAGAAATCACAAATAGGTAAATCCAGTGAAGGGTTTCTCCTGTCTTAGTCTGTAACAATGTTTGCAGTGATTCTAATAGGGAAGGTAAACACATCCACCGTAAAAGAAATGTACAGTAATTTCACTATTACAAGCCACACCTGATTATAAGCCGCACGTCTGGTTGTTGACAACTTTTTGTTATTTGTCCATATATAAGTCGCACCGGATTATTAGCCACACTTTCGTTTGCAGCGAGGATCCACGTGCAACTTTCACAAAGTTACCAGTTAGTAACAGAATTGTGTAATCACAGGGTTTACTGACTCGGCCCCGCCTGGGGCGGCTGCCAGGGAGAGACCCTGGTCCCACTCACCACTGCCGCCGGGAAGCTGGGGTGCAGCGTCCCCGGCTGGTGCTGCCGGGAAGTGGGAGAGGGGCGTGCCTGGCAGGTGCCGCCAGGAAGCGGTGTGTCTGACCAACGCCGCCATGCTTCCCGGGGCCAGGCAGCACTGCCAGTGCGCCGCCGCTGCCCCGCCGCCCAGGGCCACGTGGGCTCCGGCTCAGCTCGGGGCTGCTGTGGGCTCGGACATCCGGGTTGGGAAATTTCCAAAACTTTTTCATATATTGGCTGATCCTGAGTGTAAGCTGTACTTCCGGGTTGGGACCAAAATTTTAGTCAAAATGGTGTGGCTTATAATCATGAAATTACTGTAGTTTGATATTGCACAGCCTTTGGCTTAAAAACCATGCTTCTTCACATTTGACTAAAGCAAGAGGAGAAATTTAAGAAAAAAAATTTTAAAAAATCTTCACTTAAAATTTGGGAGAAGAAAATATACTTTTACTACCACTTCTTTTTCCAAGGAGATCTGCATTGTCAGGTTTCCTGTCTCACCAATAGGTTTCTGATGTTGTGCCTTTGCAGCAGGTCAGTATTTACAGCTGAATAGTCTGTGCTGAAGTATACCTACTGCATATGATCGAACTTTTTTGTTTCTTTACTCCTCTTACATTTTTAAACACAAATTATTGCACAAAAAATACAGAACTCAGGAACAGAAAATATGGTTGGGAAGTTATTAGTTGTTGTAATATGGTTGGTTGTAATTAAGAAAAGACTGAAAAGTTGAAGCAGAGTCTAGGATTTGTATAGTTTAAGTTAAATAAATAGAGGAAATTGTACCTCCTGTGTTCATTCTAAGATTGACAAGTATCTTGGCTGGTGGAGTGGAGAAGGGCTACAGATTTTTTCAGTAGCTGGAGTGACAGCTGATTGCTTTGCTTGTTTTGTTATGTATTGGATTTTGGGGATTTTTTGGGGTTTTTTCTTTTTTTTGGTCAGGTCTTTAAAGTGTGGACTGTGAAGAGACATTTTATGTTTTATTTATTAGGAATTAATTGGGTTTTATGTATTTGCCCTGTTCCAAGGTTTGGTCAATAATGCTACGTGTTAGTAATAAAGGAGAAATGGAAGAAAGGACTTGCTTAGCAATACTGAGGGGAAACAAAAAAAAAATTAAATTAAAGTGACCTGACCAGCTAAAAACTCTTAAGGGTGTTCAAAGCTATGTATTTAAACGCTATTAAAGAGTAATATACTTCAATGTATTTTATATGTGTGTTAAATACTCACATATTAGCATTTTCAATTAGCATAATTTTCAATCAAGAATGCAATTATTACAAGTAAACATGAGTTCTGACAAAAGAAAGAATTATTTTACAATGAGGATAGGTATAAGTTAACTTTTTGGTACAGTTGTGAAATATGGATGTTATAAAGTATAAAGGAAAAATAAAAAATATACTAAAAAGTAAGACTATTACACTAAACATATTCTTACATTGTTAAATTCCTATCTCTATGAAAATGGAAATTCACTTCTTAAATCCTTTCCTTTATGCAAGATAAGAAATTGAAATCCTTCATTACAATTATGCAAACATTGATTTCTCTGAAAATTTACAAAATTTTTACTACCTGAAAATTTATTTTTCCATAGATTTACAGTGTTTTTTCTCTATGTTCCTACTTAAAAAGCCCCTACAGAAGTACACACACAGCATCAGTAACTACTCTTTTCCTTTCTTGCTGAAGCTGCCTATCATAAAATAGACTACAATTAGATTACAGCAATTTCACAAATACAAGCCGCACCATTTTCACCAAAATTTTGGTGGAAACCCGGAAGTGTGGCTAGTACTCCGGGGCGGCTAATATATTAACAATATTCTAAAAGCTGCCAACACGGAAGTGAGAGCCCACGGTAGCTCCAAGCCAAGCTGGAGCCCGGCAAGCCCCGGCAGAGGTGGGAAAGCCTGGCAGAGGCGGGGCCAGCGGTGTGGGGCGGGGCGGGGAGGTAGAGCTCGAGCCAGCAGCATGGGGAAACCCAGCGGCATGGGGAAGCCCAGCAGAACCGGGGCCAGTAGCGTGGGGGAGCCCAGCGGTGCAGGAGAGCCCAGTAGAAGCTTGGCTAGCAGTGTGGGAGAGCCTGGCGGCACGGGGAAGCCCAGCAGAACCGAGGCTAGCAGCGTGGGGGAGCCCGGCGGCGCGGGGGCCTGCAGTGGCGGCCAGGGTGAGCAAACGCAGTGGCAGCAGTGCCGGTGGCGTGGGGACAAGTGAGCCTGGTGGTGGCGGCGGCAGCACCACCCCGAGCCGAGCCGTAGCGCCGAGCTGGGCTACCCGACCCCGTCGGCAACCATGAGCGGGCCGAGCCTGCCTGGCCCCGCCCCGAGCCAGTAAACCCTGCTATGCCGCGATTCTGTTACTAATTGGCAAATTTGTGAAAGTTGCACACCGATTCTTGCTACGAACGAAAGTGTAGCTAATATTCGGGTGCGGCTTTTTTATTGACAAAGACATCAACATTGTCGACGCACCAGAAGTGCGGCTTATACTCCGTGCGGCTTGTATTCGTGAAATTACTGTTACTATTTAAAGAATATATATGATTTTAGGTTCAGTTGCTAGTTCTAACATTTTTTGCTTACTTAAACTAAGTTTCAAAAGACAAATATATTATACTACTTCAAAACATTCAGAAATTTTCTACAGAATATATCCTGAAAATGATAAATAAGTTCTAATTTTATCTCTTTAGACCACACTTGTTCTGTGAAATTAAGAATACATTTCCAACATATTTTTTTCTGATAAATGTTTTGTAAGTCCTGGGTAACATGTCATGCTTTTAATGAATTATCTAATCTTTTAAGAACTTTAAGGAAAGAAAAAATGCATTTTATTGGTAAATCTCAGTATCTAAATTGTTACTGGTACAATTACATTGACTATGATTGCAACACAAATTTTGGTTATCTTTTTTGACCATTCAAAAGATAAATAAAGATATTTCTTTGTCTTTCCTTTTCTGCTAGAGCACTTTGTTGGTGGTGGTCTTTATAAAAAGTATTATTATTTCATTTTAACATATCTTGGAATAAGAGGAGGATTCAAATAGCATAATCTCTTATGTTTAGGTTCTTCAAACCTCCATCTTATTATTTCTTTACACTTTTTAGGCATTTATTATTCTTATTAATTTCTTCCTCAGGAAGCATATTTTTAAGGTATTTATTTTGGTCTCTGCAAGCTTGCATGCATTCATATCAATTCTCAGCATGGTTTATGAACCAGCTCTTGCATCTGTCTCTTTCTGATCCAGCAAGAGAAGAACTTGGTATCTGACTTCTCTCTTCATTATTATTAGCTGGAATAAAACCAGGTAGGGTAGGGTATGTTCTTATATAAACAGACTCTTCATATTTCCTTTATGAATAACTCATAGGTTTACTGACATTCCTGCTTAATCACTTAAAAATTACTTTGGCTTAGATTAAGTAGGAAAAAAAACACACAGGTAATACCACTTAGACATGACAGTTATTAAAAATACAGTACAAAATGTATTGCTCTGAAAACTGAACAAAAATTTGGTTCTGTTATACAAAATTTCGTACATAGATATATGGCAACTGTCTCTGTTACAAAAAGTTGAAAATTATAAACACATAAACTGATCTCTCAGAAATATATAATCCAAGTATCAGACTTTCCCAACATAAACCAGTATGAACACTTCTACTTATAGAAGTACATTTAAGCCAGTAACAAGACTAGATTACACAGGAAAACGAGAAATTATTTTGAGTCTTCTAATATTCATCAAAGTGAAAAGATTGACATGCTTAAAAAGTCTGTTAAATCTTTTAAACTGCCTACGTAGTATCACATCATCTGCCCACTGCCTTCAATATCTGATCACTTATATAAACCAAATCATAACCAAATGAATATAAACAATTGTTTTTTACAGAATTTCAGAAAGCATAATAAAACAATATTGAAGATGCATGAAGAAAAGTGTTGAAGAAGGACCTGTAAAAGATAATGTACTCTCTCACTTGCAAAATATTTTGCAAGTGACAGAGCTATTTCTATTCCTAGGATCTCTGATTGTTTTTAAAATTGATATTTTATTTCTCATTACTCTAGTAATGATCTTGACTGGTAATAAATTAAATTTAGGTCAAGCTCATTTTTCCTGTGATGGTACTTAGTGAGTAATCTCAGCCTGTCATTATCTCAACCTATGAGGCTTTCATTGTATTTTCTCTCACCTTTCCAGTTGAGGAGAAGGAGTGATAGAGTAGGTTTGGTGGGTACCCAGTAATACAGCCAGAATGAACCCACCACAGTTTTGTAAAACCCATGCTCAACCTGTTAACTTGCTTTCTTCCTCTTTGAAAATACATACAAACACACTAAATAGAGTATATACAAGATTAGAGTAACAATTGACCATGAAAGTCTGGTGGAAACTGTGGTTGGTGGAAAACTGAGAAAAACTGAAATGTGTCAAAATAAAAACAAGAATCAGAAAAATATGTCCAGCCATATAGGGTGTGAAAAGAGCAGGCAGTGATCTAAATGTTCAGAAAGAGTGTTCTGGCTGACTCAAATCTTTGCATATCCCTGTTGAAGCATTGTCAAAGGTAGCAGTCTTCAGATGGTTTGGCAAATACATATACCTGAATGTAAGAAGTCTGTTAAGAAATCTCAGACTGAGCTATCACAGTGGCTGTTCATCTCTAAACACAGAAGATATAGGTTTTTGTCTCTCTGGGATTGACACATTATGACATGACACATATTCATGTTCTGTATCAATCAGAATCAATTTATCTTTTCACAGTTATGAGTTGTTGAACTAAAAATACAGTTTTGGTGTTAGCCATGGGATAAAATTAAAAAGCTCAAAAAAATCAAAAACCAAAAAACAAGCCAAACCAAACCAGAAAACAAAACAAACATTTGAGGTTAGCATATATGGTAAAAAGAGACAAATAACATCATTAAATTATCTCTATGTTTCACTAACTTATAAAGACTCTGCTTCTGATGTTATTATTCAGGTCTCTAAAATCTTATAATCTAAGAGGTTAGACAGACAGAGAAATGGACACAAGCATATGACAGGCTTAAAAATTTGAAACACAATTTATTCAGAGACTCAGTACTGAATAGTCCTTCTTTTAGACAGCTTTTTATTGACCAGCTCAGTGTATCAGTGGGTATTTGGACTGTGTTAAACCTTGAGGTGAGAAGAGTGAAAAAAAAAAGAAAAACACCTGATCATTTACAATAATCAAAATATATTTTCTCAAGAATCAAATTATTCTGAGAAAAAGATTGCCTGTCAAGAAAACTGTGCTTTAGAAGCCCAGAAATACTGTTTAATGGAGCAGTATTTTTCCCACTGACTGCTCATTGCCCCTTAGCATGGACTAATCAGATGTAGAGACAGGATGCTTGAATTTTAACATGATTCTGAGCCTTTTAAATTCACAATTAGTCATTGAACTGACACCAAGTATATCAATACAGACAATTAATTTTGATCTAAAACTGTCTGGAGACTTTCTTTCTAAAAGAACTATGACTTGTAGCACAATTAAATGTTGAAGTGCAAAGTGCACGTATCTAAGAAAAAGAAGGGTATGGTATTTACTTTCAGTGATCTGTAAAGAATAAGTTACAGTTTTTATACTCTGCATATGTGCACACTGAACTAACATCACCGGAAAATTTCAAGGAAAAAGAATTTGGAACATCTTTCTTTCTTTTTTTTGGGTTTTGGATTTCTTGTTTGTTTGTTCATCATTTTGGTTTTTGATTTTGTTTGTATATAGAAGAAAGGCCAGAAAATATAACCTGACAGAAACTGTAAAGTAGGAGAAAAAAAATCTGTTATTGGTTAGACCAGTGGTAAAGATTTCAGGAGTCTCTATTCTATTCTTGGCTTTATCACTCATTTTGTTGGGGTCTTAGGAGTGATTTGTTTCCACTTAGTGCATCTCTGTGCCTACACCTATAAATTCTGGACTAAGTAGAGAAGATTGTATAGGGTTAGGAAACCTGGACAAAATGCTAATAGAGTCAGTCTGGTTCTAAATAAAGTGAAGTACATCCAGGGGACATAATGAACCTTAATTCTGCTATACTAGTTCTGCATTTTGATAGTGAACTAATATGAAGTGGAAGATTGAGTTCTATAAATTTTCTAAAAAATTTGGTTTGGTTTGGTTGTCATGCTGTTGGTTTTCAAATATTTTTTCAGTTTTTTCCCCCCCAGTATTATATGTGAAAGAAGTCTCTGTAATTTTCAAATACAAAACTTTACACATATTCTGAAAGATTTTTAAAAATTTACCCAATGCTTTGCAGAAAATGTATTTAATATAAAAAGAAAAGTTGCTTTTCCGAGGGAATTTACATTTGTTGGAATAAAAACTGTGCTGTGCTAAGTAAGAATTACAACTGCTTTTATATTTTGAGTATATAAATAGTATAGCTTTTATTGAAGTCTGTATAATTTAGATTTAAATCAATTTATGTTCTACTTCTTTAAATAAAGGTTTTTTTTATCTTTATGACTTACAGTATAATATCTATACAGTAGCTTATATATATTTGTAACTTATGTGATTTTATTACTTGGAAAATCTAAAATTGTCGTCACTTCAATTTGTAAGGCCAAATAAATAAAATAAACAAGGTCACTCATATATGTTTTACTTGAATAAACAAATTCATTCAAAATTAACCCATGACTTTCTATAATTTAAGAAAAACCCACACACAACACCATAAATTCCAAATTACAGGTTGCTTATCCAGAGACTTAGTCTTATCTTTGTGTTGATTAATTTTCAAAATCCTTTTGTTTGTTCGAATTTGAAGCACATTCAGTACAAGACAATTTTATGTTTTAAAGTTGATCATTGGTTTAAAAATTTCAGTTTTCAGATGACACTTCACTCTGTAAGATAAGAAGGATCATTCTATAAGCCTGAAATATTTTTTCCCGCAGTTACTGACTACCATGTTAGGTAGAATTGCTGTGCTTCTTTCTAATATTGTTAATCCCATTAAGATGGAAATTTCTTATCTATGTTTTTCTTTTCAGTTGTTGTTTTATTGTCTATATACCATAAAAATAATCTGACATCACTATATTAAGCTTCAGCTTCAGTTCCTGTAGGAGGCAATCTTTATCTTTCCATTTAACTGAGAATGAAATCTTTGGCAAGGCCATAAGGCTGCAAAAACATTTATTAAATTAATACATTGCTCTCTGAATACTGCATGATGCCGCAGCATCTGTCACACATTCCTTCATGCACCAATAGGTGAAGAATGGAGGGAGTTTTGGCTGCAGTCTCTAATATGACATCCACCAGAGAGTAGATATAATAGAGGAAGAAGAAAGCTGGCAAAAGGCTTATGGTGATAACTTTCACACAGAGGAAATGAGGCTGTACTTGCTGACTCTGTTATACAGTTCTGCAGTATTCCCTGTCCCATTTGGGGCTGTTTCTTGATGGGAAATGCTATATTAAATATTGATACTGTACTTCAAAATAACAATGACTTGGTTTTAACTAGCAATAAATTCAAAGCAGATGTGAAATTATTTCTGTTTATGGCTTGAAGAAGACTGGCAATCTGTAATTTACTAACAGCTCAGAAGACATTTCACTTTCCTGTTCCTGCATTACTATTCTTCAAAGCAGTCTTAATCCTACCTGATTAATAAGAAAAACACAAAACAAAACAAGTGTAAAATGTTGTTTTAGTAAAATATAATAAAATACCTTCATTAAGCTTTATTTGAAATACAGAAAAATTAATAAAAATTATTCAAAGGGTTCTTTTTATTCCTCAGCTCTTTAACTGTTAAAGATATGAGAGAAAGAAAAACATTTATTTTATGCTGTTGGATGATTATGCTAACAGAAAAATGTTCTGTATTTTGAGCTGTCTGAACTGGCAGCAAATCTGGAAAACGAATACCTTTTTCTACTCTTCTGAAGAAATTATTATAAAGCCAATTTTGCAAAACAAGATGTAATCCATGTGCCCTCTTCATATTAATACCCTAGATTTCCTATGCAGTCACAAAGATTAAAAGAATCCTATAAAATTTATCATCTGACTTATTTTAGATATCTGTTGCAGAGTGAAATAAAACCTGATACATATTTACTTATCATCACCAACTAAAAAGTAAGCCTAAAACACTTGTTCAGTTTTTTACTTCTAAATTTAAGTGTATAAAAGCTATAAAAGATGAATCTTGCTATATTTTAAGCATCTTCAATCCTTTTAAGGAAAAACAAACAACATTTTGTGAGAGCTACAACATGAACACTGAATTAGAATTATTTTTATTAGAATGTTAGAAAGATTTTTATATCTATATAAATACTAACAAGTTGTGCCAAATGTGATATTAAGAGAAATTATGCAGTTTCATTATTCTCATCTTCAAAAACTATTTGTATACAAGCAAACCCAATAGTTCATGTGAGATTTTGATTTCAACTTCCACCTCACTTGCTTTAATTACCTAATCACAATCTGGAATGCACATTCCTTGCACTCAATAAAAACACTTTCAAGAATGAAAATATAGCTCCTATATTTAGCATGCAGTCAACACTTAATCAAAAAAACAATAAATATCATAATGACAATATAATAATGTTTTAGAATAACATGCATAAGCAGAGAAGACAGTAAGTTCTATGAGTGGGATAATTATTTGACCTTTCTTATACAACTGGAATGAGATGACATTATATAATAAAATCTTCTGCCCTTCACATTTTTTTTTCTTCCTGGTATTTTTTCAGCTACTCTGAAGTCTGAAAAAATTTAAACCTTTTGGGGTCATATTTCCATTTAATTTCAATGACAAAGTGTTATGAGTTTAATAAAAAAAGGGAATATCTAAGGTATCCAGCCAGAAAGTTCTTACATGTGAACCTGTAAATGTCAAGGGACTGCGCATTCCTCCTGCTCATCAGGAAAAACCTGCAAGAGGAGGATTAAAAGACTTTGTTGAGACCTGATAGAAGAAGGAAATACTGAGGTTAGTATGCTGGTTATGCCGGGATAACTTTCTTCACACAGCTGGTATGGAGATGTGCTTTGGATTTGTGCTGCAAACTGCTGATAACACTGGAATTTTTAACTGTTTCTGAGCAGGGCTGGCACACAGTCAAGGCCTTCGCTTCTCACCTCACCCCACCAGTAGGCAGGCTTGGGGAATACAAGAAGTTTGTTAGGACACAGCCAGGACACCTGATTCCCATCGACCTAAGGGGTATTCCATGCCATACAACTCATGTTCAGCATATAAATCTGGGGGTAGAAGGAAAGAAATATTCAGAGTGATGGCATTTGCCTTCCCAAGTCAACACTGAACCCCTGTCTGCCCATAGGAAATAACGAATTTCTTGTTTTGCTTTACTTGCATGGATCTTTTGCTTTATCCTTTAAATTCTCTTTATCTCAATCCATGAGTTCTCTGACTTTTCTGCTTCTGTCTCCAGTCCCACTGTGTGGGGAGTGAGCAAGTGGCTGTGCGGGGCTCAGTTGCTGGCTGGGGTTAAACCACAGCAGTAACTGATATGCATTAATGGGAAGAAATGATAGCTATGTTATGTGTACATTAATTTTAAAGTGTTCATTAGTTTATTTGTATATTAGATACAATGAAAATGAAAATTTACACATATGAACTTTTCATGGGCAAAGCAGCCTTGACTTGAGGAACTTAATTCAGTCTAATTCACTGTAAATTAACATGTAATTTTAATTGCTGGTTCAGGTATTAACCAGGGAAATTAATTAAACCAAGACCTAGAAAGACTACTTTTCTACTTGTTCCCCAGGCTCTGCTTCAGTCCAGCACTTCTCTCCCACTTGCTCAACTTAATTTGCTTTTTTTTCATCACATGTGACACCTGGTTCCTTCCAGGCCCTTTGATGATGCAGTGGGCAGTGTATACTAGTTTATTTCTGTTCCTTGCTTCTTACTGTTCTGCCTCAGCATGTGTCCTTCACAAGCCACAGTCCTTTTTTGGGGTGTCTTTGATCTCACATGGGTCCTCCATGGGCTGCATTTTCTCAGAGCATCCCTCTGTCATTCAGGAGTACTTCCTTCAGGCCATTTTCAGTTGTATTCCCATCAATATGCCCTTGTACAATCCTCCAAACCTGCCTCTTTACTTACCTCCTTACAGGTCCTTTTTTGACATTCCTCCCCAGCCTCCTCTCACCCTTCTTCTTTTCTGTTGTCTCCTGCCCCTAGCAGCTGACATCCTTCCTCACGCACATCTGATCAGAGGCACAGTGTGCCCTTCTGGCTGATTGAAGGTTTGAGACATGATGGGCTGTCTCCATCCTTTTTAGAGGAATCTAGAACCTGCTCTGACTGGCACAGGGAGGCTCATGGCACCCTCAGCCCGTTACTAAACCTTGCCTTTTATAGCTAATACAGAGCCACATGTTTCTTTCATGTTACACTTGCTCTGTTTCCACAATCTCAAAGAGACATGCATGAATTCACAATTTGTCTACAGTTTATTCAATAACTGAGCATGTCATTACTATGTTATTGATATCTTGCCTACATTAATATGCAGCTATAACTCTTTAACAATTTCTTTTACATTCATTGTCACATTATAGACCTACGTAGGGATCAACAAATCAGTGTTTGAGTGTCTTTAAGTATGTGAAATAGAAGCAAGATTCAAACTTACAAGTCACTCCAAAGTGTGAATCAAATATTCCTATTCTGAAAGGCATTAGTAGTGAGAATGGAGGAAAAAGTGCAAGGCTTCCACCCATGTGAAGCCTTGTTCTGAGCCATCTCTATTACTGCCTGGTAAATGGTAAATTTAGACCTTCTTGATCTTTAACTTGCATTCAGGGTTTGCTATTTCAGGGAGGTATCTATCCACCCTGACTTTCTTTAAAATTTTTGAAATATCTTTATATTTAAGTTTTCCACAATTTATTCAATATTTTGGGGGAAAACCCACATCACTAGCAGCTAATCCCACCCCCCCAACAAACTTTTTGTTTATGTTTAGTGTATTATATGGGAATTTATGCAGGAACATGCTTGTCCTCATGTGAGAAAAGCATTAATTAGAAAAATACGAACAGGAGACAGTCCATTTAATTGAAGAGATCATAGTTTCTTGAAATACCCTTTATTCTGTTGCAGGAAAATAGATGTTAGTAATAATTTCTACTGAGAACAATGCCTGATACCAGTGAAGAACTAATAGGAGTGGGGGGGAAAAGATTCCTTTAAATCTAGTGTAGCTTTAGCAGGGAGAATGTTCACAGCTGAACCTAAAACCTGATTATCTACAGTCCTGGTGGGCGAGCAATAGTGCAAGGCTTGACTTGGTAAAAAAGAGAGATAAAGTAAAATACAACTTTTGGTCAACAGCTGAAAGAATTTTTCAGCTGAAAGTGTCATGAGATAATAAAAAAGTTGGCATTTTATGGTGCCCTCAGCTTTTGGGTTTTGTGGGTTTTTTCACTTATAGAAGGCCAGAAGATTTTTTTTTTCCCAAGATTTTTTTTTTTTTTAAACCGCGAGAAGATGGAGAATTATCTTCCTAAGGATTATCACAACTTAGTAGGGTTGAATCTGGTGAAAACTTTTTATCTTACACTTGCAGTGTTTTTCTAGAACATTGAACTGCACAGGTCATTATTTAGCTGATAAAAGAATTATGATAGCAAATCAGAAATAAGCAAGTAAATTCATGTACTGTTTTCTACCTGGTATTGTCTAAAGGACAGTGGGGAAAAAAAGTAGCAAAAACCATTACAGAAATGCAAACATTTTAGGATAAACATAGCACAGTGGTTCACATGCATATCCCACTGACTGTTAGGGCTGGTTTAAGCAAACATCTGTGTGGCCAAGAAAGAGAAAATTGGATGCGTCTTACTGTAGATTTTCCAACAGACTACTCAGGTTCTGAAGTGATATAACATGCAACTGAAATTTCTCACTTTAGTGAGATGTTCTTATAAACTATAGAACTGATGAAATGGAAATGAGAGAGTCCACTGTATTTTGTTCTTTAACAAGAGAACCTTTATGGCTTTAAAAGAATTCATATCCTGTCTGATCTGATTATACAGATATGCTTTCAGTAGGACTTTTTCATCAGTCTCCACACCAACTTACATTTAAAAATTCATTTACTATCACCCTTTTTCAGGTTTATATCATTTTAGAAGTATTATGTATCATGTAACGACATATCCTAGAAAAATTAA
The DNA here is from genome assembly GCF_009819885.2 of Catharus ustulatus. Taxonomy (NCBI): domain Eukaryota; kingdom Metazoa; phylum Chordata; class Aves; order Passeriformes; family Turdidae; genus Catharus; species Catharus ustulatus. The sequence goes on along the minus strand of NC_046225.1, from coordinate 56,145,052 downwards.
TTGTAGCAAAGAAGCCTGAAGGTGAACAGCAGACTTCTCTGTACATAGTCAGGGTCATGAAAATAGCTGACCTGAAACTGTACCTGTTGTGTCAATCTGTTTCCCATCTGCCTCATTATTTATTATTGTGGTGAAAAAAATATATTTATTATTGAAATTTACCTGTGCCATAAGCATAGAGAAGACAGAATTAAGTTTAATGGAATTGAAAAAAAGATGAATAAGATTCTGAGAAATGCAGCAGAAACAGTCTCCACCACAGTCTTGAAACCAACTTTTTTTGCCACAGAGAGCTGCTTGGAATTCAAAAGCACAAAGCTCAGCAGTTGCAGTTATAGTTGCTGGTTTGCTGGAAAATTCCTCTATGATGTTGGTGAGATGACTGTCATTTGGTGACACATGGCTTGCCATCCTTCCCTTTATTTATCTGTCATTTGTTGATAGTAACACTGATTTACTTAAAAGAAATGCAGAGATGATTAGATACCTCAGAAAACAACTACTTACAAAATATAAATTACCATCTGCATACAATACAGAATTTTTTTTCCTTAACACAGACTGTTAATTATCTGCAAAACTGCTAGGCAAACATTTGACCTGAAATTTTGTAGAAAAGCTTATAGGAGTTTTTTACAATTTTTTTCTTTTCTCTTACCCCTTTTTACAGAAATGCTGTAAAGCAAGACAGCTTGTAATGCTAATCTTACCTTTTTACATAACTTGAGATTAACTTTTAATTAGATTAGGTATTGACCTAGCAGCTATGTTGTACCCTAATAATCTTTACGTGTAATCCATTAAACATTTGTAAATTTCATGTAGGTGATTCAACAAGGATTGATTCACAGAGTTCTATGAGTGTGGTAATAAAAGTTCAAATGTTTATAGTATGGTTAATTATGAAATTATGGTGGGAGTTTGGACAAGCATATTGCTGTATGCAAAGGAAAATTGGTATACTGTGAGGTATTGTTAAGTGTCTGATTTTTTTTTTTTTTTTTAATATAGTAGAGCTGCACCTAACAATGATAATTGAAGTAAGAGACAGCTTCTTAACTCCAAAGCTAAAAGCATATAATTAAACTGGAGTACATCTGGTGCCCTGTGCAGGTAGAGTTATCAAGTTCTCCAGCTTTAGTAACAGGATGGCTAGATGAAGTAACAGATGTACTATAACAGATGTAGTAACAGCAAGTAATTATCAATTTTTTGAATACCTCTGATCAGGCTAGGACCTGGTTTTTTTTGTTGTTGTTTTTTTTTTTTTTTTCAGAAGTTAGAACAGTTAGCCTTCGTCAGTAAAATACGTGTTATTAATTAAAGTATTTAGTAATTTCTTCATATTTTCATTTGTGAGTTACCCAAAAATTACTCTAAAGCTTTCTAGAAATTAAGGTCAACTAAAGTTCTATTAATAACAAATTTTGTGAAAAAAACTCCTCTTTCTTGCATAAAACCAAGTTTTAGACATGCTTAATTTATTTTTAATAAATCTATAATTTTGATAAAACTTGGATTATGCATCAGAAGAAAGTTTCTCTAGGTGGCCTTCGAGAGTTCTAGATTGAATATAGGAAATAAACCAGTTTATAATTTTCAATAATTTTCATATATTATTACATGTCTATCAGAGTTTTCTGTCTTTTTTGCAATACTTTTTTTCCTATCTATCACCTTTGTCATTCCCATCCTAAATGGCTTGATTATATTAATTAGCTGCTACCTGAAAAGAAAGACACAGCAAATTCTGTAACATTTTGCTTTTCATTATTCTCCAGTAAAATGAAAAATATAACTCCTTGTTTACTTATGAATACTGACAAATTTAGACAACTTCAGACTGACAGATGACATTTTCAGAAAGTTATGAGTGACTGAAGATTTAGTCTATGTTGGCTCCAGTTTCTTAAGGTCAGCAATTAATAAGCAGTGTTTATACAGTACGCATCCAGTTAAAGCTCTGACCTGACTCTGGCATAAGACATATTGACATAACTAGTGTACTTCAGAATAAATGCAAGTTTATTCACTTTGCATTTGAACAATGCCATTTTCACCTGCTGCTTATACACACTGAACAATAGTTTACTCATTCTTCAATTTCCTAAGTCACTGACTACTCTTAATTATGTCAGTGACTAGTAGGTATTCAACAAACTGTCCCACAGACACCATCCAAAGTTACTCCTTATTTCGATCACACCTTACAGAATGGTAAAAATGGAAAAATCTGGTTCTCCTGAAGAAGATCTTGGAATATGCCTCTAGATATGTTATTCTTCATTCTTAGTCAAATCAGATTCAAGTCTTCTTCTATACTGGAAAGAGAGAAAGAATTATTATTATTATTATATAATGATTATATGATAAATTACAATGATGGAAGATGTAAACAATAGCTCAAACCCTGACATAGCAATGAGTTTAGACATATAGAGAAACAATCCACATCAGGAGTTAAACGCCATCATGTCCCTAAGCATTTCTTTGCACATCCCAAGACAGAAAAAAACATAAAATTATAATCTTCTTTTATAAAATTAATTTAAATATGTCATATATGTAAATGTGTAATTTTTTCATAATAAAGGTGATGAAACACTAGAACAAGTTGCCCAGAGAGTTGGTAGATGCTTCATCCCTGCAAATGTTCAAGGTCAAATTGGATGGAGCTCTAAGAAACTTTATCTATTTGATAATGTTTCTTGCCTATGGCAGAGAGTTGGACCCGATGACCTTTCAAGGTCTATTCTAACCCAAACTATTCTATTGATTCTTCAATTCTATAGATTCTCAGTAGACCTAAGTTAAAGAGATATCTAACAGCACATTTAAATTCTCCTCAGTTTATCATCACTTGGAATGAATCTAAGAATCCTATTCTTTTATTTCTTTATATTCCATTCTGAATCAAAGTGTACAAAGATTCCTTTTGTTGCTTAGCAGCATCGGTATTTCCAAAACTTGGTTGCACAAGGATATAAAGGTACTTAGAGAAGCAACTATTGAAAATATTGTCCCTCTGTGATGGGTGTACCCAAGTCATTAATCAATCTAGTGGTAATTCTGCACCACCTCTGAAGAGATAGAGGCCTAAGCCAATATTGGGCAAGTGCATATCTAGTTCCAATTTTTTCTCTGAAAACCCATGAAGAAAAAGTCACACCGTGAGTTTGGAGCACCAGTCATGTGACTGACATGTGAATGGTTTTCCAATGCTCATTTATCAAGGAAAAAAATTAAGGAGTCTCATGCACACCTTTCTCATTGCGTGCAATTTAATTACAAGCTAACCACTTTATTCCATAAATACGACCAACCTAAGCAAACTTTCTTTGAGCTCCTTTTGCTCAGGAGCTGGTTGCATCTGAGCTGGGAGCTGCCTACTGTCTACTGAGCTAGAACACCTCTCAAGGTTGATCATTGATGGAAACCCCTCTTACAAACTGTGGATCTTTGGTCAGTGACTGACATCACATAGACCCTTATATTATAGTGTGCTAAGATTCTGTATTGATAACTTTGATTTTGGACTTTGTCCTGATAACTTTGATTCTCACGTCGTAGTTTTGAATCATTTTTACATTATCTGTGAAGTAATACAGTGAACATAGTAATCAAACTCTGTTAAATCACACTTTTATAATATCATATTTTGATATAAATAGCTTTGCTGATACTTTTTTGACATTTCTTTGAGTCATCTAAATCACTCATTTATGAAACTCTCTACATGACTGTAGAATTTTATGTCTTTTAGCCTTTCTAATGAAGCACATTCTGTCTTACCATTACAAGCTACAATGATAGATGTTGATTGTTTAACAACATCCTGTTATCACAAATTAAATTCAAGAGTAGGAAAACAGACAACTATTTGGATCTGTTTGTTTTGATTTGATTTCGTTGTTCTACCAATTTACATTAATTTAAAATTTTGAAGGTGGGTAACATATATAAACACTTCTGGCATCTATTTTCAATGTATGAGTTGAGGCTGTGGTCAGTGGAGAGATCCTAGGTGTTTTCATTCTTTGATAGAAATTCTGGCAAAGTTCAGACTTCCCTTTCAAGTTTGGTGCTAATGCTGTATTTCTCTCTTGCATCTAACTCTGCCAAAACCCAGCATCTGCTCCCATATAGGGTGTTGACAGTTGAAGCATTTTTCCATTGTGTTGTAACTCTGCCGAGACCTGGCATCTGCTCACAAATAGAGGTGTTGACAGTTGGAGCTCTAGCACTTTCCCTTTGTGCATCAACTCTGTGGAAATCTGGCATCTGCTCACACACACATGTTTTGACAGTACAAACTACAGTCTAACACTAAGTTACTCCCATGTAGGGGAACATGTGTAGTCATAATTTTGGAGGGAGACTACTTTCAAATGACATCAAATCTAAAGGATCAGAAGATAATATAGGTATAGGACTTGGAGCATTTTTCAGCAACTGAAAGTCTTCACAGGATCAACATATTACGATCTATATGGAGAATTTTTCCTTCATAATATGTACCAGGAGAAAGTGAATCAGCACTGCAATGATAAAGCTTTACGCCTTTTCTCCATTACTTGGGTGGTTCCTCTGTGAGTCCTTGATACTTGAATAATATAATTTCTGTTTCTTGCTATGCAGAACTACTGTGATCTTGTTACTTTCTGTTGGAGCTTGTCTTGAATCCTCAGCCATTTTTAAGGTCTTAGTAACCTTTCCTGTACATTTTAATGGTATCTGCATAAGAGGCAGACTAAAGACTAAATTTCAGTTCGGTGACTTTATCACATATTTCTTCTAAACTATGATGTGAAAGCAGAGTCCCTATACTCTATTTTAGGAAACAGAGATGAAAAAGTAAGTCATTTCTCCCAGATGTATTTTGCTCATTTTTTTAAATTTTATTTTTATTGTTTTTACAACTAGGTCTGCAGAGATTTATTGCTATAATAAAGTTTATCATTTGTTGTAGAAAATAGTCCAAAAATATTCTTAGATATCTTAGTCTTAAGATACTAAATATAAACCAAAAATACTAAGAGAAACGACATTTTTTCTTTAGGTTACTTCTTTTGAAACAAATTCACAAAGGTAACAAGAAAATCAAACAGTTCTTAAGAAAGCAAGCACAATTTTTTTTGTGTGACATCATTACTTCAACAGTACATGAGTATCATCTTGGGAATATGATGCTTTTTAACTATTCCTATCCTAATTTCAGATTTTAAAAAGTCTTCAATTATATTGTGGACACAAAAATAAAATTAATGGAAGTAAATACATAAAACCAGAAAAAATGTAGCAAACAGACTCTCTCTGAAAAATAAAGCTTTGACATACAGAAAATTAAGCTTAGATATGCTTATATTCATAGATTTTGACTTAAACCTAGGACTACTCCATTACTATTTCTCTACTTGAGATTCAGTATTAATTTGTACATGAAAACAGAAATCCCAAGATGAATAAGTAGGGATTAGGGGTATTAAATATTTCATGCTTTGAAAGGTTTATAATAGGTATTTTTTAAATGGTCATATGAATTGATTATCTCCTGAACCAGTTTCACAGTCTTTATGATGTAGCATATAAAAACTAAATGCCAGAGTTATACCTTGAAACCTTGCTGCCCTAAGTTATATTCTACTATTTTGATATATTTACCTACAGAACTATATCTGCAGCTATGCATAAATATATGCACATTTATATCCTATGCATGTGCAATTCTAAACAGTTTCCATTTTTAGAACTTAGTAAGTTTTGCATAAGAATTTTTAAACACAATGCCATGTAAGACTCCTTCCGCATTGTTTTTTATCAGCCCATGTTGTCCTGGATAATGTTAACACAGGCCAAGATGGAAACATTTAGTTTCAACCAGAAAATCTATGCCTCTTTCATTGCTGTCACTTCAATCCTTGACTTACATCAGACAGTTGTTTGTTAACTGCTACATACACAGAGATGATTCAAGTGGTGTCTAGCCAGCCACCCAAGAGCTGGATGGTTGCCTGGAGACTAAATTTCAGTGTTCAGAATCTGCCTCTTTTAACAGGAAAGAACAAAAAATTGCAGCTCACTCTAAAGAAGATACTAAGCAACCACAAAGACAGTGTCGGTTTTAAGTGCTATTATTAAGGTATGCTGCATCCCGAAATTACAGACAAGCATATATCAGAACATAAGAGTTTGTGCATGTTCACCGCACCTCCCCCCATGCTTACAAGTTAAGAGATTCAGTGCTCAAATTAGATATTTTTATGACTGAGCCACTTCTTGCCTTTATCTTCAGCATCTTCATCTTTCCACTGTCACCATAATCTCAACTTATTGTATGTCATAAGATCATAGGGTAGTTCAGGTTGGAAGAAACCTGAGGAGACTGTATTAAAATTCCCTGCCCTAAGCAATGGTAGGTAGTTTTGTTCCTATTCATCACACCACAGAAGCATTCACCCTTGTAACATGCATTTATTTCAAGCCAAAAATCACACCAATTGAGTTTATAAAACTTATCAAGTGGAGGTTCTAAGGATGCTGTACTGACACAATTCTGATGAATAGCATGACACCACAGAAGATATGTTTTCTGCAGATGTCCTCTGCAACTACAGACAAACCACAAAAGAGGCTTTCCAAATTTTTCACTGAATAAAGTGCCTAATTTCTGTGATTTAAGTCTAGCCAAATGCCCTTTTAAAGCAAAATACATTTTGATTATTTATGCAAATAGAAAAAATATTTTGAAAATGTACTAACTTAATTGTTAAATAAAATCAGCCCAAATCAACCCCCAGGAAGTGTCAGTGTCAAATCATAGAGAATTTTAGGAAGATTAGAAAAAAAAGCATGTTCTAAATTTGGGCATTTCCCTATACTCATATTCCAGTGATTCTGCCTTTTTTTAAGTCTTTGATTTTTGTTTGTCTGTGTTTTGAGAGGAAAATGCTGTCTGTTGTCAATGAGGATTCTGTTCAGGTATTTCAACACAGCCACTTTTGGTTTGCTATATGACAAGAAAATGCTATTGGTCATCTTTTTTAACATGAATGAAAATACTTTGTCTCAAAGCGGTTATGACTAAGTGCTCCATGCTCACCACTTCAAAGCAAGCTGGTCTTATGGAATACCCAGCTGCAATCACTTCCTCTCTTAAGACCACAAAACTGGCTGTTTGTCTTTGCACAGAAGTACCTCTGTGGAATATGAGTGACTGAAACATACCTGACACTTCTGTAGACCTGCCAGGTTGGATGACAGTGCCACCTTGGCTGACCTGAATCAGATGTTTGGAGTCCCTCTGCAGGAACAGTGCAAAAAGTGAAGAAAACTATTATTCTCCTGGTTAGAGATATATTTGAGTTGTAGTTAAAGCTGAGAAACTGCATTATTCCCTGGAAATAGGAGACTCTGTCACAAAGCCTTTAAAATTCCATCTATATCATTAGTTATAATCAAAACCCACAGTTTACCTTGTTAAAGATGCAATATTTTAACAAAAGAAAGATGCTGGAACTGACATACTCCATGTCAGTACATTTTTCAGTTCCATTAATATACTTCTTCTAAATGTCCTGTCTACTGACATTCTCCTTACTGATTTAAGAGAATCATTGCAGTAGTAGAAAAAGTCCTTCTTCCTTATGTATTGTTCTAAGACACACAGAACAGGTGGATGTTAGAGTAGAAAACAAAATTCAGGAGACCAGTACAGAACAATTTAACATGAAAATAACTTAAAATTACATTCTTATAGACTTCATTTTTTAGAAGTTTCATGCATACTTTTTGTAGTTTTGTGGCTGCTATATAGGCTGCTAAGTATTGTTTTTTGCCATTACTGAAAAATCAACCTGTAGGCTTCTTATTGAATTGTCACATTTTAAGGACTTTGGTGGAACCTCCGCCTGATTTTAATTGTTTTTTGTGCTTTAAACAACTGACTAGTAGTCAAGTTACTATTCCAACTGACTAGCTGAAGTTCTGTGAGTACATTACATGCTGAATACCTGACGAACCTAGTAATAATTCTAAAACAAACAGCAGCCTTTTATACCACCTGAAGCTGGGAAAGGCCAATATACAACTTTCACAATTCAGATGGGAATCAGTAAGAAGGAAGTAAACTGTGATGAAGAATTGTAGAACTAAAAAGATCCCAAGGCTGTAGAGGAAAGGGACAACACCAAGAGCTTTAAAACTCCTCTTTGTATATGTTGTACAGTTGAGTAGCTAGACATCCCACCATTTCCCTTTTCAAAGAAAACTGATGCTGCTGACCACAGGAGTCTGGACAATGAAAACATGAGGCTAATACCAAAGAAGAAGGGTGGAAAAACTGAAATTATTTGTATTAACATTTATATTTGTATAAATATTTATGCATATTAATGTATAAACATTTATTGATGAAACTTTTATGCACTGATCTGGGCCATGAGAATTATTGTAACTATAGTAATTGATGCATTTTGATGCAATTGCTAAATCGTTACTAGAAAAATAGCAAATTCTTGGTTCCATATATACATGCAAATATTTAATTTTCTTGTCTAAGAGAAGCAAGGTATTTTATTTCTTTGTAAAAGTTATCAGATATTCAAAATGCCAGGTGTACATATTTTTTAAAATTATCTTTTTCACATTTGGAAATTATGCCTCATCTTTTTCACATATATTTATTTCACCGACAAAATAACATCACTTGTAACATACATACAGGTTTAATAAACATGTTTCCTTTGACTTCCTTTTTTTTCCAGGAAGACACACAGGCATTTCTTTAATATAGGAATTAGCTGTGTGAAAATTTATAAATTAAAGAAATATAAGACAATATTGTGTATAGATGGATAGTCTTCTTTGGAAGAGAATCTCACTTTTTGGATCTGTACCAAGTCATAGGTGAAATGAGACTGCCAAATACATAGAGAAAAGACTGAGTCATAGCTAAAGCAGCTGAAAGCTGTCTGAGGACTTGGATTTGATCTGCTGCTTTCTTAAGATTTCTTGCATTCAGTTTTCTTCTTTACTAAGTATTATAACTCAATAGTGGTAACATTTTAACTATTAAATTTGAAATACCAAGACAAAACAATCAAAACTTTCTAGTTTTCTGGGCTGTAATTGGAATCAGTAGAAGATTTAAAATGTGTAGTTAGTGGTATTAGGCTAGGAAAGGAACTCACAGACACACCAAACGAGAATACGCTTTTCACTGTAATCTTACTGCATTTCATATCTAAGCTGAGAAATTGGAATAACTACATTATCTTATTTTGGGAAAGCTTGTTCAAGTGATAGACTTGCAGGGAAAAAAAAATATTCACAGCAGAGTAGAAATTGTTTATGTAAACAAACCAAGGAGCATGTACCCCATGAGCAGAAAAGAGTCTCTTTTTAGGCTGACATTGTTGGCTTTGTTGACTCAGTGTTTAAGGTGTAGGGTCATCACACAGGTAAACTCGCAAAGATTTATGCAATGAGAGACTGTACAACACAGAATTTGTACTGGACAACTGACTGTCCTGGCTGTGATATATGTTGTTTTAATTCGTGTTTATATATTAAAAGGTTGTATAAAATAAATAAAGTAAGAAAACTTTTCAGCCACTGCCACCACACCCAGGGCCATAGACAGTGGCCGTAATCAGCATATCAACAGACCTAGCCCAGTGATCTCGACAACAGACGGAAAAGATCATCAAAAAAGAACTTGTCAAGTACCACATATCAGACAGCTGATCACCTCTGATGGTTCCTGTAAGCAAGAGACAGGACTCCCAAGGAAAATTACACAACAATGCGGAGCAGACACAGCCTTCATCAGCATGCAGGAAGGACCTTTGTCCAGGGCAGCACCGGAAAAAGGATTTAATCTAAATATGAAAATCTGCAGCAGAAACAAAGGAAACTCTCGCCTCAGGCCAGAAAAACTGTATAAAAGCTGGGCTCCCCGGGATGGCGGTGTAAACACAGGGAGATCTGATGTGATAGAGGTCAGATCAGCGTGTGTAATCACCCAGCGCCGACCTCGGGCTCGGCGCTGTCATGTTTTCGCTTGTGGCTTCCCAAGACTGTATTTTCGGTCGCAAAAATAAAAATTGCTGTTTTACTATTTAATTCAACTTGATTTAGTTATTATCTATAACATCGCCATGGCAGTTGGTGGCTCTGTGGGGCCAGGAAACAGGACCTGAAGGGGCCCTGCAGGGCACTGGGCCAGGCCTCACTGCCCGGCCTGTCCCGAGCCAGGTTGGCCCCCACTGCCCAGCCTGTCCTGCTGCCCAGCTGGACCAGGCCTCACTGCCAGCCTGTCCTGAGCCAGGCTGGACCTCACTGCCCGGCCTGTCCTGCTGCCACAGCTGGGCCACTGCCCAGCCTGTCCTGAACCAGGTTGGACCTCACTGCCAGCCTGTCCTGAGCCAGGCTGGACCTCACTGCCTGGCCTGTCCCGCTGCCACAGCCGGGCTGAGAGGGGTCCCAGGGTGTGAAAAACAAAGTTCACTTTCCTGGTAGATTTTAAAATATTCAATAAAAGACAATAAGAGACAAACAAGAAAGCAAAAGGTTATAATGGCTGAGTGCTTGGCATTCGGCCAAGAGTGCTCCTGCTGTTTTAGACACACCCCTTAAATTCATCAGCCCATTGCATAATCATAGACCTATCAGGCATATTCAAACTTTCCTATAAACTATTTTCCATATTCCAGGAACTGTTTTACATGACCACTCCTTGAGTCTGCTTTTTTAGAGCATGCGTGTTTCTCGGTTGTGGTATTAATTTATTTTTCTTATCAGTCTTAATTTGGGCTGTGGTCTTCATTTTCTACAGATGGTTGGTGCTGGTAACTGGTAAATTAGTAGCAGGTGTCTTCACTGGGTGTTATCCAACCAAACAGGCAGTTCACTTACTTCAAAGACACTTTATCACCCTATGTTACTCCTAAAGAAAGCTGTATCTGAAAAATCATTTCAACATCACACATATAATATCCACCCTAATATTTGCAAAAAGTCAATACCATAATACGTATTTATTGCACAGGATCTGATAGGCTGTGTCATGGAAAATGAGACTACATAAATGACATGCAACATGTTTTATTTCTGATGTGAATGCTTGACTTACCAGATCATATTATTATGGTATTGTACTTGTGTCATATACCTATGAATTTTATTTTTAAAAAATATTATGTGGACATCTTTGCTACTCTGCACTGAGGTAGATTTCATGAAAAGGAATCATGTCAGCCTCCAGCTCCCAACTTCCTGTGTTGGCTGAAATAATTTTAATTCTAGTAAATTAATTTGTCTCTTTGAATTTTCCTGAATTCTGTCAACTTCTTTTCTAATTTCTCTCTTTCTCAAAAATCACTTTGTCTTTTTTTCTGAAATCCTTGAAACATTCATAATAGCAGATTAATATATATGCATTTCCTTGTCTTTACTAACAACGTGTTTTCAGATTTTTACGAGCAGTATGTTATGTTTCATTTTCTGAGCTATTTTTGAAAATGCATTCCTTCTTACACTCTGGACTGCCAGACCTTTATGTTCCCTGTTTTTATTAAAATCATTCCATTTTCTCATGCGCATCCTGTGTTTTCAACCTCTAGTTTCTTGAAATTTTAAATCTGCTTTCATATACTATATTCCAGTTATTAAATTTTCTTTTTTCAGTGAATTTCTGGTGGAGTCTTGTACTGAAAAATTGTATCACAAATAATACATTTTTTGAGTATTTCTCCTTGGTTTTATCTCTGACTTTCTATTTTTATATTTTTTGTATTTCCCCAAAATTTTCATCCTGTATTGTGCTTACTTTGAATCTGTATCATTTGATACCATACTCCTTGATTAAATGACTTGAATTTTTTCAAATTCACAATGGCATTTCATCTATAGTCCTTTGTGATTTTGATACAGATGCAGATTTTGATTTTTACTACCTCCATAAAGTTTTGCAAGATTGTTTCTTTGGGTTTTTTCCTATGTTTACTACTATCAAAGCTTTGTAAGTGGAATGTCTCTCCCAGTGTAGGTTATCTGCTTCAGCTTCTGTAAATATCTCAATATCCACACATCTTGGAATATGCTCTCATTTCCCTTTGGTATGCTAATAAATTGCACATCAGTTTTCCTGTGTTGAGTCTGTATCTCTGCCGGTATCACTACTCATTTAGTGTTCAAAAATCTGTCAGCCATGAGTTTTGGCTTGCAGAAAGCTTGCGCAGAGCCTGGATAATAAGTAATGACACATGATTTACATTTTGATTGAAGGATCCAGCTCAATACACTCCATATGCATGCCAATTGGTATGATCTGGCAGGAAAACTGGTCAGCTTTTCATTTCCTTTTGTCTTCCCTGGCTGAAGACAAATGTTTCATAAACCATATCACTTCCTAGAGAGAAAAGGTCAGTTAGAATACTAAGGACATTTTCAAGGACGTCTTCCTCTCTGTCACTTATTTTTAGTAGTGAATCATGTCTTCTACATCACTGCCCATGCAGTGAAGATTAAATGCAACTTCTAATGTACTTTCAATTTTAGTGCATCCAACATTTATGTGCTTTCTCATTTCCAACATTGTTGAACAACATTTCTGTCCTAATGAGAACATCATGCTTGAAATAGAGCTATTGCAAATATCAGATCACTTGATATCTCTTCTTGTTCTGGTTCTGCCTCTAAGTTTTTCTTCCTTAGTCTTTATTTCACTGTAATGTGTTAAAAATTTGTTCTCACTCAATTGTTATGATTTTGTTGCTGCAGATTTTATGACCTACTCTCTTTTACTTAGTGTTAAATGTCTTGAATCTCTGTATTAATGACCACAACAAAATGAACAAAAGTTTTATACTATGAGATGGTTGCCCTTGGACAAAATACCTTTGAAGAGGTGTCTGCTAACAACTGTAGTCCCGCAGCCGGAAGATAAAAGTCTTCTTGTAATCATAGAATCATAGAAGGGCCTGTGTTGGAAAGGACATTACAGATCATCAAGTGCCAACTTCCCTGCCGTGGGCAGGGACACTTTCCACTATACCAGGTTGCTCAGAGGTCCATCCAACCTAGTCTTGAACATTACCAGGGACAGGGTATCCACTGGACAACGTTTGAGTGCCTCATCATCCACAGAAGTGGATATTTTCTACCAAATATCTGATCTAAACCTACTCTCTGTTAGTTTAAAGTGATTTCCTCATTCACCCGTGTCTTGCATGTTTGTCTTGGGGTAATTATTCCTGATCCTCTGCTTTATGCCCAAAATGGTTGCTGTATCTTTAAGGTGTGCCCAGGGCAGTGGAGACTCTTGGGGTCGTTGGTGGGCTTTTTCTAGGCCTCACTCCCCACGTGTCTGGAGATGCAGTACCGTCTAGGGTTTTTCGCTTGGCTAGTTTGGTTTTTGTTAACCCAGGCAAGAAGCTGTTCCTTCCCCCGGCCATGGAGAAGCTGTAGCAGCAATCCTCTGACAACTTTTTGAGGTTAACTGGACAGCTTGTTTAGTCTAAGATCAGGGAAAACAGAACCAGAGGGAGAAGGGTCAGTCAGGATGGGCGGGAGAGGGGCCCTTTGTCCCAGCCCCACGCCTCGGGAAGGCTGAGCAGGGGAGAGAGGGCATGCCAGAGGTTCTGGGCCATCTGCTTCATCTGCTGTGGAGAGTGAATTGATGCCGGAGAGTCTGCCTGAGCTGCTGCATGAATCTCCTGTTTGTTTTTTATCATGAGAGAAAAGCCCACACCATCTTCTACTGTCTGGCATGGGCCAGAGTTATTTTTCTTCTCTGGTATTTTGGGTTTTTATTCCTCTCTGTGTGTGTGTATGTGTGTGTGTGTTTGTGCGAGCAGGGGTAAGGTCTAACAGTTTAATATCTAGCATTTGTTCACCTTTTTCCCATGTCTTGTGGGCATTTTGTTTGTCAATACACTGTTGGGGTTTTTTTCATTTTCATCCACTAATATTCACTTTCTTTTGGTGGAAAGGAATTCTTGGAACCCTTATAGAGGAGACAACTAATTCCAGAGTATTTTCTCCTAAATTTGTTCCTAACCTGAGACAATATTCCTGTAAACATTCTCTCCCCAGTCAGTTTATTCTCTTGGGTGCCACCTTGATGATTACTTTGGAGTGAAACTTCACTGGATTACATATACTTCAATTTTCTTCTTCTTTTTTTTCTTTTCTTTTTAAATTTTCTCTGATTCCATTTTCTTTTACAGCTAAAGAGATCAAGACCATTGTAATTTTGATAAAAATTTAAGGGATTATGTACCTTATACCACTTTGTGGTTTATGAATGTCAATATTGAATAGGCATGAAGCTTCTAGGATGAGAAGAAATGTCCTCAGTTTTATCTAGGAGAGGTTTAAATCGGACATGAGGAAAAAAATATTTACTGAAAGTTTTATCAAGCATTGGGACAGGCTGCCAAGGAAAGTGGTCAATCAAGAGGTCAATCACCATTGTTGGTGATTTTTGAAAGTCTTAGAGATATGGCACTTAGGGATATGGTTTAATGGTAGACTTGCCCATGTTGAGTTTACTGTTGGAATCAATAATTTTAAAGGTCTTTTCCCAGCTAAATGGTTCTATAACTGTATGTTTCTTGATTATACTGGTGGATGGATAAAGAGTTTTCAAGAATGAAGATCACAGGTGTGTGGGCTGATTGCCCTATTAGGAAATAATTTGGTATAAGGATTTTAACCATATATGTTTTGGCAGCAAAATGTTTATGCAGTATATTATTTTTCATCTTCTAGCATTGTCATTTTTATACAGATTGTAAAAAATACTTCAGGATGGTTGTTCTAGGGTCCCCACACAAATTTCTTTTTAAGGGAAGTGACAAATTACATGGATGATTTCTTTCAGAATAAATGTATTTTAATGACACCTTACTCAAGTCTCTATTAAGTGTATAATGAAGAAAATCTGCTCATTTTAATGACTATAAAATAACCTTAACTCTTTTATTTCAGTCAGAACTGCAGAGTTAGAGGGTGTAATTCTAATACGGATTTTATTTTCAAACCATACAGTTGGATTTTATTTATTTTTTCTTTGTGTGTTGGCAACACAGTCATCATGAATACCACAAAATGAAAGATAAGAGAGTAGTGATAGCTGGTAACTTAATTAAACTCTCACGATGTTAGGTGGACATGTTATTTTTCTAGCAGTCACTTATCCAGAACAAAATATATGCTTTTTAATCATGCTATTTGATACAAATATACCATTTCCTTGCTCTTCATTTTTTGTGCATAAAATACAAGGAAAGCACAAGCCCTTTTCCCTTTTGATTGCTGTTGGTTCCTCAGGTTTTCTCTCATTTTCTGTGAAGAATATGTACTGTGGAAATACAGTGTACCTGGCACGTTTACCCTGCAGTTCCCAATCCCATCCTGGCCACATGAGTAGTGGACAAATGGCCAGAACTGGAAGAGGAGTTGACATGTCCCAAACAGTAGACATCATTTTTGTACACCACATTTCAGGAATCCCACTACAGCTGTAACACTTTTGAATGATTATGTACGCTGGATAATTGCTAAGTTGGTAAAATAAAGTTTTTAAACCAAACATCACAGTCTTCCTTCACTGATGAACAAAAATTTAAGTACCTTTCCTCCACAAGGCTAATCTAATAAGGAGGGTAAAATTCTTCCTAAATCTAAAATATGACTAAAATGAATTCTGAAAATAAAGTGTCTGGAGACTGTTTAGCTTTAGTCACAAAGATACTGTGGGGCTTTGGGAGAAGAAAAATGCATGCATACATGATGTTATGAAAGTTATTGAAGGAAAGACTCACATTTCCTGTAGGTTCCCTAAGCAGTGAGATGATGAATATTTTTTTCTTGTGCTGTAAGTTTTTTGTTATTTATGCTAATAAAAGAAACACTGGGAAAATACCCTGGGAGGGGTGCTCTACATGGAAAATACAGTACTCAGTCTGCAGTAAAATCCTGCACAGCATTAGAGTAAAAATTTTGAAGTAAGTTTCTGGACTCCTTAGCAAAATATTAAACAATTAGCCCACTGGGAATCCAAAATGAATAAACAGGTGCAGCTGGCCACATACTAGTGCTTATCTCAGTGAGCCAGCCATTTGTGCCACTTGACATTTCAGTACCATCCAATTTGGTTAAGTTCCTGTTTGAGTAGGGAATCCCATTTTAAGCTTGCAAATCTTCCGTGCAATGCATAGGAACAAGCTGTTGACAGTGAATGTTCTAGGGCTGGTTACAAAAAAAAATCCTTCCTTTTTTTTGGGGCCAGGAGTGAATGAACAATATCCTTAATTCTTTTTGATGAATCTTTCTGATAAGTGATAGTGTTTTAAAAAAGGAGAAGAGAAAAAGGAGTAAATCTGAAACTTACTATTTTCCTGTCCTGTATATTTCTTTGTAATTTATTTCAATAGGTATTATTTTTTGCACAAAAGTATTGTTCTAGTAGTATTTCCTCGTCTGCTGAACGAATAATGGCTTCATATTAGTGAATATTATTCACTAAGTTACTTAAGATGACAATTTTGAAATGAAGCTTTTAGTCAGAGTATTAAATTGTATGATTCCTAAATACATATATCAAACTATGATGTTTCTTGGAGGAGCTGGGAGTAGAAACCAGTAGGCACATATGCTGAAAAGTCAATCGATAAGCCTGTTTTGATATCTGCAGGATTAGTAATAACTCTCTCTTTCACAGAAATAAATTTTAGATGACAATTATATATGTTCTGTTTTAAAAACTAAATTTTGTATGATATAAACTAAAGAAGTTTAAAAGTGTGGCAAGTACTCATAATTGCATACATGGAAATTAAATTACTTTCTAATTTATATATTTTACTGTTCAAATTATCTGTATTACTAAAATTCTCCATCCAATGAATATAGCTCCCCATTTCACTTCACAGAGTGATAGGAAACCTCTAAAGGCAGGAACCAAACAGGTGTTCCTTGGCACTACTAATCACTGAAATTTGCTGGAGTAAAATGAGACTACCCCAAAAAAACAGAGGGGAAAAGGAAGAGTGTTAAGACCTTTTTTAAGTTATTTTCCTTACTTAGAAAATCTGAGTTTACTCTATTTCAAATATTACCTTCTTGAAGCTCATTTTCCAAAAAAGGCTAATGTCAGAGCTCACTAACCTTTCTAGAATTTGTAGAAGACTTGCAGATTCAGGTGTTTCATTTCTTGTGTCTGGCTGACTTGGAAACTTGCTAATTTGTGACATTCTCAGAAAAGCCAGTAAGACTGACATTCACTAAGTGATTAAAGTGCATAAGCACACTTCAGGCAGTCTGTAGGTATTTTACTCAAACAGAATGTCTGAAGAAAAATTACTTACCTGCTTAAACACCTCCTCTTTTGCAAGTCTCATGGCTTTCATCAAATATATTCCATAGTATTCAAAGCTCTAATGAGTTACTACTTTAGAAAAATATTATGTAATGGAGAGTGCAGACTGCTGCCACCATCTATAAAAAAAGGAAGACCAGCAAGACCAATGATTCATTAACTTCGTCTGTTCCCTATTGGATTTTATGGCTATTTGTGACCAATCAACTACAATGAGAGAAAATTCAGAGATGATGGGCAAGGGCAGCATGTTTATGAAGTTTAGGGAAGAATGAGTGAACTGGCTACTCCTGCTGCAAAGACAGCCTAACAGAAAGGGACTACAGGGTGTCCCTTACTATGTATGGATAACTATATTAGTTGATAGGAACAGCTGGTTGTGTAATTTTTTTTCTAAATTGTTTCAATAAAAAACAATCAACAAAAAGAATTGAAAGAGAGCAATAGGCTGGAGTTTACTTCAAGCCATGTATTTCTTCCTTGAGACAGGGGACATCCAGCATCATGACAGTGAGCATATAATAGAGATCTGTACTAAGAATCACATTTATATTTGAACTGGTATGCTCTGCAAAGTGTAATTTTTACTTTCAGTGTGATTTCAGTACACAGCATTATCACTCTTTTAAATGAAAATACTGTGTAATGTCAAATAATTTGAAAGAAGTCAATTCAGTATTAAAATAAAACCATCCACCTTAAACAGTGAGCCTGCCACCCTAAAATAGCCGTCTCCTCCCACGCCCTTCCAAACTGTCCATATTCTGAATAATCTTTTTCATGTTATTCTGAATTTTCTTCATAAGATGCCTATGGAGTCCAAGATTTGAGAATGCCTGTTCTAGAAAGAGATCGCCAAATTCTACTTGCTGAAATATTTAGCACAGCACAATTCTGTAAAAGCACAAGGGAAGAATGGGAACAGCAAAAATTTCTGCAAAACTTCAGAACCTGTGCCCGTTCTCATATCAGTAGGTTAAAGCTGTCAGGTTAAGCCACTGAAATCCCATAGATCCAAACTCCATAGCTGTATTGCCAACCTCATATTTTTCTTCATCTTGAAGCTAGTGTTGTTCCTCAAGTCTTAGGTTCTGAGATAATTTCAGCATGTAGAAAGTTCAATTTTCAATTCTAAAAGCCTAATCATTTGATTAAGAGCAAAAGCTTAAAGCCAGTAATACTAAAGCCTGATTACCCAGAAGTTAAGTGAAAAGGCCACAACATTTTCTATTTCCTAAATATAAGAAAAAAAATGAAATCAATTTTTTTAAAAAGTCATGAGCTTTTCTATCTGCCCAATTACTTTCTGAACGCGTGAAAAAGGTCAACCAAATATTAGTTCTTCCATTAATAATTTGACTTTTATTAAAAAAAACCCTCAACTACATTGACTATGTACAGTACAAGAACAAATTGGAGATTTAACTAAGAATATTTGATAGTTTTATACCATCATTTTAGCAAATAAAGATCATATCAAAATGGTAGAAAAACATAGACCCTTGAATTAGTGAAGCTATTGCTTCAATGGGTGTTTCCATACCTTAAAAAGGCATTAAGAAAAATCACAAGCCTGCTAAATGTGCTGAAATGAGAATTTACATGAAGACATGTAATTTGGATATATCTATTAATCTTAACTTTCACATATTGCTTAATCAAGGTAATAAATAAATTTTATACCATACTACAAGCTAACCAGTAATCCTAGGAATGTATTCTGCTTACTACACTGTACTGAAACATGTAAAACTTTTTCTGTTGTATCTGTTTTTCAGAGTAAGTCAGCCTAAGATGGCTATGCCAGCTCACACTGTTCTTGAACTTTATTTTGTATAGACATGCATAATTTTTATGTGTGTCTGTCTATCTATCTATCTATCTATCTATCTATTTATTTATCTATCTATCTATCCATCCATCCATCCATCTATCCATCAGTCCTCAGGAGACTTTAATTTTAGTCATAGGTCATACAATGACCCTCAGTGCCTGTTCTTTTACAGTTTCTGGAAATCTAGTTATTAAAATCAAAGGAAAATGCAAGTAATTAATGTCATTTTATTATAGATCCCTGCATTTAATCAAATAAATTGCATCAAAAACTGCACAAACTCTATTGATTAACTCTCCAGAGATTATAATTAGAGTATAGTGACAGTGTTTTCATGAAGAGAACTATGATAAATTTAGGAAAAAACAAATTCTACTTACATCTATTTCCACATGTTACAGGTTTTCCAGTATCAGATGCAACTCTTTTCTCTACAGTGTCTATTTAGAAATGCCTCTTTTCTGTCTGCATGTTTGATAAAGTTCTCTGAGTTAAAGAATCATTAAATCATTAATGTTGGGGTGAAACCCCAAGATCATTGAGTCCAACCCTTGATCAAACAGCACCTTATCAACTAATCCAAGTGCCACATCCAATTTTCTTGAACACTTTTAATGATGGTGACTCCACCACTTCTCTGGACAGATTTTTCCAGTGCTTGACCACCCTTTCAATGAAGAAATTGTTCCTGATATTCCACCTGAAACTCTCCTGGAGCAGCTTGAGGCCATTTCCTCTTGTCACTACTGAGGGAAGAGTCTGACCCCCATCTGGATTCAACCTACTTTCAAGCACTTGTAGAAAACAATAAGGTTTCCCTATGAGCTTCCCTTTCTCTAGGCTGAACACCCCCAGCTCCCTCAGCCACTCCTCATATGACTTATCCTTATCCTACACCAGCCTTGTTGCCCTACTGGGGACATGCACAAGCCACTCAATGTCCTTCTTGTACTGAGGGGTGCAGAACTGTACACAGGACTTGTGGTGTGGCTTCACCAGAGTCAAGTACAGAGAGAAAAGAATTTCCATAGTCTTGCTGACCACACTGTCATTGATACAAGCCAGGATGCCACTGTCCTTGGCCACCTGGGCATGCCGTGGCTCAAGTTGAGGTGGCAATTGACCAGCAATCCTTTCTAGGTCCCTTTCCACCCACTTTGCCCAGCCTGTAGTTCCTCAGGGGTTGTGGCTGAAGGACAGGACACAGCATTTTGCATTAGTGAACCTCATACAAGTGGCCTTGCCCCATCAATGCAGCCTCTCCAGGTCCTTTTGCAGAACTCTGCTACCCTCCAGCATGTTAACAATCCCACCCAGCTTGGTGTCATCTGGAAATACGTGGGTCACCTGGTCATAGAAGGATATCAGTTTGGTCAATTAAGATCTGGCTTTCCTAAATCCATGACCCCCTGGTCATCCTGTAGGTACTGTGTGATAAGTAAGGAAGTGTGCCTTGGGAGCCCTTCCACCAGGTCTTTCAGTAAGCTCAAGTGATTCCCATTTGACCCCACAGACTTGTGAGAGTCTAAATGACACAGCAAGTCATTAACTATTTTCACTTGGCTTGCAGTGGGTCTGGTCTGGTCTTTCTCTCCCTGTCTACCAGCTCCAGCAGCTGGTTGCCCTGAAGATAGCTGGTCTTTCTGTTAAAAACTGAGGCAAAGAAGGCATTAAGTGGCATAGTCTTTTCAATGTCATTGGTTACAATTCTTCCCCCTGAGGTCAATAAAGGATGATTTTCCTTGGCCTTCTTTTTGATGCTAATATATTTATAAAAACACATTTTATCATCTCTAATAGTAGTGCCAAGATAGAATTGTAGCTGTGCTTTCACCTTTCTATTTTTCTACCAACATATTTTTACTGTTCCTGAGATGACTGCCCCTTTTTTCAAATGTCATAAACTCTCTTTTTTTCCTTGAGTTCCAGCAAAACCTCCCTGTTCAATCAACTTGGTCTTCTTCCCTGACAGCTTGTCTTTTGATGCGTAAGGAAGGTCTGTTCCTGAGCCTTTAAGATTTTCTTCTTAAAGTCTCTCCAGATTTCCTGAACTCCTTTTTAAATTAAGTACAGTTTCCCAAGGGATTCTTCTGAACAGGCCAGTGTGCCCTCCGGAAGTCCAAGGTAAAGGTTTTGTTGATGCCCTTCCTTATTCCATCAAGAATCAAAAACTATCATTTCTTGATCATTGTGCCCAAGTTGGCATCTCACCACAAGATCTTTCACCAACCTTTTTCTATTCATAAACAAGTCTATCTAGGCACTGGCCCTGGTAAGCTCCCTCAGCAGCTGTGTCAGGAAGTTATCTTCCACACACTTGAGGAACCTCTTAGCCTGTCTAATCTGCTGTGTTAAGAGGCCATCAGGCATCTGGCAGGTTAAAGCCTCTCGCAAGAACAAGCTAGCAATCATGAAATTTCAGCCAACCACCTATAGAATTTTTCATCTGCCTCTTCATCCTGGTTTTCATTGCCTATACAGATTACCTCCAATTCTGTCTGTTTTGTTTGCCTGAAATTGTTCTTCATTTTCTTTGAAACTATGAATCAATATTCTTTGAGTTGCAGATCTAATATTTGTTTTCAGAGCATAAAATAAGGAATAGAGAGACTGAAGGAAAGAAGTATATCCAGTTAAGTACAGTAATTTCATGATTACAAGCTGCACCTGATTATAAACCGCACGTCTGGGTGTCGGCGACCTTTAGGTCTTTGTCCATGCATAAACCGCACCAGATTATAAACCACATATTCGTTCACAGGGAGGACCCACGTGCAACAAAGTAATGAATTAGTAACAGAATCACAAGATCGCTCGCCCTAGCCCGGCGCTGCCCTGTGGTGCCAGTGGGAGCGAGAGGCATGGAGCCCACTTGCACCCACGGCGGCAGTGGGAGGGAGGTACAGAGCCCCTGCCTCCCCCCTGGGCCATGGGGCCGGCAGGAGGGCCCCCCTCTCCCCGCCCCCGGGCCGCGGGGCCGGCAGGAAGCCCTCCCGCCTCCCCCCTCGCCTCCCCACCTCGTGCTGCCTGCACAGAGCCCACCTCCACCCACCACACAACAGAGTAACCAATTTGTAACAATCGTGCAATCCCGGGTTTTACTGGCAGATGCTTGGCTGTGCACCATGTGCACCATGGCTGGCACTTCCGGGTTGGGAAATTTCCAAACTTTTATTCATATATTGGCTGCACCTGAGTGTAAGCCACATTGCCGAGTCGGGAGCAAAATTTTAGTCAAAATGGTGCTGTTTATAATCGTGAAATTACTGTAGATGAAAAAAAATATTGTACAACAGACAAAAATGATCAGTTTTGAAGTCCAGGATATTTAAAAGAAATGGATGAAGACATAATGTTTGTAACTAAGACATTATGCAAATATACCTGTAATTGAATATTTAACTTCTAAGTAGATGAAAGCATCTTGGCTGTTTGTTTGGCAGCTCAGTTATCTCTATCACTTTTATAGTACTTTGCATTGAAAGAGAATATCATAGCTATTTGTTGGTGTCTGTGTTTAATAGCACAAACAGCAAAAGTTGTCTCTTTACAGAAAGCCCAGAGCTGGCACTAGAGTAACTGCTCAGCTGCTATTTAGAAGGCTCATTAATGTGTTCATATTTTTAATTTAGAAACTTGTGGAGTTTTCATTGCTTTAATTTGAATTTAGACAATTTGGAAAGTTTTCATATTTTTTCCAAATATTTCCATCATTATTGGGGTAGAAAGATATTTAATCAATTTTTGTTTCCTTTTGTCATATACTTCACTCTTGTTGAAATCCATCTACATATCTTAAAGTTTTTGTTTTTTTTTTAAAAAGAAGGATTGTTATCTCTGCTATAGTAAGAGGAGGCAATAAAGTGCAACCCCATCTTGCTGTGCTTCAAGTTTATGTATTGTAATTTGTACATGTTCCCATGTTCCTCCTATACTTTTACATGCCTCCTCCCCACCAAAACAAACACTGTGAGAAATAATCTTTCCAAGACATTGTAGAAGCCTTTTGCTTTATTATATGGTTTGAAAACTAATTAAATAGTTAATAATGCTAAACTGGAAAATCTTTTTCTCAGTTTCTGCATCACATGAAATAATCCGGACATTTCATGGCTCAGAACTGTGGCATCTGGCTGTTTACATTCTCAAACAAATGTCGCTCTAGGTAGCACTTCATCATCATTCAAATTTCAAAAGCTTCTTTTACAAGCATATAATCCTTTGAGTTTGCCTTTATTTTTATAATAAAAGATTCAGCTGTGAAGAACATCAGAATTCCCTCTTGGAATCTTCTATGCTACTGTTCCTGTCCCATGAGGGAACAAACATTTGAAAACACATTTTGGAAACATAGATTTGAGTAATTTTTTTTTTATTGGAATCCTGCAATAAATATTTTTTTTCCTTCTAAGTATGTTCAGGTATGTATCATTATGATGGTATTAATAATTTGATTTTCTCAGGAATTGGATCTAAAAAGAAAAATTCTTTTAAAGTTTTGGGTAGCACTGAAAGGCCCCTGTAACCATGCTTTTTTAACAAGGCTTGTTTCTAACATTGCCTTCAAATATAGTTCCACAATGCCTTTGCTGGCTGTATGTACCAGATATTTATGTGTGATATCAGGTATGAGAATAACTGCAGTCAGGCCCTTCACTCAACTTCAAAATCAAGAAAGAGAATACAATTTGCTTCTTTGGTTTGAATAATTTTGGATTTGTTTTTATAATCTGGTGATAATTGAAACTTAGCCTAACCAACTGCAACATTTAATTTGATGCTCTTAAGTTTTAGGTTGACATTACAACAGGGTAATTTTAGGGATCCCTAAGTGTAGTGGTAAAAATACATTTGTCTTCACACGTAAGTGTGAATGTTAATGTTCAGGTGCAAAGGTTTGGTCCTTAAAACACTATAGAAAAAAATGTTGGAAATTTTATTTTCTGGTGTAAATATCTAGCTTGTTGACCATCAGACCGTAATTAGTAGAATGCTGCCTTTTTTGCCTTAACATCTAAGAGGTACCAAACAATACAAATGGGGAGCGGTGTACGGGGAGAGGGGGAGAGAGAGAAAGAGAGAAAGATTGAGATCATAATGTACAGTAATTTCACAATTATAAGCCGCACCATTTTGACTAAAATTTTGATCCCACCCTGGAAATGCGGTTTACACTCAGGAGGGGCTAATATGTGAAAACATTTCAGAAATTTCCAACCCCGGAAGTGCAGCTGAGGTGCCGAGCCGAGCACCTGCCAGTAAAACCCGGGATTGCGCGAATGTTACAAATTGGTTACTTTGTTGCATGGCAGGTGAAGGTGGGGTCTGTGCCGGCAGCAGGGGGCGGGGGAGGCAGGGCGCTCCCTCCTTCAGGCAGCACAACCCAGGGGAGAGGCGTGGGACTCCGTGCTGTCATCCCCATGACCCGGGGGGAGGCGGGCGGCTCCCTCCTGCCGACCCCACAGTCCAGGGCAGAGGTGGGGGGCTCTGTGATGCCATCCCTGCGGCCCAAGAGGGAGGCGGGGGTTCCCTCCTGCTGGCCCCGCGGCCTGGGGGGAGGTGGGGGCCACGTGCCCACCTCCCACCAGCGCCTTGGGAGCGGCGGACCCCGTGCCTGCCTCCCACTGGCGTCGCAGGAGCAGGGGGCTCCATGCCCGCCTCCCACCGGCACCGCATGAGCAGGCGGGGGTCTCTCTGCCGCCTGCCACCACAGGGAAGAGCTGGGCCGGGACGAGTGAGCCTGGCGGCAGAGGTGCCCGGTTCCGAGTGGCCCTGCTGAGCGGCAGCGCCGAACTGGGCCACCTGGCCCCGTTGGCAGCCCCGAGCGGGCTGAGCCTGCACAGCCTGAAATGATCAATTTACTTTTCCAAATATCGGCAATGGAATTCTACTTAGTTGATGGAGTTTCAGAGGAAAGTCAGTAGTTACGACAGTCTTCAGCAAACTATACTTTACTCTGAAAAGATTTAAACATTTACCTAAATTAATGATTTCAATGGTGTCTTGATTAGGCTTTCATTTATCTGTTATTGCTATAGAGTAGGTAGGTAAGTAGAGTGGGTGGAACTGTAGCAACCTAAAATTTATTGGATACCAGTGCCTCAGGAAACACCATGAAGATTTTGATAATTATTCTGATTACTTTTATCTTTATTTTGTGCTAAAAACCAGTATTCTGAGCTGCTGAAATGTAGAGAAGTGTTTGAACTTTTAGTCTATTAAATGGGATAGCATTCATTTTGACATTAATACCTTGTATCTGTTAGTAGGACACAGAAATGAGTAGAACAAAATACGATCTCCTTACAATTTTATTGGACTAAACCCTCATGTGCATTATCTCATTTTTATTGCTACAGCACTTATTGGAAATAAAAAAAACCAAACACAGGCAGACAAATATATACAGTAAGGAAAAAGACAAAGAAAAATACAGAATAATATTATAAATTCTTCCTCACCGTGTAGATAGGATTTTGCATCCTCTATCTAGCTTCTCTTTCTGTTCAGTATCACTCTAGGCAATAATTCTTACAGATATTAAAGGACTGGGAATGTCTGTGCAGTGCTTTGAATCTACTCATGTACATTTTTTCAACAGAAATTCTAGGCAATTATGAAAGTTGTTCATAATATTTTATGAATAGTTCATTAAAAAAATTCCAACAGAATTAATTTAAACATATCCTGTGGGACAAATTCATTGCAGATTCAAGTCAATGCAGCCTCTTTGTGCATATCCTCTTCCAGTGCAGAGGAGTCAAACCCTACCTGTGTAGCCATGACTGTAAGAAATTTTGTTTCCTTACCTATGTCTAGATTCAAAACCTCTAAACTCATAGTTTTAAGGAGCAATCAAAGGATACATTTTTAAAGCCAGGAATTTATTGATGGTAGAATAGAAATCTTAGCAGTCTCACCACTTAGTTTGGATCCAATTATTGCAGGTATTCTGGTTCTGGCCAGGACATGGTTAATTTTTGCAGCAGTCAGGAGGGCCATGGCTAGGACCCAGAGATCATTCTATATGAACTCACATTATTTTTTAAGGATGCAGGAAGAACTGGCTTTTAGGTTGGTGTAGCATGGCGAAGGAGAGAAGAAAAGCTAAGAGGAAACAAACTTGACAACCCAAGTCCTCAGGCTGCACAAATTCAGTTCAATGTCTTCCCCATGTTGCTAAGCATGACAATACCGTACAACAGTGTGGCAAAGAGGACGTAAAAGTACCAGAAATTTTAAGAGAGTAGAAAGCTAATGAAGAAAATGGAAAGTCACTGAGCAAGCAGAGGAAGCTGCCATGAAAGTCCTGCGAAGTGTTCACTATGTCCCTCAAAATTTCATATTGGTCTCTGACATTTAATAAATATTCTGCATCCTTTACAATAACAAAAGAAAAATGTCAGGATACTTTGTGGCAAAAGAACACATTGAACAGATTGGATTCATTCACACAAATATTTCATAATTACCTTCCTTTCTCTATCAAGCACCTGAGAGCACCTCTTTTACTGTCTTATCTGTGTCAAGAGACAGCCTCGCCAAATCAATTTTGGAGGTACTTTGTTTTCCCAATTAAGTCAATACTTGAAAAGTGTTTGTTCTAGCAAGAACAAAAAAAAAAAAAAAAAAACATTATTTCTGGATACTCTGGTCATCAAACTAAAAATCTCTTGTATCTTTAAAAATTGTGTCAAGTTTTCTACATTGTTCTGTAGTGTGAATTTTCAAATCCCTGACGGGAAAAAAAGTAATTTGAGATGAGGGTGTACTTTAAAGTCTGACTTTTCCCATGCAGTTGAAAAAGATACCTATCAGTGCCTTTTGCCACAGTGGTTTTCTTTGATATGATAATTTAGTATTAGGATTTTATCACAGAATATTTATTGTAGGGAAAAAAAAGGAAAAAATAGGGAAGAAACACACTTCAATAAAAAATGGCATATTATTTGTGCATTTGGAAAATGTTGTGGTTCAGCTCACAAATTGAATTTATGGAAGATAATAAAGGTAAGTATATATCAAATACAAAATGTTCTGTATTTGTTGAATAAAGAAAATGAGGAGAAACACATCTCAACCCACTGGTGGGTGCCCATTTCAGAGGTATAAAATCTAATTTCTTCTTTTTCTTTAAGGGTCACTTAATATCTAGCTATTCCATATGAAATGAAGTGATTTCTGACCCAAAAAAAATAGGATTTTTGAAGTTTTTCCAAAATACCTATAACTTGGATAGGTCATTATAATGGAAGAGACAGATCCTGATCCTGTGAGATAAAGAAGGTAATTGAACCTGTCTCTTTAGACAAGCAGTGTAATCACTGAAATGCAAAGGAACTGATGAAAGAGGATATGAGGGGATTAGGAAGAAAATTATACCCCCTCCTCTTTGGATTGAATTCATAAGATATGTCCATCAATTTTGAAAAAAAAAAGTTTGTTAACTGAAATCTGGAAAAGGGTCATATGTCTTGTAGGACTAAAAAGATCACAGGTACACTATTGCTACCTCTACCTAAGACTGATGTTTTCACTTCTACTCTTGCTTTCTCAAGACTTGATCTATCAATTCCTTTCTCAGTATATTGGATCCTACTCCTACCTGAATATGTTTCTCTGTGGCTCTCTAGAGAAACTGAATTAATAATATGATTTTCATGAGAAACATTAATTACTAGTGATAGGCTTAATAAAATAAATGCTTAAAATATATTCTTTTTTATTCATGGTTGGATAAATGTAACTTAAAATTTCAGCTCAGAATTTTGTACATAATCATTGATGATTTTTGTTCTGTAGGCACCATAGAATACCAGTATGCCAGTTATGGTACCCAATGGAAAAAAAAAACCACATAGCCTCATAGGATCATAGAATATCCTGAACTGAATGGAAACCACAAAGAGCATCAAGTCCTGTTCCTGGCTTAGCACAGGAACATTTAGGACATTTAGGAGAACCCCAAAAATTACAGCATGTGGCTGAGTGCATTTCCCAAATGTTTCTTGAACTCTGTCAAGATTGGTGCTATGGCCACTTCCCTGGGGAACCTGTTCCAGTGCTCAATCACTCTCCAGTTGAAGAACTTTTTCTTAATATCCAGTCTAAACTTTGCCTGACAGAACTTCAGGCAGTTCCCTCAGGTGGTGTCACTGGTCACAATAGAAGAGGTCAGCATCTGCCCCTCCACCTCCCTCTGTGACGAAGCTGTAGACTGATAGGATCTTGCTTCAGTCTCTTCCAGGCTGAACCAACCAGGTGCTCCTCGTATTATTTCCCCTCAAGACTCTTCACTATCTTCATATCCCTCTTATGGATGCACTCTAACAAACTTATATCCTTCTTACACTGTAGGGCCCAAAACTGCCCCCCAGCACTTGAGGTGAGGCTGTCCCAGCACAGAGCAAAATGCAAAAATATGCCCTCTTACTGGCAGGCAATGCCTGATGCACCACAGGACACAGCTGGCCCTCCTGCCTGCCAGGACACATTCAGTTTGCCATCAACAAGGACATTCAGGTACCTTTCCACAGCACTGCTTTCCAGCATCTCACCACCCAATCTCTATGGACATCCAGGAATGCCCCATTCCAGGTACAGGATCTGGCACTTGTCTTTGTTAAACATCATACAGTTGCTGATTGCCCAGACCTCTAATTTGTCGATGTCTCTCTACAGGATCTCCCAGCTTTCAAGGGAGTCAACAACCACTGCCAATTTAGTATTGTCAGAAAACTTGCTTAGTATCTCTTCCAGTCTCTCTTCCAGTCCTGGTAGATCTGCATCCAGATCATTTACAAAGATGTTGAAGAGCACAAGGCCAAGGATGGAGTCCTTTGGAATCCCACTAGTGACAGGTTACCAATGATAACTTAAGTGCAAGGACTTAACTTTGGTTCATATTGTTGTATTCAGGAGTAAAATAAGCTCAATTTTTGCCTGCTCTTTGATTATGCAGAGAAAATATTAATCTAAATCACTTGCCCAGCTACTTATTCTGTTGGAGAACTATTACTACTGCTTACAGTGAGTAAAGGCATGAACAATATTCTAAAGGAGAAGTAACCTGAAAAGAGCTGAAAAAAAAAAGTTTGTGTAATAGTGCTATGGCAGTGTTTTCTTATTCCTGTTAGACAGTAAGAACAAGGAAAACCTTTGGAGTTCCAAGATGGCATTCTTAATGAGAGATTTGATGCATTCCAATGAGGTTTGATGTCTTAGTAGTTCCTAGGGCGATTTACTATTGGTTTAAAAGCTGACAATCAATAGATACTCTCAAAGTGTAGTACTCGACTGGCACCAAGGATTTTACATTACTAGAGAAAAATTATAGTCCTGTTCAAAATTGTAATGAAAATGTCTGTCAATATAAAGCTCCACAGAAGAAAATCTAGCTAATGTGTCTTTCTTTATAGTGCTGTAATTAGAGGAATATATGTTTTCATATGAATCAAAGCTTGCTTCAGAATAACAGCTGACCGCTTCTCCTGGCCATTAACATTTCCTGAAATGAATTTCATCATTACTATGTAAATGAAACTATGACTTATACATTGTTGCTGTCATTAGGTATCCTTTTATTTTCTGGAAGTTTTTACTGTGTTGTCTTTTTTTATTGTTGTTAATCATTTGCTTTAAACAACTGTCTAAGTTGTTTCAACTTCTCTTATACCCTTCACATTTTTAAACTATGTGATGTCCGAGATCCTCATTGCCTAAAAACTTTTTAAAAATAAATTATTTTAATTTTTTTAAACTTTATTGAGTTTGTACTTTGACATTTATATTTCTACATCTAATTATAACACACAAATTCCTCTATATGGAATTCTGATATGCTAGGAATCTGTTTCAGTTTTAATACTTTATAAACAATTAAAGGTTTTCACTCTCTTCTTCTCAAAATTTGTTTTTGCTTATGTAACTCTCCAAAGTGTTGTTTTAGACATTTGTCCCATATTGTACAAGATATTTATTGCAAGTGTGATACCACACTTCCATTATAGAATACACTTTTATCTAGATTGGGTTAAAACCATTATTCAGTACCTATTTGGTAAAGCACAAATTATATTGAAATTGTCTTGAACATAATCTAATCAATTAATTAATTAATTAATTCAATTTGTTTAAATAAGACTAATTTAAACCTGTAAAGTCAACCACAATGAGGAGGTGAAAACATGAGGAATAGGTACATAGATGAGTCATCCCAGCCCCCTAGTTTCAGAATTTAGGCAATGTTACCTCATTATGTTATATATCTTAAAATTCAAACAGTCACTGACAACTTCTGTGTTGGCCTCTGATATCTACATGTTCCTTGAGAATTCTCCTTTCAGGCAGGGTTCAGTGTTAAATGCTTATTTTTCAAACTTATGTGTTATACATATTCATGTACAAGTTTTATTTCATTGATTGAACAATCCTATTAATGTTTTTAAGAGTAATACCTGAATCCATTAAAACACATGTACAAGACTCTGCAGGATCAGTGCATTCATTGCTGCATATTTCCAGTAGAGAATAAAATCAACTCTTAAGAATAAAAATACAATACAGTATTTGTTATTGTACAAAGCAGTACAATAAAACATAACAGAAGTATACAAATTGCTTCGGAACTCAGTTTGATAAATTCTAAACAATTTACTTTTAATCAGCTCTGAAATACTGATATGTTGCATGGGAATTATAATTTGATAAATGGGCATATTTTAGGTTCCATATTGAGTCCAGATGGTTACAGATTCCTTTAATATATCCATCCATGTGGCATTTGCACATTTGTGTATCTCAGTCTTCCTCTCATTTATGTTTAATGATGGATTGAATCCAAACAATGCAAGATGTTCTTCAGCATGCTAAGCTTCTGTTAAGTGGACTGGTAGTCATATTGCTCTGCACAGAATCCTCATTCATTCAGCGTACTCTATTCCAAGACAACCAATCTCTATTTTATCAATATTTCAGATATGAGGAAATAATAGCACAAAGAGCCTCCCCAATTATCCATGGAGGAGCCTAACTTGGCAGTTGTGTACAACGTCCTTCCTAGGTTATGAATGCTATTAGACTTTTGAACCAAAGCTGTAGTTTTGAATATACTATGATTTGCAGGTCTGTATGTGATTATTAAAACAAGCCGCAAATTTCAATTAATTTGGGACACTCAAATTACTCAGTCATTTGTGTTTGGTTTAATTTTGGTTTGATTTGATTTTTTGTTGTTGTTGGTTTTGGGGTTTTGTTTTGTTTTTGTTTTCTTTTGGGGTTTGTTTTTTGTTTGTTTGTTTTGTTTTAGTATTGGGTTTTTTTGTTTGTTTGGTTTGGCTTTTTGAAGGAAAGATGAAGACTTCCAGATTATTCTACCACTTTTATGTGTCCCATACTCTCACCTCCATTGCCCCCTATTTCTCATCCACTGATAGAAGAGCTGTTTTTCTTTTGCTGAGGAAATAGAAGACTAATTAGTTGGATTCCCACCAAAGAATTCAATTAACTGAGATAACAACTTCTTCCCTCAGGTCAGGGAGTCCTGTGAGACATCAGCTGAACTTTACTCTTCTAATGGAAGAAACATCATGTTCACTTGCACTCAGTTCTGAATTTGTTGGTAACCATAAAAAAAGAATTAGCAAACAATAGTACTTTTTTCGTGTGTGTTTTATTGCCTTTATAAATCAATGCTTCAGTGCTGTGAATTCTCAATATGTTATCATTTTCACTGCTCATTAGACTTCTGTGCAAACACATGCAGACTGCACCCTTGAGTGGTGAAGGAACAATTGCTATACATTCCCTTTAAACACCATTTGAGCTCGGAGTTCCTCTCTTCAAATATTTCTTAGTTGGTTTCTCATTGGAGACATATGACATTGCCATCTCACACATTTGTTATTAGTTATTAGTCCTGTCTTAGCTATATTATATTATATGGATGAAAACAATTTATCAAATACTACTTTAATAGTGTCTATAGGAAAATTAAGTTGCAATAATAAAACAGGTCTATTTTTAAAGTATTTTGTCTCCATAATATATTTAATTATTTTTCATTGGGGAAGTAAATATTTCCTTGTTCTTTCTTAGGTCAAACGGTTTCAGTACTAGATCATTAGTTCCTTTATTTGGCATTATTCATCAATTTTGTGAATTTTGAGTGAAGCTCAGTGCAAATTTCTGTTAGTTTGAAGGAAGTTCAATGTGTGTGATTTTGCTATTTTTTATCAGATTTCTATCTAAATATTCTGGATCCTACTAATGTCAAATATGTGGACTACTTCTAGAGAACAGCTTGACAGGTAGAAATTTTCAGTTCTTCTATTGGAAATTTCCATTAAACCGAAAATTATGTGAGATACTTTTGTTAGATACAATCAAATTAAATCACAGAAATATATATTGGTTAATACTAGGGGAGTTTTTCATTATGGGTAAGTCAGTATCTTACCTATTATAATACATTTTTCTTCTGATTTACTATTATTCAACTTACAAATACACTTGACAGATTGTTCCTGACACTTGTCATAAATTTCATATGTTTTACATAAAACCTCCCAAATCAAAATTTTAAGATATAGAATCTGATGTAAAATATTAAAAGCTATATTGCATAGTTTTGTTTTTACTGAAATTTATGTAGGATTTTCCAAAGTGCTGTATTTTGCATTATATGACATTTTAATGTGTTTCCTGATTAGGAAAATATGAATCATACTTCCACAGGATTATTTTCATTCCTTATTAGCTGAATTACAGGATGCTGTCTTCACTTAGATGCACAAGACAAGGATAAAGATTCATGTAGTACTAGTTCAAACAAATGAGTTTAGAAATCCTCTTAATAACTACGTCTGTCTCCTTAAAGGACAAGGAGCACATTATCTCACATCTTTCCAAGAATAGTGCTCTGAGTTATTCATCTATATGCATCACAATTTAGAATAAATTTTATAAATTTGTATTGTGTATATACAGCTGTCTCTGGAGCTGATTTCAATTGTGCATTTTTAACTAGCTGTTTGGGGTTTTTTTTGACAATTCATATATTTCTCTATTTTACTTATCTTCTAAGTTGCCTTCTTGTTTCTTCTTTTGTTGTTTTAATTTATTATTTGAAAGACTTTCTTTCTGTTTGTTTGTGACTCCATGCTCTTTCTCTCAGTGATTATTTATGAACAGATAAAATGAAATTTTCTTTATGAAAAAGAAATTCTGTTTCATAAAAATTACTTTCTTTTTTTTTCTTAATTGTGACAGAAAGCAAAATTATGAATAATAGGAATTCAATTATTTCCAAACATAAGTATTAAGCATTCAGTGCTTCTACTGAAATTAAAGTTGATGACGATGGCTTGTCCAGTGCAATACAAAAGGAATCATCCTACCCTCTATCTCTTTCTGACTGATGAAAAACCATGTTAGATATGAATTACAGTACTGTAATATTGTTGTTATTGTTCTTACCTGCTTCTCTAAGTGCTCTCCCTTTGCCTGAAAATTTCCTCCAACAATCTTTAATTATTGGAGATTTTAAAAAATTCTGCAGGAAGAATTAGAAATTGCAGCTCACAGAATAACTAATTTAGTCTTGTAATAAGCACATCAGCTGAAAAGAGGGAGCCAGAAATTTGAAGTCATTGTGTGCATTTGGCAACTCTTAGTAAGTCTGTTTGAACATTGTTGTAATAAAACAACAGGGATCAAAATTTGAAATAAATGACAATTCCTACCTATTATCTGGCACCGAAGATATGCTGGAAATTCTCTGAACAAATTTCTGAGAATACTAAAGGAGATGTAGGGGAGGGAAATATTTTAAATTGAAAAGTTGCTAATTTGGTGACAATGACGCTGGTATCTTTAAACTATTTATTCCAATTAAATTGTTAAATTAAAATTAAGTATAAAAATCTATTGTTCACATTATGAAATGCAGCACAATAGGTTTGCATATATCTATTTACTGGAATATACAGTAATTTCACAATTATAAGACGCACTGAGTATAAGCCGCACTTCTGGGTTTCAGCAACTTTTTGGTTTTTTGTCCATATATAAGCCGCACCTGATTATAAGCCGCACGTTACAATACAGAGTGTGATAAAACATATCTGTTCTATCATCATCTGTTGAGGGTGGGGACAGTGATCCTGATCTCAATGGCAGATAATCTGCTAATGGGCCATCCATTGAAACCAGGCAGGGCATTGTTCTTTATCTTTTCACACCCCATCCTTCCTCCAGCGAGTCATTTTCTGCTAATGGCCCATTGAGTCCACTGTGTGACTGATAAAATTACTGCATCCCATTGGAAGTTGCTCCAGCCAGGGGGAAGAGCCCAACATTTCTTACCAAGATAAAAACAGAGGTTTTGGGACACTAAGGGAGCCCCTTTCTCCACTGGACTCCAGAGGAAAACCGGATTTCTCCACATCACCACTGGACCTCCAGAGGGAAACTGCACCTTGTACAGGAGCACTGCTTCAACTGAGCCACATCTGTCACTGCAGGAGGATGCAGCCACCATTTAATGGGACTGCTACCAACACCCTGCCTGACGGGGTGTCAGGTTGTACTCTGACTTTCTCAGGGTTTGGAGTTTGTTTCTTTGTAGTACTGTATTTCTATTTTGATTTCCCTAGAAAAGAACTGTTATTCCTAATTCCCATATTTTTGCCTGAAAGCCCCTTGATTTCCAAATTATAATAATTTGGAGAGAGGAGGTTTACATTCTCCATTTCAAAGAGAAGTTCCTGCCTTTCTCAGCAGACACCTGTCCTCCAAACTAAAACAGCAACTTTTTGCTCTTTGTCCATATATAAGCCGCACCTGATTATAAGCTGCACTTTGGGTTTGGACCAAAATTTTAGTCAAAATGGTGCGGCTTATAATCGTGAAATTACTGTATTTTGATATGATCAAGACCCTCAGAGTCTAGCTGCACCTAAGGATGGATGGGAAAGAAAAAACTCAATAATTATCTGGGAGATAATTTTACATGCAGGAAAAAAAAAACAAAAACAATCAAAAACCTAGAAAACTTTGTGCAGTGGCAGAATTATTTTAGAATGAAAGAGGAATTAGGGTTTGACTTTGGGCAGGAGTTTACTAAGGTTTCAATAATATGCAGTCTGAAAAAGCAGAAGAGAGATTTTTTCAGTGCAAATATTTTCTTTTTTGAAAAGATGAACAAAAAAGGTTTCCATAGGAACCAAGTGAAAACTTAAATATTCTGGTGTTATTTAAATTGCACATATAGATGTCTTACTATGTCAAAAGAAGGAAGCTAATGATATTAGAAAACCACTCAGGAAAGGTGGCATACCATTAGAAAACAGAATCAATAAGCTAAAGAAGTACAAAATACAAGGAATAAAGTCTGAGACTTATTCACTATGCCATGTGTTTGGGTTTTTTTATTTAATTGCATGCTTTTATTATATTTTATGTCCTTTTAAAATCTCTTCTTTTGATGTAATACAAGCCTGGGGTTAACAGAAATTATTTCAGCTGTTTTGAAGTTGCAAACCTTCTCTAAAGGAAGCAAAACTCTTTGACCTCTAAGGAATGCAGAGAGAGATACAGGGTATTTTGAGCATTCCCTCACTTGAAGTTGCCATTCAAAAGGCACAAATCAAAGGATTTTTCTCCCTGAAGAGCTGATATGTAGAAGGCTGTGTCAAAATGATATATGCAAAAATCCCACAGCAATCAAGAAGGCATGCATTTTAAAGGGAAAAACCACCACACTATTAATTGCATCTCCTTTATGATGCTTGATAGTTAGCTAATTCTTTTATATGAGTGAATACTCACATATTTGAGAAATATGCCTGTCATATACTTTCTTAGACTATGAGAATAAATTTATTTTTACAAGATTATTTCCATTCAGTGGAAAATTGCAATATATCAATAATTCTTGTAACTATTAGCAAAAATTTGTACCTGAGACAAACAATAATGTAATAACTACTATTATACAAATATTTCCATATTCCTGGATAATCCTGGAAGATAACATTTCATAAACTGCTGAGCTCATGGTCTCATGCTTAATCTGATACTTCATTTTCATATTCAACAAGTTTTAAATAAAATTCTACAAAACTATTCATTAAATCTGGGAATACGAACTGTCTCTCTAGCCACAGAAATAGAAGCACCAGACTTAATTTAATCCTTTCTCTTAGCAGCAGAAATATATCCAAAATGTATTTATGTACCTTAACCATACAAGGAGGTTTTTTTTTAACCCAATATGGATTTTTTCTTGTTCTTTTTATCCAAGCCATTAATCCTTTCTTCAGATTATTTCCTATAATGGAACCATAGAAGTGTTTGTTCAGTAGCATGAGTTTTGCAAGTAAAGTCATATAATATGAATCAAAGGATTTTTCTGTGTTGTTAGGTGACCAAGTCAAACTTCTGTGTTCAGAAGGATCAGTCAAGACTATCAGAATTCTATTGAGATCGGAAAATCTGAAGAGAAACATTTTGTTCTTAGAGTCTCTACCTGTGACATTAGAATTTTTTTCCTAATTCCTTTAGGAACTGTCAGCTATGAAGAATGGTCTGATTGACACACAGTCTATAAGTAACTTTTAGTTTTACACAGAGAACTTTGTTTCTCTGTTATACAAGGTCTTTCATCCCATCAATCTAAGACATGAGATTTTATTCTTTTCTTTGCAAAGACTGACACCCTATCTACACTTCTTATTCTCCCACTCAACTGGAAGTTGCCTGCATCTTATCACTTAGTATTCTGTTTCATGGGTCTGTTTCACGGGTATGTTCCACAAGGACAATTCCTCCTGCTAGTTAAACTTATCTCATTGATTGATACAGAAATTGAAATTTCTGAATAGGTCATTAAAAAGAGGAGAAACTTCGGTGAACAGACTATTTGGTATCCTGGAGTGTTATTTTTGTTTAAGAGACCTTACATTTCCTCATAGTAGAAAAGAGACCAAAGCAATTCAGACTAACACGTACTTTTTACAGTTAAAAATAATCTTTTTGATTCTATTAATACTTTAAGTGGCCAAAGTATATTTTTTTTTAGTTGACACAGAAAATGAATTATTCTCTCTAATAGTACTTTTAGGTCAGTTCTCATATTACAGAAACAAAATTATTTACATTTGGGGTAGACATTGTTGAAGAAGGCACCACACACTATTACATCAGGGAATTTCTGCTTACTGAAGAGTACAAGAAAGCAGCAGTTAAGACCAAGAGTCTGTTTAGACTGATACCTTGCCTGTGTCTGGCAAGGAACATCATTGGATTTCCAGTCAAATACGTTTGATGAGATTAAAGGAAACATTGCATTTTCCCAATGTATAGCATCGCCATCTAAATCTAGGAAGAAAAAAAAAAAAAAGAAGAAAAAATAAATTAAGATTTATTTTAACCTTCTGTTGGGAAGCAGCAAGAGCAGGGCAGGTCAGTGACCTCCCCAGCTGAGCATGGTCCTACAGCCTCTGGGTGGGATAAGCACAGCGGGAATGGTGGTAGCTGCTGGTCCTATTGACATTTCATTGCAAAAAATGTAAGGCAGTGGGGACAGTTTGAGGTTCATTTAGGAAAATCCAGTGTATTCAGGATCGGTACAAAGTAGAGCTAAGCACAGGGCTGAAATACAGAAGAGCGAGCCCAAGTAGGGACTGGATGCTTCTGGGTAAAGGCGCAATGGGGATGGGATGTTTCAGAATTATATCATTTATATATCAAAAATACCTT
Source organism: Catharus ustulatus (assembly GCF_009819885.2). Lineage (NCBI taxonomy): Eukaryota > Metazoa > Chordata > Aves > Passeriformes > Turdidae > Catharus > Catharus ustulatus. Next base: position 56,107,076 of record NC_046225.1, on the reverse strand, counting down.
TTTCTTCTTTCTGATTGTAAAGGTACTCCATCTAATTCAAATGTTGGTGTCTAAATTTGTCCTGATACGTTTTATAGGGTTTGGTGCACTTTATGCACCTTTTATCCTAATTTTTTTGCAACTCATAGTATTTGTACGATGCAATAAAGTTCAACAGTTAAACTATGCATCTGTCTTTATGTGTTTTGAATGTGACACCTACTAGCACACTTTTGTTATTTTATTCTTTATTTTGAAGAAAACAAAAAATTTTCTGCATTCATCTTATTAATGCAACATGATTTTATACACTTACGCATATCATTTTTCAGTAATGTATTTTTCAGTCTATTCTTTTCTATTTAATTATTCCCTGTACTGGAGCCAATCAAAGCTTTTATTTTTCTTGTTACCCTTCTCGTGATCTTTTCTAGTTCTTGCTGTTTCCTGTATGAGATTAAGGTATCAGTATTGGGCTAATAGAGATATTGGGAAAATAAAGTTCATCATATCTGGCAGTCATTAACTTAGTCATTGGCACCAAACTTAGAGGTTTAACACTTGGCACCTGAGCCATAAATCATTAAAAGAATCCTGTTACTGGTAGACAGGCCAGAATGTTCTAGATAAATCGAAGTTCTTGAATAAGAAGGTTTAAAAGAAAAAAAAGTTAAATCCTATTTCCTATGTGTTGTTTTTTTTCCTTTGGTTTGAGTTTTTAAACTTGCTTTTTTTATTAAATTTACAGAAAATTTCCTTTGGTTTGAGTTTTTTAACTTGTTTTTTTCATTAAATTTACAGAAAATTTAGTAAGAAACTAACTGCCATGTTATTCAGTCAACAAAATACCTTGTATTTCCAGGAGGAATGCAGATTTCTCCTCCAATTTTTTGACTGTGTTGCACATGTCTGGTGTCAGTCACCAGAATGTTATCAAAAGCAACTGTGAGGTAGGTGAACAAGTGTATCCTGGCTATTCTTGCTGGAACTGGGAAAGAAAACAAGACAAATTATTTATCTGTCATTTCACATTTTGCTGTGGCTACATTATCTGCTCTAAGGCAAGCAACAAATTCCAAAACATTACAGAGGAAAAGATGTCTTGCCATCAATCACTGTGACATTTGAGATAACAAAAGCAGGTGCAGAAATCATGGGGCTTTAATCATTTCCCAGTAGACAAAAGATGTTTTAAAATACCCACTCACTTAAAGATCCTCAGCTGGTTACAATACTGAACACCAGAATAGTTTCAATTTAAAGAGAAGGCACTAAACCTTAACACTATGGCAGCCAAGAACCTATGAGACTGTACTTCCATTCCATAACTGACATGCATTCTGGTGCCAAATATTGCACTGGTTCATGTGAGGAAAAATTTATTTTTTGATAGAATTTATTCACAGGGAGGTAAAATGAAACAGCTAGGATTATGGTCTAGCAAGACCTTTTCTTCTTTGATCTTTATATCTACACCACTAAATGACCATGAATATTTCTTAGTTTGCCTTAAATAGAACTAACACACCTGAGGAAAATAATAGTATATTTTCCCAGTATTTGAAAATTAAAATGTCTAGAATTTCCATGAGATGAAATGATGTGATACAGGAGACATGTTTTGCTCCAAAAGTTATTGTGAAACTAAATTGACGTGAATCCAGAGGTGGTGTTTTTCCAGAGTGAGGAGTTTTCACATGAAAACTAATCTGAAATTATAAAATTCCTGAACCGTAAATATTTATTCCTTCACCATATGGAACTGTAATAAAAGAGTACTCCAACTGGAATGTACAAAAATGTATCAAAATGCATCTTTAATATTTATTTATACAGATTTGGATGAATATTTAGACAAAAGAAGACTAAACAATCAACAGTTTTCATTGCTAATGGAAAATATTTTGCTCTTATGATGAGAGGGAAGTTCCATTATTATCTCACTTTCAGTAGACATACCTTCCAATAATTGATCCCTTACCATTTAAAAATGTTAAAGAATAGATAGAAGAAAGGCAGCAAAGAAAGCTAAGAAAGTGCTTTTTCTTAAGAAGATTTAAGTAACTTGTTATGAGTGTTTTCACAAGAAAAGGTGGTTTTTCATATTTTGTGTAAAGTTAACCCCATATCCAAGGATTTTAAGCAACTTTGTCTCATGCTTCACTACACACCTTTTTATTGGTACTATCCACTGAGCACATGATATGTAACATTTTCTAGTTTAAGTGATGTGATTTAGGAAAACATATGCAAAATAGTCTTTAAAAATCAATTATACAGAAGTATAATACCAATTTTGCAATATTAATAAAGGTCCTAAGAGACAGCTCAGTTAATTTTGTTCCAAATATAGTAAATTTATCCTCATGTATTATACATTACTAAAATTTGTGTAATATAAATAATACATAGTTGTTAATAATTTATTTATAAGAAATAAACATAATTTCCTTTTCTTTTGTAGTTTTAAACCACATTGTTATTCATGTACTTTAGTTATGCCAATTAGCTATGCTTACTAAGTGTAATAATAGGTACAAAATACAAAAGTTATTTCAAGTAATTGTTAAGATCTGTCAGACATATTCAGAACCACAATGTTTTATTTAATAAAGACAATTATGTATTTCTATGTTTTTCAGGTTCAGATTCTGTGTTCACCTCCAGTGTCTTTACATTCCAATCAAAGTAAATATATGCATATACACACATGCATATGCATACATGCAGAATCAATCAATTAAAAAACCTCTTCTCAATACCATGAAATGGAGGAGATAGGAAAAGAATTTAAAGTATCTTTGATAAAAAAATTTTTTTTAAGATCCTGTCAGAGCAGTGCATAAAGTACTAATGTATGGATGAATGTCCTGAAAACTTTTTTGTTCTTGTTTAAATACCAATTTGTAACTTGTAAGTGGTATATTTTTAAGTTGGGCTTCTGCCTGGGGAGAAAAATAGGGTGTCTAGAAGAGTTTGTACAAGTTAAGAATTTTGTACAAAAAGGCTTGAAATGTTATAAATGCATGCATATTTGCTCTACTTTTGCTTGTCTCTAGATTTATTGGAACTTCATGACTATATAGAATTTGGGCAATTATCATCATAAATTCTATATTGAAAATATATTTGGAATATTTTTTAATAGATTAAACTTAAAGTGGAAGAATTAAGGCTATAAATAGGTCTTTGAGCAAGTAGCTGAGATAGGCAGCATGAAAAGAAATCCGGTGAAGTGTGCCTTTAATATTACCAATTACTTTCAGCACTTAACCCTCATATTTGGTTCAGTTTTCTGCAGTTTCTGCTGGGGAATTTGTGGTTTGTGGCTAAATCTTAATTTTTCTGATACTCCCAGGTGAACCTTCATCATTTTTCAATATGGCATTCACATTGAGCATGCAGAAAAGTAACAGAAAAGGGGGTAAAGCTAAAATAAACATAACATTAAATGAACATTTATCTTCAGAAAAAAGTGAGAATATACCTGCTTTTATGATAAGCTTTCTAACGAAAAAAAGAAAACTGAATTAGTTATGTAATAGAAATTTCATGAGAAATCCACACCCCATCTTGTCACATCATTCATTAAAAATGATGGCCCAACATGTCCATTAGAAGGATCAAAAAAGTTTCCTACTTGCACATACATATATTTAAGTGTTATACCAAATAATTTCATTTGCTCCACACCAGATGTTGTTTGGCTTGCTATTATTAGACCTAACAATGTCAAGCTTAAATCATTTAAAATATCTGCTTAACACTCTTTTTAGTAGCAGGGGAAAAAAGCAAGCATAGATGTTCAAGACAGGTCCCATTTGCCCTCAGCCTATTTTTGCCTACAGCCTCCTTTTGCATGTCTTCCTTAAAAAGAGCAAAAATATGCTCAGAACATCAGTCTTCATTGACATCAGCCGTTTTTCAGTTTAACCTCATTATAGTAGTAGTTCAAAAGGTGCTTCCTTCTCCAGTTTGCAATGTGACAACTGGACAAGCTGTATTATGCTCTCTGAATCTAGACCCATAAATCTTACACTTTGGAATTCCAACCAGATTTCTTTCAGCACTGTAAGACACTTACAGTATAACTCACAAGACCGAAATGCTAATGCATGCAATATATATGCAGGAAACAACTGGGGTAGCTGGTTCCACTGTCATGAGTTATGTTTCACAGAATAGCAAGGGAAAAGGACGTTGTTGTTAGAGGTAATATCATGTAGCATGGAATAAGAAACATGTTAGAGGATTAAGTCTAATTTTAACTCCTATTTCAAGTCTGGCTGTGACAACCATCAGTCTTAAAAATCTGAGAAAGATTTTTTAAATTATTTATAATGATAGTGATTTAGTGGTAGATATGTCTGATTGACAGCTTTTTATTTAAACTTTCTTCAAAAGTAGAAAAAGTATCTTTTTTTTAATGGCAGTAATTGTAGAAATATAGATGTGGTTTTTCTTAGAAAATGTTAGAAATAGAGTGCTTGAAAAAGTTGAATGTGTAAAAGAGTGAAATTATTCTCATAGTATTTGGGGTAAATTACAGGACACATTTTGTCTGGAATTATACATATATGAGAGAAAAATGATGGTGCAAGGAGACTTTTGTGTTGTTAAAGTATGCAGACAGGTTATGCCCATGCTCTGAAGGCAGGTGACAGAATAGAAACTGAGAAATTACTGAACATGGGATGAGATATTTCTGAACAAAACAAATAAGAGTGAGAAGTTCAAAAAACCAGTTTTCAGGGTAAGAATAATACCATGAGGGTGAGGCATGGCTGGATTGCCGAAATTGCATCTGGTCAAATATTACAGGTAATTAGAGGAGTTCATTTCAGATTCACACAGCAACCAGGTAAACATGCCAGAAATACTATCTGTATATGAAATGTGTAGGTAACTTTATCAAAAATAGCAAGTTTAGATACAGAAGGAACAAAACTGTAACCAATAGGATGAAAGTATTAGGGTCGTTTTGTGTTTTATTATCTGGGAGAAGATAAGGACAAAGAAACAGAGAGGCAGAGGTAAATGGGGAAGGAGTATGGGAAAATGGAGATAAGTGGGGTTGAAAGGGACTGTTTGAACGTAAGCAGGATGGTAGTCAGCACACTTGCATGACTGAGATCTACACCTGATGACTGCAAAGTTTCTTACCTCCTACTGAGGTCTGTTCCCAAAAGGGGTGTATGTTTACATGTGTACAACCACCAGCAGACTACAGATTAGCTAACAGAAGAAAGAAGATGACCCTGTCTGCAGCTCATGTGAATGCTGATTCTGTGTATATGGGTCTTGATATTGTTCTCTGTCGATGTTAGTTTGTGGGGCTGTTGTTCTGTAATGTGTATCTGTATGTGTTAATTTTTGCTTGGCCTCATTGCTAATCAGACCTAGAGACTGGCGTCTACAACAGCTATGTCTTTGTGACTGGGACTAGATAAATACTTCCGGGTGTAAGCCCTCCTAAATCTGCAGTAGATATCAGGAATAAAACTTCCCTGAAACCCAGAGATTCCCAGCTGTGACTTCCCTTAGAAGCTGTGGGTTTTTTGGGTTTTGTTTTGGTTTGGTTTTTATTTTGATTATGAAAAGGTCCAGAGTAGTGTCTTCTCGTTCTTTGAAAACTGAAGACCAGCGTCATCTTTAAGAGAAAAAGCCTATTGTCAAGTGCTAAGTAGAATTCGTCCTAATTTTTTCAGTAGCTTCTCTACCTAACCTCACAAGGAACATTTCTAAGTTTCAAAGACTGTCTTCACAAAAAATGAAGTTCTATAACTTTCTTTCTTAAGGTATCTTCTGGGGTCTAAAAATTGATAGACGGCTCAACCTATCCTACCACGTGAATCAAATTATCAGTTTTAAGGAAATCAAGTTTTCATGTGAGAAATCCTCAGTTACTTTACTTTTCCTGCAAAACAAAGTACAAAAATATTGTGTTGGGGTCATATTTACAGGTTTTAAATATTTCTGTTTCTTCTCAATAGCTAAGAAATGCTTATCTTGTGTTGTCTATTGGAAATCTTGTGTGTGGGTAACATAAAAACAAAATTGAAAAATCAAAATCTTTCAGAAAAGACAAATGAGTACAATTAAGTACTATCTTTTTAAAATAAATTATTTTAAAGATCCTTCCAATATCATGAAACCAGGGAATTTCAGGGAAAGACCCTTAGCTGAAGAAGTCCTTATAAAATCTGTTGAATGAGCCAGGCTCATCCAGCACAACTAGAAAGAGTTGCACAATATAATGTTTAATTGACATGGAGAAAGTTTTTAGGGATACATTTTTTAAGATTTCATATGAATTTCTGTTTTATCCTTTTGCAAAAGGGTTTGTACACATTCTGCTTATTTAGAACATACTCTACAGCACTAAGCGCAAGAACATGTATTTTGAAAGTTACTGGAGGAACTAAACAGAGTTGGCATATGATTACTTGCATGCTCGGTTGTTTTTCAGAATCAGCATTCACAATAACATGAAAATGGGAAACTGAAAATTTATACTTTGACGTTTTATTTTATTTTTTTTCTATTTTTAAGAGTGGATTAGTATTGACGTAATTAGATGAGGACCTGTTTTTCATGGAATTCTCAAACACTTTTGGATTTTGATTTATCTGATATGGATCTAGACTACCTGTTAGAATTGGTAGATAAAAGTCAAAATACATATTCTTGCTCTATATATAGTAGAACAACAGACTTAATGTGAAGAGTGGGTAATGATGAAGACAGATCTGTTTTATATTCCTCTCATGAAACAAATAAGCAATGTCTTGCTGGAGAGGGCAAGGTCTAATATTTGGGTTTGTTTTGGCAAACACAGTTGCATTTTGGCATTTCACATTCTCAATAAATGCTATGGCATTAACATAGAACAGTTTTGAATATGGTCGCTACATTTTATGAAGGAAACACCTCACATATTTAGCACAAAGAAATGGTTTGTGTTTGTAGATTCCATCTGGAAATAGCATCTATTTGAATCAAGAAAGGAAGTCACTTTGGACATAAAGATCCTTAGGACTCTTACCAGGCCTAAGGGTCTGTTAAGACCCATTCTATTCCCTGCATCCATTGATTTATTTATGCATTTCAGAAGGCTGGGTCTGTGATTCCTATATTTTATATACTGAAATTGAGGGTACTTGTTGTGGGTTGGCCAGGTTTAGAAATTTTTCCCATTATAATGTTAAGCTAGCCGGGATGGCTCTCCTATTAGCCGTTAAGAGCTGGAGACAAAGGACTAGCCGAAGCAACCTGATAGCCCATTAGGGAAAGGTGGAGTCCTGCTTTTGTTTTCGGCAAGTAAGAGGACACTGGGGGTAGGAGAACTCTTACAGCTCGCCGACCGAACTGGAGGAGAGAGGTTGCGTTTCTCCGGTTGGGATCAGGCTTCTTGGATTTGGACTGCTAAAGCTTCCTGCTTTCCTCTGAACAACTGGGAACTGGGACGCCCACGGTGAGCAGAATTCCTTCCTCACCTTCTTCTTCCACCTGGGGCGGTGAGGCCACCTGGCCCCCTCCCCTGCCCCTGCAGCAGCCGCGACTGAGAAGCCGCCTGCCCTGCTCCTTCGGAGAGTCATCGGTGACTGAAAAAAGGGACTGGGACTGAATGCCGTTCTATTCTGTCACTGGTTTTTTTTTTCTTTCATATAACTGATGCTGTTTTCGTTTGTTTTATAAATATATCAGTAAAGAACTGTTATTCCCAACCTATACCTTTTTTGTGCCTGAGAGTTCCTGAATTTCCTTTTCCTGGTAATACTGTCCCTTTAAACCGGGACAGTACTCATTAAGAGGTTTTTAAAAGCAAAGTATAAAGGTGGATCTCAAATACTTAACACTCCAGTGTAGGCATAGGTTGTTGATCAGCAGTGTTTAAACTGAAGTACCTAAAATTCATGAACCATAAATAAAATACTTTTTGTGAAAAGCCTAGAAGAATACTAATATGACAGGATGAAAAGGAAAGGTAAACACATTAGGTAGAAGACTCAAAAACTACCTCTTGCTAGCTGTCAATCACAACCATCACAAATTGTATGACAGAACACCCTGCAACAGCAGTTTTTTTCAGATTTCAGTTTTCTCTTTAAAGACTCTAATCCACTCAGACATCTACATTACAGGCCATAGTCTACATAAAAGAATTAGGAAGATGAAAGAGAAAGCTTGTGAGAAGGATGAAATAAATAGTGAGTTTTTCAGAGGTTATGCCTGACATAAGTCTTTTACAAGTTTCTGTTGCCACTCAGTTCTAACTGCAACTAGCCCTCTTATTCTTCTCAGTGTGCCCTTTGGTATCTTTGTGTCTCCATTCCAGTTACACATGCCAGTCTCTTTTTCTCCTTCTCTCTTTGTCATCTTTTTCATGTATGTCAGGGTTCACAGAAGCTTCAAAAATAACCATCGTCCTGTCCTAGTTTGGAGGACAGGTGTCTGCTAAGAAAGGCAGGAGCCTCTCTTTGAAAATGGAGAATGTAAACCCCCTCCATCCAAATTATTATAATTTTGAAATCAAGCAGATCTCAGGCAAAGATATGGGAATTAGGAATAACAGTTCTTTTCTAGGGAAATTAAAATAGAAATACAATACTACAAAGAAACAGACCCCAAGCCCTGACAAAGTCAGAGTACAACCTGACACCTCGTCAGGCACGGTGTTGGTAGCAGTTCAATTAAATGGTGGTTGCAGTCATCCTGCAGTGACAGATGTGATTCAGTTGAAGCAGTGCTCCTGTAGAAGGTGCAGTTTCCCTCCGGAGGTCCAGCAGTGATGTGGAGAAATCCGGCTTCCCTCTGGAGTCCCATGGAGAAGGGGTTGCCTTAGTGTCCCAAAACCTTTTATCTTGGTAAGAAATGATGGGCCCTTCCCCCTGGCTGAAGCAACTTCCAATGGGATGGGATGAAGTAATTTTATCAGTCACACAGTGGGACTCAATGGCCATTAGCAGAAGATACCTCCCTGGAGGGAGTATGGGTTATGAAAAGATAAAGAACAATGCCCTGCCTGGTTTCAATGGATGGCCCATTAGCAGATCATCTCCCATGGGAAAAGCATCACCGCGCCCACCCTCAACAGATGGTGATATAATAGATACCTTTTATCACACTCTGTACTGTAACCCAAGACACGTCCCCAGTCCGTTCAGAATGGAGTGTGTGCAAAGGAGATGGAGGGAGATTACCGAGAACTCAGTGAGGCTTCTTAATTTAAGAGACCCAGAGGAGAAGGAACTAGAGGGAAACAGGATGTATCTGACATAGGGAGTCTTCTTTTACTTCCCTAGCATATCGAAAAATTGCCAGGGTGCCTTAATAGAGTGAAGATTTAGAAACCCTCAGAGTCTGAAGCTGATATTTTATTCATGTTAATCAGAAGCAGAGTACTGTATTATTGTATTTATACAAGCAGGATAAATTCAAATGTTATGTCTTTCATGGTGCCTTGAAATGAAATATTCCATGCTTGGGATGATATCCATAAAAGAAATAATGTTTTTGGGGGTGATGTTACCTAAGTGCAGCACAAAGCAAAAAAAAAGAAAATGAATTGCAGAAAGCCTTTGGTCGTCTGTGCGGGTGTACAGCATACATTGCCTGTTTTTTCAGCAATCATTGAGAATTTTAGAAGTAGTCAGTCAAGTAAACTACCTAGAGGGAACTCTGGAGTCTCATAAATCCTAAAGAACCTGAAAGACCATTATTATTTCTAAGGTGCTTCAGACTCTTGGGGTTTTTTTTGTAGAGAAGCAGAAACATTTTGAGTCTGTATTTCTGTTGTTGCCAGTATCTTTCATGTTTTCAAAAGACAGATATTATTTTACAGTGGGGTTTTATTTTGTTTGCTTGTTTGTTTTTCCTGTGGAAGGTAAAAGCCTGATGTTGGTGGTCTGGATTAATAGAACTATTTCTTCTAAAACAGACTTTCTGTATCACCACATTATGTACTTTGAGTAATTGCACCTCAGTTTGCTACTGATAAAATGAGCAAAATATTCCATGGGGTTTTTTCTTTCCCTTTCTCTTTTGTATATTCAGAATAAAAATTTGCATATCATTGTATTTTATAGTTACCTTAATGACAAATTGAAACATCAGTTTCAATTTTCATTTCTATAGCAAAAACAGTAAAAAAAATAGGTTTTTTATGACCTGACTCTTGTTTCAGAAAATTCAGCTGATATACAGCTATTTTTTTCAAGAAGAGATCTAAACTTATTTAGGTCTCATTTTAATGCAAAACTTTATGTTTGTTTGCCTGATCCTGTTGAAAAGTTTCATTTTTTGCAATTACACAACTTTTCAGATAAAATTACCAAGCCAGAAATGCCTTTTTCCTCTTGGGAAACCTTTTATGAGAAACCTCAAGAGAAAGCTCATAACTACAAGTATTGCATTCATCTGAAGGGTAGAAGGAGGAGAGACAATTGAAGGTGAAGTCACTGAAATTTTTAGCACAAACATATGAATTAAATATTACAAGGACAAGAAATGTTAGAAGAGACTTGTGAAGAAAAAGAACCTAAATTTGCTTCTTCATTAAATTACAATACAAAAACTTCAAAGATTTCGTATTGGGTTTTGTAGCTAGATACATTATCTTAAATTCTATTGTTTAAAACTTGACTTTTTTTCCTGTATACATTATATGCTTGTGGACTTTTTAGTGTTATTTCCTAGAGACTTAAGCTTACTGCCCAAAATTTACAGTCTAGTCTAGCTCATTATAAACAGGGGACCGCATTGCTGAATTACGTTATTTGAAGCTGGGCCAAGCTCATATAAAAGATTTGCAAAACCAATTAAAACTTTTATCAAAACACTTGATATTTTTTTCTCCTCTTATAGTATATCCTCACACATAACATATCTTTGTAGGCAAGATAGTAAGCCATACAGGTAATTTATCTCATTTACTCCCCCATGTCTAGCACTACCAGAGAGAGTTTATGCAGGGTGAAATTATTCCTTATCATCTCTGACTGCTTTACTTTCTTGCATTGCTATAATTATGGAATATTCCAACATTTCTTCATTGAAATAATCAACATTTAGAGACAAATCATTTTCCTTCCTATTTTCAAGTATAACTGAAAGGTATATAAATCATGCAATGTCTGTTGAGAGTATCTCCAAACCAAACTTTTTGCTGCCATGCCAGTATCACCTGACAGAGATAGGGGCATGAGAGCTAAATCTACTTCCCCAGATGGTACAAAGACATGTTTCAATTAAAATGAATTTTCTGTGATGTATACTGGTTTGTTATAACACTACTTTCTCCATACCAAATCTCTGCTAAATCAGGGACTTCTGTCTATGTTTTAGTATCTCTTTTCACTTTTTTGGAATCCTGTTTTTACATCAGCTTTGATTCTTTTGCTTAATGTGAACACATTTGACCACAGAAGACATCTTGAAGACCATCTAGATTCAAAATCCCGGCATTGGATAGGAACATCTTCCAGTATACCACAGCCCAATTCAAGTTGGCCTTAAATGCTTCCAGGGATAGGGCATCCACAACTCTGGACAACCTGTTCCAGTACCTAAACCTAAACCTCTTTGTGTTATGAGACATTCCCCCTTGTTCTACATACCCTTGTAAATAGTTTCTCTTCATCTTTCTTGTAGGCTCCTTTCAGGTACTGAAAGGCCAAAATTAGGGGACCAAGAAACCCCTTTTCCAACCTGAACATACCCAGTTCTCTCACCCTTTCCTCATGGGAGAGGTGCTCCATCCCTCTAATCAACCTGGTGGCTTCCTCTGGACTTGCTCTAATAGGGCTTTGTTTTCCTGTTCTGGAGACCTGGATGCAGCACTGAAGGATCTGCAGTTAGGGAGGGTTTGTCTGCCTTAAATTGGGTGATTCCCAAGTTGTATTCCTGGGTTTGAGGGCCCTCACCTCTTTGGATTAGAGATGAAATTTTCTGGGTTACCCTTTCTGAAATGTTGAGGAGGCTTGTGTCAGTTTTTTAGGACCATTTCCATATGACATTACAAAGCAGTATTCAAATGGATAATTGATTTATCTGGTTTAACTGGTTTATAAAATAATTCTCACTTGAATATACCGTTTCTCTCAGTTTTATAAACCTGAGAAAGCATCTTCTGTGGGTTATATTATCTTGTGAGCTATATAACCTCAGCGTTATCATTTTTCCACATAAGTTGCTTTTATTAGAAGTACTTACTGAGAACTGCTTCAGGGACGTTCTTTCTCACTTTTCCTCCAGTTTTCATAGAATCATAGAATATTCTGAGTTGGAAGGGACCCACGAGGGTCATAAAACTTCAGGTCCTGGTCCTGAACAGGGTAGCCCCAAATGTCACCCCGTGTGCCTGGGACTTGTCCAAATGCTTCTTGAGCTCTGTCAGGTTTGCTGCCATGACCACTTCCCTGAAGTTCTAGTGCCCAACCTCCTTCTGGGAGAAAAACCTTTCTCTGTTACCCAGCTTATATCTCCTCTGACACAGATTCTCCCCATTCCACCGGGTCCTATCAGTGGTCACTGAAGAGATCAGTGCCTGCCTCTCTGCTCACCCTCATGAGAAAATTGAAGCCTGAAATGAGGTCCTGCCTCAGTCTCCTCTTCTCCAGGTTGAACAGACCAAGTGACCTCAACCACTCCTCATAGGGTTTCCCCTCTGGACTCTTCACTGTCTTCATAGTCCTCTTTTAGGTGCTTTCTAACATTTTAATGTCTTTTTTATAATGCATTGCCCCAAACTGCACACAATACTCAGGGTGAGGCTGTACCAGTGTAGAGCAGTGTGGAATAGTCACCTTCCTTGATCAGCTGGCAATTCATTCATGGATAATCTTTATTTAGAAATAGACCTGCAAGGCAGCATGCTCAAGTGATATCTCTTCAAGGAAGGACCTGCTGTTGCAGTAGTGACCTCCTGCAATAAAAGGGTGGCTTGATAAAGTAGACTACACAGGAAGTCATTTGCTGTTATACATGCAGTATTCAGAACTGTAGCATTTGGGAAACTAAACATTATACCTGTGGAGTATTATTCATAGATTTCAAGTTGAGAATTTAGGTAAATAAAGAAATAAATTATGCCTATATCCAGAAAGTCTTCAGGCTAAGTGTGCTGGCAAAAAACTATACACACCGCCACTTCCAATTTACCTGTACCAAAGCCTGGGAGCAAATAAACAATTGTGACAATTTTCAGATTGCAACTTTCTGAAGGGAAACAGGGGGTTGAATCCAGCTTACAGTGTAGAAAAGTATAACCTGGTGGTCACTAAGGAAGTCCAAGATGAAGGAAGTAATACGTACTTTGCTTGGTAGACCATACAGTGATAAAGTCTCAGAATAATCATCCAACTTTTACCCATTTTCTCTAAGGAGAGAGAGGAGATGTAGAGAAAAGATGTAGATCTGCTTACATCTTAACACCAGGATACCTGGGAAGCTTTGAAAACATCCTTGTGACTATTGTCATGTGTTCAAATACTTGTATGTGCAAACAGACCCTACTCAGGTATTATTGTCATTGCACTTCAGTCTTAGCAATAATTTTAGTTACTAATTGTGGAAAATATAAAATAATCACTTTCAACAGAAGAAATTAAGCATATTTTGAAAAATAATGTAGATGACAACCTGGAAATATAAACCACATACTCTGCCTATTTATATTTTGTTATGGAAGTTTATTACTATACGCCTGTGTAATCAATTTTTAAAAAATAAGATCATTTTTAAAAATAATATATCATAGTTTAGGGCACATGTTTCACACCTGTGAAATTATGTGGTGTGGTGAATTTAAAGCGAGGCCTAATTAACCAAATCTTTTGCATAATCCCATTATTTCATGTTATGTGACTGACAAGACTTAGATTTTTCTTACATTTTCCTGATTTCAAATGCATGCATGTTCTGCAGTCTTTATGATCTTTCAGGTTTTTATGCTTCCCACTGTGCAACATGAGTTTCACACACTCAATTAAAACCTGGCATTAAAAAAATATTATATTTAGCCCTGAATCACATAGATGGAGCTTTAGAACCCATGCATAAATGTCTGTGAATTTCATGAACACAATGGATGTTTTCTTCGTTAGGCAGAGACTATTTCTAAAAAATTCAGAAAACCAGTAAACTCAGTTAATTATATGAACCAACAGTATGGAGTTTAACCAAAGAATGTAGAGATGTTTGTTGTCTCTAGTAAAGTGAGTCTGACAAAGAGTTTCCTGAGATAAAAAAAATGTCAGCAAAGGAAACTGCTTTCCTGAAAGAAGGTAACCGCAGAGAAAACCAAGAACTGTAGCAGCAAAATCACTTTATTACAGTAGATTGGTGGTCTAAATACCATGTAGGAGTTATCTCCCATTCTCTGCAGTGTTGTCACAGATGTCAAGGACATGAGAAAAATGAGGATGAGAATACTTTATCCTGAAGTTAAAAGGAAAGAATTCAGATGAGGAATTTCTCTTCATGTTAACCACTGTGCATTTTCATATTCATAGATGAGATTTAAATCAACACAGATTAGGAAAACTATGACTGAAAAAAAGCTCTATGAAAATAAACTTCAAATTTTTTTTTCATGAGCTTAAGTTAATTTTCTACTATCCTCATTCAAGCATAATTACTATATGTCTGAAAGAAACATATTTGAGTTTTTAGTAGCATATACACACAAGAAACCAACAGTATGAGATAAATGGGTTTCCCAGTAAAAAGAAAGTGCTGTCAAATAAACGAAAGCTCTTCTAAAAAGAAAAAAAATATTCAATTGTTCTTTCTAGTTTCTTCAGTTTAAATTAAGTAATTATGCTTTGCATGTTGTAAAACTACAAATCAAACCATACCAGCAGGGGAGTGAAACTTGGAGGCATTCACATGGGAAGAAAGATAAGATTTCAGCTGAGATTTCAAATTAAATTAAAAGGGGAAATAGAGGTATGTTGTTTCAGATGCCAAAAAAGCATCTGAAGAAGAGAAGATTTTTGCACCAGATTGTGCAGAAAGCAAGGGAGGCCAAAACTGGATGAGTAGGGGATAAAAGAATGAGGAGAAGTTAAGTATTATAGAATATTTGTACGATAGTAAGTGTCAGTAAGATAGGACATTTTTGTATTGATTTTTTTTGTTAGAAATTCCATTTTAAAGACTTAAATAATAATAATAAAAAATATTTTTAAAAAGCTGAGAAAATATCGAAAGCATAACACATCAGTTAAAATAAAAACAACAAACCAAAAGTAGTGTGATATATCTGTATGTTATTTTTCCAATTTAAAAATGTAATAATTCTTTTAGAGCCAAAAAATGGTTAGCTGGCAAAATATGCCAATTTACATAGAAAAATCAACATCTCATGTGAACAGAAATTCATGCTGGATAGATACTAATGTCATATCTCTGAAGAAGGATATGTGCTAAACATATATTCTGCATAAATAGTCTGCCCCCAACAGCCTTGCTATATAATCTTTCCCTTTAGATAATTTCCCATTGGCCTTTTCCTGATGTCTTGAACTGAGCATTTATTTCCAAAATATTATTTATTTATGTGGTTATTCTCTTGAACATGGCTAACAAAGCATACAGTTAATTTTTACAGTACCTCAGCAGTACTGCCTCTTCTCTCTAGGATCAGTGCTGATCTAGCTGTCTATAGCTGGATCAGTAAATGCCAGTAAAATTAAGTTCCTGAGTGTCATGCTAACTATTGTAAAATATGGTAATTTTCCCCTCAGTGCTTTTTGTCTTCTAAAGCTATGCCATTAGCAGTGTCACTTTTGAGTGTAAAATGGTGTGTTGATGTTTTATATATGAATATTCAAGGAGCCCTGAAGTGACAGTGAATCATGAGACTAAAAGAAGTGTTGAGGATGTCTGTTATGGGAGCAGATACTTACTTGGCTCCCAGCTCTTACCTGGGTTCAGAAAGAAAACATGCACCAAAAAACTGAAGAACAGCAAGTGCAGCTTGATTTTGTAGTCTGATTATTAGGCATATTTTGTTAAGAGGTGAGGAGAGAAATAAAACAAGTTCATGACACTGTTACAAGAATCTTCTTTGATGAAACCAGTTGAATTTATTTTCTAGTTCTGATAAGACCGATAACAAGACATCGTCTTTACCATTGATGCCTTGAGAGGCTACCTAGAACAGAGCCTAGAGTGCTAAAGGAATTAAGTAGGTATTTATTAAAAGGCCTGCAAAGGACACACCTTGGGCAGTACAAGAGCCTGGCCGTGGCTACACCCAAGATAGACATTGGATGACACATTCTCATTCTCACACTTTTGTAAGTTTTGGTCCATTTACATACTGGGGTTAATTGTCCAATTACAGTTTCAGGTTATAAAGTCCCATTCTCCCAGTTTGCTCTCCTCAGTCCTCAGTTGTTTATACTTTTGGGCCTGAAGCTGAAACAATGTCCTTGGTTCTAGGACTGAAAAAGAATTGTTTTGTCTAATCAAACTGTGAGAAGAACTTGCTAACACTTTATATGAAGTTCAGAGTTATATACTAATGCGGTACAGACTCTGGAAAATGTGAAAGCTAAAAATTAAGGCACCACCATTGCATCCTGTAGTGTTTGCCCAAATTTTGTTCTTAACATTATTGATAAGGGTGGATTTTTAGGAACAATGTTTTTAGCCAACTCGTGATACTCAACAACTGTTCTTAAGGACACTGTTGTACACTGAGGGGTTGTAAACTAGATGAGCAATTGAGAGCACTGTGAGTCTTGGAGGGGGTCAAGGAAGGCTTAAAATCTGCCAGGTAGCAATGGGTGAAATTTGTCAAATGAAAAATATGTCATAATTAAATGTTGCATAACAAAAGAAAAGCATTACAGTTAAACGTAAAGAATTTGTGAAACGCTTGAAGAGAGTAGGTACAAAATTACTGCCAATGAAATGACCCTCCAAAAGTCTAAATCATATTAAAGGAGTAAAAATAAGGATGAATTTAAAAACATATCATAGAAGTTTATAGGCAATGCTCAGTTCTTCTGTATGTTATGAGCATTTCCAAAATGCCTTAAGACCTCAAAACAGTGAGTGGCACTATCTGTATCTGTAGCAAATTATTTGTGTCTATGCCCTAGATAACACAACTATATTTTCTTTGAAATTATTTTTCTTTGTACACAAAAATATTGCTGAGCTACTTGGTTTAGTAAGATTTGCCTATAAAATAAAAATGCTCAGAATGCTAACAATGAAACAATGATACTGAACCAACTACTGTACTAGCTGTGTCTCTCTGTCTTATAGACGTTAATGGAATTAACATTGAAAATTCCAGTGGTCACGCACGCATTTTCTCACATTAGCCCATTTCTACTCTCTGCAAATAATCTTATCATGATATTGGATTTGCTTCTATTGGCCTCTGATCTCCATTGTTCAATTATGAAGGTGCAGGAGCTTTGATTTTTACTATGGGAAATCCAAGTTATTTTTTGATTACTGAAGCATGAAGAAACAACAGTATTTCTTATTGATTTTGCA
The DNA here is from genome assembly GCF_009819885.2 of Catharus ustulatus. NCBI lineage: Eukaryota > Metazoa > Chordata > Aves > Passeriformes > Turdidae > Catharus > Catharus ustulatus. The sequence continues at coordinate 56,089,577 of NC_046225.1, read as the reverse complement.
GGTGTCATAAAAAGAAATCTTATATCTAAAGACTTGATTAAAAAACTATTAGTGTAGCATTTGCCACACAATCCAATACGCACGAGTATATGCATATATATTCATAAAGAAACTTGTAGCAGTTGAAGAGAAATAAGGAACTGAATTTATGTCCACAAGTTAAAGAGGAACTGATATTCACAATTAAAATATTAAATTAAAAATTATTATAAATTCTGTAAGAAATGTAATATTTTGTACTAACAATGGAAGGACATATTTGCTGAAATGAAGTAAGTCTCACTTAGACTCAGTAAATGTCAGAGTTATAAAGAAAAGGACTTGAAAGTACAACTGAAAATAAAATGGAAACTTGAAAATGTTTATACAAATACTTCTTTTTTTATATAGAAGGAATTGCAATGTCTTCCTTGTGCTTTCAGCAGGTGTAGGTTGAGGTGGGTGGATTTAAAATTACTAAAACTTTAGTTCCAATATAGAGTAATGTCCTCATGGTTGAAACTGTTTGAACAAACACCAGTTTGGAAGGCAGATTATATAAAAGAAGATAGCTCACCCTTTTTCTAAACTGGAGAAGGAAAATAGGTGTTGTATTGTTTTAGAGAAAGCACCAAAATACTCAGATTACCATTCTGAGTGAGTTAATATCATATTTGAAATATGTTAAGTATCTCTATTGATTAAAATGTGCAAGGCTGTTAAGACCTTGTATATGGTTGGAACGGTTTCCTCCAGCATCAGGGTATCATATATTTTAAAAAATAAATAAACTTCCCCATCTTTAATATCTTAGCCATAAAACATAAGTTTGGAAAGATCCCCAAGTGATCATCTAGTTCAGCTCTCTGAACTAATCAGGATCAAATTCTTTTTATTAATTCCTTGACTAAAAATTTATATTCTTTTGTAGCTCATTTCCTTACAACAGCAGCAACACCAACGACAACAAAGTAATAAGAATAATACCCACTCAAATGATTCCTAATAAGAACATAAGAATGGCCTGAATAGGTTACATTAAAGGCACCCCTGGCCCCAAATAGCAATTCAATCAGAATCAATGGGCATGTGTTTAATTAAAAGGAAATGTTCAAGGCCAGACCACATGGAGCTCTGACCAACCTGGTCTAGTGAAAGGTGTACCTGCCCATGGCAGTGGGGTTGGAACTAGATGATCTTTAAGGTTCTTTCTGACCCAAACCTTCTGTGATTCTATGAAAAAGTAAGAATGTGGAAAATACACATGATCCACTTTAAGTTTTTCCCAGAGCCCTACTAGCTTAAGTTCAGGAAATTCTATGTATATATTTTAAATAAATATCTCTGCAACATCCTCCAGGTACAAAATCTTGTCTTTAATTTAAAAAGACATGGTTGTTTTTTTGAACATGACTTTTATCAGTTTCATTTGTTATCCTTTAGTTCTTGTACATGAAGAGACAGTAAACTATCTTTCCCTATAGATTTTTGCCTTGACATTCATGCGTTGTACGTTTTTAGCCTATTGTCCTTGGTTTTTCTCTTTACAGCTTTTGGATCCCAGCTTATCTATCACTCCCAGTATGGAAGACATTCCATAACTTTGATCATCAGATTTTGTAAATATTTGTGAAGTATTCAGTACTGCAGGGTTGATCACTATTAAAAAAAAAAAAAAAAAAAAAAGATATGAAGAAATAAATAATTCTGTCTTCAGAACAGGATTTGAATAATCTTTAGTGAATAAATCTGGGTACAGACTATTAAGCAAGATGAAGACTAAAAGAGGGAAAACTTCTTATTAACAAGAATTGTCTGCTTCTAGACTGAACGAGGCAGGGATTTGGAGGATAGAAAAAGTACATCCTCATGTCATACACCTAAAAAGTGAAATATGGCATTGACAAAAAGGAATACAGAAAATCTTGATTCCAGTATTTGTATGCTTCTGTGTGTTTGCCATTATGAGGTAAATCATAGTCTGTAAACCCTTTATCACGGTATGCAAAAGGTTGAGAGAAAGAAATGCAGATGAGCAGTGAATTTTACCTGATGATATTGCGGAACAATTGCTCTTTATAGCAGACCTCCAGAGAGTGATATATATTTGTTGCAGATTATGTTACTATTTAGAGGATAGCAAGAGGAGATTTTTTTTCACACTGACAATTCTCCTTTTGTTCTTGTTTCTCACCCCATTACTTATGTATTTCAGTGTAAGAGAAACAGATAGGGAGACATGAGAAAACGATGAGGATGATATGACTGCTTCTGGATGGAGAAGTGCCAGCAGAGTTAAAGAACTGTCAGAGGTATGTGTTAAGAGTTGTTCTCATTTCTCAAATGTAGGCACAGAGGGTATGTCTTCTGAAAGAAAAGCATGTTCTTAGGACCCTTTTAGAGGTGAATAGGAAAATAAAGCAATAACTCAAGGACAGGTATATCTGCAGTTACTAAGTTTCATAATACCAGGGTTTTCAGGCATATTTTTAAAATTGTGTCATGATTTAATTTTTACATTCACATAAAATTTTTCCAGATTTTACAAACATGTCTTGACATTTTGATAATGAAATAGTATACAAGTTATACACACAGATTATGTTTTAAAGGCCTCTGGAAGAGATTAATCATATTGGTCCACTGTACCTTCAAATCACTTCAAAAAAGGCCAAATCATATTTCTTCCTTATTGAAAGCATTAGATTTTTTTCAAAGGCTTTTTGTTTGTTTGTTTGTTCGGTTGGGGTTTTTTTTGGTTGGGGGGTTGTGTGTGCGTTTTTTGGTTAGTCGGTAGGCTGGCTTTTTTCTTGTTCATTTTTTTTTAAATAAATAAAAACAATTTGCCTCATTTATTCTTGTCGGGACCAAAACGGAATTTTTCTAATATTTCATTTCTTTGTGTTTTTTATTGTAGCAGTTTTGTTCCTTTGTGTCTCTCTCCTTAAAGGAATGATGATTTTCTGCAGAAGCTTCAGATTTTAATCCTCAACTTTGTGGAGTTATTTTGTAATTAAAACAAACAAGTACCTTTTCTGCTTGTTTGCTTGCTTGCTGAGGCTCTTTTGCTTCAGAAAAGAGATAGATGGAGACTTTTAGTCATTTCTACTTTCTGACTCTTTAGGCAAACACTATTTCTTTCTGGAAGTCTCATTACTTAAATTATTTTGAAGTAGGCATCTAATAAAGACAGAGCATGCTGTACTATACTATCAACCACATGTTTACCACATGACATGTAAATCATACCAATATGTCAATCGTTAATAGCAGATACCTCTAAAGGACAAACACATGTACAGTTATAATGTCTGCATCATCAACAATGTGGTGAATAACAACAGAAAATGAAGTTTTTTTATTTTCTAAAAATAACTATTAAACCTTTATCTCTCTGTGTTTCTTGAAGACAGCAAAAGCTACATTTTCAGTCATCCATGAAAATGCAAGAGTCATCTGTAGACTGAGTACCTAAAAGTAGCCTGTGACTGAGGAGGATATTGGGACGTTAGCAGAAGCCATAGCATAATTCATATTCAGCTGTCTTATCTGAAATACTATGTAGTCTTGCTTCTCGGCCTTCCTAGAAATTTTAATTTTCTTAACTACACTTCTAACACTTCAATTCACTGAGTGTTTTAAAAGCAAAATAATATTTTTAATTTATTTTTTTATTTTTTTCCAATCTGAAAGTTAGTCTGTGATAGCTGTTAGATGTGAGACTAAAAAGGCAAAGTAGAAACCGCAGAGTGTCAACCAAGCGTAGATTATTTTAAAATTATTTCTTTACCCTTTTAAAAAAATTTTCTTTACCTTTTTCCAAAAACTAGAGATACAGATGAAATTATATGTTTTGTGCACGTTTCATTAAATGCAGCTTTCAAACTCTTTCCTTACTGAATGCATGAAAGAAATTCCTGAATGCTATTCTTCTACAATGGTTACTGATTTTAAGGTATTCATGATCAGTGATGATAAGAGATAGCATGTTTGAAAGTGAACAGGAACATATCTATTCACTTGGAACAGAGACGAAAAAAAACAACCCTAGGACCAAGTATCAAAATTATTGATGTATTGTCAACATTCACCTCAGTTGCGTGTAAAAGGTTGAAATTTCTGTGCCAGTGAGATGTTATCCAGGAGATCCTCAAACAAAATACTTTGCGTTACACACAGGTGAGTTAGGTTTTGTTGGAGTAATTTTAACACCACAAATTTATAACCAATTTTTAACACAATGTGTAGACAATGAGATTGGAAAATATTGCCCTCGGTAGGATTGTGAAAATTCTTTGTCTCTCCTTATGCTATCCTGCATTCAACATGTAGTTATTGTATGTTGTTACAGAAACCAAGGTATAGTCTCCACAAAACTGCTAATGAAGAAAATTCATTCTTGTACAAAAAGGGTGAAAAATGCAATTGAATATCCATTGTAAAAATACTGTTCTTATTTAAAATTCTTAAGCATTAATCAGAATGCTTAAAACTCTTGCTGTTTCTCTTTATTCAGTTTGACGACCACCCTTATGCATTTGCTCATAAGTAAAAATGCACAAATGACAGATCAACGCATTTTTTTCCAACTATCAATGTCATTGTTTGAAATGTGAAATCATTATTTTTATTTTAAAAATGAAAGACTAGTGTATTGTTTCAAGAAGATATATATATCTGTGTGAAGGTGATAATTAGCTATATCAATTCCAGCCACTACTCTGTTCTTTACTTCTATGTTTTTGGTGGAGGGAGTGCATGCCAAAAATCCTGTGGAAAACATCTCTGTACATTTGCAGTATTCCCTGCGTTTATCAGATCACAAGGCAATCCCACCAGCCACAGCAGTTATAATGATCTTTGATGTGTCCCTTTTCCTAGCTAGTTCCAGGTGCAAAGACTATACATATCTGTAGGAAAACTGCAGTACTTTGAAATATGCTAATACAAATATTTTGAACATATATATGATTTACCTACTTTAATCATACTAAAAGAAAAATAAACTAAAAGTGGTTTCTTAAAACGGAAATGGATTCAAAAGAGAGAGAGTGGAAAAATCTTTCTAAATGTTATTGCGAAATTTAATAGAGACTTTCCTTTGTATCACTGGTTTAAAATCTGGATATCTAGAAAGCCTCCAAGGCCATAATCTCTAATTTGGAGCCCCTCCTACTGTTACAGGTTGAAGTTGTGTCACTCTAACCGTTCATTTTAGTGGTCTTTGTTCTCTGATTCTAATACCAAAGCAAATACTATAAGAAATGAAATTGTATTATAATCTTATTTGCATGTAATCTGAATGTTTTAATCCCTTTAAGTGACAGAATGGGAGCATATAATATACAAGGTGCTGTTTCCTTGAGAGAGCAGAAATATTTGCAGCTGAATAAGAGCTTGGAGTTCGATAGCAGCACAGTAAAGTGAAATTTCAATAACGTGAAGAGGCAACAGTTTTTCTGTGATCACAAAGAAAATAAGTCAAATTATAACACATGGATCTTTTGACTTAGTGCACAACAAAAAGAAAAATATAAAGAAGAAGAGGTCAAAGATCTTTTACCATTTTAAATCTTGTACTTTTCATGTTTTCACCACTGGATACCTGCCTGATATGAAAGTTGAATCAAGTGGCAGATGATCTACTTAGAGATTTTACTCTGAGCATATACAGTGACACTAAAATCACATATATAAATCATGTCCTTAAAGTTCAAATAATGATAACAAGTCTGAGAAACTGTGAAAGTGAAGCTCTTTTACACTGGATTTGCACTGACAATTGTATTTGTATATATCATGTTTAAAAGGGAATTTTTAAGAGGAAGCCTTTGGCATTTCCTTGTCACCTACCCTCTGTTTCTGCAAACAACATGCATGACTGAAAAGAATTATGATGCTATGAATACAAAAGAAATCTTAAACAACTTCTAAAACAATTTTTTGTAGCAAACACAGTGATCAGAAAGGTTTAAATATCTAGGCTCTGATTATTGAAACTATTCATGGAATTAAGTTTGGAAATGTCTCAGTGAGAGTTTGAAATGTCATGGACAAATGATGAAGCAGGTTTTGACAGCCAGTGTTCCTGCTGGAAGTGCTGACTCTCTTCTATACATGGGAGGCAGGTCTGCAGGAGCTATCTGCTGTGGCAAAGTACTTTGCTGTAGACCACTGCTTCCAGTTAAATATGGGCCCAACCATTACTGGCACTTTGGTTAAAGACGTGTTTAAAACATTAACATTGTCCTTAATCTTCTTTGCCTTTAGGCAAAACATTATGAGATTTAAAAATATTATATAAGATACAACTCATTGTCAAAACAGGCTGTGAATTTTCATTTTTGTTTTACCAAAATTCAGGGTAATTTACAGTAATTTCACGACTATAAGGCGCACCTTTTTGACTAAAATTTTCCCCCAAACCCAGAAGTGCGTCTTATAGTCCGGTGCACCTTATCTGATGGACAAAGTTCAAAAAAATTGCCTACCCGGAAGTGAGAGCTGCGAGCCCCAAGGGGAGCCGGCAAGGCTGCAGCTGCCAGGTGGAAGCGGGGTGGAGTGGCGGTGGGCACGCCCCGGCCCCGTGGAGGTGGGACGGCCCCTCCAGAGGCACCCCCCAGCCCTGTGCAGGCGTGAAGGCCCCTCCACAGGCATAGCCCAGCCCCATGCAGACGGGACGGCCCCTCCACAGACACGCCTCGGGCCCGTGCAGTCTGGACAGCCCCTCCACAGACACCCCTCGGCCCCGTGCAGGCGGGATGGCCCCTCCAGAGGCACGCCCTGGCTCTGTGGAGGCGGGACGGCCCCTCCAAAGGCATAGCCCGGTCCCATGCAGGCGGGGAGGCCCCTCTACAGGCACACGCCGGCCCCATGGAGGGGGCACGGAGGGGGCAGCGGGCATGCCCCGGCCCCAGTGAGGCAGCACAGGGCAGGGGTGGGTATGCCCCGGCCCCACCGGGTACAGGCGGGCCTGGGGGCCCATGGCTGCCGGGTTGAGGCGGGGCCTCGGCCAGCAACTGCACAGGGGGAGCTGGGGGCAGAGCCTCTCTGCAAAAAAATAGTCCGGTGCGCCTTATCTGATCTATAAAGTTGCAAATTTTGCCGACTCCCGGGGGTGCGCCTTATAGTCCGGTGCATCTTAAGGTCGTGAAATTACTGTATTTAGTAAGTAAATTGGTCATGGGTTCCTATATGTCTGAAAAGGGGAAATATTTGACGCTATGAACAACCAACCATTCATTGGATTATGATTTTAAAATTTGTGTTGCAGTTCTCTTATCACTAAGGTCCACAGCCAAATGTCTGGTTAGTAAGAGGCTGTGTAGTACCTCAGTAGTCAATTTTTATAGTAATTGAATTAGTGGTGTATAATATTATTTTTATATTTATATGTATATCATGGCTGTGAAATGATGCCTTGGGTTTTAGCTTTTGTGTTTTTCAGACTCTCTGTTGCTTAATGTATAACTTGGAAACTTCATATCAGGTGTTAGTAAGTTCTCTTCACAGGGTAGTTAGACAAAACAATCCCTTCCCAGCTAGAGAATCAAGGACAACCAGTACCCAAAAAAACATAAACAGCAGAGAGGAAAAGGGGGCAAGTCAGGCGGCTGAGACTTCATAACCTGGAGCTGTAGTTGGATAATTGACCCCAATAAGTAGATGAACCAAAACTTATAAAGTGTAAAACTTGTGACTGGAATCCATCTTAGGATGGATGACTGAGATTTGATTTGGGTGTAGCCCTGGCCAAGCCCTTGTACTACCTAAAGTGTATCCTTTCAATAAATACCTATTTTATTCCTCTTGCTCTGTTTTGTCTCTGTACTAGGCTAGCCTTTACAGGCATCATCATGAGTTTTCAAATTAAGTTAGACTCTGTTACTATCACTCTATATATCTTTTTCAGATCACCTGAAGTGAAACTGCATCAAAATTCCATTTATATTTTTTTTTTTTGCATAAGATTCACTGAGCAATCTCCATCCATAAAACACAGTTTGTTTTTTTCACAGCAGTTTTAGTTTTTAGGTAAAAGATTTTTGAGAAAGTTCCTATTAGTGAGCTTTTGTTATTACAAGTGTATTCATATTTCAAAGTAAATCATGATTCCTTTATGAAGAAAACCATTTCTTTAATCAAATTCTCTCCTTAAAAATGGTCCATCTAAACTTAAGTGTTGCTGTAGGAGATGAACTATTCTCAAGAAACCTTTATATCAGAACACAGATATTCACAGAAAATCAAACTTCAATTCTAATTAATACTTCCACCTTTGCCAAGGCTATTTCTCAGGAATGATGAACAGATAATGTCTTTAAGCACGGTAATGTCTGATGCAAAACTATACTGGCATCTCTTTGTCATAATGTATTTTATCACTCAGGAACAGTATCTTCATTTTTAATTGATGCCTAAAAAACCAGAGTATCAGGATTCTCCATAGCAGTTTCTAGGTACTTTGCTTTAATTTTGAAAAACTACTTATCAAACCACATGAAAAATACTTTTTTTTTTTTTTTAGTCAGTAAAGCACTAAGATTTAATTTCTGCAGATAGAATAACATAAGTGCTAGTACATAAGCCGCACCTGATTATAAACCACACGTCCAGGTGTTGGCAACTGTCTTGGGTTACAATACAGAGTGTGATAAAAGGTGTCTATTCTATCACCATCTGTTGAGGCGGGGCTGTGATCATTATCTCCGCGGGAGATATTCTGCTAATGGGCCATCCATTGAAACCAGGCAGGCATTGCTCTTTATCTTTTCACAACCCATCATTCCTTCAGCCAGTCATTTTCTGCTAATGGACCATTGAGTCCCACTGTGTCACTGATAAAATTACTTCATCCCACTGGAAGTTGTTCCAGCCAGGGGGAAGAGCCCAACATTTCATACCAAAATAAAAATAGAGGTTTTGGGACACTAAGGCAGCCCCTTTCTCCACTGGACTCCAGAGGAAAACTGGATTTCTCCACATCACCACTGTACCTTTAGAGGGAAACTGCACCTTCTACAGAACCACTGCTTCAACTGAATCACATCTGTCACTGCAAGAAGACTGCAACCACCATTTAATGGGACTGTTACCAACACCCTGCCTGACGGGGTGTCAGGTTGTACTCTGACTTTCTCAGGGTTTGGAGTTTGTTTCTTTGTAGTACTGTATTTCTATTTTAATTTCCCTAGTAAAGAACTGTTATTCCTAATTCCCATATCTTTGCCTGAAAGCCCCTTGATTTCAAAATTATAATAATTTGGAGGGAGGGGATTTATATTCTCCATTTCAAAGAGAAGTTCCTGCCTTTCTCAGCAGACACCTGTCCTCCAAACTAAAACAGCAACTTTTCCTTCTTTGTCCATATATAAGCCTCACCTGATTATAAGCCGCACTTCCAGGTTCGGACCAAAATTTTAGTCAAAATGGTGTGGTTTATAATCATGAAATTAATGTAATAGTATTTTTTATGGCCATTGCCTAAAGCCAGGCCCTAGAAATCATATGATTTATATTTTCAGACTTGTTTTGGTTATGGGACAGTTTGGATTCTAGATAGGCACCCTGATTTAATAAAGCTGACTTCCATGTGCTGTACAGCCTGCTTCCCCAAGCTTCCCATTCTGAGTTTGCAGGTTTGGCTTTCTAAACCTTTGTTCTTCCCAAGTTTTTCAAGAGCAAAGCCTGTTAATCTAGCCAGATTGCCATGATTATATAATTTGAACACATGAGTACCAAAAATTAGGATAAAGCCACAAAATCTGCTTGAATTCAAATAACATTTGAACACTTGTTTACAAGGGAGGAAAGCAATCACATTTACTGTGTTGTTCCACTAGTTCTTGCTTTGCTAAATTACACTATAAAATGCAGCAATTAAACATGAGCAAATTTCAGATTTCTTTTTAAGAAGTAAAATGTAATGTAAGATTTTTTTATCAGTCCATCAACCGGTAAATTGACTTGATGGCCATGAAAGAAGCCAGTTTGTTGCTAATATAGGACTTTCCGCATCAAGTCTTTGACCTACTTTAGAATTTTTTAAGCTATTTCAACATTTCAGACATTTTAAATATTCACTAGACAGAAGTTTAATTCCCCTATTCTCTACAGCTTGTTTGATCAATAAACTGATGCAAATTAGTCCTAACAAATTGCAAATAGCTCCCAATAAATGATTCTTCTAAGCTTTACTCTGCATTATATCAAAAAGCTTCTTATTTTCTTGTTCATTTATGGTTCTCTCAAAATCCAATTTCTTTAATACTCAAAAGTCAAATCGATTTTTACTAATTTACTTTTTTTTTTTGTCAATTGCATTTGGTACACTACATTAAAAACTCTGCTTTCAATAATCTATAGTCTCCTAACCCTACTACAATATTGATCTTATGCAGTACTTCATTCCAGAAAATCACTTATTTAAGATTTGTGCTTTCTCACACTAGTAGGTCTGTAGACCATACTTTGAAAAGTATACAGTTAATTGATTCACTCATAAATTAGAACAGAAACTTAAAATAATTGGTAAAAGAGTTGGTAGACTTTTTCTTTTTTAAAAAATTCAGCATCTTTGTATTTTAACTGGTTCTGTAAGTTACAAATAAATACATTTTCCTTCATGGTTTCATGGAGGGGTATATACAATTAAAGTGAGAGTATACTGATAGTGTAATTATAAATAATACATTTATTATGTATTTTGGCTTTAAAGGCAGCAAAACTCATTGAAATTCTCAAAGATGAGAAAAATCTCTGATTGTCCAGTCTTGCTATGCTACTGTTAATGTATGAATTTACATGGTTCCATTAAGAGAAAAAACCCCCAAACTTTAGAGTGATCAATGAATAAGAAATTCTTGCTTCTGTGAATGAGGGCATATTGTAAATTTTTTGGGGCTCCACAGATAATTTTTTTCTACTTGAAGGTGACCTCATACCTCTTTGCCTTGTGAAGAGAAATGCAACATTCACTTAGAATACCAGTACCACTCTGTTAGAACTGCTTTGGAATATCTCTGCCAGTCACTAATATTCTCAGAGTAGACCAGACTGAGAATTGTAGCCTTGTATAATGTTTTTGCATGTATATGTAATATATTGATTTATTGAGAAACATTTATTGAGCAGAAAATTTGAGTTTTTTAAAACAACTAGTTTAGCAAAAACTCAGGTCATATAAGAAGTACGCAGCAGTTTGAAAATTGCAGATCTGTAAAGTTCAAGTATACTTCTGTCTTATTATATTAGTAGAATCTGTTTCTCCCAAATCACTATACTGGATCACTAATGCAGTTTGTTGAGGAACACGTCAGCATCTTCTATCCTTTAATTCTGAATTACAGTAATTTCATGACTATAAGGCGCACCCTTTGACTAAAATTTTCCCCGGAACCCGGAAGTGTGCCTTATAGTCCGGTGTGCCTTATCTGATGGACAAAGTTCAAAAAATTTGCCTACCCGGAAGTGAGAGCTGTGAGGCACAGGGGGAGCCGGCAGGGCCATGGCTGCCAGGTGGAGGTGGGGCAGAGTGGCAGTGGGACAGCCCCGGCCCCGTGGAGGCGGAGCTCCCCCTCCAGAGGCACACCCCGGCCCCGTGGAGGCGGAACGGCCCCTCCAGAGGCATCCCTGGCCCCATGGAGGCGGAGCCGCCCCTCCAGAGGCACCCCCCGGCTCTGTGGAGGTGGGACAGCCCCTCCAGAGGCATGCCCTGGCCCTGTGCAGGTGGAGCCGCCCCTCCAGAGGCATACCCTGGCCCCATGCAGGCGGAGTCTCCCCTCCAGAGGCACGCCCTGGCCCCATGGGGCGGCACAGCCCTTCTACAGGCACCCCCCAGCCCCGTGGAGGTGGCACAGCCCTTACACAGGCACCCCCCGGCCCTGGAGAGGCAGCACGGAGGGGTGGCGGCCATAGCCCGGCCCCAGAGAGGTGGTAAGGAGGGGTGGCAGCCATACCTCGGCCCCGCCAGACACAGGTGGGCCTGGGGGCCCGCGGCACCGCCCCTGCCGGGTACAGGTGGGCTCGGGGGCCAATGGCCTTGTCCAACAACTGTGCGGAGGGAGCTGGGGGCGGAGCCACGCTGCAAAAAAAAAAGTGCGCCCTATAGTCCGGTGCGCCTTATCTGATCTACAAAGTTGCGAATTTTGCCGACTCCCGGAGGGTGCGCCTTATAGTCCGGTGTGCCTTATGGTCGTGAAATTACTGTACTCTGTTCCATGGTATGAGAGATGCCTAATGTTACTGGAATCGACTTTTTTATTCAGTAACAACTCTGAGAACCAGGTAACTATCAAAAATTAATTTATATGCTACAAACCAAATATTATCATGAAATTTAGAAACTCAAGAGAATGAAATTAAGCCCTGCTTATTACTACTGAAAGTTAAATTAACTCCCAAGAGATATTCTCTCTCATTGAAAAATGCTTCCAGAAAGCTTATACAGATTCTGTAGTTGGAATGTAATTCTTTGGCAAGACTATTTTCTTGACTTTTACTTCCATGGGCAAGAATGAAAATTCCCCTTTCTGATAAACATTCAATTTAGTTTAAAAACCTTTTGTCAAGGATTTTCCCAATATAGAGACATAGTATTAGTGCATAAAACTATGCATAGATACATTATTTTAGAGAAAACCTTGCAACAAATGTCTTCATAACACATAAGTTTTTATATTTTAGAAGTGTATTTAGAACACAAATGCAGATCACCCTAGGAAATTACAACAACCAGAATGACCTCCAGGACAGTTACTAAATCTTAATTCAAGATCTGAAAAATCTTGCAATATCTTAACTAACCCCATAATGATTAAAAGCCCAAACTTCTGAGGAAATTGTGAAATCAGGACTTCTGCCTCCAATTTTAGTATTTGTGTGCACTGCAAAAAGCAGAACTATAAAGGACTTCTTGTCTTTACAATTTCAGTGGCAGCATTTAGACAGTTAGAAAGGTATATTCATTTATATTTCAATACTAGAGATGTTTAGAATCTTTCTAGAAACCAGAAATAAAAGGAATTCAGTGAGGGGTTTTTTTGGTTTATGCTAGTGAATTGATGGTTAGAGAAATAGGGAGCAGAGGAATAATTGCATGATAAAATTTGGGGCAGAAAATATCAACTCCAGAAAAATGTGCAAAGTACCTTTCTAGGTATTGATGCTGTACTAGCAGTGCTTTATGTATCTGAGAAGTCACAAAAAAAGGGACATGCTTTTAAACTGCATGCTAGTCCAAAGCAAGCATGATCTACAGTAAATTACAGCATATTTTTGTCAGGATGTACGAGAAATTCTGTTGTTTAAGTCCTGTCTTATCTTACAAACCATAAAGTAGAGTTGGAAGACAAATGTCTAGTGGAAGCAGTCCTCCAGTAGAAGAGGCCTCACACTAGCTCACCAGCTCTAGGATCTTTATTTGTTTTCATAGAGTGTCTTGCCTAAGTTTAGTCACTGAATTACAGGTACTGGCATCCTTGGAAGCTTTAGCTGAAAAAAAAAATCCTTATAATAATTGAAGGATGTGGCCTAAGCTCAATGAGTCATCTCAATTCTGTAAGGCATTACTATTAAACATCTCATGAAAGTAATTATTCTGTACTTCAGTCTTCAAGGTTCTGTCATACTTTGTGACAATGAATTATCCTCCAGGAACAATATCAAACAATGAGACACACAGATGTATTTAAGCAACAAAAAGTCATCTACATGAGAAAATAATCCCATTCTCAAAACAGATTTGTGAGTTAATAGAACATTTTGAGACAAAGGAATCAGTTTGCAGTTTCTTCTCTGTTATTTTAATAATTCTGCTGTTTGAATCTGCTGGTTTAATAATTTAATTTTCATAATATAACATTATACTTTGCATTAAAAATTGTTTATTCAATGTTCAAAGATTCCAATTATAAAAGGATTAAATGTAATCTGAAACTATTGTTACCATGTCTGTAAAAATATGTGACATTTAGTAAAAGATATTATGAAGCTGCAAAGCATCATCAGACACTTCTTTCTTCAAAATATCATTGAAACTATGGGACCAGAGCAATTTTTTTTTTTCAAAAGAATCACATTCTTATTTGTTCTGGGAGAAAAAAAAAATTAAGAATAATCAGGTCATTCTGTGGCAATTTAGGGCTTCAGCAGTCTCTGAAATCATCCTTCGGAGACCTACGCCAGCTGAAAAGTAGTTATGAGTCTGATTGCACCTCTCTGTGCCATTACATAGATCTATTGCAAAACCAAAATACCTTGTTTCCAGCTTTTCCTGTAACCCACTTGGCATCAGGAAGCAAAGATAAGGATGAATTGTTGTTAATAGAGAACTGTAATCTGTAGGCATGTATATTCTATAAAATACATTAACAAAATACTGGGTAACAGAACCTTCACTCTGCTGAAGACAGTGTCAAAATTCATTAGGATAAGAATTTCACAAGAGCAGGGATTTCAACTGTTATGTTTCCCAAAATATAAATGAATAATTTAATGACTTTTAGTTGTTTCACACTTATGTTGTTATGCAAACTGAAGATGGGCAAAATAAATTTATTTATTTATTAATCTGTTGAGAGTTTTGCTGCATGTCTCTGCACGATTGTTTGACGCAATGGGGACTGGTTATACAGGAAAAATGAGGGAATTTTGTGGGAAAATGTGTTCAGAAGTATTCAGAAGATAGTAGACAATGTCATTCCTATAATAAGTCTGATAACTGTGAAAAACTCATGTTGTCTTTAATATATAAAATAAAACTTGGGTACAGAAATTTACCTCCTGCTTGACTATGTGCAGGCATACATATTACATGGGTGCAAATGAAGAATTAATCCAGTCCTACAGACTAATAAAAAAAGTTTTTAGTAGTGTATAATGTGAGACAGAAGAAAGATTTAATGCATGGTTGCTTTTTTTTCCTGTTATATTTTAAAATGTAATTTAAATTATTTTTGTACGATCAGTACCTATCAAATCTGCTATTAGACACATTTGAAAACAATTTACTGACTACTTCTAGAAGTATGAAAGTGCCCAAAAAGTGTCGTTAATTTAAAATGTAATATCTGGGCTGTCTAAGAAGGAATAAATGCTGTGCTCACAAATGTTATACAGCTACTCTAGTGACCTCATCACAGTCTACAACTTCCTAGAGTGATCAACTTATTAGCAGGTGGCAGGTGCTAATCGCCTCTCTTGGTGACCAGTGACAGGACATGAGAAAATTGAATTAATTTGTGTTAGAGGAAGTTTAAGTTGGGTATTAGGAAAAGGTTTTTCACAGAGAGATTGGTTGGTCACTGGAAGAACCTATCCAGGGAAGTGGTCACAGCATTGAGCCTGACAGAGTTCAAGGAGTATCTAGAGAATTGTCTTAGTCATAATGACTTCAGGCATAGCAGAGAGTTGGACTTGATGATCCTTATAGGTCCTGTCCAATCTGAGATATTTTATGATTCTATGATTCCATGCCATTTAGGGCATGATGCTTATTAGTGATTGCTATGAACTATTTCCTCTTGCATGAAGTTTTCTGGTTAGATTTTTCATATTATATGCGAAAATATAATATAGAAAATGTTTAGAAATATTTAGAAAATGTGAAATTACCATTCTTGGAAGTGTGTAAACAGCATGCGCATGCGTAAAAGGTATGTGCTGCTCATAGCTTTATGGCAAACATGGCGGTGCTATCTAAATGGTTGGAATTCTTAGAGTCTTTTCCAACCTTAAGGATTCTGTGATTCTATACATGATTCTATGTAGTGACACAGAACAGTGTTATGTAATGAAAAGAGTAATTAATTATTTTTTGCTTTGTAGTGATTAAGCGATACCAGTATCTATTTATCAGGGCTTAGTCACAGATGCAAAGTTTGGGTATATGTAGTATATCTATAGTCTTTCCAGTGCATTATTAGTAACCCTAAGATTTTTAACTAGCTGGATAAAATAATTCCATTTGACATCTGTGGCCATAGAGTGAATGCAACAAAGTCAGAAATTATAACAACCTGGAAATATATATATAAATATATTTTATTTTTTTTTAGGGAATAGTTTTCAGTTTTGTAGCAGTTATTAATAGAATATACAGATTGAATTCATCTGACCTAGCATAAAAGTTGACACAATTTTATCATGGAATTTACTTTTAAAGAAAATAGAATAGCACAGGTATAGCTGGTGATGCAGTTTAGCATACTGTACTATATGTATCTAAAATAGATTAAATGAATCAAAAGCCAAAATCCTGATTATCTATAAAAAGCTCCTGATTAGTTAGCTGTGATGTTACTTTACCAGATGTTTAAAGTGAGATTGATCTTGTCTTTGGTCTGTTTTGCTTTAAGTCTTAATCACATTAATTTTTCCTGTATGTATTTCTACAGGAAAAACACTACAAAGATTCTGTCCATTTTTCGGAATACCAATAGTACTGAAATGTCCTCTGACAAGGCACTTTTTACTAAAAAATCCAAAAAAATATACAACAAAAAAAAAGTAACCCAATTAGGAAAACCTAGATAATGTGTGGAAATTCTGCTTTAGCACTTGTCAAAAATTCTTTTCAGAATGAGAATATGCTAAAGAATAAGAAACATGTAGCAGGAGAAAGACTTTATATAAAAGTCCCTTCCTAAGTGCGTGCATCAATTTCTCATTTATAACTCCAGGGCCTCTACTGCAAGAGCATTTCTAATTCATTCCCATTTGTGGAGCCCTTGTTTTTTCTACTTCCTCAAAATGCGATGTTATTTAATGTTATTTCATGCTGAGATGAAACACTGACTGTATCAGTAAGGATAACTGCTGAGAAAGAAGAACAAAAGAATTGTATACATCTAATAGTCTAACATCTTCACTGAGGGTATGCTGAGCTAGTAAATATGCATCATCTATCCCTAACGAATTATCTCATGCAGTATTGGTTCCAGCAAATTGTTGTATATGGAAAGATGCTAAGATTGTGCAAAAACTTTTATCAATAAAATAGACCTAGAAATATATTCGTACTAGAAAAAACTCACAAAAAACAAATAAACTCAAACTTTTTGTTGAGTTAGTTTTTGCTTGAGTTTGAAATATGCTCTTGATTTCAGCTAATGGGGAATAAGTCTTCTGATCTTACCAGCAGCTGGTTAATATTTTATATGTTTTCCTGGTCTAGACCAGAATAAAACTAAATTACACTGAAGATGCAGATGAGATTTTTGCACATCAGTGATGCACACAACCCATTGATAAGGGCATTTGACCCAGACTTAACTTTGTGACCATGGGAGTCATGTGGGAATATTTGCTATTCGAGTGTTAGAGCATTTCAGAAGTGTTAATATTTGAATTATGAATGGATGCTCTGGATCATATCTAAAAATTAGCCCATAGAAGTGATATCTCTTCTGGTTTTATATCTAGCTTGTACAGAGAAAGCTGTAATAAAAGAACCTGTTCCTGTATTAAAACCTTGCAGATGATGAGACAAAGTGAGGAAAAAATTCCATAAACTTCTGATACTTCACACAAGTGTCAAAAATATACTGTGAGAAGGACACCAGGAAAAGGTTCATCACTCTTCCATTCTCTTGAAGAGAGAAGAGTGGCTGGAAAGCAGCCCAACAGAAAAGAACCTGGTGTTGTTGTTTGACAGGTGGGCCTACTATGAATATCTTCTGATATTCCCTGCAATCTTGAAGTTATTATATATTTCTACTTTAGGATTTTCTCCTCCTATATGGCAAATAAGGCAAATAAACAAGTAAAAATATACCAGAAAAAAGGGAGGTTCAAATTTACAAACTAGTGGCATGTTGAATCCATCCAGTGAACTAGAACATAGAACTAAAAAATACATCTTGAATCAAACAATAAGATTGAAAAGAAACCAACTTTAGATGAGTTTTTAAATAAATATGGCTCCGTGATAAATATTCCTTTTCACATGACAGCACACTATTAAAATGACTCCTTGATAAGAGTTCCTATGTTCTTATTCTTGTGTATGCTTAATGTTGCAAATGGGAAAGTAAAAAATCTATCTTTGGTACAGATTTTTAAAATAATAATTCTGTAATGAGTGATATTGTCTTTATCCACTGCACAACAAGTGAACACCAACAGTAGATGGTATATAGCTGTAGGGGAAAAGTGAAGTTGGAAGAATGTCCATTGTCTTAATTATGTATCAGTCCTCTTGGAGATTTATTTCTCCCATATTTCTTACACTAAGAAATTAGCTTAAGTACCAGCAGGTCTTATTAACTGTCCCATTTGTTATTTAAATAATTTGTAAAGACAATAGATGAATCAAAAGAAATGGTAACCCATTTTTAACCTTGAAGATTATCCAACCTTTATTTTTTTTTAGCTTAAAGGTGCTCTTTGAGCCTGGAGATCTATTATCCCTCAGCCAGAAAGGCCACAGGTGAATGGAACATGAGAATCACTCATCCTCCAGGCAATGAACATATGACCTATCCTTGTCATTTAGACTCTACATAGCAGAAAACAGATTACTAAACTGTTTTAAAACAAAATAATTTTCTTGATTTCCTTCTTAATTATTTTGGTCTTTCAATATAATTAATCCTACATTCTATCAGTATATCATAGCAGAAATTCACCGAGAACTGCAAAATCACAGGATTAGGGCTATCATATATATACTAAATGTAAAATGATGGCTGGAAGTTTTCAACTTCTAGTATAGAGATTTTTCAATCATTTAATAATTTCTGGTTTTCAGATGGGTGCATCACATAAGTCTATTCATTACAGGGTGAACAAAACTGTGAATTATCCTCTTGTCTCTCCCTGAACAAGTATAATAAAACCTTTTAGGATCATTCTTTCAAAAACTAGTAGGCATAGTCAGAATTTGTATAGTCCCACTGCTCTCACAGTCAATCTCTTATAAATAGAGAAATCTGGCGTAATTGAAGTTATATTTAAGCAGTTCAATTGCTAATGTGAACACTAATAAATTTTGTTTTCTTTTTTTAAAAGAACTTTAGTGGAAAAAAATGAATTAAACTAAGCTGCCTTCTTCAGCATCAAATAAAAGGAATGTATTTCATTAAGAAAAAAACCCCAACAACCAAAGGAACAGAAAGTGATAGACTGAGCTTCTGGTTCTGCAAATATGTACTTTTGATTTATGAGACACACCAACATATTTTTATCAATGTGTAACAATGCTTATTCATGGGATAATTTGTGCTCTTTGGCAGGGGAATGCAAAGCTAGCACACACTTCACGCCTGTATACTGTACAGCAGACAGCAATAATTTCAACTTGACTTCAAAAGACTTTAGTGTTTGTCTTTAAACACTCGAATTTGTTCAAGAAGTAGGCTTTCCTGATATTTCTCCAAGTTGGACTAATAGATAAATGAGGCATCTTTATTTTAAAGTGGAAGACCTAAAGTAAAGAAATGTGAAGTAGTTCCTTTCACGTAACAGAAGCCATGTCTTCCATTACCACAATTTCATGAGAAGGAAGCGTGAGAACCTGACAGAAAGGCAGTGCTCTGATCCATGTTATAATGTGCTCTCTGGCCATGTTACCAGGACTGTAGTGTTCCCGACAAAACATAGCAAGCTTTGTAGCCTATCCACAGCCAAAACAAGGTGATGTCGTTGGTTTTCTCAGATTCTTGTGTTCAGCTTAGAAAACCTCTTCCTTACATACATCGTCTGCATACCTTTTGGGGCTTGGGGGAGTTTTTTACTCTTTCCCTCAGTGGATAAAATTTTTCCCATTAGCATGTCAAAGGAACCTGGGCTGGGCAACTCCCTGGTTTCTAATTACTCAAAACAAAAGAGGGGGTGGAGATGAATAGCTGTAAGTTTCTTTGTCCTTTCGAGGAGCCGCTTGGGCTCACTGGCCCAAACGCGGAGGAGAGAGGTTCTTTTTTCTCCTCAGTGCGACCAGGCCCTGCACTCCGACACTGCTACTGCTACTACTGCTCCTGAGAACAGCGCTGAGAACCGGGACGCAAACGGTGAGTGGAGGTTTCTTTTCCTTCACCCTTCTCCCACCTGGGACCCCCCTGCCGCTGCCGCCTGCCTGCTCCTGCAGTTGCTGCGACTGAGAGAAAAGGCCACTCTGCCCTCTGCCCCCGCTCCACCGGGACCGTGTGGAGCAGGAGGGTGCCTGACTGGACAAAAGGACTGAGACTGAGTTTCGTGCTGTTTTGTCACTGATCTTTTCATAGCTGATGTTGTTCTTGTTTGTCTTGTAGATATATCAGTAAAGAACTGTTATTCCTAAACCCAAACCTTTTGCCTGAGAGTTCCTTAATTTCCAAATTATAGTAAACTGGGAGGGAGGTAATTTTCACTCTCCTTTTTGGGAAAAAACTCTCGCCTTTTCTCTTCTGGCAATACTGTCCTTTAAACCAGGACAATACCACATACTGAATGGAGACATTCATAATCTTTTTCACCACATTGAGCCTGTAACCATAGGCTCATACCATGCATCATCATGGCTAAAGTATTTCTGAAACACAAATTAACTTGTTGAGAGATTGTATAGTTGACTGTATGCTATTGTGCAGGCATTCCCAGAAGCTAAGTCCTCATTCATGCCATGAAGGACTGAAAAAAGCTTTTCAGTGTCCCTGAATTCATGTAGAGTAGTCACAGTCATGCATTAATAGTTATGCATTAACAGCTGACAGTAATTATAATAGGGAAAGTAGTTAAAAATATCACTGTTATGTATTGATAGACACCTGAATTCATATTGTCACTGTCTAAAAGCACTGCACACATAAGATGATCTTATTTTTGTAACTTTGAATATACTTAAATAAATATTGCCATAAATCCCAGAAACACTTTGATTAGATTTAGATAATCTGTAATTTTATGCAGAAGGTTATTTAGTAGGTTTAATTCATTTATGCTAAAGATATATTGTAAGCACATGTATTATTTTTAGATAGTGAAATGTTCTAAATAATAATACTGTATGGAAAATGCTGATAGCAAAGAGATTCCATGAATAGTTAGAATCAGATATATTTTCATGCAATGCGTGAGGAATATTTTAAATTTAATTATTATCATGTCTTGCAGATATGTTGAATAAAAACCTTTTGGGAGAAAATGCAGTATAACATTTAAATATATATAGTTTGCAATGTGCTAGGTTGTCAAAAGAAAGACATGAAAATTTCCTCTCATATATATATCTATTCACAGGTCACTGCTTGTGCAAAATAAGTTTGACATATCTATACCCTCTTTAATCAAGAGAGTCAAGTCTCATTCATGAAAAAGTAATAGCATGTAATTTATTGTGGATTGTAAATATGTAAGTGTTATTAATTTTTTCAGTGAATTTACTGGGCAATGATATATTCAAAATCTTCTAAAAAGTATATTTTTTTTCTATACTCAGATATTTCCATCTTTATTTTTATTCATGTATGTTTTATTTCAGGTCTCAATGAAGATATAGGAGACTTTAGGCCTGAAATTACCTATAAATTATAGCCTATCTGTCTTATAGACCTGCTTTCCATGAGAGATTATCTTCTCATGAAACTGATTCCTATCATCCATCTATCATTGACTTCAATCTTCCAATGAAATAGACTAATATATCACTTATTTTGATGACATTCATCTCTGTCTTTACCCTCATGATTCTACTGGGTCCAATATGCTTCTTGAGTATTCATATTTGTAAAATGTCTCAAAAGAAGTATCACTTGCACAGAGCTTCTCTTGATGGATCCTAGCAGTTCCAGTATTGTTACTACTACTACTACAGTGTTCCTTATATGATACATAACCACCTATTAGGTGTTAAGCACTTAGCTACAAATACTGATCAAGGCTGCAGTGTGAACTCATCCAAAGTTCAGTGAAATCAAATTACCTGTGTATTTTGTCAAACAAATTTTCCCTAGTTTTATCTGCATAGGTTCATACCTTTTAGTGAGGTCTAAACTTGCTGGAATCTAAATATTAATTTCAATTAGATCTATGCTCATGTTTCAAAAAAAAGTGTTTAAATTCAGAAAGTAGTGACAGAGTAAAATATAATAGGAAAACTACTTTCCTATCTCTCTCCAGGCTAACACAGGAAATTGGTATGAAATTTCACTGAAAACAGGAGTTTGGGCTGCTCCAGTTTTTCATCAGAGTTTCTGTTTGTATACACTGACATTTTTGTTATCTTATTAATGCTGTAAATATGAAGCTGTGGTGGTAGCAACTTCTTTGCACATGTGTCTATGGCCTATCTATGCTGAATCTTTTAATACCTGTATTGGATAGGTACAACTGACAGAAAGTTGTAATTTAATTTTTGTAATCCTATGCAACTTTTGTGCTCATATTTTTCCACAACAGTTTAACTTTGTTTTGTCTATCACAATAGAAACAGA
Source organism: Catharus ustulatus (assembly GCF_009819885.2). NCBI lineage: Eukaryota > Metazoa > Chordata > Aves > Passeriformes > Turdidae > Catharus > Catharus ustulatus. The sequence goes on along the minus strand of NC_046225.1, from coordinate 56,067,192 downwards.
AAAAGTTTTACAGAGAGTGGCATGAGAATTCATTTCACATTTAGACAAAATATTGCATATCCAAGACAGTATATACAAAATCAAGACATTTCTAGTTCACATCTCTCACTTATATTTTCCCAGAAGTATAAAGCAAACATTACTGTAATTATTACACAGTACAAGTCATTAACACGACAGTCTTAAATCTTTCTTGTATTAAGACCTTTTTCATCTCACACACCAGTTTTAAGCTTCCTAATACTAGCTCCTCATTGAGCATTTATCTAAAAAATACCTCATTTGAAAATCAACTGCATAATACAAATGCATCTGTAGACTTTTTAATCTTTCTCATAATTTACAGGAACTCTTCCCAAAACAGATCATGGAGACTGAGGATGTTGAATGACTCTAGAGCAGAGTTATCTGATTGTAGTATATTATACTACAATTATATACGTGTTGTAGCATTGTCTTTGATAGTGGAAAGTAGGATTTTTAAACAAAGAAACAAGGATAGAAACAGAAAAAAGAGTTTAGGATAGTTGCATATCTGCTGCTCAAGATCTTATTTGAAATTTGATGCTCATTTGATATTCTAAATTTGATATTCATAAAGCAGGAGAAACTAGCCAGGTAAAAAGCAATAAAGTATGCACATGGCTCAGGCAATGTGGCACCATTACCTATGCTATGGATCTGCTATGGAGTGTGGGTCTTCCAAAAATCTCCAGCTTTATTTTATTTTATTGCTAATGAAAGAATATAATGAAGGTAGGAAAGATTTAAAACTTAGCATATATTCTCACCATCATATACTCTCTACAAACTACTGAGGTAAAAAATGTACATGTACAAAAAAGATGAATTATACACTGGTTTTTGCTCTTGTACTGCATGATCTCATATTTTCTCCTTAGAACACATATTTATTTTCATCTAAGTAATCTATTGCAGAATAATTACGTGACTCTTATGCCAGCAAACTCATTTCTGTAGCTTGTCTCCTGACAGAAGAGAACTGAAACCCAAAAGAAATGGTGGAGTTACTTTTAGGTTAACTTCTTCTGGAGGAAATATTTCAGTAATAGTGATTTTTTCAAGTTGCTGAGACATTTGAGAAAAGTTGATTTAGAAATCCAGTCAAAGACATAGAAGTCTGAAACTCCTACAGAGTTACATACAAAAAATAAAGAACATTAACTACATGATATAAAAACATTTTTATTTTAACAATATTAATTTGATATGCTACATACCTGGTGTCTAAACGTGTCTGCCAAAGAATATGATTTTTGAAGCTTGTTTTTATGCTGGTGGTCAATTTTCATACCTCTTTTAAATACATCTTTACTTTTTAATAATTTAATAGATTTACTTTATTGAAAGTTTTGGGGTTTTTAATGATTTACTTTACTCAGTTACCTATACTTACTATAGTTAAGAGCATCAATAGTTGTATTGTGGAAAATACAACTTCATAGATCATTCACCACAAGATTTCTGAGTGTGTAATATTTGCATTATAAATACAAATAGAAGATTTGATTTTATTTGGTAAAGTAATATGAAGATCCAAGTTCTAGTGAGCCTGTCATTTCCTCAACAACCATGATGACGAATTAAAATTTAAAATTTAATGTCCAACTCGTGAAAGTTTATGTTTTATTTCTATCTTTTACATGCTTGCCATGGAATAAATTATAATCCCACCTGTACACAGTGTGGATTTATAGCTTCAAATCTCTTCCTTTGATTAACCTCAGAAAACTATGGCTGAAGTGCAAAATATGTAAAGCTAAACTCATACAAGCAGTTGCAGAACTAGAATTCAAAGCTGTAAAATTGCTTAAAGACTCATAGTATTTTAATAACAGAATATAACTAAATAGCTTTGGAAACATTCTCTAATATGGTGTTTAATATAATATTCAGAATGTTAAATTATTTCTTAACTTTTCTATGTCATGCAAAAATACCAATGAATTAAAGACCGTGATAGTTTCATGTATACAAAAGTACTAATAAAGCATAATTGCCAAGAATGATATTTGACATTGTTAGGTACCTGCTTAAAATACTGTTCTTATTCATCCTTCATGGCAGTTTAATCAGTTTCTTTAATAAGTTACAATTCTACTAGCTTGAAAATCATATTCTTTTAATTTTTCACCATAGTTGTACTGTTGTATAATACATAGGAATCTTATTTCGTATTACATTATAACTTCAAAACTTCATCATTCTTTTAGCTAAGGACAACATTCTCAAAACATTTAGAATAAGGAATACTAATGTAGCAGTAGGTACAGGTGTAGATGCTGAATTATATGAAAATGTTAATTTTTCACACTTCAGGTAGATTATTTAGAGGGGAAAAAAAAAAGGAAAAAAATGAAACAATTAAAATATACTTTAAGTAAAGGAACAATTAACATCAATGACTAGATAAAGAAGATTTACTTCATTTTAATTGAGACAGAAATTATTCTGAGAAACACTTTTTTTAAAATAAGTGGACAAAATGAACTCTCTAGAGAATATAAACCCAGAAAATTAGCCTCCTGTCTCCAAAATAAACTGATCAGCCTGATATAATCATAAAATCATAGAATATCATTAGTTGAGAAAGACTTACTTACTTCTTATTTTAGCATAATTTTAATCCTGATTATGAGAATTAGAAGATCAACTAAATCATATAAAGTAAATACTAGGGAAATATTTAGATATTTTTATGAAGATTTTATTTCTCTCTTTTACAGAGCCTGACAATTTTTTTGCAAATTAATCTTTTGACATAAAAAGCGTATCTTAAATATTACAAGGTGAAAACTAGAGAAAATTTTATATAGCTGCCATAGTATAGTGTCTTTTCAATTTATTTCATATGTAAACTACAGATTTCTCTTCAAATTTCAGAAAATAAAGTAGAGATAATGGTGTCAATTTAAATTTTACATAAGCAATTGATTAATATAACTTTATAGAATTAGAATTTTTAAGTGGATTAGGAATCTGACAGGACAGAAGAGGAATTCAGCCCTCCCATTGCAATTAACAAAACAAAACTTTTAAACTTTTAAGAACTTGAAGAAAAAGCATGTCTCTGGTCCCAGTATGAATTGTCTTTGTATGTCCTTGCATTTTGACATGGTTCCTTTATTCTTCCCTAAATTTCTTGTCTTCTTAATCCTAATACACTGAAAGAATAAGGAGTGAAAGCCAAAAAAGGTAGAAATCAATTATTCCTCTTATGAGGGATGGAAAACTAATGTATCAGGAAAGACAAGAAGAATCCTAACATGTTCATTTATATCAGAGAAAGCTTTTAGGGCTAACATTATTAAATGTAAAACTTTAGAAACTTTGAGCTATATTTATCTTTAGAAGTGATAGCTGAAAATATATATTTGGTTCAATTCCATCGGAGGCTGATCAAAGATTTCAGTTTCTGAATCAGTTCAAGTTCATGGAAAAAAAAAATTCAAAAAGCCTTCAGCAAAACAGTTTTTTAGATAATTAGAGTTTTACATTTCAATTAATTTTGCTTCGTTGTTGCTGTTAGCTACCATTGGGCAATATTACAGCCTGTGCATTGTTTGAAGCTGGGTCAGATTTTGTCTCTTTTGAACCTAATTCTGAAACATCTATGTCTCTTCATCAAGTGGTATGAAAACCTAGCACAATTTCTCAAAAACTAGATGTAAAAGAAGATTCTCAGTCCCCTTTCCTAAGCCATTTCTGGGATTTGTCTTCAAGTTTTCACTGGAAGATACAGCTGATCAAATAAGGCAGTCATGACACCCAGTTTTGCATAATAAATAGGTTTTCAGTCAGGTCCTTTTGCCTCACTCCCACTGAATTATCATCTTTGAAATGTTTTGATTGAACCTAAGAGAACAATAATAAGCTTTATTGTCCTTGAGTGAATGAAAGAATCACAGAACTCAAAGGATCTGGGAAACACACAGATATTCTTAAGTTTGCTGTATTGCTGGGACTTGGTCTTCTTTGTTCCTTTATATGAAGAAATTCTGTGATCTGAGGACAAATGTTCTCTGCTTTCAGATATGACTGGTAAAACTGGATAATAACTAGTTACATCATATAAGGTTCCTACTGCTGGTAGGGGAAGAAAAAGACATTAAGACTCATCTGTATGTTACATTATTATATACACCAGAGCTCAAGCTCTATTTCTTATGGTCTTTTGGATGAATTATGAAAAATGTTAAACAGGTGACTGGGCTGAAAAGCTCCTCTTTTCTTTTTACTAAATTAATGTAAGTTTGTTTCTATTCAGTATTCAGTATTTCATATTTCTTATTCCTTCACAAATTCCTTCTTTAGTAATTAAAGTACAGAAATTCAAGCAAATGTTCTAAAAGAAAGAAAGCGCTCCCAATTTATTGTTCTTCTCTATCTTAAGATCAATTAAATTACCCTAAGACTCTACACAGTTACTAGAGAGAAAAACTGATATACAAAGAGATGGAGTTCACTTTTTTAGACTGAGATATTACTAGAGGTTGTGTGTTAACATGAAGGTTATTTGGGATAAATTCAAGAAGCAATTTTGTCCTTTGTCTGGAATTCAAATCTTCATTCCCTACATAACTCTATGTATAAGAAAAAGAAGGTATAAATCAGAAATTGAACTGTGTGAGCAGGCAAGTATGAGGACCTGGAACTTGAGGGGACGAAAAGGACAGATGACAGAGCAGAGGAGGTGAGCATGAACAAGAACAGCACAATGGTGATATAAGCACCCAGAAATGGAGGGGACATCACTTACCCCAGTGAGAAATGAAAATTACTCCCATGTGTTATGAGCCTCCCACAGATATGTGCAAATTACAGATTTTCTCAGGGTGCTTTCATGATGTAAAACTGTTTGACAAACGGATGCAGCTATTTAGAGGATTGAGAGCACAGGACAGAATGACCAAGAGAAGTGAGGGCTGTGTGATTAGATAACATAAGAAGGTAAACTGAGAGCTGAGCATGGCAGCCGGGAAGGAAGGAGCAATGGCTGCACCAACAAGAAGTAGGGATGCTCAGCAACCAGTCTAGATTAGGACCAAGTTCAGAAACATGGATCAGAGCAGACACGTGTTCACCCAGTAAGACTCCAATGAAGAGCAAATCTGAAGGCAAGCCAGGAAGTCAAACCAGGGAGTCACAGTCACAGTCAGGGAGGCAAACCTGGAACAGTTGTAGTTCCACTGTAGCACAGATGGGGACCAGGAGTACTATCCCACATTAAATGCAGCTCCCAAGGAAAGTTGGCCTGGCTTCCTTCACAGCAGCTCTTGTCAGTGAAGGAGCTGACTTTTCACCCAGTTGAACTCCATACCTTACCTCCTGGATATCCCTAAGTCCTTGAATCATTTTACCACTCACAGAAAATAGTCTTAGTTTAAATAATACCTTACATAGTTTAGTAACAGTCTAAATGGTCAAAGAGCTGGATGTGGCTTTTCTATGAACTATTTAAACACAGTGAAAAAACCTCAATCCTCAAAATGAGTACAGAAAATGAGTCATCAGAAGGCAGATTACATACCTCTTGTTTGTTGTAAACCAGTACCTTACTGCTTTAAGAATGGTATGTCCCTTTAACCCTGTAACCCCTGCAAGACCGATGGACTGACCCCTGTGATGGGATTGGCCTGAAACCAAGGCTGACCTCTCCCCTTTCCTGGCCCTTAAAAACCTGAGCCCTCCATTGGAACTCTCTCTTTTATCTTCTTCTCCCGCTCTGCCCACATGGAAGCCTAAGAATAAAACAGAATATCAACCCTGGGATAAGAGCCTCTAATATCTCGTCTGTTCTACATGAAACAGCACCCCAGACCAGCTCTGCAGGGTATTTGAGGTACAGGGCCAGGCCCCCAGAGTGCTGTTTCCGTTAGCGCCCGGTCCGTGGTGCTTTTTAAAATAAAACCCATGTGAAAGGCTGTGACCCTTGAAGGGTTAGGAAGCCAACGGGAAGTCAACTGCCCTATGGGCGAAACTTGCTTTCTAGAAGGTCTAGCTTACAGGGGGGGAATCTACAACTCATCCAGCCCAAGGGTGAGCAGATTTCGGAACAGATTACAAAGTACAGTTTTTCAGCTCCTTGGTACTTCGCACAGAGTGGTAAGTATAAATTTTCCTCCGTGGGGAGGGGGATTTTGAGGTGCTTTCTCTGTAACATCGAGGTGCTGGGAGCTGGGCTGCACAACGGCCTCCCTGGGGGTTTTGGAGTTGTATGCAACCGGAGACGCTGGTGGGGGTAGCAAGGCCGCCTTGAAACAGTTTCTGCCGTGTGTACAGTATCACGCCAGACAGCTGATTTCAAAGAGAGGCGCCGTTTTTGCTGCAGCCTGTGAGTCTCTGTGGGGGGAGGTGCCAGCTTTGCCGGCAGCTAGTAACCTTCTCTTACTGTGTTTTAACTGTGCATTGTAGTGAGATATTAGAGTAAATTGCTGTAAAAAAAATTATGGGTACGCAGCAATCTAGTTTGAAAAAGAGCGTGGCTTCACAAATTAGAGAACTTTTAAAGATTGCAAATGTGCATATTACTAACAGAAAACTAGAACGCTTTGCTAAGTGGCTGTCTATGGAAAGATCTGATCTTAATTTGGAAGATATGAATTCGGTTTTATTTTGGAATGAAATTGGAGATTTATTAACTTTAAAAGTTGAAAATGGACATAAAAAAGCCTTAATATTCATCCCAATATTTTTGCAAATTAGAAAACTTTTACTTCAAACAGAAAATAACAACCAACCACAGCAAACTGCTTCAGAGTCAACCACTTCTTCTATCTGTCCCTCTGCATGTAATATTCCCTCTTCACCTAAGAAATCTGACTCCTCTGTCTCTCTAACTCAGGCTATCAGCCACGTGTCTTTTACCACTGAGGCTGAAAGCAGACCCCAACATGGCTCCAGCCACATGGCATTCAATTCTTCTTCTTCCCATAATACTCCTTATCCCCTGCTACCACCCTCAAATCCACCCCTAAACTCATCCTGGCCCCTGGGTTTTCAGGGCAATTCTCACTCTACAGGTTTTGCAATTCCTTCCCCCAAGCTATCAGGCTAGCACAGAGTGGGGTGAGGGTGGGTGTGGAAGTACTGATTCTACAGGTTCTACACAACCTCCCTCTGCGATAAGGCCCTCGGCTCCGCCCATACCTCAAGACACTATCTCTGCAAAGGGACAGAATACACAGATAACACAGCCCACAGCAGAGGGAGGGGTAGTACCTATCCCTAAAACCCTGGATCTGAAAACCCAGATTCCGTCTGTGGCTCCTGTCACTTATATAGGTAGGAGAAATGGCAAGAAGACATCAGCCACTGATATACCAAGATAAAAAAGAAATTTGTAAGGTTCAAAGAAAATTTGGCAGACACAGTGAAATGTTTAAAGGATTTTTAAGAGCAACATTTAGTTCTAATGAGATGGTACCCAATGATATTAAGGATTTATTCAGATGTTTTTTATCCCCTTCTGAATTTGATTTATGGGAAAGTATTTGGAAAAGATCTTTAAGAGTGCTTTTGCAAGAACTAAAACAAAACCCAGAAAGTGCAAAAGATGAGGATAATAATGATATTACACAGGAACTTCTCTTAGGTGAAGGAGAATTTGGAAGCCCTGATAAACAGGCACGTTTATTAACTAAATTTGTTTTGGATAAGATCTCTCTAGCAGCAGAAAAAGCTTTCAACCAATTACCTACTGCTGAAGTTACAGGTAGTTATGTTAATATTAAACAGTTTCCTTCAGAAAGTTTCTTGCAGTTTCTGGATCGCCTCCGTACACAGGTGGAGAGACAAGTCTCGGACCCAAAGGTGCAGGCAGAGATATTAAAGGAGATGGCTCAGAAAAACGCTAATGAATCATGTCGCAGGGTCATACTTAGTCTTCCCCTCGACCCACCACCTAGCTTAGCACAGATGATAGAAGCCTGCACCAGAAAAGCAGAACTGTTCAGTGCACCAGAGAGGAATCCAGGACCAGCACACTCACGATCTGCAGCAGCTATGACACCAGGATCAAGGAAGCAACCGGTACCACCACAGCAGCTGCAGCACATCACCTGCTTCCAGTGCAAGAAAACTGGACACTATGCAAGGGACTACCCACACAGCCAGAAACAGAAGAAGACCAACAAACAAAAAAACTAGGTGTACAGCGCGTACCTGCCATAAATATCATCACGCGCAAAGATATAAATACTGCGAGTTCCACACGGGAAAAAACCTCTCTCTTTAAAACTAAGGGGGAGGACGGGACAAATGGTGTGGGGGTTAATGATAGCATTAATGTTAAATATTCAATTGGCAAGGGTTGGACGCCTTGAGGTCGTCTCAATCTTAAGACCACTAAAGGTGTTTATTTTATGTCAACAGAGTGGACAGCAATTACAGTGGACCTGTCTAGCACTTCACTGGACCTGACGCTGTTGCATTTGGAACTGCGCTGTGAGTATTTAGTTATGGGGGACACAGCACACACACCCTTGGAGATGGAATTACTTCCATTATCCAAGAAGGAAAACGTCTCAGGTTTCGTTCTCTTAGCACGCTGCTCACAACCACCTTATTACCTGAACGAGGGGCAAATCCTCGCCCAGGCCATCCCTGTTCCAAAGGAAATCACAGCAGAAGGAAAATCACCTGAAGTCTATTGGGCAGAGGTGGTGGGTGAGGAAAAACCCTCTCTGGCATGCAATCTGACCCATGGTTCAGACCATCTCCATGTGGAGGGGGTGCTGGACACAGGGGAAGATGTGACGATCATACCCGAAAGGATGTGGCTGTCACAATGGGAATTACAACCTGTGGCAGGCAAAATCCAAGGTATAGGAGGAATCAAATTGGCTAAAATATCAAAAAGCATCATGCAAATTGAGGGGCCGGATGGAAAAATAGCTAGTGTCCGTCCGTTTGTTACAGACTATAAGTGCCCCCTGTGGGGAAGAGATACCATGTCTCAGTGGGGAATGAAAATAGTAATCCCCAAAAGTCCTCAGGATTTTTAAAGGCGGCTACTGAGGAGCGCCCTGCCCACAAATTGACATGGTTAGATGATTCTCCAATATAGACAGCTCAGTGGTCGGTGAGTAAAAAAAAACTTAAGGTGCTGGAGGAGCTTGTAGCAAAGCAATTAGCAAAAGGACACATAGAAGAAACTACAAGCCCTTGGAATTCTCTGGTATTTGTAATTAAGAAACCAAAGAAGGACAAATAGAGATTGTCACATGATCTCCGGGAAATAAACAAAATTATAGCAGACATGGGATCACTTCAACCAGGGATGCCCTCTCCAACGATGCTCCCTCAAAATTGGAAGTTGGCAGTTTTAGATATTAAGGACTGTTTCTTTCAAATCCCTTTACACCCAGCAGATGCTCCACGGTTTACCTTCTCTGTTCCTACCATCAACAGAGAAGCCCCAATGAAGCGCTACCACTGGAAAGTGCTCCCTCAAGGGATGAAGTGTAGTCCTTTCATATGCCAGTGGTATGTGGCCTCATTGCTGTCTCCAGTGCGTGCTCAGAGAAAGGAAGCTATCATCCTACATTATGTAGATGACTTGCTTGTGTGTACCCCCGATGACTCTATTCTCCAACACACGCTTGACCTAGTGGTTAAGGTTTTAACCTCTGCTGGATTTCAATTGCAGGAGGATAAAGTCCAAAGGATGCCACCTTGGAAGTACCTGGGCCTGGAAATCACTGCAAGGACCATTGTTCCTCAGAAATTGGACATTAATTGTAACCCAAAGACCTTAGCAGATCTCCATTCCTTGTGTGGGTCTTTGAATTGGGTTAGGCCCTGGCTAGGCCTCACTAATGAGGACCTAGAGCCCCTTTTCAATTTATTGAAGGGGGAGAGAGAGCTGATTTCTCCCAGGGAGCTGACCCTGCAATCGAAAAGGTACAGAAAGCATTGGCAGAGAGGCAGGCTCATCGCTACAAGCCTGAACTGCCTTTCAAATTCATAATTCTGGGAAAACTACCACACTTACACGGTTTGATATTCCAGTGGATCGAGGGGCAGAGAGATTCGCTCTTAATCATAGAGTGGGTCTTCCTCTCCCACCAAAGATCCAAAACCATCACAAAGCCACAAGAACTCATAGCTCAGCTGATTCGTAAGGCAAGGAGCCAGGCCCCCAGAGTGCTGTTTCACTTGTTGAATGATAGTCAGGAAATGTTTAGTGTATCCATTTCCGACACAAATTTGCTACATTTGTATAATGACTTTAAACATTAGCCCTATTTTGTTTAGTAGAAGTTGGTGAGCATTTTACACACAAAACATCGAAACTGAGACTCAGTTAATCTTCCATCAGCAAGGGTCAAGAAGTTGTTGACTCCCTGTATTTATGTGTGAATGTCATTAAAGTGAGAAGACAGCAGTGTAGAATCTAAATTGTGATTTTACATAAGTAGAAATGTTATAGGAGTGTTTCATTTCCCATTTTCATCCAACCAAAGTAGGGCATGACCTAAGGTACCTGTGCCAGCATGGGTCCTATCTTGGGAGTCAAATTCATTTAGTTGAAATAAGAAGATGAGAACTAGCTGCCATTCTTTGTATACCTCTTTTCACTAACATGCACATTATAATATATGTATTGTCATTTAATCAAAACCTCCAGTTGGTCACAAACTCAATTCAATTTACAAGCAGTTAAAAATGTAAATAACCTATATCTCAACATTAAGCAATATCTTAAGATTATAACCATGTCTGTACATTACTCTACTATGTTAAAGCATTTGTGACCTTAAAACATTGTGTTAATACCTTAATTGTAGTTGACAAGAAAATTTCCTGTCTGGTGTTGTGTAAGAAACACAGAGCACCAGCCATAAACTTTTAATTGCCATGTTAATTCTTCTAATTATAAGTGGCAGTGTAATTAGCTAGAATATTACCCCACAAATGTGTCTTGTATTATTATATTTTTTCCACCATGGTAAGAGTTGGGTTTTTCTTATTCTGTTTAATAAGTAAAATATTCTTCAAGTTTCTGACATTATGCAAGGTTTTTTTTTTTTACTCACTGTGCCACATTTAAGACTGTTTTATGATAATCCAATGTGATATAATCCAATATAAAAAATCCCCATTGTTGTATTTTTGAAAACTGAAGAGTTTTAGAACCAAGAATCAGCTAACATAAGCAACCAAATTCAATACCAGCTTTAATAATAATGCTGTCTGGATTAGCATTTATGATGATTACATTATAACTCATTCCATCAATCACAACAAGACATTGAAATTAATAAATTTAAGTATTTTAGATTTAGTTTAAAGGACAGGTGCAAGTTAACTCTAATTAACTTTAGTAATTAAAAATCCTTATTACCTTGACTGAGTAGCTTGTCTATGTGATGTACAGACAGGAGAGTAACCCCTTAGGACAGTGATTGCTGTGAATTTTTTTATTCCCAAAGCACAAGATTTAGATTTAGCCATCTCCATAGTTACAATATACCTGAAGAGTTCTTGTCTCTTTCTCAACTTCCTTTCCCTTCTGGAGTTTCATCACCCTTTAAATCAGTATTAACTGTAAGTTCAGTCACCATATCTGCCAATATGTGAAATAAGTTTAGCACTTGTCCTTCATATAATCCAGAACAATAATAAAAATATGTCTATATTTATTATATTCCTAAATTCTTACAAAATTTTTCCTTGTCCTTTACTCAATCTCTTGTAGCTTTGTAATCACTCTAGGACTTGGCCAAATGTGCAAATAATGTAAGTTGGTTTGATTCTTTTCTTCAAAGGTTTACCTATCTTGATTTAAAATTGATCTTACAGAACATAGTATGCCTTAGACTTTAAAAATCTCCTTCTCACTATGAAAAACATTTGAACTTCTATATCAGAGCATTTTGAAGAATGAAGGATTTTAATATTTTTCTTTTTCTGATTGAGGTTTAAGAAGAAACATTTTTTAAAAAAAATTTTAGTAGACTGACATATAAAATTGATTTCTGCCAAGATAAATAATAGTGATTTTAAAAAGAAAGTCACTTTCTATGATATTTGGACATAAACCTCATCCAACAGTGTACCTGACCCACTATATATGGTAATAGGAATTCACTGATGTTTCTCAGTATCAAAAAAGAAAATGTTCGTGCTGTCATTTATTTACCTTTAAAAAGAAAAAATTTAGCTGATTTATGAGTAAAAGCCTTTCTTTCTCTCTCACTTTCTCCATTAGTGTTCAGTGCATAGTTTCACAGCAATTTTTAAAGTCTGCCAGCATAAATCAAAAGTTCATTTGTCACAAGAGCACATTGATCTGATTGTATAAATCCTTCATTACAGTAATGCTTCATAACCATTAAATCCCAATGAAGTAGTCAATTAGTGCAGGTAGTAGCTTACCAACCATCTGCATTTTGTCTAAATTATTCCATAAATGGCTTAGAAGGTAAAAACAACAGCTAAAGTGTACATTCTTTCCTTTCTTTTTGTTTTCTTTTGTTTTTTTTTTTTTGTTAATCCCCAAATAAATCACTTATCACGCTTTCGTCAAGTTGTCAGTATATTCCTATTCTTTAATTTGAGAATTAAGTACATACACCTAGGAAATAAATTGATTGTCAAATTGCCTGAAAATAATTAATTAAGCTATAATTTCTAGTGGTAGATGATCACTTATTAGTGGTAGATGATCACTTACAGTAATTTCACGAATACAAGCCGCAGCAATTTGACAAAAATTTTGGTGGAAACCTGGAAGTGCGGCTAATAGTCGGGTGCGGCTAATATATTAATAATTTTCTGACATTTACAACCCCAGACGTGCCAGCCAGAGTGCCGAACCAAGCACCGGCCAGTAAAAGCCGGCATTTCGCAATTGTTACAGTGTTACCGTGTCGCCCTGGCTCCCTGCAGGCAGCACGGGGGGCGGGGAGAGAGGCGGGAGAGCTCTCTTTCCTCCTCTGCCGCAACCCAGGGGAGGAGGTGGGGGGGGGCGCCGCCATTGCCGCGGCCCGGGGAGCCGACGGGGGGGGGGGCGCCGCCATTGCCGTGGCTCGGGGAGGACGCGGGGGGGGGGCGCCGCCATTGCCGCGGCTCGGGGAGTCGACGGGGGGGGGCGCCGCCATTGCCGCGGCTCGGGGGGGGCGGGAAGCGCGCGCCGCCATTGCCGCGGCTCGGGGAGGAGGCGGGGTGCTTTGTCTGCGCCCGCCGCCGGCGCCACAGGCGCGGGAAAGCTCCGTCCCCGCCCGCCGCCGCTGCCGTAGGAGCGGGGGAAGCTCCGTCCCTGCCTGCCACCGCGGGGCAGCGCTGACCCGGGGTGACCGAGCCCAGTTGCAGCGGCGACCAGCCCCGAGCGGCAGCACCGGGCTGGGCCACCTGGCCCCGTCAGCGGCCCCTAGCGGGCCGAGCCTGCACAGCCTTAGCTCAGTCAGTAAACCCCGCCCTCCCGCGGTTCTGTTACTAATTGCACGCGGGTCCTCGCTGCGAACGACAGAGCGGCTTATATTCGTGTGCGGCTTATCTATGGACAAAAACCGAAATATTTGCCAACACCCAGAGATGCGGCTTATACTCAGTGCGGCTTGTATTCGTGAATTTACTGTATTTGTATTAGACAACACTTTTTATTATATCATCTTCCACCTGAAAGCAGTATCTTTTCTATATAACACTTTTCTGAGTCATCTCTGGTGCTGTGCATTTCATGCATAACAGTACTTCTTATAGTATCAGAGGATTATAAATCAACTTGTCCTGAAGACAGGAGGTGTCTTTTACAGAAATACAGTGTTAATCATTGAAATTTAACTTTTGGGCAGAAAAATGCTGAAGGACAGGTAGAAATGTTTAAATGTCATGACAGTATATCTGCCATTGTATTCAGTGAGAAAAAGAAAATATTAAAATTGATAAATTTGGAAATTAATTAATTTGGAAACACTTTTCATGTGTTTTTTTTTTTTTTTTTAAGAAAACAGAATCCATTTTTCTTCTTTTTATAATTATGAAAATTTTCTCTTTCCACACATTTATTGACATTTATTGAGATCAAACTAGAAGCATTAGTGTAAAATTAATGGATAGATCACATTTCTAATGATATTAAAGTGAAAAAAGGTATCCAATCTAGTAACACATTTTAGTTAAATAGAAAATAATATTAGAACTGAATTTTGCAGAAATTATTTATCTTGAACATAAAAATGTATGTTTGAAAAATAATACACAAATTATAATTGTATTTGCTGAGTGATTATGAAATAGGTCAGAGCTCAACCAAAATGAAAGCAATTGGACAATTGTAAATAAGTTTTGCAATAAAAAAATAATTTTCTAACACAAAAAAGAAAGTGTGTTAGAGAAAAGTTTTCTCTATCTACTAATTATCTAGTTCATTAAAATTGCTGGATTGGGAATTGCCTGTAGAGCTGAACAGAGGAGATAAAGTCTGCTCTTATTATTTTATTTATTTATGCATGTATGTGTTTATTTATTTATTTATATTTCCTAGGGACATAAACACTTTTGAAAGGATTTCCCATGGCTTGCAAGACTCTTCTTTTTTATAATCAAGTGTGAGGTCAGCCAGGGGACCTTTTCTACTTCCAAAATCTTTCTGGTCCTTGACAGAAGTTGTGAACTAGATTTATTAACAAAAGTGATAGCATCTACAGTTCTACACAATTCATCTATAATTTCCAGATAAACCCTACTAAAAAAAAATCTGATTATAGTGTGAAACTCTTCATGCAGAATGTCGTCTAAAATATTTAGAGGAATAAACTGTTTAGTATCTATTGTTTACGTATGTGTTCTGACAGTTCAAATTTCACATTACGAAAACTTGAAAAATGAAATAAAGACAGTCCTTTTTACATTTGGAATTATTTTTGTCCATGTCATAAGAAAAGTTTTACAGACTTTCAAATGTATCACTATCCAGAATATTTTACAATAGACTACAGTAAGCTTCACATGACTAAGCTGAAAAACATTTGCAAGTGGAAAATTTATTTTTGTGAATGTAATTGTTTCATTAAATACTTTTTATTTCTTTTTTTAGCTGAAAAATAAACCCAGAACTACACAGGTAATCTAATTTTTCCTGCCCCTGAATAATTGTCAGTAGTAATGGTTAGTTGAATTTTATTTCTGTATCCATAACCAGCTTTTCTGTTACAGGTATCCTGCTTGCTATCATCATTTACTAGTCTTTAATAAGAAAACAACTTAAAAATTAACTTTGAAATTTCCAAGATTGTTTCTTTAAGAAACACTGTGAAGATCCAATAATGAATTTGACCAGTATAAGTAATCTGAGGAAGAAACACAGTTGAAAAAGATTACTGAATATATTGAATCCATTTCCTAGTAGTCAGTAATTTATTTTCAGTGAAAATTGAGTTCAAATAAATCTACAAATATATAATGTTATCAGGTAAATTGCTAAGTGACTCCAGGTCTCAGGTGGAGATGATGGCATTTACAAGTAGAAAAGAATTAAGACTGTTTAAGACAATTGGAGGACTTTTTTAAATCAGAAGGAAATACCAAATTGCAGAATGTTCAAAAAGGCTTCGCAGGAGAAAGAATGTATAGCTATGTCTGTTTCCATGAAAGATGTCACATTTTCAGATATTTATCACATCCTCAACTCCTTCTCAGCATTGCTGCTTTCAGTGCCTTCTCACAGTCTGTTCTTATGTCTGGGATTGCCCAGCATCCTGCACTTTGACTTGTTGAGCTTCATGAGGTTCTCATAGACCCACTCCTCAGGTTAGTCCAGGCCCCTGTGGATGGCATTCCTTCCTTCTGTTGTGTCAGCTGCACTGCTCATCTTGGGCCACCTGCAATCTTGCTGAGGGTCCACAGCATCTCACTCTCTATATCACTGATGAAGAAATTGAAGAGCACCAGTCCCAAGAGAGCCCTGAGGATACCACACATTATTGACCCTCACCTGGACATAGAGCCAATTGACCACAACTTTCTGCTTGTGCCCATCCAGCTTAATAACAAACCTACCCTTTCTAATGGTTCAGGGCCCCTAAAAATACCAAGAAAATGTCAGTGTCAATTCATCTTGTCAAACAAATAGCTTTACAGATCAGCTCTGGGGTTAATTGCAGACATCTAGGTCAAAAGACTGCTACTTCCATAATTGACCAGAACCACTCTCTATGAACTCCAATGGTAAGTATTGTAAGTAACTCATGTTTATCTAAATAAATATATGAGTTTGGTATAAAGATTAATATTCTGATGTGGAACACCAATTTATTCCAAGAGTAATTACACTAAATCAATATGAATTGGACACCTGTTTTCAACACCAGAAACTGACCTCTGCAATCCATCATCTAGCACACTTTTTGTTACCCTTCTACAGTGCCTTAGGTCTGGGTAAGTACTACATACATCATATCAGATTCTCACTATGGAAATGAACCACGTGATTATGCAGGTATTCTCTAGAAGGGAATTAGCCCAATTGTTTACAAAAATTAGTAATTACATTTTTGTTCTATCAAATATTTTCCAGTGTTTGCCAACCATTTTCAAATCTGTTTGATTCTTCCATTCCAGTTCTGGAACTTAGTTTAATTTTTTTTCTGTCTTCACTTTCCCTGCAACTCTGGCTTTATTGTTTCTTCCAGCTCTGTTGATTTTATTTTGTAAAAAATAATATAGCAGACTTACTGGGTATGCTTATGAGTTAGGGAAGACATGACTTGTGTACTGCCTAGGGCCTGTCAGCTAACAAAAAATAAATAAAAAAGCCTCAAATGATAAGTGAGATAAGTGTGAAGATATTGCAACGTTTTAAAGTTTGTAGTAGATATTTTTGATGCTGATAGCAACCGTCATTTGAGTTTTGGAGTGTAACAGCAAAGTTCTTATGTTTTGTTTCTCTGGACATGGCCAGAAGAAAAATGGTCTTCCCTTGAACACATTAAAACTCGATGTTTGACATGCAGGTGAGTTTACACACAAATGAGTCAGTAGCCATCTTTGGATCCTCAGGTTAGAAATATTTGGTTCAGTTACTTGAGCAGGCTGTGACTTTGTCTGGCAGTGACAGGCAGTGTGAACCCTCCAGACAGTGACACTCTACTAGCTGTGCTACAGTCACCTCAGCCCACAGCAGTCACTGCTGCCTCTGTAATTTATTCTACTGGTGGACCTGGAATTTCTGTTTTGATCTATTCTGATCTATTCTGATCTACGCTATTTTAAATTTCCTTAAGAAAAACAGTATTGTAGTGTATGTATACTTATAAAGTACTGAATGCTTAAAAATATTATTTATTAATTACAGTGTTATTACATGGATTATAACAAATTATGGATTACAGCATTGAAATAATTTAAGGTTCTTCTAAATTATGTGGAAAATGAAATTATGAGAAAAGAGATCTACCGTCTCAGTTTTTCATTGCAGCACTAATACTTACATCCAGATACAAAATAATGTTATTAATAACAATAATAATAATTATTTTAGCGTTGTTATTGCTATTACTGTAATAATTTTTCCAGGTTGTGGAACTGAGATGACTAAGTAAAACCACTTCTGTGTGGTGAGGGTACAAGACGTAGAACAACATCTTGTTTTGAGTGTATCCGATTTCAGAACAGAAAAGTATTGGAAAATTGTCTCATGATATTACTCTAGTGCAATCATTTAAAAAAATAAGCAACTTAAGGAATTGATGGATTCATCCTTAAATAGCTTCTTTGTTAATATATTATTCCAGGTTTTTTTTAATGGAGTACTTATGCTGAAATAAGCTATTGCACTAGTTGTTTTGTTCTATCCTTGATTTGCCTAGGTTAACTAAGGTTGCGCAAGGAACTTGTAATTCATAATATAAATTATCTGCTACAATTTATATCACAGACCTTGCAGATAAATACAGTAATTTCACGAACACAAGCCGAACCATTTTCACTAAGATTTTGCTCCCAAACCGGAAAAGCGGCTAATACTCAGGAGCGACCAATATGTGAATAATTTTCTGACATTTACAACCTCAGAAGTGCCAGCCAGAGTGCCGAGCCAAGCAGCTGCAAAGCCGGCTTTTCGCGATTGTTACAAATTGTTACTCTGTTGCACTGCGGGTGGAGCCTGGCTCCCTGCAGGCAGCACGGGGGGCGGGGAGAGAGGAGGGAGAGCTCTTTCCTTCCCTCCTCTGCCGCAGCCCAGGGGAGAGATGGGGGGGCCCCGTGCCGCCATTACCACGGCTCGGGGAGGCGGTGGGGGCCCTGCGCCGCCATTGCCACAGCCTGGGGAGGCGGTGGGGGCCCCGCGCCGCCATTGCCGTGGTTCGGGGAGGAGGCGGGGTTCTCCGTCCCCGCCCGCCGCTGCGGGAGCTGGGGGGGCTCCGTCCCTGCCTGTCACCACGGGCAGCGCCAGGCCATGGTGACTGAGCCCAGTGGCAGTGGTGGCTGGCCCCGAGCGGCCCCGTCGATCAGCAGCGCCAGGCTGGGCCACCTGGCCTCGTCGGCAGCCCTGAGTGGGCCGAACCTGCACAGCCTGAGCCGAGCCAGTAAACCCCGCCCTGCCACGGTTCTGTTAGTGTTTGGCAACTTTGTTGCACGCGGGTCCTCGCTGCGAACGACAGAGCGGCTTATACTCAGGTGCGGCTTGTTTATGGACAAAAAACAAAATATTTACCAACACCCAGAGAAGCGGCTTATACTCAGTGCGGCTTGTATTCGTGAAATTACTGTATATGTGAACAATTTCAATAATGAGTAGTATCTACTGGGGAACAAAAAGAAAAGTTGTAGCTGTACGATAATCCTTGCTTTCTGTATCCTTATATCCTCCTGGAATACTTCTGTATCCAAAAATTAGTTTATTCCAAAAACACATTCTTGAGTTTACATTAGGGATTTTCTTTTGTTCTTGTGTAAACTCACACGAGTGACTATTGCTTATATTCCTATAGTGTGCTATTTCAAATGATACTTGAAACAATTTTTTTTCCTAAATCATTGTCCATCAGGAATAAACAATGAACTTTCTTACCGCAGTCCTCTCAGTCCAATTGGTCTGTTTCAAGTTTAAACAGTGACCACATTGGCACAATTTCCCCACTCCTTTTAATTATTTCTAAAATGAAAAAACCTCTTTTCATTCAGTGAGCATTGCTGCAATGAACAAACTGCAGATATTTACCTTATTTGGTAAAGCAAGGAGATCTGCAAAAAGCTCTGCAATGCTTGAATTCATTGAACCTTTCTTCATGCCAGTCAGGATGGAAGAGGTCAAGCTGATATGGTAGCAGTGACTTATCCCACTCCTCCCAAGAGTAAACTGTCCAGCTCTGAGACTCTATTCCCCTTTCTCCCCTTTGAATAATTGATTTGACAGGAGAGGAGCACCTACTGGTGGGCAGCTACCATCCCTGTAGGTGCAGACCTTGGCCAACACGGCAGAAATGTTTCTATTTCAACCTGATTTTGAAAATGTTTTTGGAAGAGCCCTATATATGAAAATCGTGAAGAGAGTGACATAGAGAGTAAAATAAAAGCTTTTTGCCTTTTATTGTGTCTCATATGAATTTAGCAATTAAATAGGAACAATTTATGTTTAATAATTTATTTAGAGAAAATTAGTGTTCAATTTTCATGTGTTCAGGTTTGCAATAATTACTGTAGTTGAAGAAGCAAAAGGCCTTCATCTGAGTTCTGCAAAAAGAGCTTTTAATAAAAAAAGCTTATGACTTCAGGCCATGATCATGGACAGGGAAGCCAGCTTATCATAGTGGCTGCACATATAGAGTAATGATTTGGATAATGATAATGATTTAGTCTTCCTAAACACTGAAATTCCCAATTGAATTAACATTGGTAGTCATCTGCTTGCCCCCTGAAAACCCAGCAAATTAAACATTTGCACGATTGCATTAAAATGCCTGTATAAATAACTGGTGCCTGAAAATGACCTTCAGAAGTTTCTTTGGGACTTTGGAGAGGAGGAC
Source organism: Catharus ustulatus (assembly GCF_009819885.2). NCBI lineage: Eukaryota > Metazoa > Chordata > Aves > Passeriformes > Turdidae > Catharus > Catharus ustulatus. The sequence continues at coordinate 56,047,201 of NC_046225.1, read as the reverse complement.
CATGTCTCTGTGGGGTTTGTGAACTCGATCTGGAATGGTGATTGTGGAAAGCATGCACCTTTCAGGACTGATTGTTGCTGAGGTGAGCAATACCATCTTCTAAGTGCTCTGCTCTTCCATGGTCTATAACTATAGTATTCCCTCTAGGCAGTAGAAACTACCATACAAAGACATTCATTAGGGATTACATTACTCTTCAATATTTAATTACTTAAATAATAAATTTAATCCCATCAAAAGAACAGGATGCGCCTCTGGAGAAACCTATACACCCCTTTCTTTGTGGGGAATATGAACAAGTAAGGAGACTGTGTAAGCATGATTCCTTCATTTTAGCATGTCCTAATATTCATCCCTTGAAAAGCAGAAACTGCTTGGTGCATTAGTCAACATAGACAGGCTTAAATCTTTCTCATTTTCTTTCCCACATCTCTCCCAACAGCATAAGTTATGTTTCTGCTCCATGCTGGAGGCACATTCTAATATTAAGTTCTTTGGGAATTTTTTTTTAGTAGCTTTCCAGTGTTGGATGGTTCGTGCTTCTATGCTTCTAAGTATTTGCCTGAGTAATCCAAGAATACTTATACACAATGTCAGCCCTGATCTTACAGGGGGGAGGTCGTCTCGAAGGTTTTGTGCAGCTTCACCTGGAACTCACAGCTATGGAAAATGGTAGCTGTGGGTTGGCTCCTATCTTCCAAGAACTTGCTTGTGACTTTATCTTTTTATTGCCATTTTGTTTGAAATCTATGTCACATCCCTTGCTATTCCACCTTCTGCTTCCTAAAAATCTACAAAGCTTGTCAGTAAAGCACGTATTTTGCATAGATATTTATCAGATCCAAGGTTTATTACACTCACAGGTCCTCAGACCACCAGATTTTTAGTGCTTCTTGTAGTGACTAAAGTAAACTATATGGGCTTTAGACACAATATTTAAGCTTATGCCTTGTGGAAAACAATTTGAGATGAGGGGAAATCCATGACAGATTTTTTCATTTCTTTTGCAGGAGAAGGCTCACCGTAATTCCTTGTTTTTACTGAACAAAATATTCATTTTGCCTTTGAGTGAAACCCAGGAATGAAATAATGTGAAAAGCTAGACTTGAGGCCACCGATCCAAAGTGTGAGTAGTTAATCATCTTCCACAATTTTTTTTGTTTTGCACATTAATAAATGAGGATCTGTCCCCTTCTGCTTGACTTTAGAGAAAATGAACAGATCCTTCTTTCCCACAATCAAAGGATTCTGTAGAGTCATAACAAAGATTGTCAGCATGTCCTCAAAACAACTGATTTTGGAAGAATCAGAAGGTAATTCAAGCATTTTTCAGGGACAACCCAAGACAATGGAGCTCAACTGATTGGATAATGATATTTTTGAGGACAAAAGAAATAATCCAGACAATTATTTTCACTATCTGATGCTGAAAACTGAATACATCCATGTAGGTATTTAGAAGTGCGGTACAGTAAAATGTGTGCATATTTCCAAAGCATGTCTTTATCATAACTGTGTGAAAGACAAGCTGTACAGTCTTCATCATCTCATGATTTGTACTTACTGAAGCTGAAAATACACTGACTGTCACTAATCATGACAGTTTTTCACAGACTTCATTTCACGTAGGCCAGTGAAGAATATAATTAGCTTGCTTTGATCCACAGAAGCTTGGTTTTATTAATGTTCTGGGCACACTTCTCAATCCCACCCCAACCTCCCTTGCCACTTATTTCCCTATTTTTTTCAGATTGTTGGTGATATGGGTAGATTCTGTTATATTTATAGGCAAAAATTTATTTATGTTTTGTATTTTTCTGTATTTTAATTTATGAGGAAAGTGGCTAAAGTCTCAGATCAACACCTACAATTCCCAGCTTGGAATAAATAAGTGTAAATAAATATTAAAACTGGATTAAGACCAAACTTAGTTCTAGATTGCTAAAGAAATATTAGAAGGTAATAATCTTCAGTTAATTAAAACTGTAAATTTACTTTACAGTAAGATACATTAGCATTTAAGATTGAGATGCCTTCTGCATCTTTCATTTTGATACAGTATTACAATATTCAATTTCAGTTCTGCAAATTATTAAATATTGGGTTTTCTCAGCTCAAAAATATTCTTTCCAAAAGAACACAATAAATATAAGAAACTAGAAGTCATTACAACAAGATAAGCAAGACGATTATACTTAACAGGAACACAAGTGCTAAAAGGAAGTCATGATAATGTTCAGAGCTCTGATCTTGATCCTCTTGAGTGACAAACCCTCTTCTCACTTGAAGATGAACTTCAGGTCACTCAAAAGTACAGGACCAAATCTGAGAGAAATTTATTTTATCAGAAGGTTAGTGACAACAGTGTGAAAATAACCAAAGTTGAATTTGAAGACTGACACATTGATAAATCAAGGCATGGTATCATCACCTTTAGAAAGAAAACCTCAGTCTATTCATTAAGCTTTGCTTCAAATAATGAAAACCTCTCCAAAGTTTATTTTAAAAATAGTAGGATATTGCTTCTGTGGCAGTTCTGACTATGAGAGAAATAATTTTCTTCAAAATTGCTGATATGCAGCTGTATTTTGGCTTTGTACTGAAAACAGTGCAGACAACTCAGGGATGTATTAGGCATTGTTGAGCTGTGCTTGCACAGATTCAAGGACTTTTTGCTTCTCACCCCATCCCACTAGAGAGTAGACTAAGGGTGCACAGGAATCTGGGAGGGACACAGCCAGTACAGCTAACCCCAGCTGACCAGAAGGATGTGCCATACCGTATGACATTGTATACGTATTAAAAACTGGGAAAAGAACTAAAAAGATGGGAATGTTCAGAGTGATTGCGCCTGTCTTTGCAAGTCACTATTTTGCATGACACTACCCTGCTTTCCTGGAGATGGCTGAACCCCTGCCTACCCACGGAAGTGGTGAATGAATTCCATGTTTTGCTTTGCTTGTGTATGGCTTTTTCTTCACCTATTAAACTGTCTCGATCTCAGACCATGAATTCTCTCACTTTTACCCTTCCAATTCTTTCCCTGATGTCAGTATGGGTGGAGTGAGCAAGTGACTGCCTGGGCCTTAGGACTGGTCTGTGAAAACTCTTAGTTGCAGCTTGGTTACTGGTTGGGGTGAAACCATGACAGATCCTTATGGTGCAATATAGCTTTCACGCAAAATAAAACCAATTCTGATTCCTGGAATCACAGAACTAATTGATTGGAAAAGACCTTTGAGATCATCAAGTCCAACCTATGACCTAACCTAACATCTCCTCATCAACTAAACCATGGCACTGAGTGCCACATACAGTACTTTCTTGAACATGTCCGGGGATGGTGACTCCATCACCTCCCTGGGTGATGATTCCGGTGCCCAATCACTCTTTCAGTGAAGAATTTTTTCCTGACATCTAACCCAAACTTCCCTTGGTGCAACTTAAGACTTTTACAGTAACTGTGAAAACCTTATATGACATAGGGGCAAGTTTACTCTGTAGCAAGGACTACAGATTTAACCCTCAGTAACTCAGTTTCATCAAAATAAATCAGGAAAAATACAATTCAAGCTACATGAATTTCTCTAGTCAGCCAGAACTATGTATTCTGGATCAGCTCAAACAGAGGCTTCAGTTTTAGAAATCATAACAGATCTTAAAGGGCACAGGAAGTGAATGGTAGATTGAAAAACATTACCTCTTAAATGCAAAATACCCACCTCTTAAATGAAAAAAAAACCACTAAGCCAAATATTTTTAGAGAGGAAGGCAGGTGCTAAGTGTGAATTTTTTCTGTGAGGAACAATGGTGGGATTTTCAAGGAGCCTTACTCATCTACTGCTTCCATAAATATTCAGTACATTATAGTCACTAGTAATGTATCGGTGGTGTTAAACTTAACATTTGCTCAATTCTTTTTTCCTCAATTCTTTAGCTTTCTCACTTCTCATTAAATAGTATTTGAATACCTCTCTTAACATTTTCTTTTGCAAATAGCATGGCACAATGCAGAACTTTCTTGGCATTCTAATCAATGAGAGGCAGTATATTTTACCAGCACAAAGAAAACCTACTTTAATTGAGAATTATTGTTAGCCTCTTCATCCTTGCTGTTGAACTATGCAGGCCCTTATCACATTAGTATTGCGTGGCCTAGAAGAAGGGTAATTGCATCATCAGTCTCTCTTGGTTTCTGTCACAGCCCTTTTAACATGCTCATTCTTTCCATTACTTAATATTCACCTGGGTTACAATCATATCTGCAGCAAGAACGTTCTGAATTAACAGTTGCTGTATGATCTACTCTAGATTTCTTTCTCATTATTTTTTTTTTTTTTTTAATAGTACCCCCTTGAATTTCTGAATTTCTATTTTGGAGTTTGAATTTGAAATACAAACAAGTCACCTAAGTTTGCCTTTAATAAAATTGCAGAGCATAACTTTCTATATAGTACAACCCTTTAGGTACCTACTGCACTTTCATTTGCTTCAGAGAGTTAAAGCAGTTAAAAGGCCCCAGCATTGTGGCAGTTGCATGTATGCATGATATATTTTTTTCTACTAATTTTTTTCAGACAACAGATAATACAGTTGCTGAAAATAAGAAAAGCTGAATCTTGCTTCCAAATTTACATTGGCAGTATAAGATCCTTGCACTTCATATTTTCAAGGGACACAGTAGAGGGAATTGTAGGAAGCTTATTATTAATGAATTCAAACTTTCCTTTTTCAATGATATAATATATTTTCAGGTTATCTATTTTTGTCATAACAATAAAAAAGATACATAAAATAAAAGTGAAAAAAAAACTTAGAAAAATTACTTATGAGAGCTGATAGAGATAGCAAGACACTTGCCTATTTTATCTCAAATGTCTTTGATTTCCTAATGGCATATAAGCACCTATAGACACACATAGATATTACATAAAGTACAAAAGTTCTCTCTTTAGGTACAAAGCCTTATGTAGACACAGACTCCTTGATAATTATAGGCAAGGAAATGAACATCTGGATGTTAATGATACAAATAATACTTTCATTCAAGTCCTCTCAAAGGTCAAGATTTTGTCATTAGTATTCATAAAAAGTGTTTGAAAAGTCTTATTTCAATAATTGGATTACTTATAGACTCGAATACTGTCTGCAAGAGAGGAAAAAAATCTATCTGTAAGACTCTTAAAAATGTTTGCTCGTAGGATTCCCTCATTCCAAGCCGTTTTTCTGAACTTGGTACTCAGGTGAGGTGAAACAGATTCCTAAAGGGCTTGAACAATGCCCTAGGAAACAGTTCAGATTCCTACTTTGCCTGAAATGTTACTTCTTTCTTTGACTACTGTGATGCTGTACTCCCATTATATATCTAGTAGTTGCAGCATTATTTCTTCAGAGGGTGATGGAGGGAGCAGGATGGAATTAGGAACCAGACACGGTCTGCTGCATGAGTCTTATGGGAACATGTTACTTCAGAGATGAATCCCAAAAGACCTGATGCTGAAGTCAGAAGCCTGACTTCTCTTCTTTAGCTTCAGAATTTGTCTTTTGGGAGAAAGAGGGAGTATGTAAAAGGAAGAAGTCAGACAATACTCTAGGGAGTCATGTCACTGAGGAGAAAGCCAAGGAAGGCATAAATACATTGTGAATTGAGACTGCTGGTAACTGATACCAATTACTTTCAAATCCATTTACTGGTAACCTGAATATCTTTAAAGAGGAATGTACATTGTAGTAGAGAAGAAAGATACATAGAACAAAACATTATATTCACTTTCACAAAGTAGTGATTTTTATTTTCAGAGAATGGTTGTAAAGTATCTAATTTAATATCGTTGCAGCTACTTTATGTTCACCTCAACGTGTCTAAGAATATAATAGATTCAGAATTTTAAAAATGCATTTTCATTGTTTTTCTCATCTATGTTTTTCACTTTACACTATTTCACTTGGATATGTTGCTTCCAGCTTTATTATTTATTAACTGTGTAATCTTTAAAAGACTTGAAGATTACACAGAAAGAGGTCTCCTCAAAACTAAATTTAGATTCTATTCTGTGCATGTCAAATTGTCAATTGAACTCAAATACTTTAGTTTAGTAAGTAAAATCAACTTACATGTTACAAAACTTGCTTCCAGCTGTTCTACCAAGAAACATGGTAAAACTATGAATTCTATATCAAAGACCAATAAAAGTAATTAATGCAAGAAACTGTATTAACTATAAGCTCATAAAATCACTTCAAAAATTATGATCAATTTAACAAGGTAAAATAATTAGATATGACCAGCAATCTGCACGTGTGGGCCAAAAGGCTAGCAGTATCCCAGGCTGTGCATAAAGAATTGTGACCAGCAGATTAAGGGAGCTTATTTTCCCCCCTCTTCCTTGCTCTTATGAGACTCCACTGGGAGTACCGTGTCCATTTCTGCGGTCCTCAGTACAGAAAGTACATGGACGTCTTACAATAAAAACAGAGAACAGCTACAGAATTTATCAGAAGGCTGTAGCACCTATCCTATGAAGATAGGCTGAGAGAGGTGGTGGTGTTCATCCTGAAGAAGAGAAAACTCTGGAAAAAGCTTGTTGGTTACAAGAAATATAGAGAGACACTTTTTACAATGGCCTATAGTGATATGAAAAGAGGTAATGACAATAAACTAAAAGAGGGGAGATTTTGATTTTATATAAAAAATTATTTGCTGTGAAGGTGATGAAACACTGTAATAGGTTGCCTAGAGAAGTTATGTAAGTGTTTAAATCCTTTTAAGTGTTCAAAATCAGATTGGACAAGACTCTGAGCAACCTAGTCCCATGGCAAGTTTCCCTACCCACGGCAAAGGAGTTGGAACTAGATGATCTTTAAAGGTTCAGTCTAACACAAACACTTATGTTTCTATGACTGCAGATAATTATCTTTGGATTCCATGCTAGACAAGATAAACTTTAACCTTTGTAGATCATTAACTGTATTTCTTTGCCATATTGTGAGGACAACAGAAATTAGTGGAAGAATTTTTTAAAATAAATTTAAAATGAGAGAAAGAAAGAACAGATGAACATCTGTTATTCCATAATGATTTATGCTCCAAGTGTTTATGTGACAGTGGAAAGTTCTATCTTTTGGATAAACTACAAGACAAGAAAGATCAAACAGTATATGATCAACAAATGTCACTGGGTCAGTCAGAACATGTTTTGAGATTTATGTTGTTTCATTAATTTTTTGCTTGGCAACAGCCTAACAAATTAATCAACATATAATAACCTCTTGGAATAAACACTTTGGCTGATACATTTAACAAAATCACAGAATTGTTGGGATTGGGACCTCTGGAGATCATCTTGTCCAACTTCCCTGCTAAAGAAGTTCACCTAGAGCGGGTTGCAAAGGATTGCAGTCAGGCATGTTTTAAATATTTCCAGAGAAGGAGACTCCATAATCTTTCTGGGCAGCCTGTTAAATGCTCTGTCACCCACAAAATAAAAAAGTTTTTTGTCATGTTCAGATGGAACTTCTTGTATTTCAGTTTTTGGCTCTTTCCTGTTGTCCTATTGCTGTACACCACTGAAAAGAGTCTGGCCCCACCCTCTTGACACTCATCCTTAGGATATTTGTATGTGTTCCTTATCTCAAGGAACAGGAGAAATATTAAAAACATATTTGAGGCACTATTAAAAAGAAATAAATTGCTAATGTTGTTTACTTTAAGTTTTCTATTATTTTTCCTGTCCATTCTGACCATTAGATATTTGAAATATAATTTAAATTACTATCAATTAATCTCACATGCCAAGAGAGTAATAAGAAACTAATTTTCTTCATAAAGAAAAATAAATCAAGTAAGACATATAAACAGTAGAAGTAAGTTCTATTTTCATTATACCTTTCCACAGCAGAATTGCACTGAATAAATCATGGATGCACTGCCAATGTGAAATCCATTCCTTTCTACCAATTATTTTGTAGAGTCTCTAATTCCCTTAAGTTATTATAAATAATTTCTCACCAATAACCTGTGGTTGAAGAAAACTGAAAATGTAATCCATTTACTCTTTTCCCCTTGAATAAACATCTGCCGACACTATATTAGGAACGGTTAGTTTTGTCATCAAAGGAATATTTCATTAGCAAACTTAAAAATCACTCAATTTCTTAATAATACAAAATTGACAGTTTTTTGACAAGCCTAAAATAATATATTTTACAGTATCATTGTAATTTTCAGTGAGATGTCCAAAAGTTTAAAAATATTCCAAATGTTGTAGGCTTTGAGTTTACTAAGATGTTTGGTGATATTAATTTAAACTATGTGTGTTTCATCATCAGTTTAGACCACGTGAATTTGAAACTAAACTTGAAGGCGGAGGGGAACCTCAATCCATCCCTCTGCCAATAATTTAATGGCAATGCCAGTAAGACATTCCAGAGCCTGGAAAGGGATTGCAGGCTGACAGGGGACCACCTGAAGGGCAGCACAAAGGGGTTCCTGGCCCCCCAACCAGGAAGTTGGCTTCTCTGGGGAAGCAACTTAAATGTCTTCTTGCAAACACATGTAGAACAGGGATGCCATTTTCCTAGGCTTGTGCAAAGCATTTGACACTGACCTGCAGTACACTCTTGTCTCTGGAGACAAATGGGTTTGAAGGACATGGTGATGAGGAATTGGCTGGATGGTCACACTCAAAGAGTTGTGGTCACCTACGTGATATGCAAGTAGAGACCAGTGATGAGGCAACACTACTGGGACCAGAACTGTGAACAATTTTTTCAGCAACACGGACAGCGGGATTGAATGCACACTTAGCTGGTTTGCTGACGACACCAAGCTGTGTGGTGTAGACATGCTAAAAACAAGAGATATCTTTGAGAGGTACCTTGACAGGCTTGAGAGCTGGGCCTGCATGAAAGTCCTGAAATCAGCAAGGCCAAGTGCAAGGTCCTACATCTGGTTTGAAGCAATCCCAATCACAAACACAGGCTAGTTGTAGAATGGATTGAAACCAGCCCTGAGGAAAAGGACTTGGGCATGTTGGTATACTGGTTTGACAGTGAATGAGGGGGAGAAATTAACCCCTCCACAAATTCCTTGCAAGAAACTTCAAGTTGGAGTTACAATTTAGTAGAAAGATTAAAATAAAAGCAATTATACAGAAAAACTAGCTTAAAACCACAAAGTCAGAGTAAAACCTGGGCCCTGTTGGTCTGATGATGGTCACAGTCCAACTAAGCAGTAGTTGCAGTGCTGTCGAAGCGACAGTTGTAGTCAAAAGCAGTGGTCTGTGGGAGGTCTGGTCCTCTTTTGGAGTGGTTGTGTTCCCATGATTCCAAACCCCAAAATATACTGATTATATATAGGCAGGAATGTTCAGTACTTCCCCTAGGATGGGGAGATTCAAAGTGGGATGATGTAGTCCTATGAATCATAGAATATTTTTGGGGTCCTTGATGGTCATTGCAGCCATCTATTCTGCTAGTACCTATTCAGCTCATTATTGACCATTAGCAGAGATGATAACTCAGGATGGGTGGGAGTGTGCTGCTGCTTCCCAGGAGGGAGTTATCAGGGCTGAGTCATTGGTGGGACGAAAATTAAACATTACCCTGCCTCACAGGGTTATCTCATTTAACACTCAGCCTGCCTGAGGGTTGTGGTATGCACTGGGCAACTGTTGCAAATGACCTACCACTAATAATTCTTGAGGAATAATGTAGATGGTTGTAGGATATGTAGCTTGTTTGCACCCATATTGGCACTCCTCCTGTAACTACAACAATTGGTTGACAAGAAACTCAACACTTCCTGGCGATGTGTTTTTCAGCCCAGAAAGCCAGCTGTTCTCTGGGCAGCATCCAAAGACTCACGACCACAAGTTCAAGGGAGTGATTCTACCTTGCTTCTCTGTTGTCAAGAGATCCCACGTGGAGTACCGTGTTAATTTCTCTGACTCCCAACATAAGCACATGGACACATTGGAGTGAGTCCTGAGGCAGGGCACAAAGATGATCAGAGGGCTGGAGCATCTCTCCTGTGAAGACAGAGGGAGTTGGGATTGTTCAGCCTGAGGAAGACTTCAGGGATATCTAATAGCAGCCTTCTGGTACCCAAAGGGGACCTGTAAGAAAGTTGCTGAGAGACTGTCTGCAATGGCATATACTGATAGGACAGGGGGTTATGACTTTAAACTCAGAGAAGTTTGGATTAGATATCAGAAATAAATTGTTTATTGTGATGGGTAAGACACAGATACAGAGATGTGGTTGCCCCATTCCTGGAAGTGTTCAAGAAGAGGTTGGATGGGTTTCTGAGCAACCTGGTCTATGATTTTGAAAATTATAGCTTCCTAGAGGCTATAAAAATCCCTACCACACTTGTACAAGGCATAGGACACCATTTATCAATTTTTACGCAAGAAAAATCTTATTTAGCACAATTATTCAGTAAATACTGGAAGATATAAAGCATTATTAAAAACCCCATGAAGAAGGTAAGCATTTTAACAAAAGTCTGTTGGTTTGCCAAGGGCATAAAACTGCCAGCAGAAGTCTACACCTTTAAAGAAATCTCTTGGATGCAGACATTCAAATATCAGAAAAACAACTTTAAAATCTGAGGATCAGATCTGTTCAGTCAAGTAATAAATGCATATCAGTACATGAGGTACAGATAAGCTGGTCTAGATGAAACACCTTTAGCTGAAATTGTCATGTGAGAAGGAGTAAAAAAATAAAATCCAGAAGTATTTTTGGTCAGCAGAAAGTAAAACTAGGAAAAAAACCCAACTTCAAAGCATTATCTCTGATAGAATAATCTTAATGATGTTATTGGGAGTAACAAAACATACATTTTATAAGTAGATAATTAAGCGTATAGTGCTGAGGGAAATCTCTGTCAGTCACAGTGCAATTGCACCAACACAGACAACACCATGCACTGAAATTTGACATTGTGACTCTCAGTTAAGATGATGACACTGCAACAAAAGTATTTTCCTTGCTGTACTACATATGTCCTTTCAGATTTACATTCACACTTTTCTTGAAAAACTTTAGGCTCTGCATTCAAAGGGTACCTTGCAAACACAGAAAAGAAATAAAAGCAGGTATCAGCCATCTCTTGATGTTCACACAGATGGGAAGAACTGTTCTGATGTACTGCTGAGTATGCTGCTGTATTGAAATTTATATTAGATATTTCTGGTTTTACCATTTCTCATTTAGAACTCCACTTGAATTTGTATTTGCTATAATGCAAGGAGGACATATTTTTATCTTTAATAATAATATCTTCACTTTACACATATTTACTCTATTTTCAATAGTCTGACAATAAAAACCCCAAGCACCAAGAGATGTATAAGAAGATGTATATAAATATAAATTTGTGCATGTGTATCATCCAAATTGCATATCAAAAGTCCATTTTAACACAAAAATGCACATCATTTTATAGGTTCAAGTTGGAATTTGCATTTCTTTCAAGTGCCCTTTTAAGTGAAGCTAAATGCTAATTAAACTTTCATTTTTTCCTACCAAGTATTCTTCAACTCACTAGTAAAGATTAGTAGAAATTTTTGGGATTAAGGAGCCAAAGACCTACAAGTATTTTATAAATAGCTTGCATTTCCATTTAATTTTTTTCTGCTTTTCCAGTGTTAGTAATTCAAATCCTCTTTGCTCTTTAGAGAAATTTCTATTTATGCAAGGTAGAAATATAAACTCAAAGCAAGAATTATCAGCCTTGGTTTTTTTACACCAGTGGCACAACCTTGCTTTATCTGAAAGTGCAGCAAGAAGTTCTCATAGGTGCATAGTTTCTGCTTTGACTGTAAAAACTATTGACAGGGTTGTTTCTTTGTGAAAATATCCTTTAAATGCCTAAATGATGGAAGGGAGGATCTCCACTATGGATGGGGTCTGTACGACATGGTGAGCATGGGTTGGAGTCCTGTTCAGTGCTACAGGAATTTTAAATTGCTTCAACATCTAAATGGATATTAAAAGACCTATAATTTTTCTTCTTATAACATTGGCTCTAATAAATTGCATTTTAAATGATACTCTAGAGTCTGAGGGCATTTCTTACTTGAATCATGATGAACCAACACCTCCTGGTGTTAATCACCTCTCCATGGGTGTGGGGTGGTTTCCACAAAGCCATCTCTTCTCCAGGCTGAACAAATACAGGTCCCTCAGCCTGTCCTTACAGAATAGATGTTCCAGCTCCCATCCAGTTCAGGGGTCTCAGTAGAAATAACTCAAATCTTTCCTGGATTCATTTGTCCAAAACTGGATACTGTACTTCAAATGTGCTCTCACAGATGCCAGGCACAGGGCCTAAGTTTGTTGAAGACAGAGAAAAAAAAGCATTGAGTACCTCAGCCTTCTTCATCCGCAGTCACTAAATGACTTATCTCATTTAGGAGTTGCCTTAGAACACTGCCTGCTTGACCTTTTACTACTACTAACATCACAGCCAAGGCTTGTGTTTCCTTGATGTTCTCTGCACACTTTAAAGTACAGCACGTTATGTAAGGCAATAGAGTCCAATAATATTAAATACTGCAGGATTTGATTCTAAATATTTTAAGACTTGTTTAACAAAAGATTAAATAAATAAAATTGATTTCCAGAAGAACTGAATTACCACCACTGAAGTCAGTGAGCATTTTGATGGTCATTTAAAAGAATATTTGTTCTGTCATTGTGTTAAGAAAAAATTTATAGTAGTATATCCTCGTATTAGCTTGTTATTAAGGAAAGATAATGTCCTAACCAGACAATACAAGAGAAATTTTTCTACTAAAAGTTTTCATCTCACCAATATTTATCCCATTAATTTAACCACCAAGACTATGGCAAGCCTCCTGCACAGTGCAGAGAGAAAAGGGCACCTTTCAAGGAAGTATTAAATACATAAGATGAACTGCTGCTTTTGTTCTTTCTCAAATTGACAGAGGGAGGCTGAACAACTAATTTACACTCAGCAATCAAATTATAGATAGGGAAAGTTATGTGAGATGGATCTACTTTTAATGTATGACCTAGCCTAGTAAAATTCAATCACAACACCCGTCTAGTCAGAGATAAGCATTTTCTTGTTTTTCATTCTCTTGCCTTTTATGGTTTTTTTTGTCCTTATATTGCTATATGAGTTGGAAAACTGCAGAAAAACAGCAAAATTATTTCTGATTTTTCTTCAACATGAAATAATAAACTGTTTCTAACTCTAAAACCAACTAATAATGTAGCCATATGATTTCTCCCTTTTGTTTGAAAACAAAGAAAAGATACTAATTTTAGAGAAGTTTGAAAGCAAAAAGCAGAGTGACTTAGTGTGAGTATTAACTGTACCAGGAATTGTTCTAACTTTGTGCTTACAATATAAAAATATATGCAGGAATAAAAAAAATCTGTTTTTATTTAGTCTTTTGATTTTTTTTCACTTCTTTCTAGTTGAATGTTTCATTTTCTGATCTCTTTAAAGTAGTCCAGGAGTTACAAGATAGTATCTGCTGATAAAGAATGTAAGTCTATTACTCTATGTATATCTATGTCTGCTAGCAGCAAGATGACAAATGGACAGGAATTTAGTATCTGGAAGTTCAATAAGCTGGTATTGTCCTGACATTGCAAACTGTTTACCACAAAAATCTTTTACATCTATCACCCAGACCCAGCCTTTGCTTGATTCTAATTCTACTGATGTTGAAATCTGAAGCCTTTGTGAGTCATTTATCACACTTATTAAAATGTTCCATTGTGGATTAGAATAGCAATTCACTATTACTTCAGAATGCTGCCCAGGGCTATTCTATGCAGGAAATTCTAACACTTTATTGAAACAGTGGTTTGGTATTAATAAATGATTCTTTGCAAAGGCCCTATGCTTTCAATTGTGAAAAATGATGCTGGCATTTCAAAGCTGCCATCATTGCCCAGTATTATGCAAATCCCCTTACTTATTACTGCATTTAAATCTGGCCTAAATACTTCACAGCTAATATTTTAACAAGTATATTTCAATGGGATTATATAGAAAACGGTAAGTATGGAATGACTTTCTGCTTAAGGAACTATAAAGAAGAGTTCAGTCCTTTGGAACATAAGATAAATGATACAAACTTAAATAGTATCCAAGGGGATATCCTTTCTCTGTTAAAATTACATAATTAGAAAAATTTAATGATTATTTTCCTAGAAAGTTTAATCTTTTTTTTTTCCCAAAACCAAAAACTCAGTGGGAGAAAAATAAACCCATGGAAAAGATTTCGAATCATGTCTAAGTGATTGATTAACTCTACAAATACATTATAGTAACAGTAGATCTAAAGTTGACAAAAAATTACTACTTAGATATATATTTTATCTAAAACATGCTGTACAACCTGACCTTCATTCATGTACAAAGTGTGTGTTCATTCATCACAATGAATTTATTGATATACTTAGCTGAATGACACCTGCTTCTTCTTGCAGACTGTCCTGGCGTGACCTCATGATGCTGTGTTTATATCCCCATCCATCTGTTTAGCCCAGAAATAAGTTCTGCATCTTTAAAACTACATCTGGGGCTGAACTGGGGGAGAAGGAGAAGTGGCGGAATGTCTGAGGTGGCTGTATTCACAATACAGAGGTAAGTGGGCTGCAACTCTCTCTAGGAGCATGCTTGAAGCATGGACAGTGAGCTGGAGAGAGCTCTCCTTTGCTTTTGACTAAGTTTTGTTTCGTCTGTTTGGTTTTTTGGGGTTTTTTGTTTGTTTTTGCTGTGTTTTTTTTGGGTTTAGTTTAGTTTAGTTTAGTTTAGTTGTGTTTTGGTTTGTTGTTGTTGTTGTTTTTGTTTTTGTTTTTGGTAGGGATTTTTTGTGTATGTTTTGTTTTGTTTTTTTGGGGTTTTTTTGTTTTGTTTTTTGGGTTTTTTTTAGTCTAACCGTGTTCTGGGTTGAAAACCCAGAAATCATGGGAACATCGCACCTGTGGCCCACCAGGGCCAGGGCGCAGCATTTTGCGCCGGGAAGGACTGACAAGGGACTGAGCGAGCTGAGCTACACCCCAAAAAAGGAATCTTTCTGAATTTGTTGTCTCTTCAGAACAGTGAGAAGTTCCATTGTTTAATATAATTAATTTTCTCATGTTTACGAATACAGTAATTTCACGAATACAAGCTGCACGGAGTATAAGCCGCACTCCCGGTGCGTCGACAACGTTGATGTCTTTGTCAATAAAAAAGTCGCACCCGAATATTAGCCGCACTTTTGTTCGTAGCGAGGATCTGTGTGCAACTTTCACAAATTTACCAATTAGTAACAGGATTGCGGCATAGCAGGGTTTACTGGCTCGGGGCAGGGCCAGGCAGGCTCGACCCGCTCACGGTTGTTGATGGGGCTGGGTGGCCCAGCTCGGCGCTACGGCTCGGCGGGGCCACTCGGGGCCGGCCAGGCGGTGCTGCCACTGCCACCGCCAGGCTTGCTTGCCCCCCCTGCCGCCTGCACCACCTCCACCGCGTTTGCTCGCCCTGGCTGGCACTGCCGGCCCCCACGCTGCCGGGTTCCCCCACACTGCTAGCCCTGGTTCTGCTGGGTTCCCCTGCACTGCTAGCCCCGGTTCTGCTGGGCTCCCCTGCACTGCTAGCCCCGGTTCTGCTGGGCTCCCCTGCACTGCTAGCCCCGGTTCTACCGGGCTCCCCTGCACTGCTAGCCCCGGTTCTGCCGGGCTCCCCTGCACTGCTAGCCCTGGTTCTGCCGGGCTCCCCCGCCCTGCTGGCCCAGGCTCCGCCACCCACCACCCGCCCCCCGCACCTCTGGCCCTGCCTCTGCCAGACTTTCCCACCTCTGCTGGGGCTGGCCGGGCTTCAGCTTGGCTTGGGGCTGCCGCGGGCTCTCACTTCTGTGTTGGCAGCTTTTAGAATATTGTTGATATATTAGCCGCCCCAGAGTACTAGCCACACTTCTGGGTTTCCACCAAAATTTTGGTGAAAATGGTGCGGCTTGTATTTGTGAAATTACTGTATTTTGCTTGTTACATAAAGATTTTTTTTCCCCTTTTCTCCAAGACAAAATTCTCCCAAACTGGCTGGTGATGCTGAAATCTGTTTTTTAGAGGAAATAATTTCAGAAATTTCCTCCCAATATTTGCTCTAAACCAGGACACAGACTTAAAGTTCCCTGATATTGCTTGCTGACTTTGCTTATGAAAGGTGTTCAAAGGAAGTTATGACTCTTTAAAAGATTACCATGACTCTTTAAAAGATTACTGCTGTATATTTAATACTTTGTTTAGAAAAAATACTTCAGCAGTTATTGTATAAGATCCTGCTTTCAAACTCTGAAACTAATTTTTTTTTCTGAAATCTTGGACTGCAAACATGACTGAATCATTTATATAGAGATTTTGAACACCATTTACATAGCTTTCATGTTCCACACAACATCACCTTTGTGTCTTGCTCTTCTCATTTTTAAAATGAGATCAGTAGCACTTCTCTGTCTCACAAGTTCTTCAAGAATAATTATTCCATGTGTTCTAAAGGTTTCAAACACTCTATGTAAGAAGTATAAAAAATACCTAGAATCAATAGAATCAGTAACTTAAATGAGATTGTGATTACTTAAACTCCTTCAAAAAATGTGTGAAAAATGAATAACTTTAGACCTCATTCATCACAAGTGCTTTCAAAAAGTGAAGATCATGGAATATGCCACTGCAATGTGTTCTTTGATATGAGTTAAGACGAAATTTGTCTTGAGGTATTTTCACAGGCAAATGACAACATTTCAATGACTGAAACATAGAAGTCAAATCCTCAATATAGCCATTATAAATAATTGTTTTATTCCAAAAATACAAATATTATGTATATATCTCATAATCAAGATACCCTATCCATAAAGATATCTGTTTTATGTGGTTCACTTTTTTACATTAAGTGACAAATACTATTTTTCTCAATCAGAATACATGCCTGCAATGAAAATATATAATTGCTAATGTGCCAAGGTAGAATAAGAGAAAATCCTGTTAGTTGCTAGATGATGGTCTATATAGTATGTTATGCATTTAGAAACATGGATGTGTAAGGTGAGGAAAGTTAAAAAGCTGAGTAAATAAGGCTCCTAAATTTATGAATAGGATTATATTAAAATAACAGAAATGAGAAGTTAAGAAATCATATGTAAGATTTTGACTTTCAATTCTTGCCCTTTACTGTGGCTATGGCTTTTTGAACTTTTTAGAAAATATATATAACTTTAAAAAACTTACCTTTAAAAATAACCGAAGGTTTTTGCAGATCAAAAATCTGATTCAGTTCCCACTGGAACAAGTGAGAAGACTTCTGTCCTCAGTTTGCCTCCAGCCAGGACTTAAACACTGGCATTGTGCACAAATTATTTGTGCCACAGGATTTCTGCTGGAACCAACCAGGCAACCTAGGTCATGGGAGAAAACCACTTGTTTTAACTGTCAAGTGCCTTGGATACCAGAATCTTCTGCAAATGCCACAAAAGAAGAGAGACAGTGACTGATAAAAATCCAAAAGCTGCACCAGGAATATTTAAGCAAATGTGTTCTTATTTGGTACTCTGTGTATCAGCCGAGACTGAATGCTGTGTTTTGTTTACGCAAAAAAAATATTTTTCCAAGGGAGGGATTGGGCCAGCAGAAAAATCTCTGCTGCCACACTATACTTAAACTCTCTTGACAGATACGAGGAGCTCTGAAACCACAGATTGGGCACAGGGAAAAACAGCTTTTTAAACTAAATATTTGCCTTGGTTTTACACAGTAATGGTAATAAATGGTAATCTTTGTAAAACTGCTCTTTGAAACATTAAATATATTAATTTTGCATTTAGCTTTTTATATTTGTGGTCAACATCTGATTTTCAATCAATTCAATTCAATGCTTGAATTATTATTGGGGAAATAGATTTTTTTTTTTACTTCTGAACTTATTTTCTTTAATTGTGCTTTGAATTTAAATGACAGTTACTGAGAAACCTCTGTGATGTCCCATTGTGAATAAGAGATGATACTTCCTTATATGTTTTCCAGTTTTACCAATGCTTAAGAATTTTGAAAGTTGACTACCCTAATTTGGTCACATCAATGGTCTATATCAGTCTCATTCACTCCTGAAGACAAAAGGATATTACACATATTTCAGACAGTGGTAAGAGGTGGCATTTAGGAAGAGCAATTAAAGCCAGCCTTCTGCAGACCATTCTCCATGGAATCCTCCAGATGTTGGATCAAAGTTCTTTGCAAGTTATTTCCTATACCTAATCTTTTTATTATGAGCTAATGGATTTGTCCACCAATTAGTTTAGTTTTTCTGAACCTGTGGATTACCTTGGTATTTGTGAACTGAGATGGAAATGGGTGTTGAGGAATACATCCAGTGCCAGTAGCTCAGTGAGCAGCTGCACACAGGGCTCTGGGAGCTGGAATCCCAAGGGAAGAGGCCTTGAGCTGCTCACCCTTTGCATAACAAAGGGCACAGGGAGCTGTGGCCCAGCCAGGGTCCTTCCTTGGTGGCACCAACCTGAGCCATCTCTGCGTTACTGTGCTGTGAACTGTTTTATGAATGAGATATAAGATTGTGCCAAAGGAAAACCGGGGTCAAACAGGGAGGAGGTGTGGTCTGAGTGCATGTGAGTGAAGTGTGTAGGGATACAAGAGAGGCACTCATTGGCAAGCTGAAACTGCCTGCTGTGAAAGTGCTTTGAAGTCTCTGGCACTGGGAGTGTGACTGCCCAAGTCCTGTGAATGGTCAAATTGGGAAGTTTCCTTAACAGCAGGTTCCAAAATTCATAGCCATGCACGAAAAGAAACATTTTACCTCTTCCAAAAGTCAAAATGAGGGACTGAAAAATACTTCAGATTAGGAGTTTGATTACAGGATAGGCAGAAAATTCCAGGCCGGGCAAGTTACGACTCCTAGAGGCAGAATTACTAGCTAGAATTGCTAGCTTTGCTAAAACAATCTATTTTAGCTACCTGTCTTCATTTAACCTCACTTTTATTTGTTTGACTCATTCAGATACTTGATTTCAAGGTCAGAAACTGATATGTCTCTGATTAGAATACTTCAGACTTACCCTATAAATGTAGATCACTGCTACTAGCTATGCAGAAAGACAGTATTTTTTCTTTTAATACAAGCCTAGGGAGTTGTTTTCCTCTTAAATTTAACTCTGGGTTATTTCTGACCTTGTTATGGATGTTGCATTTTATATTCACAGATCCTTTACATCTTTTTCACTGCTGACTGTCCATAATTTGGTGCTTTTCTGTGAGGAAGCTTAACTGATTTCTATTTTTTCTTTTATTCATCTATTAGAAGATGAGCTTTTTTAAAGCAGGCTAGTTATGGTTCCACTGGTAAGGCAAAGTGCCAAACTCTTTCTTTGAATGTTTCAAAATAATGCTTCTAGAAAATACATGTTCACAGAAGTGCACTGAAAAATCCTGTCAGACACATTTTAATCTGGTAAATGAAATTCTGGTAAAATCTAAATGCTTCACAGAACTCTACCAATTTTTCTATTATTTAAGTTTTAGAAGAAAATAAATCTAATGACAGAAAAATACATCTAATATTTATGACTTTGAAATCAGAGCTAAATTATCTCACTTTGAAATAATCATCCATATATTCATGGTAATATGGTTTTCATAATATCAAAATGAAAAAATTTTAAAAATACCCAAGATATTTTAGCTGGAAGAGAAAACTGATGCTTATTTTGAATCCTGCTGCAAGTCAGATAAAATAGGTGTTAAAATCTTGAATTCTTTTAATTGCATTTATGTGGCATGTACAATTGCATTACTTGACTTTTATCTTGCCTTCCATTATTTCCTCACATTTTCTCTTTTGTCTGCTACCTGTCATCATACAATACAGTTCCCAGCTCCATTAAGGTCAAATGTTTAATTATATTTTCTGGTTTTCTTTGTAAAACAAATGAATAATAATAGGTGTAAAGGACAACTGTATGAATTTTAGTATTATTTATCACCCACAGCAATGCCATGGATCTGCAACAAACATTTGAATTTTTGGAAAAGAAAACAGCAAAATGGTTAGTAAGATGAAATTTTTTTCCCATGCCTTATGCTTTCACCTCTTTCAGAGATTATTTTAGACAATTCTTTGTTGGCTTTCATTGATTTAACATTTCATTTCAAGAATATATTTGTCTGCTTTCTTCTCCTTATATAGTATAAGGACTCATTAAAACTGAATTTGTCTGTGTTTTTTCTTGTAAACAACACAGTACTTCATTTAAATTGGAATGTGTACTTCTTTCTTCCTAGACCTCCTTCCAAGACTTCATACCATATGATGAATGATTTTTTAAATGGTAATCTTACCATTTTTAGTACCTAATAGCCCTAATGTACCTAATACTTTCTGAAACAAGTAAGAAACTAAAATAACTTGCTTCATAGCACACAAGGATGGCATACTGCAGTACAAATCACTGTTGCTTCTCTTCCATTCTCCCTCCTGTATTATCATTGCTCTTTACATTAAAAATTTCTGCAGAAAGATCTCTCTTTCAGTGACAGTGTAAGGTAAATGAAATTAAAGAATACACCACACACAAACCCCTTTGATGGACGGAGTAGACTGATTATTCAGTCTTAGCTTTGTATTTTCTTATGCTTCTCTTTTTATTCAAATATCCTTTCAAGTGTCCGACAATGTTGCAAGCATTCTATATATTGCAAGGTATAGCTGGTGCTCTGTTATGCCCCAAACCAAGGTCTAGTAGAATAATCAGGAGCATATGATGTCCCCTGAATAGAGATTCCTAACTCCTTGGACCATCTCAAGCTAACTTCTGTTCCTTTTGGTTTTTTTCTTGTCTCCTCTTCCCCCAGTTATAGAACTAACATTCTTATTTTCTTCTTGAAAATACTTGAAAAGCATTGTAAAAATCACACCTTTAGGAAGAAAATTGTCATTAGAAAAATTTCACTTCAGAAAAATCTGAAAGTGTTCTCCAAGATATTACCTGAGCCATCCTTGCAATCGCTGGTTTACTTTCAAAGAACATAGATTAAGACTACTACCTATTCCTTCCCTGATACATATATCCTATATAAAAAAACGGTGGGCAGCTTTCACATAAGCAAGAGGAATTGCACTTTGTTTTTATGGTTAGGATTGGATAGTTTTGAAACATTATATATTTTTTCTACTATATTCTAAACCCAGCTATCAAGTAACTTACATTTCAAGCAATTTCAAGAACTGCTTCATTATTCCCCATTCTTGCTATCCTCAACTGTGGAAATAAACTGGTTTGCTTTCCTTCTTTGTTGCTTCCTGAGTAACATTTAGGAGATTATCTGTCTGAAACAGGGAATTTCTACCTCAGCACAGGAGAAAAAAGCATGTGTATTGCTGAAGCAAATGGATTTCTGGGAGGGAAGGAAAATCTGTTAGAATGTAAGTTTAGGAAATAGGGACTATAAGTTAATAAGCTTAGGGGTAAGAATATATCTTGGGAACAAACAGATTTATGAACACCTGCCATGGAAGGATTTGTGAAAGCAGATGAAACATATTAAAAATTATGATGGATGAGGGGTGTAGTAGACGCAGAACAATAGGGAAGAGCTTGTGTTCCTAACACCATATTTAAAGGTAGACCAATAGCAGATTCCTAAAGAAAGATGATATGGATAAATATTACAATGACAAATACAAATAAGTATCAATAAATTTATATACATATTCAGAATATTAATGAGGATAAAGGAAAATACATAAATTGAATTACAGTTTTCAGCTTAATTAAAACTTTAGGAGACTGGACAGAACACTTCGTGTTTATCTCTAGTCCAGCTCATGTAATTTCCTCTCAGCATCCAGTGTAAAAGAGGAGCTACATTAATAACACATTTATGGCTGTCAAACAAAACATTTTTTAGCACTTATTCCTTTCTCTTGGCATTATTCTCTCATACCAATGTGGTTTTGTGTCCTAAAATCAGTGGTAGCAGTCTTCCCATGGGGAATGGGGAATAAGCAGACTACAGAAGGCATCTGCAGAGAAGAGTGATGTTCATGGTGAAGTTTTCTACCTCTCCAAGACTGGAATCCATTTTTAATGGTTTGTATCTTCTCGGATCATAGTCTACCTACTTTGCATTTTTCCCAGCTACAAGTTGCAATTGCACAATTGCCTCAGAAGACACTATATATAAAAAAATGTTGCATGTTGTTCAATGACAACTTTTATGAGTTGTGGGTGGCACTGACAAGGTTTCAGCAGAAACAGTTGAAGCAGTGCTTAGTTGGCCACCAGCCAACTGTTTAAACATATTAAAAGAAGTGCAGGTCAAGGCAATCCCTTTTACCAGCAATGGCAAAAGTCTTGTTTATTGGGGTACTATTTCTAGCTAGAGTTAATAGTGTTTTATTAATTGTAAGAACCTTTTTTCAGTAATAACCTAGTAGTTCAGACCTATAAGAAACATATTCCTTCAAGATGTTTAAAATTGCATTGTTAGGTTCACATTTTGAATAGATTTTATTAATCCCCTCATTTTGCTTTTGCTTATATAAAGAAAAGAAAAAGCGAGGATATTATTATAGTTCAATGATCTGAGGAAAACATTAGGCACCAAGGATTATTTGGAGTTTTAAATAGCCTTGCCTGCTTCTGTAGTTCTGCAATGTCATTTAAGAGGGTAGTGGGAAGCAGGAAACTAGCTGTATGATTTAAGGAACAGACAGGGAATGCAGGGCTTCTGTAGGTAAGTAATGCAACAGGAAAGCCTTGCACAAAGACTCATGAACAAATCACATGTGTGATTGTGCAACTTTCAAGGTCAAATTTGATGCTTAAGTTCAGTTCTGTCTCCTTGTGTCCATGTAGGCAAATTCTAGGTGCCACTGAAAGTCAGTCGGATGAAGGGCTATCAGCTTTGGGTAAGAAGGCAAGTGGAACGAGTACTTCAGGAGGGAGTCTTGTGTTACCTGTACAGGACATACCTGAAAGTGGTGTCTAGTAGTTTTAAGCAATCTAGAAGGATGGTTAGAGATGGTTTTGGTTTTGATAGAGAATCAGTTCTAAAACTTCCCAACATCTCCGGAAGTAGTGGAAAATTGTCCCAAAAATTATCCACAGGTTAATAATAATACCTCTTATAGAGACAGAGATTGTTATCTTTTCTCTTTTAAAATTTCTGTGTAATGCTTCAGTTGCTAGCAGGTGATTGTCAAATGATTAGAAAATTGTTAGTAAACAGTAAGGCAGAAAGACAAATATAAAGTTGTTCTCAGCTTCTGATGTTTAAAGTAGACTTTTTTACCATTCTAGCTATTTGTTTTTTCTGAATTATCCCATTTTTCTTGTCTAGCCGTTCTTTTTTTTTTTTCCTTCCTCTATCAGAACTACATGATTGCATAGAAAACAGTCAAAACTTACTAACCAAAAGGGAGAAAGGAGAGCAAGATAAAACAAAAACAAGAATGTGGTGAGCTACTTGAGATGTTGAACCTGGAGGATTTTTTCCAATTAGAGTTCTTCAAATAATCTTCCTGCATTTGTATTAAATATTTTTTAATAAAAAGGTAGATCTGGGGCTATGACCTAGATACAGTGTCACAAAAGTCTTCTTATCTGACCATTGCCTATGTGTTATCTTCTTTTCCAACAAACATTTCCTCTCAATTTATTTTTGTTCCCCACAGCATTATTTTAACAGAAATAAAGAATATTGTCTCTAACACTAAGTTTGGAATAATCACCAATCATATTTATACTGCAGACTAAAGGCCACAACTCTTAGGCATGGTCATGAAGAGGCAGCAGGTACAGCTGTGCAAAATACAAATACACGATTTTTATTGTAATCAAGAAACATGCTTCATTATTATAAAATCAAATTAATTCCCACACATGTTTGTAAAACTATTCTTAAATTGATTTACATATATGATTACAATCATATATTAATTTTCTCCCCTTTTTAGCGGACCACACAGAAACTCTTCCTCCATTATAAACGAAATATGTTATATTGAAATAAATTTTCCATAAACAAATCTAAGGGTTCACTTCCTCTTCATCTATGATTAAACTGAGTCCTGATGGAGATTCAGGAAGAATGAAAAACTTAAAATACTTTAAAATATGAAAATGTTGATATAATTTTTAAGCAAATGTTACAAAATCACAAGTTATGCCAATGAGACCTTGATTTTTATTCAAAATAACGTTCTTACACTTCAAAAGTGTCTCCAGGTTTTATAGTAGGTTAAAACAAATTATGAGATTTGAAAAAACTCAAATTTCATTTTGAGTCTCTATGGGCTTTAAGGATGAATTTTCACCCTTGGATAGAAATCTATTTTTTAGATCTGTATCAACTGTAGATTCCACCATTTTCACCACACCAGTCCACAAATATATAGTCATATATGGTGCTATAAAATACTGCATTTGAAGCTTAATGAAGGCAATGTATCTAAAGCTATGATAGAAAAATCTGTCAGCTTAATGAGCCCAGGAATGGTAGCAGGTACAGTACAGTAATTTCACGAATACAAGCCGCACCAATTTGACTAAGATTTTGCTCCTAAACCGGAAATGCGGCTAATAATCAGGAGCGGCTAATATGTGAATAATTTTCTGACATTTACAACCTCAGAAGTGCCTGCCAGAGTGCCGACCCGAGCAGCTGCAAAGTCGGCATTTTGCGATTGTTACAAATTGCTACTCTGTTGCACCGCGGGTGGAGCCCAGCTGCCTGCAGGCAGCACGGGGGGCGGGGAGAGAGGAGGGAGAGGTCTTTCCTTCCGTCCTCTGCCACAACCCGGGGAAGAGACGGGGGGACCCGGGTCGCCACTGCCGCGGCCTGGGGAGGAGGGGGGAAACCCGGACCGCCACTGCCGTGGCTCGGGGGGGTGGCGGGGGGCTCCGTCCCCGCCCACCGCCGCCGCCGCGGGAGCGGGGGGGGCTCCGTCCCTGCCAGCCACCACAGGGCAGCGCCGGGCCGTGGTGACCGAGCCCAGTGGCAGCGGTGGCTGGCCCCCAGTGGCCCCGCCGAGCGGCAGCGCCAGGCTGGGCTACCTGGCCCCGTCAGCAGCCCCTAGCGGGCCGAGCCTGCACAGCCCGAGCCGAGCCAGTAAACCCCGCCCTGACGCGATTCTGTTACTATTTGACAACTTTGTTGCACGCGGGTCCTCACTGCGAACGACAGAGCGGCTTATACTCGGGTGCGGCTTATTTATGGACAAAAAACGAAATATTTGCCAACACCCAGAGATGCGGCTTATACTCAGTGCGGCTTGTATTCGTGAATTTACTGTAGTTGCCTGTTTCAAAACCTCTTGAAAGCAGAAAATTTCATAAATATATTTTTAATAATACTTAACATTTTGGGTTACTGCTGAATACTTCTTTCTATGCACTTAAAATAGTATGAGATTATCAATTTCCATTACAATTTTCTGTTAAATTTTGCAGTGTTTATCCTTTCTTACTTCTCCACTGAAATATCAGCAACAGAAAAGGCAACATAATATTTCTGTTCACCAACTAAATTTGGACTATCAGTACTCAGATTAATAAACTTCTCAAGATATTGTGGTTTATTTGGTAGCAAAAGCAATTCAAATGAGGATGTTTTTTAAAATATATAATTTGGGCTTAATAACCTCTTAAATATGCCTGAAGAAAGGGAAAAAAAAAAAAGTAGATTTTAGAGATTTTAGTTCCATTCTGAATTGGAGGATAATGCCAAATCATGTCTTCCCCTCCTTTGGGTAATGGGGTAATGTATTTTGGAAGTGCAGAAGGTCATACATTTGTTCCTCATGGATTTGCACAGTTAGATGTGTAAAATATTTGGTAAAAAGAAAATGGGATATGGGGTAGTCTATTTAGATACCTGTTTGCAATAACCTTTTATCTGCTGTGTGCGAAAGGGCCAAGGGGAAACCGGGATGCAGCGCAGCTGCGTGGTGGGAACCGGGAGCCGTGTCAGCCAGTGCCAAGGGCGGGTGGGAGTGCCGGGGCCCACTGCACGGGGAGGGTGCCTGGGACTGCGTTTAAAGGCTACACCAATCTTTGAAAAATGTTTGCAAATTGAGCACCTGCCAGTAATTTGTTACTTTGTTGCGCGCTGGTGGCTCCTCGCTGCAAAAAAAGTGTACCTTATAGTCCGGTGCGCCTTATATGATCTACAAAGTTGCAAAAGTTGCCGACTCCTGGGGGGTGCGCCTTACAGTCCGGTGCACCTTATGGTCGTGAAATTACTGTATTTAAATGTCTGAAATGTAGATAAACACAAAATAAGTCTATTTTAGAAATACTATTTTAAAAAACCCAGAAAATGTGAATTCACTAATGTATCAGTTAGTATTATAATTATACAATATTATTATCATAGTGATTAATAATTATAAATTATTGCTAATGCATTCTTAATTTATTTATTATCAAATTTTGTAAATTGCTTGGAAGTTACATAGTTACTCCTTGAAATAAAATACATACATTTTTAGAAAGAAAGAAAATAAGGAGAAAAGAAAATAGATATTTACATAACCAAGAAAAATCCAAACCAATATGTCTTATTTATGGAAATTATTCTTTAAATATTCGCAATCTATTGATAGAATCAATTCTATTGATAAAATCCAGCCTGATTTATCACAAGTCATTTATTATTTTCATTTTTATTGACATACTAATTACTGGCTACAAGTAAAACTATACCAAGGTACTACCTCTTACACATATAATAAAAAACAGTAATTGAAAACGTATCTAAAAATCCATTTGGAAAATTTCAACTACAGAAGCTATGTTCACAGCCTTCAAGTAAAAGATGATTTTTTTCCCCTTTCATTATAGCTATTCACTGTGGTCTATACAAAGTAAAAATATCTGGCATATAGAGGCTACCAAACTCAAGAATCTTGTTTTACAAATAAATTTGGCAAAAGAATCAGCTTTCTCTTCCGGTATTTTTCACATATGGCAAGTATGATGTTAGAGTATGCAGGAGAGAGCAAAATTCATTATAAAAAATCAAGATATGTTTGCAAACATTTTTTCCCCTTTATAATTTACATACCTTCAATTATAAGTAAGAGAATTACCAGCTACTGCTCTAAATCTGGACATCTTCCAGGTACTATTTATCTTCACAGAACTATTGAAACTACAGTTGAGAGTGTTCTCAATGCTGAACATAGATTATTTGCATTTGTAATAAAAATTCAGAAAAGTTAGAACCACAAGCAAACAACAACTATATTTGGTAAAAAAAACCCTCTACATATGAATGTAACATATATGGTTTTTTTACCCAATATAAATCATGCATTCATTCACCTCTCACCAACAATTTGCAGATCTTTCTGGGTAAGATAAAAGCCAAGGTAACAAACCCGTCTTATCTGGCTCGCTTCCAGTGTGAATAATGAGAACAATATCATATTTATCAATAGTCCAACTCAGATCTTCCAGTAGTACCTATTGAGCTTTTGTTATAGATTAAAACACTATGCTAGGTGCTGTCCTGAGTAAGAAGATGTATTTGGTTTACATGTTTAAATTTTGATGGCAGGGGCTGCAGGGATGGCTTGTGATTGGAGAAAATCAGGAACTGTCCCCAAGTCAGACAGAGCCAGTTCCAAGACAGACCTTCTGCTGACCAGTGCCTGAGCCCATCAGGGAAGAAAGAGTAGTATGGACAAATTTTAATGACCTGACTGCAACCCCCACACCTCATCCCCAACACTGCTTGGAGAGGGAGTGTAGAAGAGTGGGAATGAAGTTGAGCCTGGAAAGGAGGAGATAAAAGGCAGAAGGCATTTTTAGTTTTGTTTTATTTCTCCCCATATCCTACACTTTAGTTAACAATAAAGGAAACTAATTTCTTTAAGTCAAATCTGTTTTGCCCGTGATGGTATTAGATAAGTGATCTCCCACTCTTTGTCTTAATCCATGAACCTTTTGTTACATTTTCTCTCCGTGTTCTCTTGAGGAGGGGGAGTGACAAATGGTCTTGATGGGTACCTGGCAGTCAATTAAGCCTATCTATATGTTGGATTTGTAATAGCACAGCTTGTACTAGTGTTTAGTTAATAATAAACTTGTTAATTCTGATGCTCCTGTTCAGTACTGAGGCTGTGATGAGACCTTTGCTATCATGACGTCTGGAAAACAAAAAATCTTTAATAAGCTACATAAATAATATTTTTATTAGCATCTTTCACACTTCCACAATGATTTTAAATTAATTGAAAATTCTCATAATTAAGAGACATTATCTATATATTATATATATCTATTACATTCTCTTGCATTATATGTAAGTGATATGAGATTTTTATTTCTGAATAGAGTAATAATTATTATTTTTATTTGCTGTATTCCAATCCAATATTAAATATATTTTTTAAAATATTTTGTTGGTTTGAATTTGATTTTTTTGGTCTCTTTTGGAGCCAAGCTCATGTCTTGGATTCCACCTAAACTACAAAAACCTTATGAATACTGAAGACATAGTCCCATTGCCTAAAGGAATTTAAATTTGTTGAAAATTTTCTGAAAAGATCTTTTCCAACACATTCATCAGTATCAAAATTGTTGATGTGAACATTTTTCCCAATATGTTCAGTCTGTCCAAAAACTCCTTGGCAAAAGATTCCTTGAATGGCCCAATCCTCTAAATAGCTCAGTCCCTGTTGCTGCCACCTGCAGAACAAATGATTGGTTTTACACTTCTGAGGAAATCTGGTGGCTATAAAAATATTCTGATTCTCGTGATCTCCGTTTTCTGAGAAGCATGAAAACCATGACCTATGGGTCATGGGAGAAAAAATTTATCAGACAGCAGAATCCTACTCCATTAATACACAAAATGAATATGAAAACAAACCTTGAAACAGACTGCATACCCATACTCTTGCCCCAAGGAATTGCAAAACTTTGTGCTTTCAATGCTAACACCTACTACAAACTACTGCTAAGCAACAAATCTTTGTGACATTAGCCTTTATCCTGCATCTAGACTCCTCCCTCAGCTTGAAATGATGACTCAATTTTTAGTACAATTAGTTCCAATCACCATATGTAGATATAATTCATGTAGAAGAAGTAACAGGAATATCTGTGTTTGTAATGAAGAACTAACCATATGAGTTCCAATCAAAAATGCTGTGCTTGGACATCTTTGTGGTCCCTTGTTGAAATCTCTCCAGTACGTCCGTATATTCTCTTTACTGGAAAGTCAAGAACTAGATCCAGCACTCCAGATGTGTTTTCACTGAACAGAAAGGGAGGAATCACTTTCCATGACCTACTGGCACACTCCTAATGCAGCCGAGGAAAGCCCTAGCCCTTCTCTTGGCAAGAGAGCGGTGTTGGCTGACGCTCAGCTTTGTGTCTTCTGCTGACATCCCCTCTTTATATGAGGTATATGTTTAATTCTGCTGTTCAGATTATTGCATATGATAAATAGTCCATAGTCCATTTTTCACAGCAACAACAACCAAATATCACATAGATAAGATAACACAGAAAAAAAAAGTTCCAAATTAAAAGTTGGGATTCAGAGCTATTAAATTTCAATGTCTCCAATATCCAACATCTAGAATTTCAGGAAGTAAATTGAATACAGACCTTTTGCATGACACAACGTAACAAGGTTTGATAACAAGATGTGGTGTAGAATGGTATTAGATTATGGAATAATTCTGAGAGTGAAAAAAATTTCTGTCGAAAGCTCAGCTAAAATGATGAAGTTAATGAGTTCAGAATACATGAGAGGTAAGAAACAAAAGGGTAAAGTAATGAAAAATATGAGTGTGACATAGCAGCAGAGAATATAGCAATAGAAATGGAATCTGAGTGAGAGGTTGCAAAGAAGGATACATAGGGAAAAACAATGAATATAAGCAAGTGAATACTTTTTTTGTAATGGATACCTTTGTGCTTGTATTATCGTTTTCTGTCCAGCCATGCCTCTCTGTATATGACATTTTATGAAATTACATACCTACTTTCATTTCTACTTTCCTTTTTTTTTTTTGGCTACCCTCCAGTTATTGCTGCTTCCTCTTCTATTCTGACTGTATATTCTGAATTTTTTAAGTTACAAATTGCTGTGATCTGTGCTCACCTAGAGAAGTTTCCAGGAAGAGACATTAGCAAAAGTTCACAGTTCTTCTGTCTCTAAAGTGATCAACACATTTTCTTTTCCACTATAAAGAATGAAGTAAAATTCTGCTAGAAGTTTATGAACAGCTATAGAAATAAAACAGCTGCAGTTAGGAAATTAAATTTGGTTTTGAAACAGAAGTTATTTGTGTATCGTCCTGAAAACTGACCTTGATTCAACACAGTAGTCTCTGCTTGTCCATTTCATGTTGCTTTATATTTTTATATTAAATTGAAATGTGTTTCCAAAAAAAAAAAAAAAAAAGAAAAAATGAAGCAAATTTATAGCCTGATATGAAATTAAGGATAATAAAAAATATATGCGGCAGTCCGGGGTGGTTTAGGGCCGCCCGCGGACTGGGGTAGCTTGGGGCGGCCCAGGGCAGCCATGGCATGGCCAGAGCTCACACTTCTGGGTTGGCTTGGGGTGGCCTCAGCTTGCGGCTTCTGTGGCTGCCCGCTCCCTCCCTCCCCGCGCGGCTCCTGCTGGCCGGGGCTGCTGGCTCCCTGCCCCTCCTTGTGGCTCCTGCCAGGCCGGGGTTGCCAGCTCCCTCCCTCCCCACGCGGGTTCTACTGGCCCAGGCCGGCGGCTCCCTGCCCCCCTGCACGGTTCTTGCCGGTCACGGCCACTCGCTCCCGCCCCACCCTCGTGGCTTGGCACTCCCGCGGCACCAGCCCCGCTTGCGACTCCCCCTTCCGGGTTGGCAAATTTCATAACTTTGTCCATTATATAAGGTGCACCGGACTATAAGGGGCACTTCCAGGTTCGGTACAAAATTTTAGTCGAAAGGGTGCACCTTATAGTCGTGAAATTACTGTATCTACTGCTTACACCATAATTTGTAAATAATGCAACACATATGCTGAGATGTACTTTTTGAGAAAGAGAATGTAATCAACAGTTATAATAATTACAGAATACACATTTTATATTCTATATATTGCTATATAATGTTATTTTATTATTATTCATACTAATATTATTATTATTAATGTTTTTCAGGGTCTTTTTTTTTTTTCAGCTGCATTGCCCTGAAAACAAGTAATAAAGCAGCATATTCATCTTCCTGAAAATATCTACAAAACATTCTATCCTGTGTTCACTTTACTTATAGAGACTAAGAAAATCATTATTGCAAGAAGATAAAAAGTATTTGCAAAGCGAGAGCACAGAAATATCTGTGGTAATAGTTACTGTTTAATTAGATATTTTAAGTATTGTAACTGTCTCTGAAATCAACCAATAAAAACATCTAATACAGCATAGTATGCAACTCATTCAGGATTGGGAACACTTTTAAATCTCCAGGACTTCTTAAAATGTCTAAAATCAAGGTAAGAGGAAGAACATGCTAATCTGTGTCAGAGCATTAAACCTCTGTGGGATTGCATTCCAGTGGCTATACATTAAAAACAAAAATATTAACAACTGTTTAAGCCATTGATATGTTAAGGCATGATTACTTCCATACCACTGAAAAAGGCTAAGAGCATAGGTGACACATTGCTGTTGGATATTAAGCTGTAGTTCATTCACATGATAGCATTCCAGCACAGGTATTTGGCTGTGAGGAGACATATAGTTATGATGAATTCTCTGTAGTGTCCTCAATTCTCTGTACTTTTATCTGCTATTTCTTTTTCAAGTGGCCTAGGATGCTGAGTCTTCTCAAATTAAAGAAGTGGCAATTGAGATGCTAACTTTTCAACTTTGATTTTCACCTTTGCACCTGGCATGTCTTTAAATATCTCAGTTTTCCATGTATTATTATTCCTTGCCAAAATAACAAGCTGATATCTCTCATTGAAATATTGGGGGTTGGGATTGGGTTTGTTTGCTAGGTTGAGGGTTTTTTCAGAACTCAATGTCTCAAAACGTACAAAAATATGTTCCCAGGCATCACAAAGTTAACTACAAATTACAAAAGATTGAAAAAAATTTCCTCATTTATTTTTCTTCAGATAAATTGTCTAATTTGACTTTTAAGTCTATAACCATGTATCAAGCTAACAGAATTAGTACCTGCTTTTTCTAAATATGAATAAATTTAGAAAAAAATCTTCATTAAATAAATACAGGTTTTCTTAGTGTTCAATTGCTAGTAGTTATTACTGGGTAGACTAAGATGACTTAGCATGCAGGAGGAAAAATAAATGCTTTCTGGAGCAGGAAAAATAATTGAACTTTTTCAAAAGGAAAAGAAAATTAGCTTTTATTAAATCAACTTTTCCTAAGGATGACTGAATTTCTTGTGATAGTCTACTGTACTGACTTTTAAAATTCTTGTTATATGAGTCTTTGTAGAAATATTAATGTTGAAATACATATGCTCTGATAGGAGCAATATTGTCCTCTCCAGCAGTTCTCCTATGCTGCAATAACAACATTTTGAAGTCTCTCGTTAAACAGAATCTGGGAATGAGCACTGGAAATTGCTTCACAGTTGATTAGGTAAATATGACTTCAAGTTCTGGACAGCTCAATAACAGTTCTAAAAATAGATAAGATCTAGAAATTACACTTTGGTTCTCTGTGGTCTACCATCTCACCCTCAAATACTAAGATTAAATTATTGGTCAATGACTAACATCATACTGTCACAAATGCTAAAATCACTGGGGTTTGAGAGGATTGTAAGCAGATTTATTATGTTGTAGTAGTGAGTAAACAGCATGACATTTATAATTTGTTAC
Organism: Catharus ustulatus; assembly: GCF_009819885.2. NCBI lineage: Eukaryota > Metazoa > Chordata > Aves > Passeriformes > Turdidae > Catharus > Catharus ustulatus. Next base: position 56,014,310 of record NC_046225.1, on the reverse strand, counting down.
TTATGCATTTGGGAGAGAATCAGAGAAATATAGGGATAATTAGATTTTGTTCATTACTTTCTATGTAACAAGAACGAGAGAAAAGTAAAAATAGTAGCAATAGAAGTAACAATAGAAGTAACAATAGAAGCACATTTTAAAAGCACCCAAATTTTTATATGGTATTATTTTTTAAGTACTTTGTTTCCTTAATTCAACAGATATTCACAATAACTAAAAAGGCAAAAACAAATGGAAAATGGAAAAAATAGTCTTATGTCTAAAAGGTTAGTAGCATCTCAGTCTCCTGATTCAAAGTGAAAATAATTGCATGCAAAGAAACATCAGTTTGACAATATAATTGCAAAAACACAGGTAGAATATGATACGACTTTTTTTTTTTTTTGCTTACATGTTTCTGCAGTTAGTATTAACTGTGTTCAAAAATGAAGTCTCTTTTATGTTACTGTCACACAAGGAGGTACTTCTGTATGTCATCAATATAAATCTTACAAAATTCTTGATAAATATCCCAAGAAGAATTTGAGCCCATCATTTCGTCTTTGCTCATCTTCAGGTGTACCTGTTTACAAAATTATTTCCTTCTTTCTAAGGAAATTTTCCATAAAACCAAAGAAATTCCAAATAATACACCAACAAATTTGTATTAATTATTGGTATTTGAAAAGCTACCAACTTTTCCTCTCAGTCTATTCACATTTACAAATATGCTTCTCTGTAGGTTTATATGAAATATTCATTTTTTCTTATGTTTGTACAAGGCATGAATAATTGCCATTACTTCTTTCTTTTATATCACCAACAATATGAGGCTTGTATCATATTTACAACTATTATAGTTCAAAATGTTATGGTAATACTCCAGATAATCTCTATACACACTGTATCCTTCTAAAATTAACTTCTTGATTTTCCCATACAAATGTACCTAGTTGGATGAGTTACAGGCTTTCAGGTTTTACTGCTATCTTATAATCGGGGTAAGGCCAACGGCATCCTAGCCTGTATCAGGAGTAGTGTGGTCAGCAGGAGCAAGGAGGTCATTCTTTCCCTGGACTCAGCATTGGTGAGACCACACCTTGAGAGCTGTGTCCAGTTCTGGCCCCTCAGTTTAGGAAGGTCGTGGAGACATTAGAGCACATCCAGAGGAGGGAAACGAGGTTGCTGAGGGGCTTAGAACACAAACCCTGTGAGGAATGGCTGAGGGAGCTGGGATTGTTCAGCTTGGAGAAAGGGAGACTCAGGGATGACCTTATCACTCTCTACAACTCACTGAAAGGTGGCTGTGGTTCAGGTGAGGGTTGGGCTCTTTCACCAGGCAGCAGTTGACAGAACCAGAAGATACAGTCTTAAGCTGAACCAAGGGAAATATAGACTGGACATTAGTAAAAAAGTTATTTTATGGAAAGAGTGATAAATTACTGGAATGGTCTGCCCGGGAGGTGGTGGAGTCACCATCCCTGGATGTGTTTAAAAAAGATTGAATGTGGCACTCGGTGATGTGGTCTAGTGGAGATGTTAGGGCACAGGTTGGACTTGATGATCTTGAAGGTCTCTTCCAACCTAGTGATTCTGTCGTTCTGTGATTCTGTAAAGTTTCTTTGCAGTGGTATGTTGGTTTTATACAAATCACTCTGTTGTTTTGTCTAGAATGCAAACTTTATAAAACAACAAACTTGAAGAAAATAGAATAGAGTATGAGTGATCAATGAATACAGGTAAATAAGGAACTGTCGATCATGGATCATGCCATTCATCAAGACAAATGGTTAGTTAGCATCTAAAGAACTAGTCCTAACTAATTCATGTTATCTGTCAGAAGACAGAGAAATACGAATACATACTAAAAGATAGCTAAAATGCAACACAAAAAATAAGACTGTAGAATAAAGTCTGCAGAAGGGAAAAAGTGCCATAGTGATTTGTAAAGAAGCATCATGGAATAAGCTTAAATATTAACAGTAAGAGTCAATAATCCTCTCAGAAAAGTTTCTGTAGAAACAGTTTTGAGATTGTCAAATATATGGTGACCAGCTTAGATTTTTTAAGAGGAAAAACGTGACAATTCAAAATTAAAAGGTAGACAAACTAGAAAGTTTATGAAAGCCTTGAGAGATGAATAAGTGATTTCTTTGGTATTAATTTCCTCTTACTTCCTAAATTATGCTGATCTAATTAAATAAGATGGGTAAACAGGCAAATTTTCATTTCTGAATTGAAATGAATGGTCTATGGTGCTCTGGGTTTTTCATCAAAATAACAAAATTTTTGTCATATAAGACATTTTCCTTTTAAAGTTGCCAGTAAGTATTTAACTGTATATTAGACCACTGGTAAATGTGCACAGAGAAAAGCAGAGTAACCAACAGAAAACACATAGTTTTTGTTAACTTACAGTTTGCCTGCCAGCATATGCATGCAAACTCTTCTCAAGAACTGTGAGGAGACCTTACTACATCATCCCACTTCATTCTTTGTGTCTATGCTATTGAATTTAAAAGGTCAAGTTTATTTTCTCTGTGCTGTTACTCTCAGTTAAAAGGCAGTTCATGTCTACATTTACATACAATACAGTCATGGGACACCTATAACTCTATATAGTGATCCTCAAGCCCTAATATTATTTCTTGAATATTTTACTAATTGTAAAATTAATTAATTTTACCTGATAGTTCAAGTTCCCATTCTTATCTTTTTAATTACTAAGAAAGCAGTGTAAATCTGTGGTCTCTGATATCTCCCAGAGGAGTCCTAATTGAACGTCTTCAGGCTGTAAGGCAGCTGTTCCCAGTGATTTGTTTTGTATGGTTTAAGCTGGTGTGCAAATTCCATTATTAACCTTTGTTTTTATTAGAAAGTTTTCTTCAAATAAATAATCAGGGGTTTATATAAACATTTAAATAAGCCCAGTTGTCATCATGTTCTTTTAAAATTCAGTATTGTGTCTTTTTCTTTTTATTCTTTCCAAGAAATCTGCTTCAGCAGTTTATGTGAGAAAAGATGAAAAAACTGTATCCTGATGGACCTTCACTCTGACTGGACCTGACTTTATGTCTTTCATGATTGCCCACAAAATGAAAAAGGTTAGGAAAACTAGTAATTTCTTCATTTTACTACAGTTGTAATTCTTGCCATCCACTTCGCAGATTATATAAACTTGTGTATCTCACTTTCTTGAGTATGAGAGAACTCCTGGGTTATGATATAGACAGTTAATAGGAAAAGCAAATGCCACACACAAAAGCAAAACAAAACAAGGAATCCAAAACACAGACATTGTGAATAAAATTTAGTGGCCCAGCCAAAACCAGCACACAAAGCTTAACCTTGCAGAAGTGGGTTTGGAATAACTTGAGTTCTGCTAAAAAAGGGATACAGAAGGTTACTGAAAAACATTTAACTAGACAAAATAAAAAATAGTTTTACTATTCAAAATTCTGAATTTCAAATTTAATTTTTAAATCATGAACAGTTGTATTTTAAATTTATCCTGTACTAATGATGATTTAACTGCTGCCATTTTAATTTGGCAATAATCCATAAGCATTTTACCCCCATTGGCCCAATACTCCACCACGCTACACAAGCTATCATTTATTTAGAAAACCATATCCTAAGGCAATGCAGTACAAGAACCTTTCATGTTTAAATGACAGCTATTGAAAGAACAAGACATGCTACAAAAATAATTCTAGTGAATAAGAGCTTCCATTACAAGAATGCATTAAACTGAGGCATTACCAAATCTTTTTGATGTTCTGTATCATTAATCAACAACATTAGAATATGAAAGTATTATTCAGAATGATTGGTTTATTGAATCTGTTTAACATGTCTCATATGAAGTATTAAAACTAAAAATAATACTTATATATTTTTAAAGAAGTTTGGTATTTTATTGTACCAGAGTAAATATACTTCTGCTAAGTTAGGTTGTTGATCAGTGTTAGTAGAATAAAGAGTGGATTCCTACCAGAAGAATACGTTTTCCTACAGCAGAATTGATAAAACCCAAATATACTTCAAGTATATTAAAAGGGGACAACTTTCCAGGTTTGTATGAAATAATATATACTTAAGAGTGAAGACAAGCAAACTGCAACTATTTAGAAGCATTGGTGATCTCAAGTCTTAATGGCATCTATCTCAGTGCTTACTTTAATTACTCTTTCATGTTAAAGTTTTCCCTCTTTCTTCACATTTTTCTACTCCTACAACAGCAGTAACTCACACATAGTCTCAGCTGCTGATTTTGCTAGCTACAGTTATTTCAAGGAAAGTTTCAAAGAAAGTAAACATTATGTTACCTTTAAATTTCAATGCAGAGCTTGGACACATAATTTTAGGCTATTATTCTGGACCATCGATCTTAAAAGTTGAATCTTAGGGTTAATGCAAAAGATGAGCAAGTAATAGTGCACACACAGTGACAGGGGAAGGCAAAATATCAGCTCCAGCTGCTTAAAAGGATGCAATGAGTTACTCTCCAGAAGTCAATAGTAAACAAGACATTTGTGCCTTTTCCCTTCCCAGACAGTTAAAGAATGTTGTTTTTCAGCAGCACCCTGCCATTGTCATCATCCTCCCCTCAGCTGCACTGCTAGGACACCAAACAAGGCCCTAGTCGTGAAGCTTTTATGAATAGTGGTAATCTTTTGGGCTCATAGTCTAGTGTACAAAAACTGTTACCATGAATAACAAATCTTAGAAACATTCTAAATTTATGACAGTATTTTCCAAATCCATTGTTTTCTTTTTTCAAAATACTTTTTACTTGACTGAGATAAATAGAAATTTATCACGGTAAAACTACCAACTCTTTTTGGATCATTATGCTTTTGTCTGATAAAGAGAAATCAACAGCAACATTTTCTAAACTATAGTCTCATGAAAGAGCAAATAAGGCTAGCAACTTTGGAAATTCCAGGACAAATTTGTGTGAGAGATTCTCTCTATCTGCATGCAAAAGAGCTCATGACTGAGGAGCTGGAAATGCTGGGATGACAGTTGGCTATTTCAGCTGCTTATGTTATTAGAGAGATTGAAATGGATGTCCACAAGAAACACTCTTATATGATTTTTTCATTTACAATTTAAATGTATGACTATTCTGCTTCTGCTTTAGTCAAAGGTTTTTTTTTTTTTTTCCTTCAAAGAAAACTTTTCAAACTCCTTCAGGGGTTTCAGATTTTTTGTTTATTTGCTTTTAATTAATAGAATTCAAATGCAAGATGATTCTACAGTAAGAAATCAAAAGATATTTGCTTGTAAATGCAGTCCTCGCTTAGTAGTAGCAAATGAATACTCTTTTGTTTAAGTCTTAATGTCATCCATAAGGAATTTAATAAACAAACAAAAAATTCCTCCAGGAATAATAGATACTAAGTTTATATTCACTGTAAACAATAGGATTCTCTCTGGTATACCAAGCACAAATGGGATGGGATGAAATGGAATATTGAAATAATAAACTTAGCAAGATAGTAGCAAAACACCCACAGGTATAATCTCCTTACAGTTGTCTGTCAAAATACCATGATATTTGAAGCTAAAATATCAGTGTCCTTTGTTATGAAACTATAATGAAAAGAACCTTGGAGGTTTCTCTGTGACTTTAATGATATGACCAAACTAAAACCAGTCTGTAGAAGCACAAATGAAACTGTGCATGCTGTCAATTTTGTGTGACGTAAACAATACAGATGCTGAGAGGTTGAAAAAATGAGAGGAATTTATCTGTCTCCTAAATTGGAGCCAACGTAGTGGAACTCAATATGGCAACACTCCAAAACTGATATTACCCATGCTTCAGAGCAGACTGGGGTTTTTTCCCTTTCTGCACCACACACTTCAAAGTTTTAACATTTTACTTTACAATATTCATTGATCTTGCCACAGACATGACATCATATTTAAAATTTTAAGTGTATTTTAAAATGTACAGCTCAGAAAGGTTAAATTTACAGGATGAAATGAATCACAGTTTTATTTCTGAGGAACAATTGAGAAAAAGCTTTCTGAAGGCTGTGGCTGCCTACCTGACACAAGAATCTGAAGGAGAAAATTGAATAAAGGCAAAGCTGCTAACTCTCTCTCAGAAAAAAAAAAAAATCTGTTTACTGAGTGTGTGCCAGTATTGTTATGGCAGAGCATACTCTTAGAGGTATTCTGAACTGTTCACAGATACTGCCTTCTTGGAGTAAACTCTAACCAGACTCTGAGGTGCTGCTTAAATGTTTATTTTAATCCTAAAATAAAAAAAAAGAAAAACAAATTTCTACGAGACCATTAAATCTTTCACAAGATGTTCAGATTCTTCCCACTAAATCTCACTTAGTGAGAACTCCTAATAAACAGCTGTTCTTAAGTCACCATGCTCTCAAGACTGTTGACAAGTATCTTCGGTAGAGTTTTTGAGATTTCAAAGAGAAATAATGAGGTGTATAACAGAAACCATAATTCAAAAGCCAGAAAGTGATGTCTACACAAACTCACTGTCTTAATTTTGTACCTGTAACGTTTGGTTTCCTTCAGTTTAATATAATATAACACCCTTAACAGAAACTGGACTAAAAATTAAGATATATTGGTACCAGATATATTATTTTAACTAGATGCAATGAAACAGTTTTTTTGATTGGTTCCCTCACAAGAGGACAGAGTAATTTCCATTACGACTCCACAAATTCTTAGTGGAAAAGAGAAAGTAACTTTTAATCATTAAAAACTCCTCCAGCACTGTCAAGTAATTCAGTGCCTACCTTGGTAACCTCACAGGACCCTCTTATTAATATGAACTGCATGTTTTCTTGGCTAAAGGAAGCTACTGATTTCTACCATTTCTAACGAAGATCTCCTTTCACAGGCCTGAAACCTGGGAATTTGCTAGTGCAATCTGGTATCAAGCACACAGTGTGCAAATGTACAATATGTGGAACATTGGATTATCAGTCTTGAGTGGGTTGAAGTGGCTTGAGAGCAACCACCCAGTGTGTGCCAGTTCTCTTACACTGCAAGATAACTGCCTAGTCACAAAACCAAGAGTATTTTGTATCAGTAAATATCTTTTCTAGCTGACTTTTAGGAACAATCAAGGCAATTAGGTGCACTTTTGGGTGTTTCAAGAATGCCAACTATGCCTGCAAATAACTGTGTGCTGGAAAACACAACATTCACCTAAAAAAAAAAAAAAAGAACATGCATTTATGTTGAACAGTTTATATAGAGTATGTGAATGAATCATGATTTCTGCACAACAGAAAGGAAGAAATAACATAGACTACCACAGACTGCAGAGGCATGTGGGCAGGAAAATTCATCATATAAGGTGTCTGAGAAAATCCAGGGGGAAATTAATGATCTGCTCTATTCAAGAACATTTAAAAAACAATACCATCTGGCATTAAGTAGAATTCAAGCCAAGAGCTAGCAGCAAAATAGGTTTGACAACCTTGACATAAAAACTACTTACTTTCAGTGCCAATTATGGTCTTCTTGCCAGTTCAAAAGCATATCTTTCCAAGAATGGTATTTAGCCCCTACTGGCTTGTGAAACACCACACAATCTTTACACCAGAGATTAAAGTAAAAACACTTAAGCAAAGCACCAAACAGAGATAACAGCATAATCTGTATAAACACACCAAATACTAAATCACTGTTCATTATGTTTAGAACTAATAAGAACTGACATCAAATAGTAAAAAAGAAAGAGTGTTCATTTCTCCAGCTGGAAGCTTTGAAATATAGTTTGCTTTACATATTCTAATAATATTGTAAGTCAAAATTATTTCCAAAATTTTTAGAAGGGGTGCATTGTTTTCCCCTCAGAATGGGACTTCCTTAGCTACCTATATATTACCAAGTGATTTTCCTGGGGTAGTGACAAATAGATAAAACTGAGACCAGCTTCTTTCTTTAAGCTTTTAAAATAATCTTCATAATTAAAAGTCAAAAATTACCTCTACTCACATACTATTTAACTGATTTAAGATAGCTAAGGGAAAAATATGATCCTATTTTATATGCTACCAAAACTCAAAGCTTCTTTGAATGTCCAAAACTGGTAGACATAACCTCTCTCCCTTTAAGTGCAAGAACTCTGTTTCAGTAACTGGCACTGAAAAATGGATGTGGTATCTTAAGCCAAGACTGAATTTAAAAAGACATAATAGAATTTCTAGGAGATAGCTATGATCATCTTCCATGTTAATATAAAAAGAAGCATAATGTTATATTTTAAATTTTTAGATATAACAGCAACAAAGGGTTAAATTTTTTAGAAGTATCATGACAATTCCCAAGCAATGGTTGCCCACCCCTCAGATGTTAAAACTATTGTATAGGGCTTACTTTTCTGATTGGTTTAAAACCATGCAGTGGATTAACGAAAGTGTTATATTATCAAGTGAACAGCATCAGTACATGCAAAATTTTATCATGTAACTTGCAGTAACCACAGACATTTCTACATGAGTTCTTGATAACCTAATTATTTTCCTTTCATTGTTACTAAAATTTCCACTATTCTCCTAGTGAGATATCAAAAAATGTATGTACCATATTTAGAGGAAAAAACATTATATCTTTTAACTTGTATAGAATATCTGTGTCTGTAGATAATTTTTTTTAATAGCCACAAGTCACTAATTGTTCATAAATATAAAAACCTAATCCTCTAAGGTTTTGAGTATTTGAAAATGATAATGATATCTCCACCATATTCCCTGTGTATTGTAACTTGTTTCGCTGTTGTTTTCATATTCTCTAGTTCTAGACTCTTAGAAGCCTATCATCATTAGCTCTTTCAGAACAAAAGGAGTAAAGAATAAGGGAATTGCAGTGTGGTTGTGCTTAACTAGTCAAAGAGTAAAAATAAACATCTCCATCTACACGTATTGCAGTAAACAGCTTCTCATATGAGTTTTATAAGTCAAAAAAAGTAAAATAGTTGAGGTAAAAATATGGAAAGTTTTTAAAAGGAACCAGAAATGAAAACATAAAGGGTAGCAGAAAATCTAAACTAACTTGCGACCTTTGATCTGACATACCCAAACAGAATTCCAGATTTGACAGTAGCTTATAAAGATTTTACCTTAGGCACTTTAATATCTCAGAATCAGTAAACTAAACTATAAAACCAAAAAAAGACTAACATATTTTAAAATATATTGGAAAATTGATATGTGTAATTATTTATGTTCCATAGATGATATATTTAGTTAGATATCAGTGAATATGACATTTCAGTTACTTCTCAGACACAACATTAAAGAAGTCAACAGCAATGTCAGTTAATGCTTCAACACAAAACACTACATTTCCTGGTTTCCTGTGATTCTATGTAGTATTAGAGAAAAAAGATGATTTAAAAAGGGAAATTGATAAATACTGCTGAATTCAAGCATATAGTCATTTGCCAAGCAGAAATTAAGAGAAAACATCAGCAAAGTATATAGAGTAGATGGAACTTATTGGTATTTTGTAACTATATATATTCATCTAGCGCATTGTTTCAGTATTTTGTATCAGCTCATAATAAATCTCATTTACCTCCTATACAACTATACAATTATATAATTTTCTAAGAATTTGACCTTAATCAATGCCTGCAAGTAAAATGCCAGTGCCATTGACAGTTTCCCCCAAAATTAGGGTTTTTGGTGTTGGTAAACACAATCAGTACTAAAGCAAAAAATTCATTAAACTGAACCCTGCTTTACAGCCTGCTGGAACAAAACCAAGACCAACCAAAATGTAAACTAAATATGGCTACACACAGGTTAATGATGCTTAGAAATTTCATGGTTCTGTTTTACTTTGTGGACTTTTACTTTATGGACACATATCCAACCTTGTCATCTACATGCCAAAATCACAGAAAATCTTTGATGCAATATGTCCCCTCCAAAGAACCACAAAACCTGAAGTATTTGAATCAGATTAATTGCCCTAAAGAAAGTGCAAGATGTGAAATCTACTAAGAAAATATGTCTGACTTAGCAAGAATTTTCTCTTAGTACATTTGAAAACATAAATATGCACATTTATAAGAAGATTCAGTTTGTGTAACAAACATGTATAGTGATTGGCATTTTCATGTACATATGTAGATAAGATGCAAAAAAGCATCACTGCTTCAAAAGGGCAAATATGTTTGATCAATGAAGGGGATATTTATGAGTAGCTCATCCTTACTCTATTTAAATATTAGAATAATATCCAATTAATATCTTGGAATAATTGAAAAAAGCATGTAAACATATAAAACTACTAAGATTTTTAGTTGCTGTAATATCCAAACCCTTGCTTTAGTCTAAACACGGCACTGAGAATAACATTTATAAAAAACAAGAACTGCCCTAGTCCTGTGATGATGAACAAATATATATAATGCAAATTTTTAACTTTGAGGCGTTTTTCATTTCCATAAGCCAGATGAAATTACATGCCATTTTACTCTTACTCAGCAATCAGTTACACAAAGAGATTTTTCCAAAACAACCTGGGGGCACTCATGCTTAACAAAAGGTAATGTGTCATACATAAAACCTTGACTGTAATAAACAATTTTTTTAGTTACAGATTGTGCACCAGTATTCCTTACTGATATAAAAAGGTAAAAAATACAAATAGGAGAAAGAATGTCTAAGATATTTTAGAAAAAAAAAAAATCTCAATCATATTTACTGTATAGTAGACTAAGTCAAGGTATGAGAGAAACATCACCAAATGTTGGTATGTTCCATAAAATTATTTTTATCCTGCTTAGAGTGTGTTCAGGGGCATATGAAAAAAGTGACAAAATGGAAAAACCCTCATGTCTCAGGTTTTCTCCTTTACCTTTTCAAAATAATTCTCTATTCATAGTCAACAATTTAAACCTCTGTGAAGGGACAGAAAAAAAACAAGATTATATCTTAAAACAGTTTAGGTCAAACAATGAAGACATTTTGAGACATGAAAACTTGCACTGTTTTAGAAAGATTTTAACATAGAGCTTTTCTGAAAGCAATTGGATGACCATACAATAAGCAGTAGTGATTTATATGTTTGAAGCAACTCCTGTGACGTGCAACATCTGCCACCAGATTAAATATTTAAATTCTTAAAAGAACATAATTAAAATAACCAAACCTGGAAAATATTACAAGAATATAGATGTTCAGAAAAAGACAGGGAGAAATCATGGGCAAAGTGAGATAAATATGTTTCACTGTCTAGTGTCTCTGAAAGCTATTGGAGCTTCCAAACCAAAACCTCCCAGGTAGTTGGCACATAATACTTCTTTCAGAAAATCTGTGAAAAATAATTGAAAGCATTTCCCCTCTCATGCTTAGGACAATTTTAAAATATTCAGGAGTAGGTGTTCATGTGTCACAGTCAAGCAGTGAGAAGCCCATTAGTATTGAAAAAAGGAAGCATAGAAACAAGTTCCATACAACCTTCATCACAGAATGGCTGTCCAACTCTCAGCTTCAACCTCATCTCCTAAGGTTCAGTTCCATAAAAGGCACTGTAGAAAACACTTCACAAAAGATAATACAGACTGAGTTTCTCAATATGTACTAGACGGAATTATCACTTGCTTGAGTAAGATTTTTCTTTCTCCACAGTGTTTATTCACTTATTTTACTTCTCCCCCTCTTGAGGATGTAAGCCTCAATTGAATTTATTCAAATGACAACTGATTATTTCATAAGTACAGTAATTTCACGACCATAAGGCGCACCAGAATATAAGGCTCACCCCCCGGGAGTTGGCAAAATTCGCAACTTTGTAGATCATATAAGGCGCACCGGACTATAAGGCGCACTTTTTTTTTGCAGTGAGGCTTCACCCCCAGCTCCCCCCACACGGTTACTGGCCAAGGCCCTGCCTCAACCCGGCAACCATGGGCCCCCGGGCCCGCCTCCACCCAGCTGCTGTGCACTGCCGGCTCCCCCCACGGCTCACGGCTCACACTTCTGGGATGGTAAATGTCACAACTTTGTACATCATATAAGGCACACCAGACTATAAGGCGCACTTCCGGGTTCGGGGAAAAATTTTAGTCAAAAGGGTGCGCCTTATAGTCGTGAAATTACTGTATTTGAATTGTTTTGAAGCTGTAGCCTTGTGACTGAGGATGGTTTGTTATGAATACCAGAATAAAGCCATTTTGGATTGAATGATATTTCCTTTCTTTCTAATAATAATTAGTATTAATTTGTTAAATTGTCTCTGGTTTCCTGAAAATGGTAAAATTTCTTTTTATTTCAAATATAAAAGCAAAATTGCTGAATCAAATAGTTGGTATGAAACCCAGTAATTAAAAGAGGATTTTTGAAGGATTTTATATACAGTATTGATTTCTACATGAGAGAGAGAACACAAATCTGTGGTTTAGAAAATACCTTTGTAAATGGGTATTTATTAGTTTATTTTCTGAGCAATAAATTCAAAGTTTAGTCCAGAAAAAAAAGAATATTATGCAAATTCCATGTTTGTGAGATATCATTAAGAAAAGGAATAATGTCTGACTTAAATTTACTGTAGGAAATTCACTTAAATTAAATTCTTGTGACTGTAGTTTTATGCTTTAAGCATGTATTGCTGAAATATTTCAATGTCATATAAAATAACTATATCCAGAAAAGTCCAGCTACTTTCTTCACATGTAGGACAAGATCAACATTTACAGTTATTAGAATATGTACGTTGGTGTAAAACAAGCTGCTGTTACACCAGGTAGCAATAGAACAGAGAAAAAACTTACTAAGGCTGACAAACTGCAGTTAACCAAAGCCATAGAAAAGAGAGGCAGATGTGAAGAGCTTCTATACAGACAAAAAGTTATATTGATATTCAAGTAAAAGTAAAAATACTGAGTGTTCAAAATTTTATATAAAGACACATCTTACATGCTTTGTGTTTGTTTCACTTCAAATCCCTGAATAGATTTAAAGGTGGAAGTGCTAGTTTTGGTGCAAGGTTGCACAGCAACTGGACAGGAAGAAAGGCCTTAAGCTGCACCAGGAGAGATTCAAGTTTGACATTAGGAAAAATTTCTTTACTGAAATTGTAATGGCATTGAAACAGACTGTACCCATCCCTGGGAGTGTTTGAGAAATGAACACACACATGGCACTCCCTGCTATGGCTCAACTGACATGATGCTATTCAACCAAAGGATGGTTTTCTTCTTCATTGCAGTTTGGTATGAACTCTCTTAGGACTACTACTGAATTTATTTAAATTTTGTCTTTTTGATCAGTCTCTGCAACTCACAGGAAATATGCAGTAAGCCATCTTGAAACAAAGATTCAAGGACATTATGTCCTTAACTTCAATTGAAAATTATAAAAATTACATACGAAACTCTAAGATGAGTTGAATTCTACTGTTTTTTATATCTTTGAGATAATAGCATCATATCAATCAACAGTAATAATAAATAAATAAAAAAAAAATATTGGATTATAATTCTCTATTAAAAATTAAACTGTGAAGCTTACTGAGAAAAAAAAAAGAATATTCTTAGAATGTAATTTCAATGCTGAGTATGATCATAATTTATATTTTGCAATGACTACAACTTTTTTGATGTAAAAGGATTGTTTTTCTTACTTAGCTCCCTTCTACTGTTAAGGAACATGAAATATCAGAGTACTTTTCAGAGTACCCATATTGAAGTTGAATAAATAAAACTATAGAAAGAAATATCCAACCATTTCATTTCTCTTTGTCAAGAAAACTTCAACAGACATCGATGCTCAGGTAAAACTCTTGCAAGTGCTTTTGTTTCATTAGTATGTTAATTGAAGCTTTTTTACAAGTTTCTTTTTTAAGGTCTGCTTTATATTTGAGGATGATTCTTACAAAAATTTTATTCAAGCATGAGGTAGAAATATTACTGACAATTTTCTTCTGCAATCTCCTACATTTTTTAATCAGTAGATTAAAATTCAACAGCTACTCTAATGGAAATATACGCCAGAGCTTACAAAACCTACCTAAAATATTTATTCAGCATTGAATCTTATCAGTGCTTCTGAAGAAGATGCAGAGAATGGAACTGTTGTTTTCTTCAAAAAAGACATATTTTCATTTGGAAATAAAAAAGAAAAATAATCATGGGACGGGTTAATATGACAAAGCAGTCAACTGGTCTTCTGGGTAGACTCAAAAGTAAAAGTGATCTCTGAAATAATTACAGTAGTTTCACGAATACAAGTCGCACGGATTATAAGCCGCACCCCCGGTGCCTCGACAATGTTGCTGTCTTTGTCAATAGATAAGCCGCACCCCGAATATTAGCCGCACTTTCGTTCGTCGCGAGAATCCGTGTGCAGCTTTCACAAATTGGCCAACTAGTAACAGGATCGCGGCATAGCAGGCTTCACTGGCTCGGGGCGGGGCCAGGCAGGCTCGGCCCGCTCATGGTTGCCGACGGGGCCGGGTGGCCCAGCTCAGCGCCACGGCTCGGCGGGGCTGGCCGGGTGGTGCTGCCGCTGCCGCCGGGTTCGCTGGCCCCCCACTCCCGTCAGCACCGCCCCGCTGCCGCGTTCGCTCGCCCGGCTGGCAGGGCTGCCGCCGCCGCCGGGCTCACCGCTCGCCCCGCGCCGCGTTCGCTCGCGCCGCGCCTCGCTCGCCCCTCGCCGCACCTCGCTCGCCCCGCGCCATGCCTCGCTCGCCCCGCCGGCAGGGCTGCCGCCACCGCTGCCAGGCTCGCTGGCCGCCCCCTCCCGTCTGCACCGCCGCCGCGTTTCCTCGCCCTGGCCGGCACTGCAGGCCCCCGCACCGCTGGGCTCCCCCACGCTGCTGGTCCCGATTCTGCTGGGCTTCCCCCGCTGCCAGGCAGCCCCACCCGCCGGCCTTCCTGCTTCTGCCATGCTCCCCTGCACTGCTAGCCCCAGTTCTCCCGGGCTCCCCCGCCCTGCTGGCCCAGGCTCTGCCGCCCGCCCCCCACACTGCAGGCCCCGCCTCTGCCGGGCTTTCCTACCTCTGCCGGGGCCGACCGGGCTCCAGCTTGGCTTGGGGCTGCCGCGGGCTCTCACTTCCATGTTGGCAGCTTTTAGAATTTTGTTAATGTATTAGCCACCTCGGAATATTGGCCGCACTTGCGGGTTTCCACCAAAATTTTGGTCAAATTGGTGCAGCTTGTATTCGTGAAATTACTGTAATCTCTTTGGTAATTGTCAGAGAATTCTGATCTGGTATTTTCTGAGAAATTAAGAAAATATTGGTTGATGAGTTTTGGGGTTTTTTTCTTAATTTTGTGCTTTCCCCACGCCTTCTTTTTAAAAGTATTTCTGAAGGAATGTTTTGGGAAGCAGCAGTGTTTGTCCAAAGCTGATCAGAGCTAACAAAAATGTAATAATACCAGTGAGCCTGGTCTTAGGGCAAAACTGGAAATTATTTTCAAGTCTTGTTCAGGGTTATTTCCCACCTGAAGCTGAGATAATGTGAAAATGTAGGTAACAATAGAAAAATAGCCCAGCAAGAAATGTTCAATTTTTATAATGAACATTATAAATATAATTTTTTAGGGAACTCAAAACATGGTTTTGTTCTCTAAAGCATATACAACTCAAAATAGACTGTTGTTAGTTGCTTAGTGAGAATATGTTTGATTTTCTGTTGAATTTCATATTGATAAATTAATTACAAAAATTAGAAACCAAAAAACACTTGACTTCTTTAATTGAAAAAAACAAAACCAAACACTGTCAGAATTACTGAAGATTTGGCAAGAGCTGTTACTGAAACAGAAGGCAAAACGTTATATAGTCCTCAGAGATTCATGGTATTGTTTAGGCACTCTTGTGCTGAGTGTTTCTGGTTATCATTTTAATTATTTTCCCAAACTGTTTATTCCTTAAAAGAATGGAGCAGGAGAAGGTTTAAATTCTGTACTTGATAAGAACCACATCAGGGAAAATATGCTTAAGAAGGTGAACAGCTAATCTTCTACGTGCATGCTTGAAAACTGCCATTCTGCTCCCAAGCATGTTGTATTTATTTTGTGTGTACTGTGTTTCATTTATTTATGAATATTGCCACTCCTTGTTACAGGCCACAGGTGGTGTATTGAGATTGCAAGGCCTCAGGATGAAGATTTGCCAGGCTTGCTCTGCTTGAATCTGTCTTGATGTGCCTGGCGGTGAGCCTTGTTTTTCTTGGCCTCAGAGGGGCTGGGGAAGGTTTACCATAACACCAGATAAAGGCAGAGTTATTTTATAGGATATATATAACAATTTTAACTGTGGAATTATTAATATTAATTATTTGTTTTGTCTGGAAGAGTGGTGTTCTTTCCTTTGTTTTGTTTTAATTTTTTTTTTCTGTATCAGCTGCATCTTGACTAAAAGTAATTCTACAATTAAATCATTAAGTTTTCAAGAATACTAATTTTAAAATCTTGTCTGTATATGCTTCTTTCTTCTTCCTTTATCCATAAAAAAATCTGAGCATAAAACCAAATATTTAACTTCTACGACACCTTCTTTCTCTGATGAAATAACATCAGTTCAATCTCCCACTATTAGAATTCATACCACGTTCATGGAATTCTTAAATATTCAGACAACCAAAAGGTGATTCTGAAATAACTTACCTCTGTACAATAACTTCTCCTCTATCATGTCTGTGCATGTTTCTTGCTGGGTAATAACAGAAGCTCCATTACCTCCTTCTCCTTAGTTTCTTTGGTTCTTCTAATTTTTTTTTCCTGAACTATTTAAAAAAATAAAAGTAAAAATGAAATTTCTTTCTGTTTTACGTGAATAAAAGATAAAATATGATAACTGATATCTTCACCTCTTTTCACTGGTTATGCAATTAATCAGTCAGTTGTATACATGTAATTCCAATTGTTCTAAAATGTCTATATTGCTTGCATATATTTATCATAAAAATAGGATGTATATTGGCAGAAAAATAATTAATTAAGTAATGATTTATTATGTAATAAATGGTTGACTCTGGGGTGACCAAAATTTTCAAAATACAAATTTACCTTGGAATAAATTGTATGTTATTTCATTGATATTGCCAATCATCTTTAAAAGAAAGTACATCCCTCCCTTGGTGGTAAACATGTCAAGCTAATAATGACTTCTGAAAATGCAGAAACAGTATCATCAGAAAAAATCTGCCACTTTGGCATCACATTCTCTCCTAGTACCAAGGACAAAGCCATGCAGAGAACAGCCAAGCTGAACTCAGACTGGGAGGTGAAAGCAGAATATCCAGAATGAAGGAGGTATCTTACTCCAAGCACAAAAGTAAATCTTGCACATCTGACATTTACCACTCCTCTTTCTGGGTTTAAAACTTACACAAGTTTGAGCCCATCCACAAACCACTTAGACAATTCCATGCCATTAACCCTTCTTTCTGCCTTAATGTAAGTTAAGATGATCAGATTTTGAATATCAGTGCTTACAGTGGTGGGTGGAACAATATTGCTGAAAATTAGTACTGGTTTGCACTGTGGCTGAACTATTACCCAGACTGATATTTTCTGAAATGGACTGAGCAACAGTGCTAGTTGAAATGTGGAAACGTTAACATTAGAAGAAAATACTGGAAATCTGGGACTGGACATTGTCTGAGAGCAGCCCAAACTGTATGAGCATCCAGACACAGGCTGTTCTGTGGTGCTGAGGACAGACTAAGGAAAGAGCTCCAACAATCCAAGTGCTGATGGAGCCACTGAAGCTCAAATCTCACATGCAGCAAGGTGAGACTCCACTAACACAGCTTTAATTTAATACCTGTAATCATCACCCAAACTTTTAACAAGTAATGAACTTGACATATAGGCAAAAATTGTGAGATATTTCATTGCAGACTAAAGACTTTTTAAGGCAAGGAAAGTTACTGCAATTAATTTATGCTGTGTGTGGAGATAATTTTACCTGTATTTATTAATATACTGTATTTTCACCAGTTGCCTTCCCCATGTTTTAATTTTGATAGGGAGTCTTTGTTATTCTCTTCAAAATGTCTGTCACTGTACGTGACTTAAGAAAATATCAGTTTTTCCATAGCTAAGTGTTGTATAAAGTCTAGATTTAATAAGAGTCAAATGTCAATAACTTTTCCTGAAAAAATCCACCATCTGAACATCACAAAGATTCATGAAAAATACGTTTTCAAAAGTAGTTGTAACTGCAGAAAAGTTTCTGTAGCTAAACTAGGTTCAGTATAAAAATTTTATCAAAGTTTCTTTTTGCTTCTCAGAGGCAAGTTTGAAATAAGGCTTAATTTTCTCAACATAATTTTTTCCTCCCTTTATATTTAGTGATAAACAATCTAAAAGGCATGAGGAATATGCAGGTATAATACATGTAACTGAATTACATAAGATTTAGGCTTTACAGGAAAAATATTAAGAAATGGGAAGTTGGAGTTTTGGAGTGTTTTTTTTTCAACAGTGCTTTTCTATTCATCTATCCATCTATTAAGAATTTTTAGCTTGTCTATTTGATCTTGGTAGCTACAGTATCTTTATTCCTATATAATATATTAATACTTCCCTTTTGTACTATAAATACACTCAAATACTCTGAGCCAACATAAGTAGTTATTTATTTTACTTTATGTTTGCAAGGAACATTACACAGAGGGTTCATAATGTTTAATTAATAAAATATGACAAAGCACTAATTCTTATGTAACAACTTGCAAGTGTGAATTGTTTGGGTTAGAAAATTTTTGGTTTTAAATTAGGATTTCCTGAAGTATTTTCTGCAATGTCTATTTTATAATAATTTATTTCTTTTAGCATGTACTGTCTGGTATAGCCAAAGGGAATATTCTGACATTGATGAGTTCTGTACTAGCAAATTTCTTCAAACTTTCAACTTAACATATGAAGTGAATTAGAGTTGCATCTAGATAGTTAGGGGTTTTCTGAGACTTATGACTTTTTAATTGTTTTTTCATATACAGCAATTTCAGGATTATAAACCGCACTTCCTGTTTCGGACCAAAATTTTAGTCAAAATGGTGTGGCTTATAATTGTGAAATTACTGTGCCTAATTGCCTTTACCTCTTTTAGAATAAAACATTTCACTTCATATAAGAAAAGTTGGTTTGTTTGACAATAGCCACTTTGCTACTGTAATAAATGGTCTTTAATTGTGTAATAAGTAAACTCTGAATAAGATTTCTTTATGTATGCAAACTTCAAATGAACTAGTCTTTTTCCTTTCACCATATTTTGAAGCTTTTTATCTTGATCAATTTCCTTTTAACATTCTCTGCAAGAACATTTGACTGAATGTCATTTTTGTTGAAACATTAGTGCATGACCAGATTCTTTGATCTTCTGCAACATTACAAATTTTTATTCACAGGTTTGTCAGAAAAAAAAGAAATAAAAATCAGAATGTATGTAACTTCAGCCCCAATTCTGTTTAGGAAATCAAGGAAATCTAGGAATACTAAGAAAGGGTTGGATCCAGATTAAACAGCTGAATATCAGGATTTAAAAATGAAAATTTTCTGAAAAGATTGGACTGCTGATTTCACTAAGACACAGGAAGTAAAAACTACTCTTTTACTCCTATAAATATGCTAATATTAAGTCAATTGTTGTACCTCCAAATGAAATAGGCAGCTGCCAAATATTTCAGGTGGAAGGTGTCTTGGAAAAGAAATATATATTCAAAAATATAGTAATTTCACGATTACAAGCCGCACCATTTTGACTAAAATTTTGGTCCGACCCCGGAAGTGCGGCTTGTAATCCGCAGCGGCCAATATATGGACAATGTTCTGAAAGTTGCCAACCCGTGAGAGAAAGCCTGCAGCAGCCCCAAGCCAAGCTGGAGCCTGGCCAGCCCCAGAGAGGTGGCGGGCCGGGCCAGCAGAGGCGGGTTGGGCTAGCAGAGAGGCGGGCCGGCAGAGAGGCGGGCCAGGCCAGCAGCGTTGGAGTGGCCAGCAGAGGCAGGGAAGCCCAACAGCGCGGGGAAACCTGGCAGAGCCGGGGCCAGCAGCGCCGGCCAGGGCGAGCAAACGCGGTGGTGGCGGTGCAGGCGTCGGGCGGGGGTGAGCGAGCCCGGCAGCAGCGGTAGCGGAGGCTGGCCCCATTGGCAGCCCCGCCCACCTGGCCCCGTTGGCAGCCTCAAGCAGGCCCAGCCCGCCCGGCCCCAAGTCAAGCCAGTAAACCCCGTCATCCCACGATTCTGTTACTATTTGGCAACTCTGTGAAAGTTGCATGGGGATCCTCACTGTGAACGAAAGTGCAGCTTACAATCTGGTGTGGCTTATTTTTGGAGGAAAAACGAAACACTGCCGACACCCTGGAAGTGCGGCTTATACTCAGTGCGGCTTGTAATCATGAAATTACTGTATATTTCATCAGATGCTAAACATATGCCCACTGACATAAAAGAGGTTGCATTAAATGACTAGGCATCTTAACACTAAGCCAGATTTAGTGCCAGAGATTCAGAAGACATTACAAATCAAGACAAGGCTCTAAGCCAGGTACCAGCAAGGATCTTCCTTCAGTAGCATGTTAATATATTACGAGTTTAAAGAAACTTGCACGGCATGTCAGAAAAGCAGTATAACCTGGTTTGTGGTTTGATCATCTTTCAATCTGAAATCATGCTGCACAGAGAGCATGTGTCAGGGAAATCTTTCAGAAAATGTGTCTGAGAAACAAATGGTTCTTCCCTGACTGTACCTTATGTAGACATTTATGGCAAGAGCCAGTAAAACACTTTAGCATCTGTTTAATGTCAAATATGTAGGCAATCTACTAGACACAGTATGTTTAGGTAGAAATTACTGTAAAAAGGAAATAATTTTGCTAGTTGAATAGGACATGGTCATATAAAAATCAAATTTTTTAATTACTAAATGAGAATAAATGTTCTGACATATCGTGTTATCTGAGTGTATGATCACTTGGAGAAAAGAAACTTTGTTTGAGAGTCTTTTTGGTTGAATGAAACCTCAATTTTCTAAGCAAACTAGAAAGAGATTGGTGAGCCAAACTTTCACAGTTAAAAATTGGTACTCATCTGAACTCAAATATTTACATGAAATTTAAACAGTAAATTAATGAATCTTTGATGTCAGCAAAATTGCATCAGTTAACATGAAATTTCAAAATTTTTTTCAAACAACTCTGTTATGGGCACAGTGAACTTTATGGTTGAACTTCAGATTCACAAATAAAAATCTGAAGTAAATATAAACAAAAGCATACCTGTAAACAGACAAGCCCTGGGAGTGTTTAGAATCTAGACTCCTGCTTTTTTCCTAAGCTTAGAGAATTGCAACCATCTATATTCTGCAATGTCCACATTTAAAACTGACATACTGTTGACTGAATGCTGTGGAGTATGCTGCTGTTCATGGGGACATAAATTTGTGACATCTCTGGCTTTAGTATCTACTTGGATGAATATTTCAACTAGCAGAGTGCCATAAAATACATAGCACGGTACTTCCATCATGGTTTGAAACCCAATTGAGAATAGACTACAGAGCTGTTATATGGATGAATACTCAGTTATGATAATTGAACTGAGATATTAAAGTGTTCTTTACGTAGAGAGCTATTGGTTTGCATCTTTTTTGTCCTGTATTGTGAGATTCAAGTTCTAATTTAGGCATTATGGTGTCAAGCTTCTAGACCTACCCATGTGTTATACATTACAATTAATCCTTACCCTATTGCCTATGTAGGAGTATAAGCATTGTGGAATAAACTCATGGACTAGATCTAGCAGGTGAAGCCAAGGACCTACTGAGACCAGAATAACGGTCAAAGGTGCATATGCACAGGAGAGCAAGAATAGTGGAATTCTACCTGATACTTGATGATGTCTTGTTGACCAATTATTCAGTCCAGTATCTACCCGAGAGAGAATTATTTCTGCATTGTCAGTAACACTCTTCCATTTGTTTTCCTACTCTCATCATAATCTTTTGTAGAATTCTAACTCTAAGCAAACATCAGGCATGTTTGATTAATATTTTCTTCTGATTCCTAATTTTTAACTCTTTTTTATTAACTTGTTAAAAAAGATCCATTTGTCTGTTTTATACCCAGCATTAAATAATAATTAAATGAATGCATTCTTAAGTAAATTCTGTAATGCGATTTGTTCTCACTGTAGACCAGAGTGACACAAGTATGACTATTTAATCTCTCCACAGTTTAGTTCCTATCCCAAAGCTAATATGTGGAAACAGACTTTTAATCCAGAGTAAGACACCTTCATACAACAGATCTTTCAGATCAGATGTATTTCTTTTCTAGTCTGTTTAGAGCAGTTAAAAACTTTTTATCCTCTCTTAAGCTTATCACAAATGCCAAAGGGCTGAGAAAATTGGCAGGGTTGAGGGGGGGGGGGCGGGAATGAAGGTCTCTGCTGCCTGTTTTAAGTTTACAACACAGATTTTTTTATTCTTTCTTGAGGTCCAGCCACTGCTGTAGCATGGCCATTTATTCAGAGCATTCACATCCTCTCACACACCTTACATTTCACTGACCATTCTACTGACCCTGTCTCAGCACTTGCCACCCCCTATTCTAGTAAAAAAAAATCCCCATAAATGACAACTGTGTCAACATGTGTCCTAACACGTGGCCTTGGCACTTTTTAAGGATGTCAGGGTACTTTGAATCCTGTTTCATGCAAAATATATCTCTCAGGAATTATTTTGTTCCCATGCCTTTCATTAAAGCTGTCAATCTAAGATTGTTTAACAATATTGAGAATAGGCATTACCAATTATTAAAATTTTCATAGTATCTGCAATTTACATGTGATAGCAATGTAGAAAATATTAACATTAATAAAAGATTACTCAGTCATTTTCTGAATAAATTAAGTTCAACTGTGTTTCCATAAATTACAACACATTATTTATTTTATACAAGTTTGTCAAATTTACTCTGAATAATTTAGTCTTCTCATAGTATTTTCTATGTTTAGTATTTCATTAAGTATAAATCAATATGTACATTAATATCTAAAATTGGAGCAGAGCTTTTGCACACAGAATTATTTTGAATGCTACCTGCTTGCATAATAGCAAAGAATAACAGTTAATTAAAATGTTGAACTTGTGTTTAAGCAAGGAATGTTCTCCATTCTTATAATGTAAAGTATTCTGAGGAAAATATTGTCATAGAATCATAGAATCATTGGGTTGAAAGTAGATTAAAAAATCATCTAGTTCCAAACCCCTGCTGTGGACAGGGGCACTTTCTACTAGACCAGTTTGTTCAAAGCCCCATCCAACCTGGTCTTAAGCACTTCAATGAAAGGGGCAGACACAGCTTCTCTAGTCAACTTGTTCCATTGTCGCATCACCCTCAACCATTCTGTGAATTTCTGATGCAGCAAGGGGTGAAAAGAAATAAGAATAGAATAACATTTCATTGCATCTCATAGGCAGAGTGCTTCATTATTATAAATGCAGATATTCCCATTATTTCCTCTAAGTGAGGATCTGATGAGACTAATTAATGGTTTTTTGGGTATTTTTTTAATCATTTAATTTCTTAAAACAAATGCCTCAGACCTGTCTCAATGCCTTTCTTTTACAGATAACATTCTGGTTAACTTCTCAATCACCTTCATTTACAGTAATTTCACAATTATAAGCCGCACCATTTTGACTAAAATTTTGCTCCCACCCTGGAAATGCAACTTACACTCAGGAGCAGCTAATATGTGAAAAAATTTCTGAAATTTCCAACCCCGGAAATGCAGCTGAGGTGCTAAGCTGAGCATCTGCCAGTAAAACCCAGGATTGCGCGATTGTTACAAATTGCTTACTCTGTTGCGTGGCGGGTGGAGGTGGGCTCCATGCCGGCAGTGCGCGGGGGAGCAGGTGGGGGGCTCCCTCCTTCAGGCAGCACAACCCGGGGGAGAGGTGGGGGGCTCCGTGCTGCCATCCCCGTGGCCCCGCTGAGAGGAGGGGGCTCCCGCCCCCACCTGCTGCCGCAGGAGCAGGTAGGCTCTGTCCCCACCTGCCACCGCTGCTGTGGGTGACGGCAGGCTCCGTCCCTGCCTGCCACCGTGGTGCAGCGCCGGGTCGGGGCGAGCAAGCCCAGTGGTGGTGGTAGCAGCGGCCAGCCCCGAGTGGCCTCACCGAGCGGCAGCGCCGAACTGGGTCACCTGGCCCCATCGGCAGCCCCAAGCGGGCCAAGCCTGCACGGCCCGAGCCGAGCTAGTAAACCCCGCGATCCCACAATTCTGTTACGAATTGGCAACTTTGTTGCACGCGGCTTATGTATGGACAAAGAATGAAATGTTGGCAACACCCGGAGATGCGGTTTATAATCAGTGCAGCTTGTAATTGTGAAATTACTGTAATCAGCTGTTGCTTGCTTGAGGCTGAAGTTTTCTTCTGATGGTATCTATACTGGATGTAGACATATTTTTGCTATCTTGAGACATTTTTCATTTTGAGACTTTTGTCATCTCCTGCTTTTGTCAATGTAAGTATATAGGGTTTCTCTTTATCTCCAGCACACCCACTGTTTAAGACCCCTTTTGTTAAATTGCTTCTGTCTTTCAATGCAAAGCAGACCTTATATCACCATAGAAAGTTGTTTCCTTCTATTCAGAGACACTTTTTTTATCTTCACACTTAGTTTTTCTCTTAAAGTTCTAAGTAATTTTCTTAATTCCTCAGTGCCTGTATCCCTTCAGTTTACGGAATACAAAAAAAGGTCATAATTTTGTCATGTTGCTGAGGTTAGTCTGTATTTCTAGAGCACCTGGTGAAACCACTATGACATTTCTGCCTGGAGATCATGTCTATATGTGCTGAACCATGAAAGTCATTCAAAGTACAGTTACATGCCCAGTTTACCAGAATCACTTCTGGGTTAGCATGATCATATGTCAAACACTTGATGTGGACATGGACCCCACAGATGACACTTTGAATTCCAATAGGCTTTTAGATAGCTGCTTGCTTTTCTTGTTGCTACTGGTAGTAATTCCTGGAAAACTAGAATCTGGGTTGAAGATCCCTGTGGCTCCTGCATTCTGCTTTCAAGGTAAATAGTTTTCACAGAAAGCAACTGTATATGGCTTGTTTGTCAGTAGCCGTCTATTTGCACAGACATATCAGGGATATTAGAATTTTATAGATGATATTTTGAGTTTAACATAAGAAGTCTAAGAATAAACTATATTTTTGCTTTAACGTTCATTAAGCTCATATGTCAGCAGTCTGCCCTTAGCTTGGATATAATATTTTTGTTGTCAGTCATTTTAATGGAATTTCCTAACACTACCTGCTGCACTGCCAGATACATCGACTGACTATGAGTTCCACAGGGTGACTTGGTTCATGAGAAGAACTGAAACAAGCAGCATATTGAGAATGTTGCAGAACTGTACTTTTTCAGCCTAGAAAAACTCTATTTCTGTATATCTCTGATGAGATATTTCATTATGTCATATGCTACAAAATGAAATTTCTACTATATAACTCTCAAATTCTTATTATGGGCAAAAGGAATAAGACATATGTATGGAGGGAAAGATTTACAATTAGCCTGCTCTTAAAAATTCAATCAAAACACAGCATTGTCTAGTTACAATAATACCAATATTCAATCCCCCAAAAATAAAGAGAATATCTTTGTTAATTGCATCCTAGAATGCCTATGAAAGAAGTTATCCACTTTCTATGGTATTATGTTATGGCTTCCAATGCTCCTCTGGATGACAAAGTTAGTGATTTTTATCAAGAAAAGAGTAGAGGATTATGAGAATTATTCAATGACCTGAGTTGTTTGGTGGAAAAATGATGATGTTTATGATTTCTTTCTCAATAATAGAGTCCACTTGGTTATATTTTTCTATACCCCAAGTGGACTGCAAGTCTTTTACTTTCTAACTGGTTCCCATATTTTTTGGTAGTAGAACAACATAAGAGAACTGACCAAAAGGACAATTCTTTGTTATGTAGTCACTTCCTCACTTGGTCACGCTTGACCATAGGAGGCATTCACAGACTTATAGCTGAAGTGTGGCAGCGATCACCTGGACACCAGGCAGTTCTGAAAAAAGGTGAAAATCAGCTCAGACCAAGGCAGGCCTGACTGAAACAGAGACTCTGTTCTGTCATGTCAGAATAAAATTTAAAACTTGTTTTAGTACTGGCAAAACATTATGCGCTAGAACACACTGCATCTTCTAAGTGTTGACTAGAATTTTATTGGTAAGTGATCAGGCTGTGTGCAACTACTTCCAGGAAATTAGAAACTATAAGAAAATTATAATAACGGCTTCAGAATATCCCAATACTGTTATCTTTTTCCTGATGCCCACTAAAGCATATCCAGCTCAGTATATATGGGAATTATATTCAGGTATAGTATATATCCAGGATATTCCAGCACATTTCCCATTCAGTATTGTTATATAGACAATCTGTCCATGTTGCTACAGTATTATTTTTATGTAGATTCATAAACCCATTAGCAGCCATTAATTATGTATTTATTTAAGCAATTAACCATGAAAGTGGCTTTAATGTCAGAGATATTATGCATAACCTAAAAGTCATTTGGTTAATGAGGAACAGGAAGGGCTTTTAAACCGGGACAGGTATTTTGTTAGCAGTGTCACTAATTACCCTGGTAAGTTTTTACATGAGGATTCTGCATCCAGAAATATTGCTGGTTTGTCTCTCTCTCTAGCCACAAGAAAAATAAATAATTTTCTTTTTCTTACAGCCTGTACTATTTATGATAGAATCATAGAAAGGCTTGCGTTGAAAGGGACCCCTAAAAATCATTTAGTCCAATATCCCTGACATGGGAGGGGACATAACTGGATTATAATTTTGTTCAGGGACAGTGTATATCAATTCAATGCTCCTCACGAAAAGAAAAAAAAAAAAGAAAAAAAAAAAGGATTCCTGCTATTTACATTTTGGGTAGTGTTCTTTGATGTAGCATTATCTATGTAAACTACATTGAAAAATTCCTGCAAGAATCACTTTCTATAAGGATAGACCTAATAGACTTAAAGAATGCATAGGACAGAAGAAAATTTACTATTCTTAAAGCTGGATGAAGAGCAATTAAATTTTATGGTTATCTTGCAGACATAGCACTAATGAAATTAATGGACTATAAGTATGTGCTTAAATACATAAAAGATCAAAGTATAAATCTGTTTTATAGTCTGCCAGCAGTTATACAAGTCAAGTACCTCTTATTGAAGTGTCAAGAGTCTATTATTTGAATGTTGGTCTAGACAAATATTGCTATTCACTTTCTCTGAAAGTAGCAATAAGTAAATACATAAAAAGAGGCAAATGGATGTTTAAATGTTACTGGCTTCTAAAGAAGAAAAGGGGTGTGTGCTTTTTGTTTGGGTATTTTTGAGTGTTTTTTGTCTGGTTGATTTGCTTTGGTTTTATTTTTTGTTGATTTTGCTTTTGTTGGGGGAAGGTTTATTTTTCAATTAATGAAAAAAGAGATCATTGACATGGAAAATTGAAATTCTCATGTCCCAAGAGTGTTAATATTAATGTATATGTGTTTTATAATTATACTATACAGTACCATATTGCTTGAAAATTATTAGATTCTACACAATAGACTTAATTTTAGTTGGAGGATTCTAGTAGACTGCAGAAGATAAGTATGTTATAATTCTATTTTTTGAAATCTATGTTAGAGCACCTATATTTTACACCAGTGTAATGTATACACCTATAAAATGGGTCACATACAAGAAATTAGTGTCATGATAGTTTAATCAGCAAGTTTAACACAGTTGCCAGCTTTCAACCCACTACATTCCTATTCCAAGCTAGTTATGAAGAAAACATGAAGAACCACAGGCAAATATTTCAATAAAAATATATAGTCCTACTAAATAACCAAAAATCTATATTAATCTAAGTAAATTTGTATTATCCAACAACAGATATATTCAATTACAGATAAAACACAATGGACACCTACCCTTTTTATACTACTTCAATATGAATAGGAAATATATATAACTGAAAACTACTGAAAACTATTTATTTATGAAAACAATTCAGCTAACAAAAATATAAATGCAGGCTCATACAAAATGAATTACAATAATATTTGAAAGGCACTTTTTTTTTTGCAAGATGCCTGTGTATTCTCACTGAAATATTTACTGTTTTAGCAAAAATACTGAACTAAAAAAATCTGCTCATTTAAAATCAAAATATAAATTCTGGAATTGTGTGTATGTGTGTTTGAATGCACATACAAAACTTTCTACAAATATTTGAACCTTCAGGCAAAGCATATTCAGAGTACTTAACATTTTACAACTTAATAACACTGCAAATTAATTTTTTTTTACCCCAGTGTAAGATAAAATTGATTACTTTGTAAATGGTTATCATAATCAGTATTGTCTGTTGCTGAATGTTGAGGTTTCAAATAAAGACATAATTCCATTTTTCTTTAATTAAACAGTGTATCAGTTTAAGAAAGTTCATAATATATTCTCAAAGTTCCTATATATTTAATATTAAACTTTCATATTTTTACTGATATATATTGAAAAATGAATTTTTTTTCTGAACTTGAGTATATTTGCTGACCTTGTAAAACCGAGAACTTTTCTTTTAACAAGGCAAATGATTACAGAAGAAATGTACTCCAGGAACTCAACTACTGTGCTATCATCTTTCCACATTCTTTCCTCAAAACTCACATAAGGTGGAATAACATATGTGCTTCCTGACAAGTATGCAGCACAAAGAGCAAGATATACCTTTCCCAAAAAAGGTCATGCTATGCTATTCGATGCTGATTTACTCATTAATCTAGTTTCTAACCAAGGCATGGTTTTTGGTTTAGGCCATAGTTCTCTATGGATACTTTTAGCACCATTAATTAATTCTGCATTTCTCAATTATTTGCTCACAATTTAAACAGACTAATATTCTGGGGAATTGGAAAAACACCATACTTTTATAATGAAAATTTTATTTGTGTTTCAAAATTTTTATTTTAAAGGAACCTACTGAAGCACATATTAAAGTTATTGGAATAGAAACAGTTGCAGTCAATGTTTTTACATGTGCAACAATTTAATATGGTGTATTATCCATCTGAACTTTGAACAGCATTTCTGGGAAAATACAGGTGATAGTACTCAGCAAAGGTGAGTCCAAGATCATCTGTACTGTCAGCTCAGTTTGCTATTTCACTCTTTCTCCTCCACCTATCTGCAATGACAGTTAGTTTTCAGAAATGAGAAAGCTTTGCCAAGTACAGTAATTTCACGATTATAAGCCGCACTGAGTATAAGCCGCACATCTGGGTTTCAGCAACTTTTTGTTTTTTTGTCCATATATAAGCCGCACCTGATTCACCTGATTATAAGCCACATGTTACAATACAGAGTGTGATAAAAGGTATCTATTCTATCACCATCTGTTGAGGGTGGGGACAGTGATCCTTATCTCGATGGCAGATAATCTGCTAATGGGCCATCCATTGAAACCAGGTTGGGCATTGTTCTTTATCTTTTCACACCCCATCCTTCCTCCAGGGAGTCATTGTCTGCTAATGGCCCATTGAGTTCCACTGTGGGACTGATAAAATTACTGCATCCCATTGGAGGTTGCTCCAGCCAGGGGGAAGAGCCCAACATTTCTTACCAAGATAAAAACAGAGGCTTTGGGACACTAAGGGAGCCCCTTTCTCCACTGGACTCCAGTGGAAAACCGGATTTCTCCACATCACCACTGGACCTTTAGAGTGAAACTGCACCTTGTACAGGAGCATTGCTCCAACTAAACCACATCTGTCACTGCAGGAGGATGCAGTCACCATTTAATGGGACTGCTACCAACACCCTGCCTAACAGGGTGTCAGGTTGTACTCTGACTTTGTCAGGATTTGGAGTTTGTTTCTTTGTAGTACTGTATTTCTATTTTGATTTCCCTAGAAAAGAACTGTTATTCCTAATTCCCATATCTTTGCCTGAGAGCCGCTTGATTTCCAAATTATAATAATTTGGAGAGAGGGGGTTTACATTCTCCATTTCAAAGAGAAGTTCCTGCCTTTCTCAGCAGACACCTGTCCTCCAAACTAAAACAGTAACTTTTTGTTCTTTGTCCATATATAAGCCGCACCTGATTATAAGCCACACTTTGGGTTCGGACCAAAATTTTAGTCAAAATGATGCGGCTTATAATCGTGAAATTAGTAAACTGCTGTTAGTAAGAACAATGAAATAATGTTATGGGATTATGATAAAACAACACCCCAAATTTAAATATAGCCATGCTGCATATTTGTTCCCCATTAAGCAAACTGGAAAATAGATTATTTTTATACATTATTGACCCTTTTCATGCTTCAACTCTGTTTCAAACTGTAGTTATATTCCCAATTTTTAGGTCTTCCCTAATAATTGTTTAAAAAACATTATCCACTTTAAAATGTGGTGTCAACCTTTTTGAGCATACGAGTTGCATAACAAATATCATTAAATGTCCCCTGAAACATCCTGTGTGCCTGTCAAAATCATGCACAGGGGGAGTACTGCAGCTGCAGTTTCATTCATGACATGTTACCAAAAAAAAATAATTGATTTAAGCTTCATTGGGCAAACAAGTATATACAAGTGATTTGTAGATGTTTAGCTTTGCAGTCTTCTTTCTGAAGATGGAAATTCAGATTATCATTTCCAGTCTAACATGTATTCTATAATGTAAATGCAAAACAGGTTATTAACAACTCAAAATCTAATACACATATATACCTGTATGCAAATACATAGATAAAGTGATATTGGACAACTTATGGTAATTTCCTGTTTCTTCTGTTTTTCAAAATATTAATATCTTATAGTTTTAATGCCTTAATCTCCAGAAGAGAATAAATTCAGTACAATCAATAAAGATTTTTGTGTAAGAGTTTTGTTTGATCGTTTATTCTTTCTCATTGACAAAGCACTCAAAAGCTAGCTGCTAAAGCAGAAACTCTTCACAATGCACATAAAAATAACTTTGACATGCTACAAGAACAGAAGCATAAGAATTAATATTATTGCCAAACTCACATAGATTTTACATTCTCTAGATTGTCAAGGCCATGCTGACCCAGAACAATCAGCAGGTACTTTTTTTATATGGTTGGGTTTTTTGGATTATTTGTTAGTTTTTTAAGGTTAAGATGATTTATCTGATTATTTGGACACTGTATTAAAGAGAATTAGTCCTTCCTAATGCCTTCCTTTTAAGTTTTGGTTTAATGACTACATTCTGCATTTTATATTTTTTCATGAGATAAAGCTATGCAAGTTTATGCAATGCCTTCATCAAATTAGTTTTATATCAATGTTAAAATCACCCATTGTAATTATAAAGGATATATGTGAAGGAATAAGTATATTAGGTATTGTTCATGTTCAGTTTAGGTCTTAGCATATTCTTCATTTTTTAAACCTCATAATTTATTGCATGCAATGTCTAGTACTATTGTTTCGCTATAATTCATATATAACATTTAGTTTTGCTTAGTAGCACTTTACTAATTAGTGGCATCAGAACAATGAGAAATTTCAGTAGTTATCAGATTGTCTCATTAAGATGAAGTATATTTAGATATGCATACATTTTTGTTAGATTTGTGAAAATAGTGTGCTAATAGAAAAAGTGAGCAAGGTAATATATATTGTATCATTAATCAAAACATACATTAACAACAATATACCTTCTAAGATCAGGAGACAAAAAGGAGCAAATTGGGTAGGCCTAATGTCCTGCTGAAAATCTCACTTTTAAGTTCTTCTGGCCTTAATGGTATTAAATGCCAAGAAAAGTAATAATGCACATATGGCTTCATTAACAAAATGAACACCAAAAAAGCCCCCAAACCTAGTAAAAATGAGGGAAAAAAATAATCTGAAGCTGCTGAGCATTAGGGAAGAACAATTTGCTGAAATTTCACATAGACAGATATGTCCTCTTCCACATGAGAAGCTATAGCAGCTTTAACTTTATTCTCATTTTTGTTGGTATCTTATGTGAGTAACATGTTATGCAGGCACACTTGATATTGTGTAAGGAAAGACCTTTGATGTAGGTCAAATGATTTGTTGTTAGTGCTTTATAAAGTGAAAATATTGGTAGAAATAATTTTTGCTGTATTAAGCAAAACATAATTGCTATTCCTACAAATAATTTTAATAGTCACTTTTTAAAGATTTTTTTCTTTAATTTTCTGTCTACTTTAGAACATTTAATTTGTACCCAGAGCCCATGAGACTCACATAAAGTGGTGGCACAAAGCAACTTCCTTTGAAATACATAGAATGGGTACTATTTCTCTCAGGGATAACACGAATAATGACTGAAAAATATAGCTGGGAATAAAATTTTCTGAGAATAAAATTAAGGATCTGTTCTTTTACAATATATAGTTGAGAAAGATATTGAATATGTTCCTAATTACTTGTTGTTTTGCATACAGTTAAATAAGTTAAATTTGATATTATAATTAATATTTCACCTGAAGCTGATAATCTCACAGATTTATACAATAACTGTCACTTCTCATGAATACTTACTGATAATTTAGTAAGTAGTTTTAAACACTTCAGCCATAGTATCTTATTTTTTAAAATATACAATTTTTTATGTTTAAAAGTAATATCAATCAAAATTTAGTTGATTTTGTTTGATCAAACGTTCTCATACGAAACATGACTGCTTAACGCTTCAGCTGCATCTCAATTCGTTCAATTATTTGCAAAGTATTACATTAAGGTTTCTAGAGGTTGCATAATTGGAGATTAGTGACAAAGATTAGAAAAATGTGAAAATGGGCAGGTATGTGTGTGCTGACTTAGTCTGGAGTAGACGTAATTTTCTTCAGGTAGCTAGTGTGCAACTGTGTTTTGCGTTTGTTCTGATAACAGTGCTGATAACACAGGGGTGTTTTTGTTACTGTTCAGCAGGGCTAACACAGAGTCAAGGCTTTTCTGCGTCTCACCCCACCTCAGCACCAAAGAGGCTGGGGATGTACAAGAAGCTAGGAGGGGGCACAATCAAAACAGCCCATCCAAACTGACCACAGGGAAATTCCATGCCCTATGACATCATGATCAACACTAAGGAGATGGGAGAGGAAGAATGATGTGTAGTTGTTTAGAGTGATGGTATTTTCTTCCCAAGCCATCACTAACCATAATGGAGCTCTGCTTTCCTGGAGAGGACTGAATATCTGCCTGCCCATAGGGAGTGGTGAATGAATTCCATATTTTGCTTTGCTTAAACTTGCAACTTTGTCTATTAAACTGTTTTTATGTCTAAGCATAAGGTCTCTTTTTACTTTTCAGATTGTCTCCCATATCTTGCTGGTGAAGAGGGAGTGAGCAGCTGCATGGTCCTTGCTTGCTGTCTGGGATTAACATGACAGTTCTTTTGACACATAATATGGGACTAACAGTGTTTGAGATAATGACAGATTTGATTGGAAAGTCCTAGATGAAATTCATAGCTGCTATTGCTGTTCAACTATGAATTGCTTGGCTTCTATGCTTGACATTGAGAATGTAGTGTTTCTTTTAACCTCTGTTGTTCTTCCTCTGTGCCTGTAGAGAACAGGTTGAATCTTCAGTGTGAATTCAAGTTGAAGGGGCTGTGACCTACAGATGGCTTCATGTGCAAGCAGGACACCCTAAAGCATCTGTGGCCATGGATAAGTCAATGTCATAGCAGGTATATCTGAAAGTATCTGCGCTGTGGTTATGTGCCACAGCAGGTACATGTCTGAAGGGCCTGTGGCCTGAAGGATAAGTCCATACTGCAGCAGAAGGTCCATATCCCAAGGATAAGTCCATACTGAAGCAGAAGAAGCCACATCACAAAGAATCTGTGGCTGTGGAGAAGTCTCCATGATGTAGCAAGTTCACCTTGAAGCACCAGTGGCTGTGCATGAGGTCATGCTGGAGCACCTCAAAGCATGTGACTGTGAATAAGCACAAGATAGAGTGGGAACACCTGCGAAGGGATTCCAGCCATGGGCATGGATGTGTTGGAGCAGGATCACAGCTTAAGGGACTGTGGCTTAAGTCCATGCAGGAGCAGGTATATCTCTGAAGGTGTTGTGGCCCATGAGCAAGGCCACACTGGAACATCAGTGAAACTGTGGTTGTGGACTAGTCTATGCTACAGCACGTATAGCCCTGAAATGATTGGCTCATATATGTTTCCATATGGAGCTGGTACACTGTACAATAAATCCAATTCAGAGTAGGGGCAAGGGGAGGAGTTAATTGTAATGTTTACCTCTAAGTTCTGATTCAAAAGGACCAGTGATGCAGGTTATTATGGAAATTCCTTGACCATGTAAGGTGAGATTTGAGCTGCATATTTTATGAATGACTATAGCAGGAACCCCTTGTTTGCTAGCTAGATTAGGAGGAAGGGGAGCAGTTCATTTGTTAAACCCTATAGCCTGACCTAAACAGACTAGGAGTGGGGATTGAAGTATATAAAAAATTAATCCTATGCCATTCAAAACCAGCACAGGACACACCCAGGATCATTACACTGAGCATATTATAGAGACAGCTAATATCAGCCACACTGGTAATGTGATTGAACTGTGTATTGCAATTGCTGTATTTTACAAAAAAAAACCTGCTATATTTGTGTTGCATTATGTAGCATATTTTGTATTATTCTGTTAAATCAATATCTTCTGTAAAATCAACTATCTTTTACAAGTAAATTTAATACTATTATATACTCTGTGCATGGAATATCTAAAAGAACCTAGTCAGAGAGCATCTGACTCTGTCAAAGGGCACGGAAAAGTAGATGGTAATATTAAAAATGAGAATAGGCCTGCACTTTTTGAGATATTCTACATAATAAAATTATTGAAGTATATTGTATATACTGGAAGAAAATTTTGTTCTAGAATATTTTCAGGTTGTTGCACAATAACAGGAGGAAAGTCTCAGAATGAGTCTAAGAACAAAATCACATTAAAATTATGAATTCAATATTTAAATAAAGCTTAATTATAGGAAAATAATACTAAAATATTTGTGATAGTCTAATGGACAGCCAACAGGAATTCTAGCTATATTTTATTTGTTTTATTTCCTTATTTTGTTTCCTCTTATTTATTTTAGTAAAACCAGATCACTATTTCTTAAGTGGTAAATTAAATAACCATAAGCTGTGTATGGATACCCTGAAGGTGTGACAAAGGCCTCTCTGAGGGTACAGGAATATCTACTAAAGGTAGTTTTTTTAAATGCTATAGTTCACAACACTTCATCAGTTCTTCAGTTTTAAGGCAATTCATTATCACCAGATAAAGCTTATACAGCTCTCTTGTACTCAGATCTATCAGAAAGAGTGTCTAGGGATTCCTAAGCATTGACCTCATATGGCATGTTATTGATTTCAAATTGAAACCTAATTCCTAACTCTACAAAAGGACTGTAGTCCAGGCTACCACTACTGTGCCTGAAAAGAAGTGTGAGTACTGCAAATAAATTTATTTTCTTGGCCATTGCACTTGTTGAGTTGAAAAGTCCTTTGGACATCTTCCAGTTTGTCAGTGTCAAATTTTGAAAAAGGTAGCTCAAGATTCCCTTTAACTGCAAAGCAGAAGTTAAGGTAATAAATTTAATTTTTCTATAATTCATACTCATTTTTACATTGTTATATAGAAATTTAAAAATGGGAATTAGGCAAATTCAAGTAATATTTAAGAAGTTATGACACATTTAGGCCTGAAGTAAGTACAAATCAAAAAATACTTCACTGTATATTCTGTTTACTATATACTGTCAACATTTTATAATGTCTTCAAATATTAATTTTTCTCTTTTTCTTTTAATTGTTGCAGAGTTAATCCTATGCTGTGTGTTCATAAGTCCCTTCAGCTTCGGTAGAGTTTGAAGCTGAAGACATTGAACCTCTGTCAGAATATGCCTCTCTCAGATCTGGTAAGCAGAGGAAGTTCTACAGTAAGAGGCATTTGATAAGGCTGAAGGAAGCTACTGCAGAGTACGTCAGTCAAATGTCTTCCACACTAAATGCATATGGAAAAGAACTCTACTGAAACTGTTGAATCCTTTCTCTGAATCTAAAGAAATCAAGATTTCAACTGCAGGACCAGAATTTGCTTCATAAAAATAAATCATAAATAAGTCCATCTACTTATTTTTGTCATCTATTATCAAGCAAAATCCAGTCCAAGCAACCTGGAATTGGAACATGTATACAGTGGTCTCACATAAACAGGTGTCAGTGATGTTTTAAAAGACACAAGCTTTAACTGCTATATGAACTGTGAAGAGAAAATCTCCATTCGCAGTAATGAATGTTTTCTAGGAATAGTGTACTGAGCCAGGTGGAATATAATACAAAAAAATGCAAATTAAGATAGTGTCAATGTGTGACTAACACTGTTCAACACAGTTGAAGAACAAATACTAGAACAATGCAACAACAACACTAGAACAGGTAGTGAGATATCATAGCAACCTCACCATCAGGAAAAAATAACCATGACAGCTGGGGATGCAGTACTGGCATCTATAAGTTAAAAGAAATATGTAACTAGTGTTTAATGAGTGTGAGGTTTCTGGCAAAAATTATTACTGTGAAAAAATATGATGTGAAAAATTATGATGTAAAAATTGCTGAAATAAAATGCCTAAGGGTTCTGATACGAAAAAGCAGAAGTCTTTCCCTTACTTTGTGCAGAGTTCACCTGTCATCTTCAGTTTATTCCCAAGTGGACTGAAATTACCTATTCCATACATGTTCTTATCATGAGTATCAGCTGCTGCATACCCTTGTGCCTATGCTAAAATACAGATTAACATGATTATTTCCCTTCTAGGGACTCTGAGTGCATATGCTTTGGGGTTTCTTAGCAGAGAATAGGTTAGCAGAGAACAGTTTCATATCTGGAAGAGCAGTAAGAAAACAGTACTTTTGTCATCTTGGTCCAGAAAAGCCCATCTTCGAATACTGGTACACTAGATTAAGAGCCAATAAAGGTTATTTAATAATAGTTTCTCAATACAGTAAGGCAGATGAAAGCTCTATACATAAGTTGCAAAATCTGTTCAGAGTAAAATATGAGATGGGAAGAATTAGAATAGTGGTAAATACTTAAAACATAATTCAAAGAAGATAAATTCTTGAACAAGGATCAAACCAAAAGCCACACCAGGATTTTTAGAACTTTATTTCATTTTCATTTTTTGACCTTCCTTTAGAAAGCTGCTCTAAGGAATTTCACTGCTGACCTCACATTCCAGTGAGAATGTAATAAAGAACATATGAATATATAACACTATTTAATAAAATTCTTTTTTACCTGTTTTATGATTGCTGACCAAAGAAGCAATATATTAATAACTAAAATTTTAATGCATCTGCTGTATTTAGTTTTTGATCAATACCATGTCTTGTAACAGTCTTGACAAAGGAAGACAAATTGCTCTGCAAACAAGCTCTTAACTAAGTCTCTGATAAGACTAATTTATTAAAAGTAGAAACTTCTGCCACAGTTGTCATTATTAATTATCAGATCTTGTTAGCTAGTCTGTGCTATCATTTGGGACTCGCCTTTGCTGATCTTACTTGTCTTGAATGATACTTATTTCATTGATTATTCCTTGCATTGTTTAAAGATGTTCTATTTGAATCCCTTTATAATTATTATTAGAGTCTCGTCTCAGCCTTTTTTTATATTCTCTCTTAGTACATGATCTCATTAACAGTCATTATAACAAATTTTGGTAACATTTCTGGTAACATTTTCATGCCAGCAATACATCATGTTATAGTTTTGTTTTGTCCTTTTTTAAAATTTTCCTTCACATCCTTTTTCCGCTTTGAGAACAGCTGTTTGATGTGTAAAACTAATGAATGCTAATATTTTGATCTGATTTTGATGTCTCCCAAGGAGATCTCACACGTGTTGACACTGATATGACTGATGTCTGAAACCAAATGTCATCCCTAATGCTAAGCCAATGACATGTGGCTTTCCCCAAGAAAAACACCTTTCCTCAGTAGCATCCAAGGAAAGATCTGATATTTGGAGCTGACTAGCAAGCAGAATGTTTTCCTTTTTTATGACCAGGATATTTCACCAATCTTGTACAACACCTAAAATCATTAGAAGTAATGTTAACTTCAGCATTTTCACTTTCTAGGAAAAAAATCAATTAGATATCAATATTATCATTATTTGAACTTTTTCATAAATTTCTGTTATTAGTAGAAAAAAATAGCAGTATTTCACTTTAGATAGAACTTGAAAAAAATATTCCTTATATTCACACAGTATGGATTGAAAACAAAACCATGTAAAGGAACATATTTTGAAAACCATAAGGGACCTTGGCCAGGTGACACTTTTATTCTTATTACAATAAAACATAGACTCAGACTCACTGATCTAAGTACTGGAGAAATGCATCAAAATGTTCTGTCTCAAAGCATTCTGATCCAGACATTATTGTTTTTGAACATCTTTTATCCCAATTTTACTGTCATTTCAAGGCTTTTACAGACTGATTGATTAAACATCTGTACCGATGGCCCTGATATAGTAGGATGTTTTCAGGTTTTAAGGTTAAATAGAAGAAGGATATGAATGACTTCTGGGCAGTTCTATAATTATCAGTAATACACTTAGACATTGCAGTGACATCTTGTTGGGGGTTGGGGGAGTTTTTTACTCTTTCCCTCTGTGGAGAAATTTTTCCCATTATTATGTTAAGCTGGTTGGGCGCCTCCCCTTTAGCTGTTAAGTGCTCAAGGCAAAAGGGATGGCTGGGCTAGCTCGATG
Organism: Catharus ustulatus; assembly: GCF_009819885.2. Lineage (NCBI taxonomy): Eukaryota > Metazoa > Chordata > Aves > Passeriformes > Turdidae > Catharus > Catharus ustulatus. Next base: position 55,975,473 of record NC_046225.1, on the reverse strand, counting down.
ACTCGATTGCTGAGGGGGGCTTTGGGGGGTGGGGGTGGATGGTCGGGGGCTGCTTTGTCCTTCCGTGGCGGGGGACACTCGCTCTCGCTCGCCGGCCCGAACGCGGAGGGGAGAAGTCCTTCTTTCTCCATGGTGAGACCAGGCCCTGCACTTCAACACTGCTAAAGCTTCCTGCTTCTGAGAACAGTGCTGAGAACTGGGATGCCCACGGTGAGCGGAGTTCTTTCCTTCACCCTTCTCCAAGCTGGGACAGCCGCTGCCGCTGCCACCTCGCACCCCTGCTCCTGCAGCAGCCGTGACTGAGAGGTTGCCTGGTCCACTCCATCGGGACAGTGCGGAGGAGGAAGGCGTCTGACTGGAAAAAGGGACTGAGATTGAGTTTCATTCTGTTCTGTCCTGTCACTGATTTTTTCATAGCTGATGTTGTTCTTGTTTTGTCTTGTAGATATATCAGTAAAGAACTATTATTCCTAAACCAACACCTTTGCCTGAAAAGCCCTTAATTTCCAAATTATAGTAAACTGGGAGGGAGGGGATTTTCACTCTCCATTTTGGGAAAAAAGTGTGTTTTTTTACCAATCAAGAAAAAGTAAAATCTGTCTTCCATCTACTATTTTAATCTCTAAACACTCACATATCTGTGTCTCTTCAATGCTGTTGCTGCTTTATTGGTTGTTGTGGCCAGATAACCCAAACACCAAGTGCCCCTGGCTGTCCACTGAAGGTATGGTGTCACTTATGACCCTCAGCTATCAGGGACTGAGCGACCATATGGGAATGTTGCTACTCATGTCTCCTAATGCCTCAATAAAACTTTGATCTATAATGTAGTGTCAGACTCCATTACTGTTTGGACTACACCCCCTCAGATCATTTTTTTTTGGTGCTATTTCTCTCATCTGCAGTCACTGTGAATATTTTCCATTCAATTTCTTTTCCATTTCCATACTCAGAAAAACTGTGGTTTGCATGCCTTTCCCTTTTTTAACTGAAATGACACACCACTTTTTAAAGTTTAAACTTTGAGTTAAGATTTTTATTAAGTGGTTTTGAAATTGAAAACATAGGAATGCAAAATCAATGAAAAGGATAAACTTATGCTGAGAAGTAGTGTCTCTTGAGAATCATAACTAGAAAAAGAAAACAAACAACTAGATGAAAAAACTAACTAAACCATTCATGATGGCAAAAGGAATTCAATAAATAAGTCAGTCCAGGTAAAATTGAAACACAGAATCAGACATAAAAGAATGAAAGAGATTTTTCAGGACACTGCAATAACAGTAACCACTTTTAAATAAAGTAAGTGCAATAGAGAACAACTGAAAATATTTATCTCTTCTTGACTCCCAAATGTAGTTAAAATATATTTTCAAAAGAAACCAAAAAAAACCAGAAACAAAACCAGCCAATCAAACAAACAAAAAAAACCCAAAACAACAAAACCTTGAGAAAATAACACATTATTACACCCTAATTCAAAGTTAGTCCAAATAATCAAATTACTTTTCATTAAATTACACAAACCAATTCAGACAGAATAAAGCACATTTGTTGTATTAGAAGAACAAATTGACTAATTCACCTTCTTTTCTCAAAACTTTATTTTATAGAGTACTATTACAACCCTTCTCCCCCAGATTCTTATATAGATAGATGTTCTTATTGTGGAAATATGCTCCAGGTCTTTCACTGAGAGGACTGTCACAATTTTCATAGCAGCCATATGCTTCTTGTAACTTTTACAGGCAATTAAGTCTCCATCCTTCTTTTTTATCTTTTTCTTCTCTTTATGCAAAGAATGTCATGTCTTGTTTTGCTAAATTATAGCTTGTCAGTATTCTTTGTAACAGCCAAGAATGCTTGAAGAGACAGACAAAATACACAGACCTAGCTTTCCTTAACAGACAAAAGTCCCCATTTTTATTATTATATATACACATGAAAATAATTATGATAACTGATACTTTGGTTGAATATATTCTTGGCACAAAATACAGTGAAAGAACAGTGACTTGAATTCTTGAGAAATTTTTTCACAGCCATTGTACAGTACACTGATGTTAATATTTTTGGTCTTCAGTTCTAATATATTACAATTGGTGTTAAACTATTTTATATTGTAAATATGGAGTCATTATGTTATAATAATGTTTTCCCAGTGTTTAAAAAAAACCAAAAAAACTTATATCATCTATTTTGTGTCTTGCAGCAAAAAGATATTGATTTTAACAGATGGAAAATTCCAGAATGGCTGATTCTCAATGTTTTCTTAAATTCTGTTTGCATAAAAAATGACAGAAATATCAATAAGTAAATTAAAGTATGGCAGTTTTGAAGCTGGATGTCTCAATTTTGTCAGGTATGCTTCACCAATATTCCTTGCTCTGTTCAGATTAATCAGATGATAATAAAACAAAGGCAGCTCTTTAAAAGTTGTCTGATTTTTTAATAAAAATATCAGTATATTTTTGGAATTTAGGGAAGATAAAATCAGCGTTAGTGTAGCTGGAAATAAGGCAGTAACTGCCTGTATGCTATAGAGCTAGGAATACGAAAGACAAAATTTTTGTTTGTTTTTACTTTTAGAGTAACAGAATTTGATAATATGCTGTTTTTTCTTCAGATAATATAACATTTCCTGATGCTGACAAGATATTTTAAGTGGTGTCTAAGAATAAAATGAGAAGTTTCTTTTCAGTACTTTTTGATTTTATTACAGTAATTTCACGACTATAAGGTGCACCCTTTTGACTAAAATTTCGGTCCGAATCCAGAAGTGCGCCTTATAGTCTGGTGCACCTTATATAATGTACAAAGTTGTGAAATTTGCAAACCCGGAAGTGCAAGTTGCGAACGAAGTTGGGAACCGCAGGAGCCGTGGCTGCTGGCTGGGGGGACGTGGTGTGACCACTGGCTGGGGAGAAGCAGGGGGAAGTGGCGCAGTCGTCAGCCGCAGGGAAGCAGCGAGAAGTGCCGCCACTGCCGGCCGGGGGGAAGCTGAGATGCAGTGTGGTTGCGTGGTGGGAGCCGAGAACCATGCCAGCCGGTGCTGGGGGTGGGGGGGAGTGCCAGGGCCCACTGCCCAGGGAGGGTGCCTGGGGCTGCGTTTAAAGGGTACACCGATCTTTGAAAAATGTTTGCAAATTGAGCACCTGCCAGTAATTTGTTACTTTGTTGTGCACCACGTGGCTCCTCCCTGCAAAAAAAAAGTGCACCTTATAGTCCGGTGCGCCTTATGGTCATGAAATTACTGTAATGTTTTTGTAGCAAAACTTTAGCTAACTTACTTTGACATTTAAATCATGTGGTTTGTCACTAGATACAGTTTCATCTATAAAATCTTTTTATTGATTTGAGATCAATCCCTGGTATTTGATTTTAATTTCTTGTCAAATTTTTCAAGTTTCCATTTTAAAACAATAGTTCTGGATGCTGTGCATTCAAAAAAACCAAAACCTTTCTTTGAGTTATGAGTAGAGAGATATTTCTGTTCATGGAAGTTAAGCAATTATAAAAAAAAAAAAGAGCTTTATTTGTTTTGTTCTGAAACAGAAGCAGATTCTTAAGTTCTTTTAAAATATAAGTACAATTCTATCAGTGAGAAGTCTCTATACTCAGTTGCCATAGACTTCCTAGAGGAGACTTTAGGTGCCTCCACTGGCACTGTGGAATTGGGATAAAAAGAATTAAGATATTTAGTAATAAAAACCCTAAGCTGTCAAAGATCCTTAAATTTTAAAGCATCAGTTCCTAGAACAAACTTGTTTCTGACTCTCAAAAAAAGACCAGATGATGAGTGGACGGATGAGAAGACAGACAGCAAAGACCTGTGAGTGGAATCTGTTATTGAAAGAATTGTTAAAAACCTTCCTAGGTACTTCCAAGACATTGTGAAGACTGACAAGTATTTTCTCTCATTAATCAATTGGTAATTCTGTAATTTCTTGGGATGTTTTTCTCATCCTACTATAATCAGAACTTCATTTCACCACAGCAGAAGCATATTAGTATTGGGTTTTTGTGATCTAATCTTTTTTTTGTGATCTAATATTTTAATACTTACAAATGATCCCCTTTCCCATTCTCATGTTAATTAGTTTTCTGTAGACTGTTCAAAATTTCTTTTTCTTTTCTGAAACACTGACTCCAGACGTACTTTATCTAGATTACCCAGTCTAATCATGTAACCAATAAGAATGACAGTAGATTGCATGTGCAGAATTTCCTTTCTCTTTACATATTGATGAGAAATTACAATACTGATTATTTTGTACTTACTACTAATGTGTGCATACAGATCCACATAAGAAACATCCAACTGAAATCTCAATTAATTTGACCATATATGACAAAAATTTATTTAATTGTTTACAGAAAAAGAAGGCATAAATATTTCATCACAAGTGAAATTTTCTTAGAATTTTTTTTCTCATGACACATACTAGAAAATGGTTATGTTTTTCTCTCAACCTACTATAACCATAGCATAAATGAGCTGTTGTCAAGACCTGTAGACTAGATTATGATAGTGAAACAATGAGAATTTTGCATCTTAAATTTTACAAATTTTGTGAAATTAAAACCACATTTCATAGCTGCAATTTGCTCAGAGAAATATTAACATTATGTTAGTGAAAACTCAATACTAAATCAATCATTATTATCTCTCATAGAATCCTTTTGGTCAAAATATCCAGCACACATCTGGATAAACACATAATGTGATGCGTAAGCAACTGGTTCACAGGTCAGGAACAGAGGGTTACAGTGAATGGGCTGACATCAGGCTGGTGACCTGTCACTAACGGGGCTCCACAAGGCTCCATCCTTGGCCCTGTGCTCTTCAACATCTTCATAAATGAGTTGGACACAGGACTGGAAGGGACTGAGCAAGTTTATAGATGATACAAAGCTGGGAGGAGCTGTTGACTCCCTCGAAGTCAGGGAGGCCCTGCAGAGAGACCTGGACAGATCAGAGGGCTGAGCAATCACCAACTACGTGGAGTTAAACAGTGCAGGATTCTGTCCCTGGGATGAGACAACTCTGGATGTATGGACAGAGTGGGGAATGAGATGCTGGAAAGCAATGCCGTGGAAAGGGACCTGAGGGTCCTGGTCAGTGGAAAGTTGAACATGAGTCAGCAGTGTCCTGGCAGCCAGGCAGGACAACCCTGTCCTGGAGGACATCAGGGACAGCATGGCCAGCCAGGCAAGGGAGGGATTGTCCTGCTCTGCTCTGGGCTGGGACAGCCTCACCTCGAGTGCTGTGTGCAGTTTTGGGCCCCACAGCATAATAAACACATAAATCTCTTACACAGCATCTAAGGGAGACCAGTGAAAAGGATGACTTGCCTTGAGGTGAAGCTGTATGAGGAGCAGCGAGGTCTGTTCCGCCAGGGGAAGAGGAGATTGAAGGGAGATCTCATTGCTGTTACAACTTCCTCATGAGAGGAAGAGGAGGGGCAGGCACTGATCTCTGCTCTGTGCTGACCAGTGACAGGACCCCAGTCCTGAAGTTGTGTCAGGAGAGGTTTGGGCTGGATATTACAAAAAAAATGCTTCACCCAGGGTGGTTGGGCACTTGAACAGGCTCCCCAGTGAAGTGGTCGCAGCACCAAGCCTGACAGAGCTCAAGAAATATTTGAACAACTCTCCTGGTCACATGGTGTGAGGATGGTACTACACAGAGACAGGAGCTGGACCTGATGCTCCTTGTGGGTCCTTTCCAACCCAGGATATTCTGTGATTCTGTCAGACCTGTTTAAATTTTAAGTCCACTCATGATTTCAAGCCCAAGAAAGCATGAAAATAGATCCTTTCTTTGTAAGTAAAGTGTAAAACAATGAGTTTTGAGTGAGCAGATCAGAACACGCAACTGGAGACTTCATGATTACTGAGAATCTCATGCAGTAAAGTTACTACTGGATTATACTAGAATTCTAAAAAAAGTCACATTCTTGTATGCTTCCATAAAATTCTTTCTTCCTGTCTTCTGTGATACACACAATCATAAATCATGTTTTTTGTTATCTAAGACATTCAGGTGGTAATTTCTGAAGGGACTGAAGGGAAATAGTGCAGAAAAACCCCAATACAGCCATGATTCTGAATCTACCAACTCTTTCAAAACTTTAAAGATGAAAAACCAGAGAGGTGTTTGTGCTCTCATAACAAAGAATGTGGTAGTTCATCCTGCATAGTGTAGAAGGTTTTATTATTTAGAGAAACTTTCAGGGACTTCTCTAAGCTAAATCTGTGTTCTCAGTCTTGGTTCAGGAGGTAAAAAACATCACTTTAAAGAAAAACTTTCAAATGTAATCTTAAAACATTTGATTTTGGAAATGTCAACTTAAGAGTTTAACCTCATGACTTCAAAACTCAAGGCAAGTAGGTACTGAACTGTCACTAAGAGTGTAAATATAGGAAAGAAGACACTAAAAATCCAGGATAAGAACTCTTGCCAACCACATGCTTTCTTGAATTATACATTAAAACAGCTTATACTATAAGAGTATCATCTTGTGAGTAGCAAGGTTGAGAAAACTACAGCGCAAAGCACATCACTTCTGACACCTAAGTTGCAAATGAGATGACAGTCATAAATTGATTTCAGAAAAAAAGGACAGAAGTTGCTATCTGTTCACTTGTTAAAATTCCCTCCACTTTAATAATCAGGATTACCTGATATTCTGAGACCTACAAGAGGTAACACCCTTTAGAAACGTGCATCAGGAATTTAGGCAAATCTAACATGCTTAGTGAAAGCAATAGTGTGAAATTAGAATATGAAGTTTAAATTGTGTCTCTTCTTAACTTTTCTCAAAATATGAAATATATTCATTTTCTTTCCAGTTAGTAAAGCATTGCACAAATTTGATAGTTCTTTCAGTTATTCAGAGTGAGAGTACTAATTAGCAAATTTCTAGGAGAAATATGCCCTGAATAAATTTTACTCCTAAATTTCCAAACAAAACACATTTCAACATTATTCTTAACAGACAACGATAGTTGAAATCATCAGTCTTCCCTTTTCAGGGATTGCTTCTGTAATGGAATTTCTCTGCCTGTTTTTTCTCTTCTGAATACACACTGCATACAAGTATAATACAAAAAAAGATAAAGATTTTGAACAGAAAAAAAATTATTATTGCACCTTATTGTTTATAGGGCTTGTGGTAGACAAAATTGCTGTATGTAGTTTACAAACAGAAATGATAAAAAGCTGGAAATACTTAGTGGGATAACCTTTAATACTTAGACAGAAAAGTAAGTGTTGCCCCTGTGTTCAAAAATCTGGTAAAATGTATGAACCATACAGAATAATTCCATGCACAAGTTTGTTAATCAGAACAAACTCACCTAAGATATTTTACAAAATTGTGCTGATTATAAATATCTTATGCTATCATGGCTAACAGTGTAAGAGTAATAATGTTTTTAAATAGATTGATTTCCTTGAATTATTTGATTCTTTTTGGATAATTATATGGGATTTTAAAAATAAAGTGAGTCAATATAGCTCAATTAACTTCTGAATTTATATCTGTTCGGAATACACATGCAAATAAAATTAACTAGAGTTATCAGAGTGGCTGGAAAGCTGTCTGTCAGAAAAGGAGCTGGGGGTGCTGATCAGCAGCCTGCTGAATACGAAACAGTGTGTGTGACCAGGTGGCCAAGAAGGCCAAAGACATCTGACCTGTATCAAAAATAGTGTGGCCAGTAGGACCAGGACAATGATTGTCCCCCTGTACTTAGTATTGTTGAGGTCATGCCTTAAGTCCTGTGCCCAGGATTTTGGGCTACTCAGCACAAGAAAGACATTGAGGTACTGGAGCAGATCCAGAGAAGGACAATGGACAAATCTTAGAAGGAGCAGCTGTGGGAGTTGCCTGGAGAAAAGGAGTCTCAGGAGGGATTTTATTTCTACAACACCTGAAAATAAGTTCTAGTGAGGCGGTGACTGGGGTCTTCTGCCTAGTAGCAAGAGATAGGGCAAGAGAGAGTGGCCTCAAGTAGGGCCAGGGGAGGGAACCTTTCCTTTGCAAAAGGGCAATAAAGCATTGGAACAGGCTGTCCAGGGAACTGGCTGAGTCCTGAAGGTATGTAAAAGATGTGCAAGTGTGGCACTTAGGGAAATGGTTTAGTGGCAGGCTATTCAGTGCTAATGTAATGGCTTGAGCTGATGATCTTATAGGGAAAAAATAGCAAAATGTTTCCATCATGACTGTGCTGAGAGAATGGAAAGGAGTGAAAACATTAAAGTAGAATTTATCAGATGTAATTTGATAAAAAAGGCTGAAATTCACATGTAATGCTACTATATTATGTTGTTTTTAAAATACAATACATAGTCCTCATGTTTACATCTAAATTAACCTGGCATTTGCTGGGTGGGATTTTGTGGTATCGAAAAATGCCTTATTGTTTTTCTAGGATCAATATCAGCTATTTTTTGGTCTAATATAAGCAACATAACCTGTAAGCATGATATTTTTCTAAGGACATTTCCATCTCATTTGCTTTGCAGAAGCTAGTTTCTAGTCCAGAGCTTTTGAAGATAAAAGAGATTTAACTTACTTAGGTTAGCTTTGATTTTAAACCACTTCTGCATCAAACCATTGTCCCTTGTATTATTGTTGCTGTAAAAATCAATAAATGTATTCAGCAGTTATGCTTATTATATTTGTTATATTTATCTTTAGAAATTACTAAAAAAAAGAAATCTTCTTGCCTACAAAATACCATGGGATTATTTTAATGCTATAAATGTGTGACAAATATTAACAGGTGCTTATGATACTCCTAGCACCTGTCGTACTGATATTTAAATTCTCTGAAATATACCAAAGGAATAAAACTTATTTGTTTCAGTAGAATGAGTTTTGTCAAATGTTAAGACTTTCCAGGCTTACATTTTAATGGTTAAATTTCAACATGGGTTTGGTGAAACTAGTGAACAATATAAATTAATCTTTTGCAGTAGGCTAAAATTTCTTGAGAAAAATGTGATATACCTGCAAACCTGACTCACAACTCTTCATCTCTTCTAGAAATTGCATTGTTTCCCAGGCAATAGAGCATTCTACAAAATAATTTTGACTTTGATAGTAGGGTACACAAAGTATTTAAAGACATAATTATCAAGAGACTAAAGAAACTACATGATCAGAGACCTTGAAAGAATCTGAACTGTAGAGCTAAAATATATGAAAGCCACTTCTACAAGATGGGGAGATCTAAATGAGTTATTATCACTCAGAAAGGAAATCCTGAAATTACTGTAGGCAACCATCTGAAAACATCTCTCGAAGTTACTACTGCTTCATGTAATGGTCACGTTATAATGGATCTCATAATAGAATTCTGAGAAAGTTAAGGAAGTGCGATAAGAAATATGGAATTGTTTTGAAGCAAATGAGACTGAAAAAGTAGGACAAAGTAGTAGATGAAGGCTTCTACAGAAGTGAATAAAAAAAGCGTAATCTACCATAAGTGAGTAGATTTTGACTATTTGTAATTTTCTGCAGTAGTTGAATTAGAGTGTATTCAGTAAAATATTTAACAAGAAGCTTCAAAGCTTGCAAAACAAGTGCTTCTTCACATGCTTATGAATTGTAGAAGTGTGTCACAGGATGCTATATAGACCAGAAGTATAAATGAGTTCCAGACAGTTTATTCAAATTCATGCAAACTAATAAAATCTGCAGAATGAAAGAGTTTTTTTGGATATTATCTCAATTTCAGCACACTGTTGAAACCCATGACATCATCCAAATATGCTAAGAAACAGGTGCTCCCTATAGAAACAGTGATAGCATCTGAACAGGAGGGACTTCTGTTTTAATGAGTATTGTCAAGTTCTTCCTAATCGCAATTTTTGTCATGGAAGTATGTAAAGTTAGTGCACAGCTGCAAGAGAGTGTTTGGTTATTACTTGCTATTAACACTTAGTGGAGACATTTTTTTTCTCTCAGAATAAAAATAACTTTGTTCAGAAACTGTGCCACCAGCCATGTCCACTATAGGAAATAATATTAAGGGATTGGACTCCTCTAGGAAAGTTATAAAATAGAGGGAGGAGTGAAGGATGGGAGAGTGGTCCAGGGCAGGCAGGGCTGGGAGAGGAGCAGAGCAGAGCAGGACACCACAGCAGCGCATCCTGCCAAGCACCACCAGCACCGGGAAGTGGGGGATGATGAGTGAGGCTGAGGATCAACCTGGGGAGCAGAGTCAGCACATCAGGATGGGCAGCAGCAGGACTGAGCTGGGGGACACCCAGGGCAGGCCTCAGGCAGGGATGTGACATTCAGATCTGAGATTAACTCAAGCCTCTGAACTCAGGGACTGGGGATGTGTAAGGGGGGGAGTGTTCATCCTAGAAAGGGACCAGGGGACACTGACTGGAGCCATTTCCCAGTTACAGTAATTTCACGACCATAAGGCGCACCGGACTATAAGGCGCACCCCCCGGGAGCCGGCACATTTCGCAACTTTGTAGATCAGATAAGGTGCACCGGACTATAAGGCGCACTTTTGTTTTGCAGCGAGGAGCCGCGCGGCGCGCAGTAAAGTAACGAATTAGTAACAAAATCACGCCATCGCGGGTTTACTGGCATGTACTCAAATTGGAAACATTTTAACAGATTGGTGTAGCCATTAAATGCAGCCCCAGGCTCCCTCCCCATGCACAGGCAGGCCCTGGCACTCCTGCACGCCGCTGACGCCGGCTGGCGCAGCTCGGGACTGCCCGCGGTCGCCGGGCAGGAGCCGGGAAAGAGCTGGGAGAGAGTTGACAGAGAGCGGGGACACAGCCGGGACAGAGTGGGGAGAGAGCGGAGGCAGGCAGCCGACAGACAGCCGGGACCAACCAGGAGCTGCAGCCGCGGGGAGGGAGCCGGACTGCCTGTGGGGAGGGACTGCTCGCTGGCAGCTGGGATCTGGTGTGGTCCATGTTGAACTCACTCTTGCCATTAACAACCACCCTCAGTAATGCCTTCACCCACGGGTAGGCAAGAAGCTTTTCTCTGATTGGTTTATTGTGGTCAGAAACGCGGGTCCCGGCTTCCCCCTGGGATTGTTTGGGCGTGGAGATTTAGATAAATCCCTCATTTCTGACCACGATAAACCAATCAGAGAAAAGCTGCTTGCCTGCGCGGGGGATGAAGGCATTACTGAGGGTGAGTGTTACCGGCGAGCGTGAGCTCGGCATGGCTCCACAGAGGAGACTAGCTTACGACACACATTTTAAATTAAAAGCAATCAACCATGCAAAACAACATGGAAATAGAGATGCAGCTAGGGAATTTTTTTGGGGAGTTTTTTTCCCTTCACTCTTCTCAAACCTGGGATGACAGCCCTGGTGGTGCCATCTCGCTTCACTGCTCCAATGGCTGCAATGCCTGAGGGGACAACCAGGTCCCTTGGTGTAATGAAATGCCCTTTGTTATGTAATCCTGGTAATTAGGTGCTTACAGACGCTGAGTGCAATACTCGTTAGCACGTCCTCCTGTTGAGTAAATGAAGAGCAGTTCCCAGGAGACTACAGAGACAGACCAATACCAGAGGACATGCTGAGAAGGGCGACCACACCAGATGCCCAGCCGAGGGCGAGCAGCCCTGAACCAAGGCAATCCTGAACCACGGGCAGTCCGGGTACCTCCCTGAGGCTGCAGGTCCTGACTGTGTCCTGGTTCCCCCCTTCAGCTGCAGTTCCCAGCGGGTCTCGGCTCCCGCGGGGTGGCCACGCCTCCCGCAGGTCCCCGCTAGGCTTGCAGTTTGCACTTCCGGGGTGGCAAATGTCACAACTTTGTCCATCAGATAAGGCGCACCGGACTATAAGGCACACTTCTGGGTTTGAGGAAAAATTTTAGTCAAAAGGGTGTGCCTTATAGTCGTGAAATTACTGTACTCCTAATTACCGTATGTGGATAAAAGGTCAACAATGTATTTTTTTGGTCATTTATACATTTAATTTTGTCATCAGCAAGCTATAAATTTCAAGTTTCTTAGTCTTCAAAGTTCTTGTGATATTTTTCTGGAAGATTTTTTTCTTAAATGTATGCACTAGTTTTTGTAAAGGAAGGATATTTAGCAATTTTTCCTTTAGTCTTCTGATTTTTCCTATCCTTTTAGCTCAGTAACTTCCTTTCATAAAGAACTATTTATTTTTACAATATCAGTAAGAAAAACATAGTAGGTACAGCCATGTGGGCAATATCAATAAGAGTTCTGACCTATACTGTGAACTTCTGTGCACTCATGGCAGCCAGATATAATTAATATTAATCAAATCATTAAATTTAATTCAACCTTCATTCTCTTGTCATGACAAAATCCCAGGACCTGTCATGAACAACATTAGAATAATCATTTAATTCTGTTAAGATGAGCTGAAATTTTACTTTAAGAGCACACCATGTCCCTTGCTAAGTTAATTCTTCTGCTCAACTCCTCATAGCCCCTACATGGTGAATTAGTTGAGTTTTCTATGGTAAGACTCCTCTTTTCTGAAATTCTACCTCTGAAATTGCTAAAAGGCCACTCAAAGATTTTCAGAGCACAAAAATACAAAATCTTCTACCAAAAAAAAATCACTACTGGATTTTTTTTTTGTTTGCTTATATTTCATCACTACTTAGGAAATTCTCTTTGTTGCTGCAGCAACAGCTTTTAAGTTCCACAGTGTGAAGACAAACTATGCCCATGAGAGGTTTCCCAAAATGTGTCACTGTTTGCTGCAACATCTCAATGCCTGTTACTTGATGTGGCTTGGCTGCTGGAGCTGAGGACCAGCATGGCTGGGGGCATCCTTGCGCTACTGGCAGCCACTGGCAGAGGTTCCCAGGCAATCTGCAATGGCCACCACAGCCATGGCCAAACCCCTGCCCATGGGGTCTGTGCTACTTTTTGTGGAAATGTTGGCTGTTGTTCTGCCAGAGAATGTATTATTTGCAATGCAGGCTCAGCTTCACTGTGGGCTGGACTTGGAAGGCACGGAGCTGTGGCAGCCTTGTCTCTGTTGGACGCTTTCTGTTGGTAGATTTAACAAATTCTCCACAAGTGCCTCTAAAAGAGACTTCTCAGTCTATGATGAAGGATGCTTTAAAAATATGTTGAAGGGATCATACACTAAATTTTAACTAGCTTACGTAACATTATGCTCACACAGAAACTAGAACTCTGTTATCTTTTTGACTGATTGTTGTTGGAGTAGGTATTTTGCAGTTCTCCCATTTTAAGTTTCTCAGCTTCACTCTCTAGTGTCTTTCCTATGGTGGCAAACATTGGAGGTTGTGATGACCTGGCTTGAATGAAACTAGACGTAGATGTAGATCATTCGAAATTGTATATATATATCTATAAAAGCCCAAAACTTGCAGAGATGAAAATAGGAAAAATTATACATTATCTCAGGTCTAACTTCTAGAAATACTATACTGATTGTTGACTCATTAGAAAGGAGATATTCCATGGTATTTTATTACTTTTTGCTTATTATTTTACTATGCTTTCCTTCCAGCTATATTCTCTTTATGTTTTCTGCTTGAGACCAGTTTTCCTATCAATGTAAATGGTCTTCCTGAATTATTTCTTTCAAGACAGAGTTTAATCATATGCATCCACAAATTTTGGCTGCAGTTTTATCCATTTACAAAGGATCTAAAAATGCTGGTTTTTTCTGATCATGGAAAGAGCAAACAAGGAGAAGTAATTTTCTCATTCAAAAGCTGAAACATGCTTTCAACCAGTGCTTACTACCCCCCCACCCCCCCTCAAAAAAAAAAAATCACTTGGCTTTCTACCAAAGCTACAATCTTCCTGGTACTTTTTGAGATGTCCTCTGCCTTTCTGTTCAGGTGCTTTTCTAATGCTCTTCAGAGAGCCAGCATTGATGGTAACAATACCAACCTCTGGACTGGAAATGCACTTCTATGAAAAATTATTGGCCTATGTTTACTGAGCAAATTCAATACCTTCTGTAGTTTATTCTTTGTTAGAACTATGCATTACATCAGAGAATGTGATTTCTCACTATCAAAGCTTTTCCCATCAAAAGAGGAAAGGCCCATGCAGCCAACAGCTCAGTAGTTAATATTTTAGCCATCCAGATTGAATACTGCTGATTTCTCTCATTCAAAGGGCTTTTTTTTCTTGGAAAGAAGTATGATTATCCACATTTCTTGTTAGTGTCCTAACATTCTAGTAGAAGGTGTAACTTTTCATTTTTCCATTTACTTAAGCAGTTCTTCATTCAATGCACCACGGAGAAAAAAAATATTCTTAGAACACACTGATATTCTTATGTTGGTATAGGAAGACCTGCAGACTTCCATTAATCAATCCCCAGAATCTAAGGAGACGTGAAATGAAAACAATGCGTATTCACAAAAGTGTTATTTTGAGTGATTGGTATTTTTCAAAAGAACAAAAAAGCAGATCATTCAAGTGCAGCTTTATCTTAGATTGTTTTCCCACTTGTCATAAAATGTATGAAGATGCCCTTCCTTGAACTTTAATTTGCAGAATTTTGTATATATGAATATATATGATGTAAGCAAAGAATGCAGGACATAGCCACTAGTGAACTCATATAAATATGTAGCTGGCTTAATGACTGCTCTGTCGGTGTACGCATTTGGATACAAAAATTTGCATAGCTAATCTTATGTAGATGAAGTACAGGTTTGTAGTTATATTATTTCTATAATCTGCTCCTTTAAAAACTCTAAGTCAGAGCTGTAACTGCCACAGAATAAATAATTTTTAAGGTTCTAAGAGCATCTACTGTTAATAACATGCCATGAAAAGTCTACAAGGAAAACAATATAATGCAGATGGTTTTTAGATTTAATTGAACATCCATTTGTAAGAGGTTTGTTTTCTTCTGTGTTATTGTTATTAAATTTTTCCATACCTGTCAGATAAAGTTTCTTGTTCCATTGTTCTGATATGCATTAATGAGTTTACAGTTGTACAGATTTCAGCTTCTCTTTATAGCAACATTTTAAAATGTTCTAAGCTTTTTAGGATTAATATTTCATATATTCTCCAGTATCTGCCCTCTGAATTTAACTTGTTATCACAAATAATTAAAATGTAACTTAAAATATATTTTAAAATGTATGTTAAACTAATAGTTTTCTAGCATAATTTCCATGTCATACTGGCAAAACCAGGTCACATAGAAAAACATATATAAACTAATAATATCCTTCAAATTCTTGTGAATTTCTCTGGTTTTAATAGATGTAGATCAATTTTTTCAAAATGAACCAGCTGCAGAGGAAAGAAAGAGACTTAAGAAACAGATGTGTTTTCTGTTGTGCCACAATAACAACACTGTAGCTGTGATGTAATGCAGTTCTAATAAAATTATTTGTGGTTGTTTACAAAAACCATAAAATACCAACATTTTTTCCTCTATGTAGAAAAAATCCTCTTGAGCAGAAAAATAAAGTTGGTTCTGAAAGATACCAAAGTATTTCCAAATATTAGATGTCTTCCTAGGACAAATTTACTCCAAAAATGAGTGCAGACTGCAAATTTTTTTTCTTACCCACAGTCATTGTAAGGATGGCTGTACATCATTTCAGAGGGAAGGTCCCAGATTTAGATGCAGTAACTTCACAAAAGCTTTCATGGTTCTAGAATCTTACTGATCAGATAATGCTTCAATCATTTTAATAAATATCTTAATAGAGAGTTATGTCTATAGAAACAGCATCAAACTTATAATAAAAAATTAATTACTACAGAATTCATAAAATAGTTTGGCAAATGTTAATTTGACAGTTTATGATTTATGCACTTAAGTAGATTGAAAGGTTCCCAGAAGAGAGAATATATATATATATATATATATGTATGTATGTCTATGTATATATATATATGTATAAATAAAATCAAATAAAATCACTTCTTTCCTTCATACTGTAGGTTTTTTTATATTTAATATGTTATCCCCAGAAGGATTTCAAGAATTTGTGTTTCAGCAAAGCACAACTTCCAGAAAGAATGTCAATCTTCTTTTGAAAGCCCTGGAAAACAGAAGTTAAAACACCTTGTTTAATTTGTTCTGGTGTTGTATAAAGTGCTAAGGTCTGAATCCTTCATGACATGAGTACTACCCTGGAATACTCATACACAAGAGATCTCTGATATCTCAATGTGAAGAATCACTTTTCTAACAGCAAAGCTGTAAATCCCACAGGGAGTTGTAAAAGCAGTCTGTCATTCATTCTGAACATGAATACTTTATTCAGTGGAGAGGTTGGTCATTTCCTGCCTTTTTGAACACAGATGTTTAAATCAACCAAAGATTTTTTGAAAACTTAAGTTTCTTCCCAAGATGCACAAGTGAGGTAGCTGTGCAATGGCAGCTGTAAGATTACAGAAGGTACATGATACTGGCAACCAGAGCACAGTGTGAAAGGTTAAGCCACCCATCAACTTTTAATGCATAAATCTGTGTGGAAATCAAAACGACTATTACAATTTGACTGTGTATTTCTTACTCTGTATTTCTGAACTTATTCACCTTCTATTTCACAGCTTCCCTATCACACAGGCATGTTTTATAAGCCTAGAAGAAGAAGGGATGAATAAAGCAGATGCATTTTCTTACTTCAGAGAGAGACAAATATCCCATCTGTTTCATAGAAGGCTAAGTAGATTTTTTTTTTCTGAAAAGGCGAAGTAGTTTTTTTTTCTGAAAACTACCACTAGGCAAATGTCTGTTTCAATTTTATTTTCACTCTTGACTACAAATTCACTTCAAATTCAGAATGCTTTCTTTCAACTGATTTTCCCTTAAGGTGTTCAAAGGTGTGAATATGTAATCAATGCCAGTAATTATACAGAACATTATTTTCACAGAATTTTTGTGAAGAAGCAGCAAAACTATGTTTCCAAAAGTGCAAGTATTAGATGCATACAATACCATTAACTTTATTTTACTCAGTTATTTCTTCCCAAATCTATCACATTTCCAATAAACAAAAAGGACCTAAGTGCTGATGAGTTGTTTCTTTTTACTGAGAATGAAAACAAAACAAAACAAAACCCAGAACTACTATCTACAACTCCCAACACACAAGCAGTTCCTGAATTGGGTCGAATATTTCAAACAGAATAATAAAGTGGTTGAATGCTTACGATTTACAGTTGCAAAGGGCTACTACAGAACCTCTAGAAATTTCTTCTACTTCAGAGAAGTAACCTTAGAGAAATTTGTAAAAGGATTTTGGAGTGCCAGTGCCAGTTCACATAAGATACCAGGTACAAGGAGGATCAACTTTCTCCAGATTATTATACACATGACTAATTGGTATCCAAATTATTTTTTTGCATTCTCACATGTTAAGAAATATAGGATTTTTGGGTTTGTGGGTTTGTTTTTTTTTGTTTGGTTTTTTTTTTGTTTGTTTGTTTCTTTGTTTTTTAATAGCTGACTACAATAGAATGAAATCTCAGACATCTGGATTACTGAAAACTCGGAAAGTGCATTTGCCAGTCTCTGGAGCATCCTATCTGGAGTTTATCTTTCTAGGCTTTACTTCTGCCACAAGGTTTTTCAGGGAAATATGTGTGTTTACAAATTCTCTCATTCTTTCTGTTTGAAAGTAAGGTTGGTTATCTACTTTTCTTTAAATGCATAAATAATTTCTTTAAATAAATAAAAAACATCTTATTTTTCTTCCAAAGTAGAATTACAGAGACTTTGGCTAAGCCCAGAACCCCTTGACTTAATAACACAAATTTTTTTTTAAGAATCAAAATGGATTGGAAAAGAAAAATGACCACACTTCTCCAATTTATATATTCCTGAAACAAATTATGAAACAAACATTCATATATGGGCTTCAGTCTTGCCCATTTTTTTTTTACTTTTATATACAAAAATTAATGCCCATTTTTTCTTACAGAGAAATGATGCTTTTCTATATGCATATTAAAGTTCTTTTATTTAACTAGTCTCATTTAAGTAACTAATATTATGTTTCTTATTCCATGTCAAACTTTCTTAAAAGCCTCCTTTTCTCTTGTTTATAACATAATCCACAAAAAAACTTTCTTATCTATTTATGAGATAACTTATACTCTCATATTTTGCAGAACAGAGACTATTGTATTGGGGTTTTTTTGCATAGCATTTTCATCTTTTCATAACGGTCAAATATTTTTTTTTTTTTTTTACTACATATCACTATGGTCCTTGATCTGTGGGCTTTTCTGAAATGCCAATCCATCACTTTGGGGAGAGTATGATAACTTCTTCCAACATCACAGGTTAAGAATCATAAGATAAAGTCATCAAATTGCCTCTATATTAAAATGAGCAAGCTTAATGTCTGAAATTTTGCACTAACTTTCCTGTTAGGTGACATTGGTTTTCATTTTAAACTGCACTGCAAGCCATCTGGGGCCAATGAAAGTCTTTTATTTGACTTCTAGGATAAGGATTTGAAAGAGGAAAATAAGGTACATAACAGTTAAGTTAAAATTTCTCAGAGATACTCTGCAAATGTAAAAATGCATGAGAGAAAAATAAGGGAAGAAAATTGTTCCCTTATGGTAGTGAGCAAACCACTGACATTTGCATGGTTCCTTGTGCACTCTTTAATAGTGCCATGACAGTTTCAGTACTCAGTTTCATAAGGTTTTTGCTTTCATATAAGAATTTCAATGCCTTTATAAAAGAGTGTACTGACCATTCTGTACTGAGAAGTAGCTCATCCATATAATTGGAAACTTCGAGCAGTTTTATTAAAGAAAATGTTCTTACTGAAGAAAACCAATGCACTAGAGTTAAATCCAACTCCTAAGACTTAGGAAGCAAATTTTAAGGTCTTGGCTCTCTGCTGTCCCTTCAAGTGTAACTACATAGAACTTCCTATGCATACATAAAAGATGATCATGCTGAGACAAACTAAAGATTTATCTGGCACAGCAACCTGTCCATGAAGTGGCCAACAAGGAAAAGCTTAGGGAAAGACTATTCAAAATTGGCAAATACGGATTCTCATGTTCTGGGAGTTAGAGGTTTTAGAAGTGTATTTAATATCTAACCCCCTCTCCCTGCCACACTTTTTTTTTTATTATTTTCTTAGTTCTGTCTTCTAAAACCTTATTGCCCTGGTTTAGGGGACAGTATTGCCAGAAAAGAAAAAGGTGAGAGTGTTTTTCCCAAAATGGAGAGTGAAAAATTACCTCCCAGTTTACTATAATTTGGAAATTGAGGAACTCTCAGGCAAAAGGTATGGGTTTAGGAATAACAGTTCTTTACTGATATATCTACAAGACAAACAAGAACAACATCAGCTATTAGCATTTGGAAATATTCATGCAGGTGTTTGTATGTGGAAACTTGGGTCAACTCCCCACTGGAAACCAGGACCTAGAAGTGTATTCCTAAGTGACTGCTCATTTATAAACTCAGGTATACATGAAAAAGAGAAGATTTATTAGCAATCTCATTATGTCCCTATCATACAGAAACTGATTGAAATGGTGATGGGAAAGTGACAGAAACAATCATGGCTATTTTTTTACTAAATATATGGGTGTTACTCCAGTTATGTTAGTGAGAATTATATGTGCATATAGAAAAGGAAATAAATCAGCCTGCAACGTACTGAAAGTGTGCATGTGTTCCCACTTTTATTTTTTTCTCATTAAACTGCTCATTTGTAATTTCCTCATGTATTCATATTCCCTAGAACTCTCAGCTGAACATTGTTACACACTAAAACCTCAGAAACATTTATAAAAACCTGATTCTCTAGTAAATTGTAGAAAAAAAAAAAAAAAAAGGAAAGTGAAGTCAACAATGTGGAACAATTTAAAGAACAAATTATAGATCTTAGTCATTTCAGTGTTACAATCTCCAATACTTAATGGTAAAATATCCTCTGTGTATATAGAATATCTAATTTCTGTACTCAGATAGAACAAGATCTAGAAACTGAAATGTGACTCATCTGTTATTCATTTATTCAGAATATTTGATAATGCTCAGCCTTCATTTAACCCCTGAAATTAGGTCTCCATTTTTCAGATTTTTTCTGCATGACATTTTTTGTGACTTGAACCTTTCAATCCCTCTGTGCAATGAAAGTACATTCATACCATCTTGTATTCTTTCCTGTCATCTAGAGGAAATATGGAAGAGAGTCTATCTAGTTTATTTCAGAAAGACCGTGTCCTTCATAAATATAATCCTTTCCTGTTTATATCTAAGCAAATCGGAAAAGATAATTTTGTTAATTCAAAGACTTCAAATACTGTAGTCTTACCAGTGGGGGGACATGACCTGCCTCAACCTGGTTTGCAGAAGAAATCTCTGTCTCTTGGTACAAGGTGCTAAGTATTGTGTCAAATGACTCTGCACAGGGAGTTGCTTCTGAGGCTTGGTTTTCTGCAAGCTCTGCTCCTGTGCAGTGGTAGCAGGAGTGCAGTTGGCTCCCACATTTGGAGTACACGCAGAGCCTCATAAGAAATCCCATGGTGTCAATGTGAGCAGACTGCAGAGCAAGAATGAAAAGGATGACTTGAACCAGGCAGGAGGATGGTGCTATGACCCAGTGTGGTATACCCAGAAGTGTGCTCAACCACAAGAAGGGAGAATGAGACATGCCTAGAAATGCCTGGTCTGCTCAGAACAGACTTCTGAGACTCTTCTATCAGGTACTATCGGTCTCACCTGCAACTTTCTGTGGCAGTGGTACCAGTCTGTCTGAAATGAGACAACAATTGTTCTAACCTGCCAAATGTTGATATTGGCTTTTTTATCACTATCTCAGGCAGCAGATGTGCAGAAGCTTCTTGTCTTAATTTAAAAAAAAACAACCCTTCAAACCTTTAAAGCCTCTCATCTTTCATTCAGTATTAGGTAATTATTTGATTTCCATATCACAGGCCTCTGACCTTCCAAATGTTGCATGTTGACTGAGTTTTCAGACAAATGTGCTGATAGTCAGTCCTTAGCAGTGCAACCATATTTTGCACTTCACACTTTTGCCCGTATTTGAATTAACAGGAGAAATGTCAAATCGTAAGTCTTAGGCATATGGCAGAATTCCCATCTCTTTCTGTTCAAATCAAGCCTGAAAATGCTGAATAAAGATATGAGTTCTTAGAAGCAGAAATTTTAATTCATTTGCATTCAAGGTGAGGTAGTTGATAACTTTAGACCTTTGATTGTTAACTTAGCAATACTTTAGTGGGATGTATGTTTTTAAACATTTTTGAAGGGTAAAATACTAATATTCCCATGAAAATCGTATTTATTCTTCTAGAAATTTGCTTATATTAGCTTGTGACACTAATACTGAATTTTAAAAGAGGTAAAATCTGATATGACAATAAGAATGAATATAAAATATATTTTTTAAATGGAATCATACTGGGCTTACACATTCAAAGCATATACTGCATTTTCTCACATTTCTACTAAATTAATAAATATGTCAACTACTTCCACATGCAGGAAAAGTATCCTATTGTATTGCTATACTGTTTGCTTAAAACTGTGTGTCCTCTGCAAACTGTTAAATAGTAAGTGCCAAAAATCCTTTTTCAAGAAACATAATGCTACCATAGCACTGAATCTTAGAGCATCAGCATTAGATTTATATCTTAAGGAATAATATGAACTATACGTATTACTTTTAATAAAAAACACAGATGGTTTTAGTGTCACCAACTAGTTCTTAAATGTGTCTATTTTGTAATAAAATTTACCTTGATAATCTGTTTTGGGAAAAGGTAAAGACAAGAGCAATTAAAAAAAAACTACAGGAAACCCCTTTAACCTAGGCTGTCAATTTTCTGTTAAAGCCAACATTTTGTTGCTATTACTATGACTGATACGATGGTGAAATTAGAATATTCTGAAGAATATAAGAGGACAATTGCAGCCAATTATCTAGAAAAGCAAAGTCGACCAATTAATAATTTTATTATTTCAGCCTATGTCCTCATTTCAGTGGCAATTATATCCTTCCTCCATATTCCGTATTTGTACAACCAAAAGATGGCAGTGCTTCATCAACAATTCCCACAAAGTTTAAGTTTATCTTTAGGTCATCATTTACAACACAGGAAAGCTTTAAGAAAATGTACTGTTTTACAAGATAGCCAGTCTCCCACTCTAAGTAAATTTCAAAGAGAATAAAAAGGATTCCAATTTGTTTTTAAGGTATTTTGGTTCTCTGGTATCTTACAAAGCTTACTTGATTAATATTTTCTGTCTCACCAAGCAAGATTTCGTAGACTACTTAGTAAAGAGAAATAATTTATGCCAATTTCTCCTGTTCTAAGGACCTAAAAATTTAGGTAATTCTGTATCTAGCGGTGACTTATCTTCATATGCTTATAATCTTTCTGCAAATTCCTTATGTTAAAACTGATGCCAAATCACTAATAATTTTAAAGAGAGACCAAAGATAGCAGTTTAAAATTTTGCTTGAACCCAGTAATGTAATTTTAGGAAGTTTTTCTCTCTTTTTAAAACAGAGGAGCTTTTTTTTCTTGTTTTCATAAAAACCATGTCTCATGTTCATGTTTTTGACTATTCTTTTTCCATATTTATTTTCTTTGGAATATTTTTTTTCTTTCAAAAAGTTTTTTCACCACAGCACAGTATCAGAAATATTTTGGCAGTCTATGCTAGGGTTGCTCAGCATGTCTGTGTCATTAGCATGACACATTGTTCTCTTTTAATTAATTTATCTCTTTTAATTGATTATATCTACCTTTGCTCAGTAGTGTTTCCTGATCTGACAGTTTGGTTAAAAGGCTTATTAAGCCCTGTATGGTTCATTTATTCTTTCTTGAAATGAGGATACAGATTCAAATGTTTCATAAATATTTTTTAAACTATACTGATAAGTTATATATAAATATGAACATACACATACATACATATAAAGATATGAAAACCACAGGATCATAGAATTTGGGATGGGTTGGAAAAGACCTGTCATGTAGTTCTAATTCCTCTGCCACAGGCAGACACCTGCCGCTAGAAGGAGCTACGTATTATGAACAGTGTTTTATAGATTTCAACATCAGTAACATATTTGTTGTGCTCTCAAGTCTAAAGTTTAGAAATTGAGTAATCTGGCATGATATTTTTCATCTGCAATAGCCTTAGGAAAGATGTATAAACACAGAATTAGTAGACTTCTGATTATTTAAAGATGAAGGTGTTCGGTTTTCTGAAACTGATAGCCCAGATATGCTCAACCGACTGTACATCAGAATATTATGCACTTATTCCTTACTATAAATTCAAATTTTTAATAGAAACAGATTTCACTTTTTTTTTTTAAATGTGACTTTATGCACAAGGGGATATATGTGTCTTGAGATATCTATAATAGAGTTTACAAAAAGTAATGAAATAGTCTTTTTGAATAAAAAAATAGTTTTCTGCCAGCTCACCTGCTAGTTTCTGGCAACTCATTTGCTTGGCTATCACAGAGAAGCAGCTTTTGGTTATGTTGATTGCATATCAGCATTTATATTTGCTCATCAGTCCATATTCACAGAAGTGTCTATTTTGCATGATGCAAATCCCTGGGCTTTTTGCCTCTTGTGCTGTTAACAGGTGTATGCACATATAATTTCATTTAAACAAAACTTTATCTATTCAGAACAAAGTAGCTTGTTCCCAAGTAGAGTTTGTCACTAGATATTCTGCAGTTTTCATATGAAAAGTTTTTTCCACCAGATGGTGACAACCTCAGAGAAAATTATTTCTACTAACAGTCATCTGAGGGGAAAACCAATTTAAAATAATAATAAACGTTAAAAAAAAAAAAGAGTAAGGATAGACTTGCAATCCTGAGAAGGTGAAGGAGCAAAAATGCCTGTTTCTTCAATACAAGGAACCTAAAATGTTGCACACTAATTGAAGTTATTTTTTAGCCTGTTAAAATTTCAGTCCATGGTCCCCTTCACCATACATATGCTCTAGCTAAAATGCAAACCAAACTGCTCGAGTTTACTTTACTGATTTAAAGTATCTTTTAACAATGCTCCACATCTGAAAGAGCCTTCTAATTTTAGATAGAATTTGGAATCTAACACTATAGAAATAAAATTCTTTATTACTAAAAGACATAATTTTGCAGTTTCTGATGGCAATAGATTCCTCCTACACTAATTATTTTACCTGTTAACCTGTACGTGATCTATGACATTTTTTCCCTGAGCAGGTTCTTTTTTTAAGATAATCATATTCAGTAACTCTCAAGCCTTCTTATCCTGAATTAGATAAATGCCAAAAAAGTCTAGATATCTGAGAGCTCACAGTTTCCAATCAACATTAACTTTCTTCCTAATTGTAACAAAGTGTGTCCTTTGGCTATTTTGGATGTCACTTGGATAATGTCAGCATTTAGACAAAGCTGGAACACAAATTTAGCTTACATAATAAAGCATTGCAAAGCCTATTAAGAAACCTTACATTGAGATGCAAATTACTATTTACAAACTAAGGACTAGGTTTGTGTTAAACATAGCACAGCAAGCATATAATGATCTACCATATGGTAAAGGTTTGCATTTTTATTTTGTATTTATACAGATATGAAAGGATAGCTTCAGACAAAAATGTATGCTTGTGTGTACAAATCAACTCTTGTTCAAATTCCCACTGTCTCACACCTCAGCATGTCATATTCTGCTTTTGCTTTGGTTAATGTAAACTCTTGGGATATTTTCATGTAAAATATCCTTTTTCTTGGTCTCTACGTTCACCATGCATTTTCCCATGTTTTTTGTTCTGTTAGACCAAACACTACCTGATTACCGTATATTACCTGGCTTCATGACTTATCCTGTTATGCCTTTTGACTCATCAGTGCTACTTTCAATTTGCCACTTGTGGAAATCTCTGTTGCAGAGACTGGATTTTCTGTTGAGTATATCCATGCTTCGACTCACACACGGCAATGGTAAACTGATACATTATAAAAAATATAGCACGAGTGAAAGTTAATAATAATAACATTATTTGTGTCCTTTCATTTGTTGTGAGAGATATTGTTAAAAAGTTATGTGCAATAAGCTATCATCAGGTCACAGGAGGTTTTACTGAAATCCATGGAATTAGGGTGAATAGGTTTTCATAAGATATGAAAATATTTTATTTACCTAAACAATCATTTTCCATGTTATTAGAATGCTATATGTAGTGAAAAAATCTAGTCTATGTAAATACAAACATGGAGGCAGAGCTCAGAAGCATGCAGGCTAATACTGCGCTAATACTGTGTAAAGCCAATGGTAGAGTTTGTGAGTCTGGGACCTGTATGATTTTGCATAAACCATTTCTGGACTTCAGCTGATTCTAGAGAAAATACAGTTCCTTTAATACAATACTACAAATGGGTTACTAAGTCCCCTGGTTTCAACCTAGGTTCATTGTGTTAAGCCATCTATGTCATGACATCAGTATTTCTCCAAATTCCTGTGATGGGTAATAAACTGCTGATTATATATTGACCCCCTGGTTTTAAGCGCACTGTAGTAACATAATCTTTTTTGACTTTCAATTTTTGTTTCTTATTTAAGATTTTAAGAGTGGCAGATTATATATGGGCCCTCAAACATTTTTGTACTTTTTTTCCCTGTTCAGGGAAATGGATTTAATATTGGCTGCAAACTTCACAAGTAGATGAAGATGTAAGTCAATATTACTTAGAATTACTGAATTGCTATGGAAACATACCTCATCAGAACTCTGTAAATAAAGGATAACTAAGCAGGATAAATCCAGCCAAAAGACATCAAACCATGTCTTTTTTTGTGCTAGCATCTTGGTGATGTGACAGTGTAGAATCTAAATCAGTTGACTTAGAGTATTTTGGGATAACCACAAGTATATCCTACCAAACTGCAGCATCTGTCAACCGCATCACTTACTGCCCTCCATCAAGATTGGATGTTATCGCTATGATATTTAGTTGCTTTTATTTAGTCATACTTTGTAATCTCTTGCCTTTCTCTTTTTCCTATTCTGCATAAATCAGCATTGTTACTCCAACTGTGAGAATAATCCTGCCTAGCATATAATGTTATGATTATAGTCTGTGCTCTGAACTATCAATCAGCTTATCAAGAACATTATAAGCATTAACTAGAGATGTTTAATTTTTTTGGGGGAGAGTCTTTCAACTTTCCTGTTGCATCTATTTTTGAAAAGATGAGAAATTCTTGCCTGAGAACCAGAATAGAAATATTTTGAAATATCTCATTTTTAAAAAATTTAAAATCAAGGAAGATAAAATATGAATAACTATATGACTAAACTAAGAGGCAAATTTTAATTGAGGATCCTTTTCTATAATCTTCAGTTTTAATTAATTGAATAATTTGAATTCCATATTTCTACAAAATTTTCTCATTCTTAGATTGGTCCTTTCTAGGACAAAAATGGGAAAAAAAGTATCAAATGTTGATATGCTTAGCATCTAGTTTGCTTTGAGATTTGTTTCAAGTTGTTTGCATTCACCTGTATCAGTTGACTGAGCTGAATTAAAGTGACTTTACTAAGGGATTAGCCGTATAATCACTGTGAAAACTTACTCTTTCTTTCTTACACATTGGAATTTAGATCCTTCTTTCCATTTAATTGTACTTGAGCTTTCAGATAGGTATTATTGTTGAAATATTTTAAAACTGTGACCTAGTTTCTAAGGTATATTCTGGAAGTAGGAAGAAATAAAACCATTTCTTTATTGGTCCTTTTTTTAAGAAAAGGACACACCAAGCAAAGGCCAGGTACTGGTAATATCTTTAGTAAAAATATCTCTTGTCCAATTACACATACTATTTCAAGAGGAGATCTATGGTTTCCAAGTAAACTAAAGCACTTTTATATGACAAAATTTTTAGGCTGATCTGTCCACAAGTCAGATTCTTTCCTAAAGTTAGTATTTTAAATCAATACCTATAAACATATAGTGCATATGATTCAGTCAAAGAATCACAGAATATTCTGAGTTGGAAGGGACCCACAAGGATCACTGACTCCCACTCTTCAGCGAGTGGCCTGTACAGGGATTGAACCGATGAGATGGGCTTTTGCACCATGGTCTAATCAACCAAGTTAATCTCAAGCCCTTAGATTATTTAGTACTGTTAAATACATTATTAAATAAATTAAATAAGTGTTCTCTTGAAAAATGAGCCTTTTAAATATTGTAGCTATAAGCAATATCAGAAACCAATAAAGTTATATATTCATTAGTGATGTCATATTTCATATCAACAGAAAGCACACTATTACATCCAG
Source organism: Catharus ustulatus (assembly GCF_009819885.2). Lineage (NCBI taxonomy): Eukaryota > Metazoa > Chordata > Aves > Passeriformes > Turdidae > Catharus > Catharus ustulatus. Next base: position 55,948,163 of record NC_046225.1, on the reverse strand, counting down.
GAACACAGTCAAATATCTCTTTCATATACCTTTACTTATTGGTGCACTCTTTTCCAAACACACATTTTAGAACCTACTCCAATCCACAGTATATGCATCATCACAATTGCAGCAGTAGTGATGCAGAGCCCAAGATGGAATTTACATAAATTTGGGGAATTTTTGGCTGAATACTTTCTGTTCCATTAAGGACATATGCTTAAAAAAAAAAAATCTTCTGTCCATAAATTAAAGGCAAATAAAAGTTGAATAACCATATGAAGATTTGCTATTTCAAATAATTTAGGGTTATAGTGTGTTGTTTTGTTTGATGTTTTTTGTCACAGTGAGGGTTTCTATTAAAAACCATCAACTCCACTAAATATATACTACTTAGTAGGTTTTTGAAATCATGATTTAAATATAGATTCATATAGCGTGTGAAGAAATATCTCCCATGAGTCAGTTCTTAAATTTCTGTAAATCATTTTACTCCCCTTTAGTTAACTCAAGATCTGATTTTAAAAATACAACATGGAAATATGGCTCATCCTAGGCATGACCAGAAAAATGAAATTGGTTTTTCAGAAAAATTTGTGCTCTTTTCACTTTGTCAGATGGCTGTACTGAAGAGAAATGGTATAAGATACAGTGACATCTGAGAAATTCTAAATAGCCAGGGATTTACTAATCCTCTTTTAAGCATACTGAAAAATGTGGAAAAGGGAAATGAAAATGAAGAATAGCATTTTTATGTGCATCCAGCTCTGTCTCTCTAGATAGAAGTGTGAAGTGAGGATTGCTTAAATGGGATGGAAATATGTGATGAAAAGCAGGATGAAATGTATCCACCATGTGACCAAGGCAAAACACATTATAGAGCTAAAATAGAAAGGCTTAAACAGTAAATATTTCCCAAAACCTAAAAAGAATTTGCCAAAAATCTTGATAGGTCAAAAAATAACTGAGGCATATTAAAATTTACTCTATTTTATTTGATATATCATCTGTATTACCTATCTCCCAACACTCAATGTTTTTAAGGAAAAGACTAGTGAGTTTTCTCTAACCTCACACTTCTTTCCTGTTTCTCCTCATCAATATGTTAGTGTATTTTCTGTTCTCTTTTCCCCTGGAATTTCCATCCAGTTCAAAATTTCATCCTTCTGGATGAGCGAATCTTAAAAGAAAAAAAAAAAAAAAAAGAAACAAACTTAATTTCTCTTATCCAATTTAAACATAAAAAAAGCAGAATTAACATAGAGTTAATTTAGCAAGATCTAAATTGTAGTCCAGCAGGATGGCTCCCTGGAGACAGTGGAGCTATGAGCGTGGGGATTCCCCCAGGGCTGGTAGCCAGGGCTGGTCCCACACCCCAGCAAGAAGCAATAAACTTGTACCTAAATAAACACTTCCATACTGAGAAAAAAACCAAACATATTGAAAGTTATTTTTCAAATTTCTTTGTAAAGGTGGCAACTCAGAATCTAAAAGCTGCCTGTCTACAACGAGATATTGTCATGTTTAGTAAAAATGTTGTCAAAATTTTGTTGGAACAGTTTACATCTTTATTTCAGGGAGCTAAAACACCTTTATTTGGGTAGATGGATGAAGTAAAATCTCAAAACAGTATCTTTTGGATTTCTGTTTTTGTGCTGTCAGTAAAAGCACCAGTAAATGAACTTCTACTAAAATATGGAATAGCAGCCACTTCTGGTGGAGTGGCATAACTGGATGAAGGCATCTTCTATCACAAGTGCACAGCTCTTCTATATCAAATTGTGTGTTATATTAATGAAGCTTTTACCTAGATTAATTATTTGGGAAAGATATACTTACATATTAAAAAAGAAGCATTTACATCTAAATATTTTAACTCTTTTTTTTTCTATTTTGCAGATACTTTGCAAAAATTTTGTTGAAAACAAGGAAGATAGCAAAAGATTTAAGAATGTCTTTCAGATTATGTAACATTTTACCACTGAAAATCAAAATTCAGCAACTTTGTCTTGCTGAGTATATGAGTAGGACAGCTTCAGTTGCATGGGCTCAGGAGAAACACATCACACAAACAGGTGAAATGTTGGTTACTGGGCATTTGTGACACTGGAAACTGCAATGCAAATGTCAGCAGACTACTTCAGCCACTCACTGTAAGGGTCCTAAAGTATTAATAATCTGAACATCAGTAATTTTCATTCTACAGTGCAAAAACATACGATAGAAATTAAATATATAAAATTTTCTGACATCACTGATAATAATGATTAACTTTTTTTAAAATTCTTGCTAATTTCTTGCTACTACAACATAAAAACCAAAATTTTTCTCACTCAAATATTTTATAGTCAATTTTGTATTTAACAGTGCCATCACTGACTTCTTAGACACAAATCACCATGTAGAAGATTGTCAGGCTGCTTCAATTGTTTTTAAAAAGATATATTGCAATAAGAAGTTTTAACTTTCACAGTCACAATGTCATAATAATAATAATTTCAAGTGCGTTGTATAAAAGTTTAGAAGGTTGGAAAATAATTTCTAAATATAGTGTTCCATCTGCGGGGCTCTTTTGTTCAGCAAAGTGTTCTGTTTTTAAGATGCTAGTCAGTTACAGAAATGCTACATTTCTTCTTTATGAAACAATTCAGGCAAAGAATTTTCCTAGTGAGAAGAGACTGAAATCTAAGAAATTATTTACAGGAGAATTATTTAATGAAATTGATGAAGTATTCAAAGCAGGAGTGGGTGGTAGGGTGGTAGTGGAAAGGATGTTGCTCTAGTCTATAATTTAATTATTTGAAACCAGAGGATAAGAATTATTTTTACTTAATTTTATCTCTTGAATATTTACTTTTAATTACAAACCCAAGCTGAATTCGAAACTGTAAAAATTTTTAAACTGATTTTAGATGTGAAAGTCTAACTCATGTCCTGATTATAAATGTTATTTTTATTAAAGTTCTCAACCCTGACTTGAACACAGGAGTCTGGAGAAGCCAACTATTTTTGTATAAACCTACTTGTGGCAAAGTAGTGTTTAATAGAGATGTCTAATACTAAACCCCAGTGAGATAATCTGGAGACAGCACTTCATATTATGAATCTTTATTTCACCGTGATGCAAAATTATTTAATTTCTATTTGAGGAGTTTACTGTCTGGAGTTTCTAAGAGGCAAAAGGCATTTAAATCTCAAAATGAGGATATTGTCTCAGCATACTGTATCAATCAACATAGGTATGCAAATATTAGGATTTTATACATCTGACAAATGGTTCTGTATTCTGCTCTAGAGGTGAGGCACCTGGAAGTTAAGCATTTCAATTTTTGATTTGCATATGCCCAAGTCCTTTGGATAAAACATTGTCTTCCGTGTAAAGCACACAGATCTATAGCTAAGAGCAGTAAAAAAATGCACATTTCATATGTTATTATTTCACATGTTTCTGCTTCAAATATTCTATTTATGTGTACTTGTGCCAGCCTTTATTGGACATTCAAACATTTAAATGGTATAAACAAACCACTTAAATATTCAAATTACACAAACTTTTTAACAAATTATATGAAATAAGGTAAATAATAATCACATGCCTTTAATATATTGATATATAGACACTGACATATAGGCAGAGAGATTTTCTAATGATTAGTTTTCTAATATTTTAGTAAGTGTATCATGAAGGCTTATTTTAAGAGTTCTATTTAAATAATACTTTTTTTTTTTTACGGTACTTTTGGGACAGTGGAGAAAACAGGAAAACTTGAAAAGATGGTAAAACAAATATATAGAGTAAACTTTCAGGGTAGAATTTTACCACCTGTACCTATATCAAATTTTTTTCAAAGTTTTACATTTTTTAAAGCATGAGTTTTGGATGAGATGTTATTTCAGCCAATAACATTGTAATAGCAACATACAGGAGGGATAATATTTCTAGGTGCGTGTGTGTCTGTGTGACTATAACACAAAATTACATTTTTTCGTATTTTTTATCTCATTGAGTTCTACTTCAGTTTCGAGTATCCACAAGCACATAGTCTAGAAGATTAATGTATGATCCCAGTGTTTTTTACGATTCTTTTGTGGGGTTTATTATTATTTTTACTAATATTAAAAATACTACAGAACTTGAAACAAAAATAATCAAAATTATCAAAGTAATTTCATGATTATAAGCCGTACCATTTTGATGATAGTTTTGGTCTGAACCAGGAAGTGCGGCTTATAATCAAGGACGGCTTATATATGGACAAAGAGTGAGAAGTTGCTGTTTTAGTTTGGAGGACAGGTGTCTGCTGAGAAAGGCAGGAGCTTCTCTTTGAAATGGACCCCCCTCCCTCCAAATTATTATAATTTTGAAATCAAGGGGCTTTCAGGCAAAAATATGGGAATTAGGAATGACAGATCTTTACTAGGGAAATTAAAATAGAAATACAGTACTACAAAGAAACAAACTCCAAACCCTGACAAAGTCAGAGTACAACCTGAGACCCCGTCAGGCAGGGTGTTGGTAACAGTCCCATTAAATGGTGGCTGCAGTCTTCTTGCAGTGACAGATGTGGTTCCGTATATGTGGTCCTGTAGAAGGTGCAGTTTCCCTCCGGAGGTCCAGTGGTGATGTGGAGAAATCCGGTTTTCCACTGGATTCCAGTGGAGAAAGGGGCTCCCCTAGTGTCCCAAAACCTCTGTTTTTATCTTGGTAAGAAATGTGGGCTCTTTCCCCTGGCTGGAGCAACTTCCAATGGGATGAAATAATTTTATCAGTCACACAGTGGGACTCAATGGGCCATTAGCAGAAAATGACTTGCTGGAGGAAGGATGGGTTGTGAAAAGATAAAGAACAATGCCCCACCTGGTTTCAATGGATGGCCCATTAGCAGAATATCTGCTGTTGAGATAAGGATCACTGCCCCCATCCTCAACAGATGGTGATAGAATAGATGTCTTTTATCACACTCTGGATTGTAACCGAAGACAGTTGCCGACACCCAGACGTGCGGCTTATAATCAGGTGTGGCTTATATATCGACAAACATTAAAAAGTTGCCGACACCTGGAAGTGCGCCTTATAATCAGGTGCAGCTTATAATAATGAAATTACTTTGTGCTGTAGTTTACCTGTTCTTAGTTTCCTTTTTGCTACCTCATGGAAAAACTTCAGCACATTTTGGACTGATAATCTTATAAACTGCAAATCCATCCTGTCATCTGTGCCTCCATTGAGAAGGGAGGATCTGGAAGTGGTCCTGGATGTCAGTGAAGTCTACAAATCCATGATAGCAATGCCAAGACTGCAAGCAAGATAACTAGCTACTGCCACTAAAAGAGAAGATAAAGCAGCTAAAGGTGTCCAGTGACCTGGATTGCCCAGTTCATCTCAGCCAAAAAAACCCTGAGTGTTCTTTGGTCAGTATCTTTCAGCATCAAAACAGCAAGACAAAAGTAATGACTGATTTTATTTCAGATTTTCATGCTACAGGTTTTTCCCATTTTCATTTTTCACCTTCGCTTTTCAAAAGTGGTAAACTGCTTCAGTTTCTAATATTTAGAAAGATATTATCCAAGATGTCCTCTGTGTAGTTTGTCACAAATAATAGTTATTGTTTACATGTACACAACCCATGCCAACCCCCAGCTCTGCACTGAAGTTTTACTGACACTTTGAGCAATTCTTTTCAGATATACCTGACCTCTCCAACAGTTTGAGATATAAAAAATATATATAGACAATATTCAACTAAACCTATATTTCATGCATTGCTACAGTTTTTACAGCACTTACATGCCTCAGGTACACCTGGATTCTTACATATTAATGAACTATTAGCCAACAAACTGAAAACATCTGTCCATTAAACAACAAACCAAAACAAGACACTAACTAAGCTATCCAAGAGGCTACAGGCAATCAGAAATAAATTGGGCCAATATTCAAGGTTTCTCTGCCTGATGCTGATGCTGAGTTCCATTATCATTATGCTACCTTTATGCCATAGTCTGAAACTAATTAGCCTACCAGGTCTGAAGAAAGGGATTATTGGTTCCACAGGGACATAATTTTTGTTTGAGTTCTGAGAGGATCATAACCCAGGAGTTTATGGACCCAGGGCTAAGATACGTGTGAAGGACACAGAATGCTAAAATCATAACAGTGGTCTAAATAAGACTGAACATTAAATCAAAACTAAATTATAACATCTCAAGTGAGATCATCAGTGTTTGACCATATGTATGTCTCTGTCTCCATTATAAAGATGTAAGTATCTTTAAAATGTCTTGGCTTGATACAGATGGCAGTAAGGATTTTTTCCACTTTAATTTACAGGTATTTGTCAAATGGGAAAATTGATCTCGTTCATGTTTAGCACTACATTCTGCCAAAATAATTCATGAAATCTCCAAATTCTATTGTGGTACAAAAAATTATAATAGCAACAATAATACTAACAATGAATTGTATTTTTTCATGCACAGAAACAGGATAATTCTTTCTTGCTTTTAACACATTTCCAAATTTAATGTTCATTGTAAGTGTAAAAATCTTCACATATTTATTCTAGTATCAAAGTCTATTCAGAAATAATTTCAAAATCATATAGATGCCTATGTCAGCCATCTACAAGTTAACTGTAACTTTTTCTTTAGATGTACAAACTAATATCAATCTTTGCTATATGACTGCAAAATTTATTTTCTTTTGCTTTCAGAGTAATTTTTTTTCTTTTTCATAAAAAGCAGGCTGGATACTGAATAGGAACAATTAATTCAAAATATAAAAATGAGGAGAAGAACTAGAGACCAGTCAGTTTCACCTCAGTGGCCAGCAAGGTTATGGAGCAGATCCTCCTGGAAACTGTGCTAAGAGATATGGAAAATAAGGAAGTGATTAGTGATAGTCAAAAGAACATCAGTAGGGGCAAGTCGTGTCTCACACGTTGTGACCTTCTACAATGTGGTTACACCACTTGTGCACAGGGCAAGCACAACTGACGTTATCTACCTGGATTGCGCAAATCATTTGACGTGATCCTGCATGACATCTTTGTCCTTAGACTGGAGTGACATAGACTTTATGGATGGATGATTTTGTAGATAAGGAATTGGCTGGATGGTTGAGTTGTGGCCAGTGGAGATAAGTGATGAGTGGCATTCCTTAGGAGTTGGTATTGAGACTTGTGCTGCTTAATATCGTTGTCAGCAACATGGACTGTGGGATTGAGTGCACTCTAAGCAAGTTTGCCAGCACCAAAATGTGTGGTTCAGTTGACATGCTGAAGGGAAAGCGTTACACACAAAGGGACCTTGACAGGCTTGGGAGGTGGGTCTGTGCAGACCTCAGGAAGTTCCACAAGTCCAAGTGCAAAGTCCTGCAGCTGGGTCAGGGCAACCCCAAGCACAAATATGAGCTGGGCAGAGAATAGATTGAGAGTGGACCTGAGGAAAAGGACTTGGGGGTTGGCTTGGAACAGCAATGTGAGCTTGTTCCTTTTAACCCAAATTATTCTGTGATTCTGTGATAATATGAGTAAGTGAAAAATATTTTTTTTCTAATATGTTTCTAATACCAGTGTGGAAAAAGAGTATATTGGAATTTGCTTTATTTAATCTTAGACATAATTTCTTCCTTCATTCTTCACCTACTTTAAGAATATACTGATGAGACAGATTTAGGAACTTTTCCACATATTCTCCCTATGCTACCTTACCCATCAGTTACTGGAGACGATAAAAATTTTATTCTGTGAGATGGATGAGGGCAGGAGTAATTTGGTCATTGAAACTCTTCTTTTTTATTCATGCTTTTTCTCTCTCCTTATCTTACTTATTACGAGTGATTTTGACACGAGATAATGAATCCATTCCTGCTGCATTATTAATTTCGAATTACATATTAAGCAACAGTTCTTCTGAAGGAAGAAGAGCATATAATTCTTACTAGTGGGTTGCATTAATTCTTATTATGTATATGCTTAAAAATAGATAGACTTTATCAGCTCCAGTATGATATGATATGCTTGCACATACTCCTTGCATATAGCTCCTGTTGTTAGAGAAATCTTCAGGTAATAATCATGCTTCAGCAGTTACCATAAACTTTTCTGTATCACTCTAGATTGCTGCCCTAGCAATTCAGTTTAATAATTTATATTTGACATAAATTAGAGCAATCTAGTAAAGATCAATAACCAAAGTTGGGTAAAAATTATACATTTTAAAATATGCCCTCTCTTAAAGTCTGCTTTTGGCTACAGGGAGTCACTAATTCTTATAACTTTTCTAAGCCTTTTATTTTTTAAGATGTCCATTAATTTATTTAACAACAACAAAATGTGACTGCAGTCTGCATTGTATGCCTCAAAAAAATTACTGAAAAGTTTATTAGATAAATTTATGACTTTCTCACAGATAAGACTGATAAATGGATCTTAAAAAACAAATAAATTCAAAAGCTGAAAAGAATAGCAGATAAAAAAAAGGTCATTTCATTTGACTTCTCTCAGCAGAAAAACAACCTGTAATGTTTGCTTGAAACAACCTGTAAAGTTTGCTTGAAGCACTTCATTACAACTATCTTTGAAACACAGAAGAGTGTAAATGCATAGATTAGCTTCGTTACTACCCCCCAAGCCCCTTCACTCCAATTTAAAGATTTTAAAAGGTGTTTAAAATGCGCAAGAACATAATTTTTCACTTTGATAGGCTGGCAGTATTCTCCTAGAAATCAAAACATGACAGCTAAATCTTCTGGGAGTAGAGTTTTCCCTCTTAGAAACACGCGGTGATGGAGAAGTACACCAGCAATTGTTTGTGTGGACCACAGGGTTTACCCTTAGGATAATATAGAGGAGACATGTGAGACAAGTACTGACATCTCACTTGGTTATGTGATACTCAGATGTGCAGAGAATTCTGACCCTCTTCTGTAAGAGCCGTATAATTTTCATACCTTCTCCCCTTACCACCAAACTTTTCCTCATACTCCTCCCATTCAATTGCAAGTTGCCTTCCCCAGTGCATTTCTTTTGCAACTCTTCAAAGAGACAGATTTGTCACAAACAAGATGTTCCTCTGCTCTTTTGAAGACCCTCAACTGTACATTTACTCCTTAAATCACTGACAGCAATAAAAATAATTCCAACTTAATATTCTTCATAGCATTAAAGTCAATGGGATTAAATGTGAGTGTTTATTAGTTCACTGTTTTGCAGCCTAAACTTCATTTTTTTGTGTGTTTCTTTTTAGTCTCTGTTGCAATATTTTATTTTTTTTTTTTTGTGGTGATGGGGGGGTGATATTCTATTTGATTTGAATATGTTTGTTTCTTTCTTTTGTAGTTCTAATTTTGTTTCCTTTTTCCAAGGAACAGTAAATAATTGCTTCTAAGGGATATTAACAGCATGAGATTTCTGCAGGGTCAAAATTCCAGACCCAAGCAGTTAGGATGTGGGGTTTCAACACCATGAAATTGAATCGATTTAGCCCACCATATTTAATAGAAGAGACCTGTAAAGTTTAGCAGACCTCTTGCTTCCATATCAAAAATTGACATCTTTAGACTTCGTTATCAGCTGAAAGTGATTTTCCTCTTTTTACTTCTTCTTTACTTTCTTCACCTCTTCTTTACTTCTTCTTTACTTTCTTTACCTCTTCTTTACTTCTTGGAGTCCTAAGAAGACACTATTGAATGAATTACTAAATATTCTTAATTACTAATTCCCTGTGGAGATAGTAGTAGATGCTTCCCTGTCTGTGATGTAATAAAATGTTACATTGTATATCTCAAAGGTTTTTGGATTATGTAGGGATATTATGGACCATTAAGCTAATTTAAACCAACCCAGGTATAAGTATATACAAATGGTGGTAAACAGCATGATGCCTTTATTTATGTTAGCTGCTAGAGTACATTCAGATGAGGAAAATGGGAAAATTTTGAAATGTATACCAAAATTAATTAATTTTCCAATATAATTCTGTGGTTAATACATGGTTAGTTTATGTTGGTTTTTCTTCTCAGAATAAACAGTGTAAGGAGAGAAAAAAATATTGCCCAAAAGGAGGATTTAGGATTTTCAGTTTACAGTTTTATATTACCAACCCTGAGCTTCTCTCCGATAATTTAAATCAGATCAAGATATAGGAGACTGGGGTGGCACAATCTCATAAATCATCTCTCATTTATATTAACAACCAGGGTTTTTTTCTTATATAATTAATGTTTATAATAATAGACATTTTACAGCTGATGGGTCAAAATGAGTAAACTCCTAGCAGCTATGGCACACTATTTTAAGCACAGAAACACAATAAAATTATAATTCAAGACTGGTTGTAAGTAGTTATTCCATTAATAACTTTTAGAACAGGTGGTGGTTAACAAATTATATACTACCTCAGAAGAAGATAAATTATTTTTTAAACTGCCACCATGCAGTTCTGAAAAGTTGCTAATTCATGTTGGATTTATTTCATTAATGTTCAAAAAATTCTCTAAAGCCATAAGCGAATACACAAAGCAAACCCATTAGCTAATATATATATATATAGTGCAATTCGTCATGATCAGATGTATACTACATAAACTCACACATTCTACAGAATTTTTCTGGATGGTTATGCGATAAAGTCACTGCTTAAAGAAAATATACACAACAAATTAGCAAAGTTTTGCAAGAATATCATAGAAATCTCTGAGTTTAAGTACATTTCTGTTTCTCTTGTTGCATGCATAAATTCATCCTGGTCACTTCTGATTACTATAATGGAGTTTTTAGTTTTCTGACTTTTGTCACTGCAGCCTTCCACTCGGTCCAGACAGTCTCTGTCTGGGAAACACATTATTCCTTCTTTTGACAGCTGTCATTGGCTGATGTATCCAATTTCTCACTGAGTGCATTTTTAGTATCTTTAGTTAGGAAAACCTTGTTGGCATTTACAAAGTCATCCTGAGCTCAAGATTGCTTAGAATTTAGTAAAAATAAGTGTTCATTCACAGCAGCCAACAAAAATCACTATGCTGTTTACTTGTTTTAATAAATGCTACAGTTGAAGAAATAAAAGTAAGGTAATACAAAGACAGAATTGTCAAAAGTCCCCAATTCCTCTGTCCATCAGACCACTTTTGTATATTTGATATTATCATGACAGGATTTTTTTTTTCTGCATTATTTGTTTCTGTGGTTACATCTCAAGTGAGAACTCCTGTATTTTAGCATCTAGATTATATATATAATGCTTTTGAAGTACTTCAGAGGGTCTGAACAGTTTAAATTCTACTGAACATGATTCTTTTTTGCTAGAAGATATACAATGGCCACTATTTTTCATGCATGTCAATATCTCTGAAGATGGATTTGTCTTTTTTTTTAATACTAGGTATCAATCCTTGGACTTGAGTGTTCAGTTAATAACTATTTGACTCAAGGAAAAAAACAAAGTCTGTCTTTACTGGTTCAGACACAATTACACACTCTAGTTGTTTGACCCTTTGCAGCTGAGGGTTGCATAGTTCTGTTATTAGTGCTAGCTGTGACACTCATAAACATTCAGAGGGATGTTTTGTTCAGCTCTTCTGGATGAAAAACTAATCCCTTTCCTTATAGGACTGTTTTCAGGCAGCTCAGCTATCTCTGAGCTGAACTGCTATACATGTGTAGAAATGCTGGCATAAGGGAGGGACAAATGTATTCACTGTGACTGGAACAAATGTAAGTGTTGAAGCAGGACCCAGGGAACTCTGATTAGGTTTGGCTGAAGATGGTAAAGCATATCCTCATAATGTATCTGCCAGTATGAAGCACCTACTCTAGTAAATCTTGCTTTCTCTATTAGTTTGTGCGTTTCCTAAATGTTTAATGAAAAGCTGAGCAAAATACATTTTGATCTCTAATAAACCTTATTTGAGATTTACACCATTTAAAGCTGTCAATGTGCTTGTTGTGACTGATTATTTACTGCCTTTCTTTTAAGGGTACTGCATGCAGTACAAAGCAGTTCACTTGTAGAGAAAAATCAAAGCGCTTGCCCTACAGAGATTTTATTATTTTAATTTTAATCCTTCCTAAATGCAGAATGAATAGACAAAAATAAAGTCTGTGATTTGCATCCAAGAATCCAACAGAATATTTACTGACAGCTTGATCCTCTAGTAGATTTAGTGACTAGAGTTAGAAATTTAGTCATCAGTCTTGTTGACTGGATCTTTCTGACAGTCAGGTTCATCACTCAAGGCTATAATGTCTGAACATTAGGGGTGTTGGGACCTTTTTGTTAGCCTTTTACCTTGCTTGTTTGAACGTATAGGTAAATCTTGTCTCAACACATGAAATAATTTTTGAGATCATTTTTGGAACAAAAAAAAACCCTAAAAACCTTAAAGTGTACAGGAACAAGCAGTGTAAATGTCTGCATGATTAAAAATGACTGATTGTGTCTTCAAAATTTTGGTTGGAGTTTTGGGGTTTTTTTTGGTAAAGAAAGAATACATAAAGAAAGGACAGGATCATAAAGAGACTGAACAAAATAGCAAATACAGTAGGGCTAACACCAGAAAGAGACACCAGTAACTTCACTGGATAGAGATGCAACAGAGGTCAGGGACCTCATGAGTGAATTCAGGTTTTTCGAACTAACTCTGGACATATTTCTCACCCCCCTATTTTTTCAAAGTTTAAGTCCTGGAATAAAACTTAGACTAAGGGTATAACATTTACAATTTCCTGTCATTGCTACCAGTTTCCCTAAGGGATTCTGAACAAGACCATCATCTGTCAGTCTCAGTTCATATTCTCTAAATCAGGCACCCTTACATAGCACTTCTCACCAGCAGCATCATAAAATATTGTAAGACGCATAATAAATATTCCAGAAAGAGCAACTAAATTCAGAAATACCAGCACAGACATCTGAAATAATTTGGGAGTGTATCAAATAACAAATTTGCAGAGTTATTTAGCCAGTATAAGATACTGTCCTCCCCACACATGAACTATGACTATTGTCTTTTGGTAAAAATAATTCAAAACATGTTCTGGAATTCTGCTGCTCATTCCAAAAAAAAAAAAAAAACCAAAAGAGCCATTCCCCATCTGCAGACTGTGTCTGATTCCTTACTACAATTTATATGTGATATTTTAATAAAATTTTGGGGCTTTTATGCCCATTAAAGTCGCCAGTTTTTTGTAAGCTTTTGTTTGAAAATTTTTCCAGAAATGACACCCTAGAGTCAACAGTGCCTGAGAGATACAGTTGAATACTATACTCACTGTTGAATACTATTCAATATATGATTGAAATAATCAGCTATGTATGAAAAGTGCATGTAAAAGACAAAGGAAAGTGAATGAATAGAAAAAAGGAAAATAGTATGAACAGATATAGAGGTCATGTCAGGAAAAGAATCAAGGGTTAGTCAGGAAAAAGTCTGCACAGATTGAAGAATTAGAAGAACTGAAGAAGAATTGACATGTCCTAGTGAGTACCAGCAGAGATGAAACAGTCATGGTGAAAGGGGGTTTGTGTGTACAGACCAAACATAGCCCCATGTTGTAATCCACTTGATCCCAGACAGGAACTCAATGTATTCTGACAATGATATCTCTGTGTCCATCATTCTGATATTTGAACAACCAAAGAGAATAGTCAAGTACAAACATTTTTTACTCAACAGAAAATTGGGCCTACTATGATTAATCTTCTAATGTATTTAAATTTCATTAAAATATGATGTCAGTTTAGCAGGCAGACTAGGAATTGAGTGGAAAGCTAGACATGCAATTCAGTCAAGCACTGTCTTTAAGCTGAGTGTTATTAATTACTCCTAGTGATCATTACACACCTTTACTTTGGCATGAATTCACTCTTAACTCCTCCAATTCCTATTAAGACTTTTCATAAGTCATTCTATTGGCCCAGAAGTTTTATTTGCATTTTACATTTAGATTATGACTTTTCTTCTTCTTTTTTTTTCTTTTTTTTTTTTATTTCCTGGATGGGAGGCATGAAGGGTGGGCTGTTGGGGCAGAATGACGTACCTGCACAAAGTAATTAAAGTACTTTCTTGAATTTTCTAGGGCCTATATGTTTGATATTCACAAGTAGAGTAGTTGTCAAGTGTGCAATATTTCTCCTTCTTAAGATCAAAGTAGTAGCATTCAGAAACACACATGATGAAGTTATTTCGATGAAACACATATTCATAAATGTAAGCCGAGCATTGCAATATCCAGAACAAGCAATTCTGGCCACAAAAGGTGACATAATTTAACCTTCACAAGCACTGATTATAAATAATTACATATATAGGTGTTAATAGTACAGTTTGCTATTCATTTTAAATCATTAATCTGAACTAGAGAGGGAGATTCTAAAGAAGTTGCAAAAAAAATCTATCATTGAACTGCTTAATATAAGGGAAACTTCTTCCTCCTTATTCTGTCACAACCAACAAATTGTATTTATAACATAAATAAGAGATCGGTGTAACATTTTTGTCTAAGTTAAGCCTAATCTCTTAGTTTCATGAATTTGGAAAAAATGAAAAGTGTTGCAAACAGTGAGTTTGAAGAACACTGTGTCATATTTAGATCCTGGTATGTGCATCTTCTGTTTTCACTATTTTCATTGTTAGTTTATATGTTTAATTATTATTGTGCCATATCGAAACTGAACTGAATCAGCAGGGGGAGCTTTAAGACCCATGAGCCAAAATTGCATTTTTGTTCAGCCACTAAACACTTAATATGCCTGAGGGCTTCAGTGTTAAACATATTGCTCTGCTCAATGAATAGTGGCACAGAGATTTCTACAAATGTGAGTTTGTTTCCAAAGCACTTGTAGGGTGCCTATAATCACCTTGTCCTTTGTAACATTGATTTTTAATATATATGACTAGACCAGGATATTTTATAACCCAAATGAAAAGCTCCTGGAAGCAAATAGCACAATGTACTGAAAGTGTATAGTTTATATATCCAGAAATAGAAAATCATTTGTTTAAACAAACTCAAGCTGAGCAAAGTAATTGATGGCTTCTTTACCCCCTGAAGTGCCATGAAATGAGTGTGCCCTTATATAGTAATTAAAATGTGCCAACAACTATTTTATTGTCTCCAATGGAATTGTCAAGCATTGTTCCAAAAACAAACCAGAGGCAAAGCTGCTAAACATGGTATTATCTGCCATTGTAGTGTGTTGGCTTGTATTAAAAAAGACTAACTGTCACATCATACATATGTCTCTATTAATAGTGACGTTCCTGAGAATCTCCATTCCTTTTTTAAAACTTAAGCAAAAAGCAGCTTGTTTCTTTTTCTTAAAAAAAATATTCTGCTATATTATTCTTCTTTAAACCTATGAGATGCAAAAGAGCCAGAATCTTTGTATTCTGTGCACAATGTTTTATTTATTAAAAAGGAAAATTATTACCCAAATTTAAATCAGCCTTCTGGTTCAATCCTGTTTTGAAAAGAAAGGTTTAGGTACTAGAATAAAGGAAAAAAATATGTTAGATCACTTAGGTGATAATTCTCTTTCTTTTTTCTTTCCTATGAAATATCAATTATATTTTAATTAGATGTCTGGATTGAAAAATTATCATATTCTTCAAAAACCGATTTTGTTTCCCTGCATTGTTTCCAAGTGAAATTATTTTGTCTATATTACATTTGTTCCACAACACCAACAATCCAATTACAGTCATATACAGATGAGGTTTTATGTCACATTTTTAAATCTTAAGCCTATTGCAGTCCAATGGAACATCCACTCTTGCTTGTGATGTGAGTGACCCATGTCACTGTGTTGTAGCTAAATACAGGTAAGTACTAAAAAAGGATACTGAAACTCTTGTTACTCCACTTTCACCTGACATATCCTTAGAGTTCTGGGAACTCAGCAATAAAGTCATGAGAAATCACTTGGAGCTAAAATCTGAAATCTATTTTGGGAGCCTGTTAAGTAACTTAATACACACAATGAAAACAGAATTGAAGCCTGACAGTCTAAAACCAGAAGATTTTTCTAATCAAAACCCTATTGATTCAAACACAACAGAGAGAAGGATTATCTTACTGCAGTTTAATTATATTGCAGCCTCATTAACTTTTTATAATTATATATATCTAAGCACAATTCAGCCAGTGTGAGCCAAGCTTGTTTTAATAAACATTCTCTCAGGAAAGCTAACAAATAATTTGCCTTTATGCCACCCTGCAGCAATCCTGCCTCACTGAGGCTGAAGACAGGGAATGGGAGGCTGCCTTTCTAACTGCTTGTGACAAAATTCTTGGCTTCCCCTATTCTTTATTCCCATTTCATTTTAATTGGGGTGTACAAATTTTTCTAAGGTATTTGGTAGATGTTCATAAAGTTGAAACAATGTGAAAGTGTAGTCATACATATGTGTGGGTCTCTCAGTCCTACATTTGTGACACTTGTGGGGGAAGAAACTTCCCCCATTTCTTTGCGTCATTTTGTATCTAAAATAGCTCTTAATAATCAGGAATGAGGAACTGAAATAATTTTGAAAGCAAGCCTAATTCACAACAGAATTTGTCTTTTTCACCCTTTGGAAGAACACAACCAATACACGAAGTAACAGCAGCTCTGTTATCACAGCTGCCTTTCCCATCTCTGCCTAAACGAATGTATAACAGTTTCCATATAAGATACTTAGGAAAAAAAGATAAAAAGCTAAATTAAACTATGGCAATTGTCATTTTGCTAAATGGTTTTCTGAGATGTGAGATTTTTCACCTTCCCTTTGTCCTTTCTGAGTGACTGTTTGCTGCAGCACCAAGTCCCAGCTCTTGCAAGCGGCACTAACATAGCCAGCACACCCAGCACATGTAGTCTTAGCCCAAGGGTAGCAAAAACCTTCCCTTTAACTTTTCTTCTGCAATATATCTCAACACAACCTGCTGTTACATTTCAATTTAATTTTTAATTTCATTTCTAACTGCTACCCTTAGCAGTTTTCTGAAGTTTCCAAAAATAACTGACAACCAAAACTTTCCTAGTGCCTTCCTTTCTTTTTCCACACTTCTTTTTTCTCTTTGTTACTTTTCTCTTTGTCTACTTTCTGTTTATTTCAGAAGTGTTAGTGTTAGTCGTCCAAGAGTTCTTTTTACTGCTTACTATTTCTGTAGTGAGTGTAAGTGGTGGGTGGCAGAGAGGAGGCTGCTGGTGCGCTATGTGCTTCAGGGCAGCCTCCTCGAGGAGAGGCCAGAGATTCCCCTGGTTCCAGCATTTTCCAGCCAGCCCAGCAAACCCACAGAAAGGTGCAGCTGAGCCCCTCAGCTGTGCTGGTGAGACCTCTGTAAATACCTGTTTAAGAAAGGCCAAAAAGAGAAAGAAGGGAATGCAACAGAGGCAACACCTCAGAGAAGAAGGAGAGGGAGGAGGTGCTCCAGGAGCCTGAGCAGGTAGTGTCCCCACAGTCCTTGATGAAGACCATGGTAAAGAAAGCTTCTGCCACTGCAGTCCAAGGAGGATTATGCTGGAGCAGACCTTCATTTTGTGGCAGGTGCCACACTGGGACAGATAGATGTGCCCTAAAGGAAGCTGCAGACCATGGGAAGCTCATGTGATTTTGCAGGTACAGGAGCCTGAGGAGGACCTGTGCTAAACCAGTCTGTTTCTGATGGACTGTGAAAAAAGCTCACACTGGAGACGTTCTTGATGGACTGAATCCCATGGGAGGGACCCTTAAATGCAGCAGGAAAAGAGTGTGAGAAGGATGAGCAGCAGTAACAAAGATTAATTTTTATGAACTGGCTACAAACCGAATTCCCCATCCCCCTGCAACGTTTGGGAGGAAGGAGGTAGAAGACACAGGAGTGACGTTCAGTCTGGGAAGAAGGGAGTGAGGGGGAAATATGTTTTTGGTTTTGTCTTTTGCTTCTCACCAATCAAATCTGGTTTTAATTGGCAATAAATTAGACCAATCTCCCCATAGTTTACTCTTTAGCTTGACTCACAATCTTCTCCATCTTGTTTTTTCCTCTGTGCAGTTGAGGAAAAGGAGAAACAATGGGGTGGGTAACTGGCAGCCTGTCAAGGTCAGCCCACTACATACACTGTTGTGATTCTGTATCTAAAAGTGCAGAGGGAAAAAAGTATTTAAGAGCCTGATATTACTACATCTATTCTGTGTCTTGGAGTGACTGCTATTACAATGCACACTGCTCTTGTTTCCAGGAGCAAAGGTGTAAGCAAGAAATAGTACCACTGGCAAAAGATTGTTTATGCTGTTGCTGTGGTTTTCTCATTTTCTGTATTTCTTTTTAACGTGTTCTTATGTGTTGACTTCCAGGAGAACCTGGTCAGACTTCTGAAAAAAAAGTGACTGGTATCACACACCTAATTCTTTGCTTTCTTGTTTTTAATTTAAGCAAAAATTGCATGGCTTAAAATCTCTCATTACTATGAAAGATAAAGAATTTACTAATTTTGAAAAAAAATATTTGAAGCATTTGGAACACTGAAAATTGTGAATTTAATTAATTCATTAATTAAATTAATTAATACATAGTTATTGAATCAGTCTTTTTGCAGCCTTCTTTCTTAAAGGAAAGTTTCCTGAACACCTGACTGAATTTATTTAGATTTAAAAAAATTATAAAAAGGGAAAAATTAAACATGAAAATATTTTGTTATTGTGCTGAGTGCAACATACAATCACTAGAAATAAAATAATTCTAAAAAATACACTAGAAATTAGATAAATCCAGAACAGAGTGGGAAAAGCAAAAATCCTTGATTATCTGCATTATGAATAAACTAGTCAAAGCTACACTGAAAGTCATCTAGAAGACATGTGCTTCAGTATGATAGTGAAAATTAATTTCTCTAAGATACAGTAAAATGGAATTAGTATGATTATATGCTAGAATACAGCATCTCCCACATTTGTTCCTAAAACCAGTATAGTTAATGCAATGCCATGCCAACTCTGATGAACCGTGCTGCACCTGGTGCTGGAGTTAGCACAGTCTGTGCTGGCTTAAATACCACTGTGCTTCTCTACATCGCACTTTTTTTTTCTTTCTTTTTTTTCTGTACTAAGCAAGTTTAACTACTTCAAGAACAAAGACAGCAGAAAATAGAGTTATATGTGCATAAAAATGTGCAGGTCATTTATCTGATTAAAAAGATAATAGCAAAGAAATTAAAAATTATCTTCTTGGAGATAGTAATTGTAAGAATGCAAAATGTCCACCTTTTGAGCCAGTTTACTTTCCATTATTATGGTGTAGGGTTGAATCCGGGGATGCGTACAGATCCATTTACACTCTGGCTCAAGCCTGATTCAGAAAATCACTTGGATAAAATCCTTGAACCAAAGCAAGAAGTCCTGTAATCCCAGGTCTGAAGTTCTCCAGAGGCCTCAGGGTCAGGCTGCGGAGTACTTTATTTTGGATCAGCATGAATGAATTGAGTTTAAATTTCTGAATTTTCTTTACTGGATTTTTTTTCCCAAGGTTAGCTGAAACTGACAGAGTCCCCCTGCACCTCCAAAAATAAAATGTATTGTTTTAGTAAAATAATGATTTCTAGGTTACAATGAATTTGATATTACATGCAAAAGACCAGTAATATTAATGAAATACCTTTCTACAGTAGAACTAACACACTCTGAACTACAAATTAACACCACAGACAAATTTAAAAAAATTAAAAAAGACTCAGAACTCATAGACTCCAAGAAAAGTTTTGTTTGGAATATAATTTGAAACACATTACTTGAGTTTAAACTTAAAATCAAGTGCTATATATCAGTCCTTTCTCTCAGGATTAGCTGAACAATATGCAGGTCAGAAGCACATTTAAATATGCTGCTTAAAAGTGCTTCTGGAGCATGTGAGCAGAAAAGTTTGATTTATCTGCATTTATCTGCATTTGATTCATCTGCCATCAGAAGAGAAAAATGGACCCATCCCTATGACACTTCAGTGATAATGGTAGGACTCTCTTCTGATGGTCTTCACTTGCTGCATTAGATATGAATCAGTGACAACTGTAAATGAACTTTTGTTCTACAGATAGAAACTCTGTTGGCCCATTTATCTTACCTGAATCTTTGAGGGTTCATACCACTTCATAGTCCATATGCACTAGAAACTGTCTGCATATAAATCAATGTTTCTTCATAAAGAACAGAAGAATTTTATTTCCAGACGAAACTCAGGTTGAAAGACTAAGTATTTTTTCTTTCTTCTCCTGCTTAGTATGAGGTAAGACATCTGAATATAGTCTGGAGTGTATAAAACACCTCTATAGTAAGAAAGAAAAATTCTGCTACTCATGGTTAAAATACTGATTAAAAGTCTGTACATGAATGCTGTTTGTTTTTTTGTGATGCTACAGATTTTGCCCACTAAACACAATAATGAAAATAAGAGGAAAAAAAAGCCCATTTCATACTATAGAAATGACTGAATAGTGCTAGTGTCTGACATCTTGAACAGTCCTTTATGAAAAGACATTTTTACTATTTTGATAGTAAAGCATATGAAAGCAGATGTTTCTCAGTATGTGGACCGCATTTATTATACTCATGAACCTTTAATCCTAACTATGTCAACAAACAACAGGGATATTTAAAAAATAAACATTTGCTTTCCATAATGAATCGATAACCCAACATATAAATGTTAAAACATCTTCCAGACTGACAGCAGATGTGAAGGTCTCATGCTCATAAGGATAAGTATTAGATTATTCTCTGAGATGTTTTTCTTTTGCGCACAAGGAAATTTTTTTTTTATTACCTACAGGGAACAAAGAGTGAAAATTAAGGACATGAATGCAAAAATGCTGAAGAATATCCATATTATGGTAAAAAGTACAAAGGCCTTTTATGGTTAATAAAACAACAGTCAGTGAGACAGTCAGACTCCCTTTCTTAATACAAATGGCAGAAGCTGAAAAACCTGCTGGAGACGGGGGACAGAGGCAGAGTTGTATATAGTTCTGGGAAGATCCAAGAGAAACGCTCTAAGTGAAAGGATGGTGGAGTGAGGTGGTGCTCAGTCACCAGCTGGGGTTAAGCAACTGCAACAGCCAAATTACTCTGTACTGCTTTTGAAATGGTATTAAACTGTTTCAGTGACAAAGCAGAAAATAGCGTACATGGAAAATGAACAATGGAAAAGCATGGGGCTGTAAAAATATCCTTTGGCGTGGCTGATGTGGTTCCATGAATGGCACTGTTCAATTGCTGCATCACTGAAAAACAGGGAATTCACAAAATACTTTTGTGACTGTTAATATGTTTCAAAATTCTGCATCTTGGAAACTTAGAATATTGTGATACTGTATGTTCCATTGATCTAAAATGTGTTAAAAATTTCTGTTAAAACACAAGCACAATATGGTTGCTGTGTAGAGCTTTCTTATGCAGCTTCATTGATTCTTTTGTCAGTTGAATAGTTTGTTTGAAGATAAGCTTGCTTACATTTGTGTTCTTTATTATCCAACAATTATATTTATTTCATTGTTTTGTTGTTATTTAATGTGAATTTATGTTCCTGTATGTATTACCCCATTCAAAATACAAGAATAGGAACAAATTATCTGATTGATTTCAAGGACTTGAATCAGGTCTGTTCCTTGTATTTATTTAAGTATTTTTTAACAATAGTTCAGAAAAAAAAAAAAAATGTATTTTTGCATTAATCTCCTTCAATTTTTTTGGAGACAATACAGAAACTTTCCTTATGCAATTAAATGGAAACAAAGACTATCAAAAAGAAAAGTCTGACCCTCACCTTTGCAACGAATGACTTCCCAATAACCAAGCAAGGTCTTCCATTTTTCAGAGCTGAAAGTTTGCGTTTTGCCTCTTTTCCAGCCTAGTTAACAAAAGGTAAGGACTATTGATGAAGAAAGATTGGTCATACTAATTCAAGTGTGTCAAAATGCACTTCTTGCAAACAGAATTATTCTGGAAGAGATAAAAGCTATTCTTTTAATTGCTGAATTTTTGTTTCATGTATTTGTACATTTAAGTATAATAATGAAGTCTTTAATAAGATCTGATGCACTGTAGGAAGATAAAATGTTTGCTAAAATGAGACAGAATTAACTCTGATTTTACTGTAAGAGGGAACATCAAATTAGATTTTTGTTTTACTTCCTTTATTTCAGTAGTTATGTACTCTGCTTCACTGATTATCAGATTAGTGTGAAAAGTCATATTTCTTTATTAAAAAGGTTGATTTTCTACAAACACATCATGATGTTGGAAGATTTTCTAGTTTGTGAAAAAGAAGCAGTTGTATGGAACCATACATATTTTCTAAAAGGGTAAGCAAGCCACTCATAAAAATTTAATAATCCATATGTTTTAATCTAAAGAAGTAAAAGGAGATTTGGACAACCCACATTTATCCTTTTTATCTCATAGGATGTTTTTTTCTCTGAATGTGTGAATTAAAAAAAAAAAACCTACTAAATTTTTTAAGCATATCCAAATTGATCAAAATATAATTTGGTCAAACTTCAGGGAAGTCCATAATACAATTTCATAAAAAGATATTTGCACATATATATAATGCATAGCAGGGAAAATACAAGACATTTTTATTAATGCAAGTTACTTTATCATGAAATTTGAGAAGTGCAAATAAATGGATTTGTCAAAAAGGGAATACTGCACTGATCTCAAATGTAGATAATAATTGATATGAATTAGAGGGAATATTTTGGAACAAGGATTTTTGCTATGGTTACACAGATACACATATACTTTAATGAAAATTCACATACCAACAAGATCCTGCTTACAATGTGAATACTGCAGAGCAAATTTTCATAAAAATGGTAGTTATGCCAGGAGTAATGCACCTGAATGAGAGGGATACTGTAAAAGTTTTTTTAATAGAATTTCTTTTTTAATCATAAAATTGCAGATCAAAATTAAGCTTTTAAAGCTGTATTGCAAACTAATGTGACTGATACATAGATGAGAAGAATAATATAAAAGTCACACTGTGTATTTCTTTTCTGTGCAAGGTACTACAAACAGAATCACCAAGGCAGGGTGATATACTTTTTAGTCTCTAATATTGTCTCTAACATCTTAAAACTAAAAACTAATGTTTACAATGTTTGTTATGCAGACAACAACATTAACCTTCTGGCAAAAATCAATACTATGTGGATGAAGTCCAATATGCAGCCAATTCCACATTATTTTCTCCATCAGTTTTTTCTAAAATAACAACCCAAAGATGATGTCATAGGTGCTATTACAAAGCCTTCTTATGAAAGTTCTTCCACACTAGAGAGATTCTACAGACACAAGTAGTTTATTAAAAGCCACTTTATACTAATAAAGTTATCTGAATTTTCTTGAACACCAGAAATCATTATTTCAAAATTTGCACATCCTCAGTTCATGTTGTAGCTAAAATGCTGAAAGATCAATTGACATAGAAAGGTTACTTGTTTGCTTGCTTTTTAAACCCAGAAGTGTCAAGTATTAAGCAGAAAGAATCAGGGAATGGAAAAGTAAAAACAAGGAATTGCAACAATTATGGAAGTGACTACAAGGAACTGTCAGAATATGATTCCTGGATATCAAAAAGGGTGCTACTGACCTTTTGTTCCCTTCTCACCCATGAAATTAATTGTGTTCCCTTTATGTCAGGATTAATGATCACAAGGATGTGCAGGGCATGAATTCAGTCTAATAATCTTACTTATCTCTTTTCCTCCAATTAGCTTTTAGCAGAATCATCGAACTTCATGTTTACCATATGATTCAATAATTATTAGTTTATACACAGAAAGGGACATGTGAAAATCTGTGCCATATCTTTAAATGGATTAAAATTAATTCTGAAAATTCACCTGCAGGATTTTCTTCCTCTTAAAAGAATTTACTAATTAAAACCAGTTAGTTGAGTAGTCAAGTCATCTGTGGAACCCATTTTAAATGTCATCTTCTCTGATGGTTTATATTACATTTCAGCTCAATACAAATAATAATGGGACATATTAAAAAGAGCTGACATACTTCCAAGTTCTTCTTGGAAGATAAAGCTTTTGATGACAGAAATGGATCTTCTCCACATACCAAACTAATGGAAGAGAAATTAATAAGTGTGTGAGAAGATTGAGTGAAAGAAGGAAAACTGTTGTCAAAAATACCAGAGACTAATAACAGTTTGGATTCGAGATGATCTGTAAAAATGTATACGTAATAAAAAACTCTATCCAAACAAGGAGCATAATTCAGAAAGACAGGCAAACTTTAACTCTGAGGAATCTGCTTGAGCTCATAGATTTTTTTCATTGCAATAGAATAAATAAAAGTTATCATATTATCTGTTTAGACTGGATCCTAATTGATTCAGACATTCAAATATTTCACATTTGTTCCAGGTGTTTAGATTAAGGTCTGAGCACAAAGCTGCCTACATTTTAGCAACATTTTTCCCTAGTGGTTTCATGTGTTGTGTATCCATTGGGCCAATTCTTCCCAGGAAAAAAGAAAAAAAAAGTTCTTCAGAAAACTGAGCTCATTATTTTGTTAAAATGTGGAGTTTCCATAGTTCGAAAGTTCTCATTGAGTCTGTCAAGCACTTTATAGGAGCATGCTGAAAGCTTCAGAGAATCTAATGAACCATCACCAAAAGATATAATATGCAATTATTTTGGTTACTGGTATTTGATCTTTCCACTGTTTAGAAGCTCATCATCTACTGAATTGTGCATATATTTAAAAAGGTCATGTTTATTGGCTTCATGGTGTTAAAGAAGCAGTTCACATAAAATTACAGGAATGTTTCTAAGGTTGATACAACTTTAACTAAACATTCCTTTTCTCACCGTAGGAAACATTATTGATAATTATTAATATTGAGCCTTTTTTAATTTTTATTTTTATATTTTCTGTTTTCTATGCTAACATTTGGAGACTGACTGCTATATTCCTTCATTTGGGACAGATGGTAGGGTTTGCTCATAGCTTTAAATAAGAGGTGATGCAGATTCATATCTCTACACTAGAGAGGCGTTAAGTTAAAGTATGCAAGATAACATGAAAATGATTTCTATATTAGGCAACATAATTCTCCATGAGATGGGGAATAGGAAAACCATTGCATAATTAACCCAGGTTTGACTTCACTGGCTTTGTAACTACTGTCTCAGAGTCAAGTTTGTGAGGTTTCAGACAGAAAGATGCAGAAAGCAATAGCAAGTTGCTGAGTTTGTGCTGGAGATATGAATACTGGTGAATACCCCTCTGCTGTGGTAAGGAGAAAAATCTTGGCTGGTCTCTAGTTTCATCTGAAATTCCTAAGGATCTCTCAGCTATCCATGCTGAATATTTAAGCTCTGTGGGGTTATTTAGGGATATTTAGGAAGCATAGTAGTCCAGGTTAAAAACAGAAGCTGTGTGCAGCATAGATTTCCAATCAGATGGACTACACTATGAGCAAACAGTGTTTGTGGCAAATGCCTCCCAAACTGGACTAGGTGGTATATAGCACTGCTAGGAAAATTTTATGTCAGTATTTGTTGCTGGCTAGGTTTCTGTACATGGCAAAGCCTCTAGTTTATATTTCTTTTACTTATTTTTTAATTGTGACTTTGAGAATAGAAAATACAAATTATGTTTTCACACATAGTTGTTGGTGTTTTTGTAAGATAAACACACATCACTCTTTAAATTAAATTGATCAATATTGATATTGTATGGAGAGATTAGCAGTCCATAGGGAAAGTGATTCTCTACGTACCATAGGGCAACAATAAGAAACATATAGAAATAGATTTTGGAGCAAACTGTAGAAACTTGGTCAATTTCATGGTTTGCTTTTTGAAGAAAATTAAATATGAATCATAAATCATCAAATGGCCATAACGGGCCAGAGCAAAGGTCCATTTAGCTAAGTGTTCTGTGGCTACCAGTGAGTGTTTGGTGCTTGCAAAAAGTGTGTGAAAGAGAACAAACTTAGAAATGTCTTGTGTAGTACAGCTTCTCTGCCTGAGGCAATCAACAGATTAGGAAAATCGAACTGTGGCGTGTAGTGTTAGGGCTATATACCTCTCTTAAGCTTTATACGTGTGTTTTTGTGCAAGTCATAGCATTCATTCACATTTTTCACCCCTCTTGTCCTTCCAACTTATTCTTTTAAAAAGTGCATTTGTACAAGGACCTAACACAATATAGTCTTAATCTTAGTGGGGGGTCTGCACATGTCACTGTGATTTAGTCAAATCACTTCAGTACTAGTTCAAGATCTACTTTTATTTATTTTGTAGAAAGCACACAGAAATGTACATTTAAAATTGCTAGCAAAGCAGATCAAAATTATCAGTGGCTACTTAAGAGTATTTTTTCCTATGAAAATAAATACACATAATTCTGCACAATTTGTCAAGATTTCTTTCAGTTCAGATTTAAGTGGCCCTTGCACACGCTCTCAAATCACATAACTAGCAAAAACTGCAAGAAGTATTTTGCAACTTCTGTGGGTGTTACTTGAATGGATGCCACTCCATGTTATTTTCTAATAAAAAAACTCCAAGGTTAGAACAAGCATAAAATATTACACATGAAGTCAGAAAAGAAATGACATCCTGTGTTGTAAAGATGAAATTAAGACATTTCATTGCAAGGTATGATTGAGACCTAGAGTCAATTGTGATAGGAAATTTGGATTACCTAAGACACTAAATAGCTATTCAGCTCAGTAACACTTCTTTCTGAAGCTGACTAATGCTGCAGTGTAACATGCTAAAAGAGATGTGTATCCCTAAAAATTTAAAATCTTCATATTAATAATGCATTAAGAATGCTGCAGGCTGAACCATTCTTTGATGGCACAGCTCATATAGATCATTTACAGGCAATCTGAAGAATACTTACGTCTGAAGAACAGAAGTAAAACCCTTTTCTTCTGTCTGATTCAATTAAAAAAACCCCCAAAAAATCCAAAAAACAAACAACAACAAAAAAGACTGTCACAGAAAGACTTTTTTTATTATTCTCCTGGAATTATTTGCCAAATTTAAGTATTATTTCTGCAGGATTGGAATGGGTGTGCTGTCCTTAAAATTTTCTCAGCACTGTATCTTGACACTAATCTCAGTATATTTTAAAGGAAGGAGTCCAATTCAGAAATAGGTAATGACACTGATTTTGTCCTAATACTCAAAGATGTTAAACTGTTGAATGGTATAAAAGTTGACTTAGGCCTAACCAATTAATTGTTTTGAAGATGCCAGTAAGTTTGAAACGGAGCAGGAAGAAAGAAAGAAAGAAAGAAAGGAATTTTGGTATGGTGTGGTGAGTTACAATGTGATATTCTAGCAATTTTTTGTTACCTCTGTATTAATTTTCTATTTGTGTGTGGTGTTTCCATAAATTGGTGAGGCATGAAAAGGCCTATTTCCTACCAATTAAAGAAGATATGACATTATTGTGGTTTGCATCTGAGCGATATTTATGTACATTTATCAGCATTAGATCTAAATGAACAAAAATTCATAACAATGGAAGGAATAGTAATACTAATATTTTTGTTGAATGTGTTGTGCAGATTCTCTCTAAGAAGGAGAGAAACTTTAAAACTTTGAAACTAAATTCTATTAATTTACATTAAATGATTCAATTAGTATACAGGACTTGCTATAACAGGTTCTTTTAAAAATGAAGGTGGTCTGGTAAAGCTTTGTTTTTTCCTCTTGAGATTGTCCTAGTTCTTCATAATTGTCCTAGTTCTTCAATATACCATATTTTGATATACTAGGATGATTATGCAGATCTCTCCATCCTACTACTTGAACACCTCCCACATGAATGGAGCAAATCAAAATTGTGATGTTCATTTTACATCAACCCTATTTCATTATTAGACTTTCCCTTTTTGGCATCAATAATAAAATATTTTGATCAGAGAATGCAATAACAAATTCTCAATAGAGAATGCTTGCCAGAATTATAGAACTACATAAGTTTATTATATAATTTAACTTCTAAATTTATAACCCTTAGGGGAGGAAAACTTCTTTTAAATGAAGGAAACTAAATCTCTTTACATATCATTAACGTTCTTGCAACTGTTTAGAGATATATACTTAATACTGAAAAATAATTTTTATTACCTTCTTTTACTTTCTTATAACTACCCCAAACATTCATGTCTCTGACTGGCATATTCTTGACTTGACTTCTTCTGCTTGAAAGTAAACTTTGTTAAGATGAGTTTTTGAATAAAAGCTCTTCAGGTGTTTTGGTTTTTTTTTTCTTTTTTTAAAATATTTCTACGTATGTATGTATGTGTGGTGAGCTAGAAAGTTCGTTCAGAAGACATCGTTATGCACGAGGAGTTAGGCCCCGCCCTCTCCATGGCGTTAGCCAATCACAGCTGTACCAAAGTTACTTAAGCCCGTGTTTGCCGAGAAATAAACGCATTTCACCGTCAACTGTATCAGTGTAGCGAGTGATTTGTCCAGCGACTGGGATTGTAAAAGTGTATGTGTGTGTGTGTTCGCCGTGGCCCACTCTAACCAGGTCGCCACTTGCCTTCGTTTCTCCCCCAACGAAGGCAACATAGTGGTGCCGAAACCCGGGATCGCCCCCAGGTGTTCGGGTGAGGGAATAGCCCCTGATACACGTGGCTGAGGGCGATCGGGTGACGGGAGTCGCGCTGGAAGAGGTGGGCGGTCGAGGCAGCTGGATCTGACCCCAACGGTGAGGATGCTCACGTACCACCAAGAAATGGATGCACTTGGCAAGGTAGTTTCCCAATTGCATAGGCAATGTGGCATCCGATGCAAATCAAGGAATTTTGATTACATAATCATGCAGTTGTTAAAATTGAGGGCGATAGACCGTACCACAGACACCCTGCATTCAGGGTGCTGGAGGGAGTGTACTAACGCCTGCGCTAACAACGTGATTTTCTCCAGCTCTGGTAAACGTTTGGAGAGCTGGAGAGGAGTTGTGAGGACTCTGGAGGGAGCGTGGTTAAAATGGGAAACTTGGAGAGTGGCCCGAGACTGTTTAAAAATCACACCGAAAGTGGAGGTGGCCGCCACTCAGTCTGCGTCTGGTGATCGTGCAGGGTCGAAAACTAACAACTGCTCGCAGCCCCAGTCCCTTATCTCAACCCCCAATCCAGCTACTAATCGGTCGCCAGACTGCAAGAAAGTATGTGAGCCTCAGGGCATCTTTAAAGAGGAGAGCCCTGAAGAAGTTTTTAAAAAAAACCGCTGCTCTACGCGTCACAAGATGACCAAGAGCTTTCTCGCGCCTCACACACGGGCAGTGACGAACATGGGGGGAGGGGCGGACAACGAAAGGGAGGAGAGCCCAAGAGCCAACCAGGGAGCTCACCCCAAGACACTCCCCTCAGAGGAGGAGAACTCCCCCAAAGAAGGACAGAGAAGGAGAGGGGGAAAAGGAAGGCGGAACTCGGACAAGAGTCACCGGTGGCCAGAAACCCCTTATCACTCTATTTCCTCCGACTCGGATAGCGAGCTCGGGTGGGCCGAGCAAACATCGCGGCACGAGCGGTGGGGAAAGCAAAGACACACAAAACAATACATATCCAGTACAGACTCGGAATCCGATTGTGATGGAAGCTATGCACCGGCCGTTCCCATCAAACATACCGCCTTACTCACACCGCGCGCAGACAAAAGGAGTCCACCGGACCCAGGAAGTGAAAGTCCCGGAGCGCCGAAATATTGTTAGCCATTCAGAGAACTTAAGGATGTTGCTTCCTTTAACATTATAGGTTTGAGGAACCAAATTGAGTGAATTAGTTTGGTGAAAAGCATTCCATTGTTGAATTAAAATTGTGTGGTTTTCTAAAATACTTATCCCTTACCACTTTTCAAAATTTAGTAAAGGTTGGGTTTTAAAATATAATAGGAAAAAACATTTTGCCTAGTCTAATATCTCAGCCCTGGCCAGGTGGGAATATTAGCTAAGCAAAGAACATTTGCCATCGAAACCTCCTCAGTCTCTTTCAATTGTGGCCAGATTGGAATTGACTGACAAGGGGAGAAAATTATAAAGATGGGATTGTAAAATATCAGGAATAGTAGTTTTCACCAAACTAAGGGAATTCAAATGCATGTTTTCCTCTGTTGTGGTTTAAAAAAAAACAAAAAACAAAAAACAAACAAACAAAAAAAAAAAAAACAGGGAAAAGAAGGGGGGAGAAAGACAGGAGATTTGCTCCAAGGCATCTGGGCATCAAACCAGCCAGTCACAGAAGAACATCTAGCTCCCATCCACGCAGCAGTCCCTCCATCAGCTTCTTCTTGCGCCAGGACTGCGGGCGCTCCTCCTGGAGGGGCACCGGGTCCCCATCCAGCAGTCCAGGCGGGAGCGCGCCCACACATGCGAGAATTCCTCTGCCAGCGCCCTGGTGCACAGACTCAGCTGCAGGTAACAAGCAAGAGAAGACATGGCAGAAACAGCTGAAGAACATTCTGATATTCCAGCTGTTGTTCCTTTATCGGAGTATGAAGCAGCAGAACAGGAAAAGACGGAAGCCCAATGAGTGAAAGATGCTGAAGCAATGAGAGAACAAACCTCAGAGGAAGAGAGAGCAGAAAAGTTAGAGGAGACCCTGAGGATGGAGTAATGATCTGAAGGCCTGGTACATGCAGTTGCTGTTACTGTTGTGGAAGAAGAAAGGTTGGTGAGCAGCATTGAGGAGAGATCACCATCATGGATATCTGCTGCTCTGACAGAGTACATTGAGCAGGCAAGAGAAGAGGAAGAGAAAGAAATTCAGAAAGCAGCCGAACTGGGTGTTACTGTGGAGGATGCACTGCTAAGACAGTGCCAAAGATTAGAAAGAATATAAGTGATGACACCACAGCAAGTGAACTGGAGCTAACCTCTAAAGCAGTGACTGCTCTGGAGACAACAGAAGCTTCCTGTGCTAAAGAAATGATGGAAGCTAGTTGTAACGGGCAGAGAGTACACGGCAGTAAAAAATTGATTATGTCATCAAGTGGTGCCCATTAAAATCCATAAAGCCCATGCTGTCTAACAAAACCAATGAAACTAACGAGATCTCTGAGTTTCTTTTGACAGGTTCGCTGCCGTGATCCATCTCATCAGCCTCGTGTTCCATCTTCATGCTTCAGTGTCCTGTTGTTGCCAAACTTGCTTCATCAGCCAAGTGAACAACTCGAAGACAAGTTCCAACGTCACGGCCAAATGCTCCGACAATGAAACCAGTTCAATTCCCCTGTTTACCCAACAACCCTGTTTACCACCCATGTGTTCACCCTAGTGGGACTAGTTGCAGTTGTTGTACCCGTGTTAATGTTCGGTTCCCTTTTCATTGTTAACCTGGATAAGTTATAACCAAGTTGCGATTGCATTTAGACGTTTAAAATAGTTCATGTGTTGTTACTAATATGTTTCACGAGTTGTTACTAACATCAGTTTAGCACAGCTGCGAAGGCTTAATCAGTCATGGAGAGGGGGGAAATGTGGTGAGCTAGAAAGTTCGTTCAGAAGACATCGTTATGCACGAGGAGTTAGGCCCCGCCCTCTCCATGGCGTTAGCCAATCACAGCTGTACCAAAGTTACTTAAGCCCGTGTTTGCCGAGAAATAAACGCATTTCACCGTCAACTGTATCAGTGTAGCGAGTGATTTGTCCAGCGGCTGGGATTGTAAAAGTGTATGTGTGTGTGTTCGCTGTGGCCCACTCTAACCAGGTCGCCACTTGCCTTCGTTTCTCCCCCAACGAAGGCAACAGTATGTATGTATGTATGTATGTATGTATGTATGTATGTATGTATGTATGTATGTATGTATGTATTACTTTCAGGAATGTCAGACAAAATCCCCACCCTTGTCTTCACAAAAAATCCTGACTTTGTTTACCAAGTGGAAGCAAAAAATTGGTGTTGGTATATGAGGTTCAGAATGTAATTACCTGGAATGTAAAACACAGATTTTCCTTACATTATTACATGATAATCAACAAAGAAGTAGAAATTCAGAACAAGAATGCTTTTAAAACTAGAACCTGTTTTTAGCTACTCTATTCAATGAAAATGCTTTTTGGCATGGGGCTTTTTAATTTAAAATTTTAATATATTTACTGTTTTGCAGCATTTAGACATGACATTAGTTCTGCATGTCAATTTAGAGGCAAGAACTCCCTGTGAGCACAATCTCAGTCCATCCTATGGCTGCACAATTGTTTAGTAGAACACTCTTCCATGTCTGTTTCTGAATACTATTCCCTGTCTGGTTTGGTTTCTGATGTTCGTATTTGACCTTTAATATCGTATCTCCGTTATGCTTTAAAAATGGAATGTAATATCTATTGTGTCTGACCATTGATTCAGTTCAGGTTTGACAGCTCCACTTATGAGACAGCAAGATTTTAAATCACACTGTTTTATAGTTTAGCCTAACCAGTCTGACAAGGCGAGAACCGAGAGAGAGAGGCAAAACTGAGTTCTACTATTCCTGACTTCTGATCATTTTGAAAGTTAATACTCACTCATTCCAGTCTTAAAAAGATATTTGACATTTCCAGGTCATTCCCAGTCTCTACTGGTTAGAATATAGTAACATAGTTTGAAAAATAATCTTGAAAAATAATCTTGGAAACAGCATATGCAAAATTCTTAGTAATATGAATATTCAATGGGATGTTATAGGAAAAACAACTTCAAAAAATACGGTTCATAAAGACTGGACAGAGAAAATGAAAGATTTATCACTAATGTCCCTTTCATATGTGATTTTTTTTCTGATTAAGTAAAATTTATTCCTGCACAGGAGCATTTGGAATTACAATTGGAATTATATTTGGACAGATTTTGTTGGATCAGAATGCACTATTTAGTCAAGAAACAATTAAGCCACATTATTTATGAGAAATGGTATTCAAAGTAATCCATCTTATTTATCTGGACTCCATTATACAAGGTAATGGGAGAAGAATACAATACTTTGAAAATTATAAAACAAAACAATAAAAAAAATGTAATAAATGACATCATTATTTTAAAAGTTCAATTGCATTTGATTACTATTTTAAGAAATTTCTGACTCAAACCTATGATGTTACTTGTTCACTGTCCTGTCTTTTTTTTTTTTTTTTCCATCTTGGAGAGTAGCCACAAAATCAACAGATGTTGCATCCCGCAGATGACAGCATAGAAACCTTCTGAACATGTGTTAGAAGGAGTAGGCAGTGAGAGAAGAGACAGTGGAGAAGTCCTAAATTTCATCTTCAACTGAGAAACAAAACTTTTCCATTGGCTTCATACCCCTTCTGAGGAACTTAAGTGGTGTGCAAAGACTGACCCCTTATTTCCATGGCTACACCCTTCCTGAGAAAGCAGAAAGCATCTGCCAGAGGAGGAGATGTTGCAATTATACCTACTAAACACAGTTTCCATGTGAAAAACATTTTATGAGGGGACTAAAGGGCTTAAATGACATGGAAGAAGGTTAAGTGATTCATTAGAAGAGTTTCTAGCAATCTAAGGCACTAAGATTACATGCAGATGGTGTTATGAACTGTAAGTTGTTGGCTTACATACCCTTCAGATAAACAACTTAAACATCAAGTTCATTCAATTCTGTGCAGTATAAATAAGATTAATAATGAGTTATAGTTGTTGAAAGTAAGGTTGGCAAGAACAGCTCTGTCTTTTAAGTTTATGGTATTTTTCATCTATTAATTGTCAAAATGCTAATTTTTATTAATAGTTTGCTTTACTTACTGAATTGCAAAATTATACATATTACTTTTATCATTTTTCCAAGTATTTCAAAACATCTGGAGGGCTGTATAGACACTGTGATATCGCCATGTTATTTGACATTGCCCTATAACACCTGAGAAAAAAGTTTTATGTAGATGAACTGTAAAGGAAAAATTCAGGAACAACTGATTTTTCATTCTCCTATTGTTATTTTAGGGGTCCTGAAGAAACTGCTTTGCTTAAATTCCTATAAAAATAGATCCTTATGATCTCTGTCTCACAGGAACACTGAAAGCTATTTCAGTCATGCCTTCAAGGCTTTTTGAAATAGCAAATTATTGCAGGTTTTGTGATGTCACAATGTCCTGCCATTTCAAGTGGAATGCTTAATGAAGTGTTTAACAACAAGGGACAATATTTCTAATAACAAATTTTAAGCCTAACTCTTGCAATATCAGTTGTAAAACACCTCAGATTTTGAGTAATTCAGCTGTTTTATTAATCATGTCCTGAAGTAATGTCCAAGTTTTTCAGCTTTTGAACTTCCTTTAAAACTCCAGGTAATACTATTTAAGAATAGTATTAGCTTGAGTCTGTTACAAATGTTAGTGGGAGTTTCAGCATCAGATTAACAAAAGATTCTTTAAATAGATAGTATGTGTATGATATTATTTGCCATATTTTTTGTACTTTTAAGTAATTTTAAATACTAAAATCATCGCATGTAAAAGTAAACAGGGTCCTATCTTTATTGCCAAGGGTTTTGGGGGGATTGAAGTGTGGAGGGTGTCTGCAAACAATTTTTTTTAATTTGTGCCCACTGCCTAACTTCTTTTAGTGCCTTCATTTCAGAAGCAGGATAGCTGTCCAATTCTAATGCATGTAATACTCACAAGTCTAGTCCATCACTGGATACAGTTCTCAGTTTTCTTCCTTTACCTCTTTGGATCCTCTGCTGAGATGAGGTGAGTCGAGTTTCTCAGATTAAAAGGTCAAGCTTTTGAACTATTGAGGTATGAGATTCCAGATCTCTGAAGCTTCCTAAGAAAGAGACAACTTGTCTGAAGTGATAGAAGGTGATTAATGTTTGGCAGTGCAGAAAAATGTCTCTTCATGTCTCCTCATCAAACTGGCCAGTTTTTTCTCTCTTCCCATAAGTATTGAAAGAGAAGTTCTCTTTCTGTGGAATGTACTGAGGCAAGGACTTTTCTTACTGTGGTTACCTAAATAGCTGGATGCTCCTTTGGCCAAATTGCTTTATTGATAAAATGTATTTTTTGAATTTGCTCCAAAGTACTTGCCTATACAGAAAATAATATGTCTTTTAAAATGCTTGCATCATTTTTTTTTATTGTTTGTTTATGTATGGAGTTGTTTGGGTTTTTTTTCTTTTGGGAAGTGGTTAATTCTTGCCTTCTACATTCTAAGGTTTCTCAGTTTTTACAAAGAACTCTTGGATGAAAATTAGAATTCAATAAAGGCAAGCTGCACATTTAAAATCGAATAGCATTCTGTTCAGGAAAGACTTTGAGAAGCACTACTTGACTTTAAAGCATTGAATTACACACCACCTCCTTGGGATTCTTAGTTCTAATATTATTATTTGCATTTATATTAAAGAAGTGCCTAGCAGTCCAAAGTAAGCACAAGTTTGCTGTATATTGCACCTTCTAGATAAACAGCAGGAAGCAGACTGTATTCAAACAACTTAAAAAGTAAACAGGAAAGACACATTAACAGAAGTACATTTTGAAAAGCATTTTGTTCCAAGTCTTACAGGCAGAAATGTGGAAATAAGGTGGTCTTTGATTTAAATCTTTGGTGAAGTATTTTGATTAGTCCTTAAAAAAACTGCCTCATTCTACTTAGAATCTGCACCTGAGAATCTTGCCTCAAAGGCAAACAACTGCTTCATTTCATTCAAAATTTGAAAAGGAGCAGTCTTTGATTTTGAAACATGGTCACATTAATCTGTTACTAATATGTAAGAACAAATTACATTTAAGGGAGTTCTCAGACGAAGGGGTCTCCATGTGTGTAAATGTCAATATATGTTTGTGAGAGAAAGGACATAGAAATGTAATTACACTGGAGGACAGAGCTCTGTGCTTTAATTCCTGATAATTGGGAGAGTATGCAAATATTCTGGTGAGTTGAATGTAAAGGAATTAATTTAACCCCTGATTGCAACCATGCATAAAAGGTGCCATCTTCTCCTCTTGTAATTTAAATGATAGCCATAGTAATGGTTCGATTTTTGCACAGAAAAATAGATCTGTCTGAATACCAGCATTCTAGATAAATGTGATTTGATTAAATTTCTCAAAATTTAGGCAAAAAATTATCTTTCTTCTAGAATCTATTTGGGCTTAGAAATGAGAATAATAATAATTAGACAGTAAATAACACTAATGGAAGAGAGGGTTTTTTTTTCTTTGTTTTTTGATTTTTTTATATTAAGCCATTTAAGTCACAAACACAAGTTCTATGATCTTCCACAAAGTTTTTCAGGATCAGTCTTGTGATAAAATATCTGGACTGAAATTTAGTTGCTTAATCTTAAATTTTTAGTGACACTTGAGATGCCACTATCTGAGACATCTACACTTTATTTTTATCTGAGGCATCCACAAAATCTATGACACAGGAACCACGAGATGTCTCACCTAGAGGACATTTTTGTGATTTTTAGGACACCAGACTGGCTGATTAACATGCCCATCTATTTACATCTATTTACATGCCTAATATATGTATTAAATCCCCAATTCTTACTTTGTCTTTTGAATTTTATCATTTGGACTGTCCTAAAGTCTAAGGCCAAACACAAGTCCTATGCAAAGCACTTGAAAATCAAAACTTCACTTTTTGAATGCTGCTCAGAGAGTTTTAGCATCAGGCAGGTTTTCTTGCTTTTCATTTTTTCTTGATTTTTTGGCTACATGGGTGGCAGAAAATTCTTTTTTTTTTTTTTTTAATGGCAAAACTGACTAAGAAACAGTTAAATGTCATATTTTAAAAAAAGGGA
This sequence comes from Catharus ustulatus, assembly GCF_009819885.2. NCBI lineage: Eukaryota > Metazoa > Chordata > Aves > Passeriformes > Turdidae > Catharus > Catharus ustulatus. The sequence goes on along the minus strand of NC_046225.1, from coordinate 55,911,428 downwards.
AAAGTTATAAACAAATTTATTATTTATTGCTATTTTACATTTGGCAGCGACAAAGAGGAGGAGCTATTGCTCCTATTTAAATCATTACAAATATATAACAATAAAATTGTTTATACTTACTTCAGAATCTCACTGAAAAGTCTGTTTTTATGAAACTCCATTTCATAAATCCTGAGTTTTGCAGTTAACATTGCTACTAATTGCAAATTGATCAAAAAAGACTATTTATCAGAAGAAGGGAAGGGAAGAAACCAAACAAAAAAACCCTGAAGCCCAATTGTCATTAGTTGTCACTACCGAGCATTGCTTCTCTGGAGTTCCTCCACATGTCAGTGCACATTAACATGATGCAATTGAATATAAAATGCTGATATATATATTTAGGGCCTAAACAGTGAAAGTTTTGTTTTCTCTGAGGCAAATTATCTTGGTGTACATTGGATCTATTGAACAGAAAAACATTAAATTGTCTACAGACTCTTTTTATTAGGTCTGCAGTAATTAATTAAGCACAGATGTCTCACCAGAAGATGAAATGGAATGTATTCAGGGAAGAAAGGAAGAGGATAAAGAATAATGAGTTCCTGAAATACAATACATCAAATGAAGAGAATAATGTAAATTAGGGCCTAATCACATTCTGCATTGCACAGATGCTCTGGGGGAGTATGTGGACCTTCAAGGCAAGTTGTGCATCTAGTATTCAAATCTGCACAATACTGCTCTGCAGATGCTCCACAGCCTCTAAGGAGTGCACATTCAGCTAATTCGGGCACATTATATGTAGTAAGAGGTACAACATGTGCAGGCTGGAAGCACTCAGGATTTTTCACTTTTCTGAGTTGATAAGAATTTCCCGGTGACTTCAGAGGAGGAAGACCTACAGTGTGTTAAAGGAATATTTGTACATCCATTTCTTCTAACTGTGCCACCTTATTTCTTTGACTGTTGGAAGCCATACAGTAGGTCAGTGCTAATCAGACTACACCTTTACCACTGACTTCATAATGGACATGCAGAACATGCAACCAGCTGATACCTGCTCGGCTCTGAATCTTCTTCACAGTCCTACCTGTTGCAGAATTCATAACAGAAGAACTTATATATAAAAATAAGCTTTCTCATTCACCTTTAATGGATCAAGGTTGAATTCTGAATATTATACTGACAAATGTTTGGGTTTTTTTTTTTTATGTCAGAGAAGTTATAAATTCAACATGCTTCTAGTTATCGTTAGGATTAAATAAAGTCTAGTGAAAGATTGTTAGTAAAATGAAATTGGAGAAGGATTCCAAACCAATTATGACCTCCATCAGAGCATATAGCAGTTACAGAGATATTTCTTTCTGCCATATGAGCACAGAGCTAGAAATGGTGGACACTGCATATTGTATCCCTAAGGACTGATTAAGAGTCTAATTATGTATGCTACAGCTCTATAATTCTGATAAGAGTGTTTCTGATAGACTGCTACCAGAAATACAGTGAGTAGCTGTAAACAGAACACTACTCATCACTTTCTATGTAGTTAGGGGTTTTGGTTTCAGTTTTGGAGGGAACACTACTCATTTGTGATTGCACATTTTTGGTTCTTATCAGAAAATGTGGGGTTTTATTCAATTTTGTACTGTAGATCTAAAGAAAGAGTCATCCTTATGTACGTAAAGTTTCATATATGGCTTTAGATAAACATGCAAAGTAACTAAAGTGTTTCATTTTAAGTGTTTTATAGATTTACAAAATTTGAATCAAAAATATCAATTAATTTGGTGATTAGGCAAATATTTGATTATAACCACTTTAATTTTAATCACCTTTTGTTCAAGGAAATTCTAACATAGAAATAAGAAGTTTGAATATGTAAGTTTCCCTCAAAATAGCAGCAGCAGCAGTAATGTCAGGGAAAATAAGAGATTCTACATGAAGTACTGTTTGTTCCTGTAGTTACTGTTTTTACTGGACCAATTCTCACATCACAGTCTAGCTGATTATTTGAGTTTGCTTATCTACCAGGCTTCCTCAGCCAAAGGTACAAAGCATTGAAAGTCTGTAACTGAAGTTACTGGTGGGAGTGATACCAATTATAATATCTGTAAGAAACTAGTAGACCAACCATGGTCTTAAAAATAATGAAACTGATATTACAAAGAGAATTCTCAGTGGCAGTTTTGTACTTACTTTTTAGTTCTGACATTGTTAAAATAAGTGGTATTTTGTCTGTAAACCAAAAAGCAGTATCAACATGTCATTATTTGCAAACAGTTTATCCAATGCATACATTATTGTGGTGAATTTGAAAATATTAATTAGCTTGCAAAACTTAGCATATGAAGAAATTTCCTTTTTTAAAATCTCCCACACTTCAAAAAAAATTACTGAAATGTGAAACAAGTAGATAAATACATTTTTATAAATAGAATTTTAAATGGAAACAAGAGCTATATATGTGCAAATAATAAATGACTACAGAGTATATTATGCTGTAAATAATAAATGCAAAATCTGTAAATTCCATGTTGCACTGAAAACAGCGCATTTATGGCAAGGTCTACCCTATGTAAGTTGCATACAATATTTTAGAAAAATTAACCTGCTCTTAAAAATGTTGCCTCTGCTTCCAAGAAGTTGCTCAGCATGTAACTGAGAACAAAAATATATTATGTTGAAACTTGACCTGTTTAAAAACCAAAAACTTCCTCATTGGAAAATGAAATTTCACTACTCATTTTTGATCCAAACACTATTTAGATTTAGAAAATAATCAGAGTAATCTCAAAAAGGAGAATGATTTTGCAATTAATAAATGTAAATAGGCTTTTTTTCCTCCATTTTGGTCTAAAAGTAAAGTTATTAGGACTTTTGAATTTTAGCCACTATAGTTGCAAAAGGGTAAAAAATGCAGAAGAAAAACTGTTAGTTAATAAACTGTACTTTATTATTGGATGAGAGAGGAGTGGAAGGAGCAATAAACAGAACTAAGAACATGAAAAAAGGGGAAGAAATACTCCAGTACTTATGACTGAAGCCGTACTTAGCTCCATGGCTGCGACACAGGTGGTCACATGCACTAAGGACAGAGGTTGTCATGGAAATGTTCTTGATCTCATGGCCTCAATCAACCTACAACACCATTGGAGCATGCATGGCAGGGCAGCACCTCAGGTATGACAGTGTTTCTGTAATATTACCTGCTTTATGATTTGACTTCCCACCTCTAATAGAGCTTTTCCCCATCACCTTGACAGTTCACAGGTTTGTAACTTCAGAATGGGGCTGGAATTGCATATGGGACAATTTTCTTCTGGACAAAGAACAAAGAAGTTCAAAAAAGCCTATATTTTTTTCTTTTTGAATTGCTGACAGAGGTGAAACCACAGAAGAATATTTATTTTTAATTGTATTTCCTGGGAAAATGAGACAACAGTCTCTCCCTATGTGTCTAAGATATGCTCTCATTGTCAAGGTGTTTCAACCATATAGAGGGTAAAGGTCTTAAATAAAGGAAATTTCTACAAGTTGTCTAACAAAAGAAAACTGCTTGAAGAAGATTGAAATGGGTGATCCTTGGGGACAGACAGTTACAGGAATAATTTACGTCCCTTCTGAATCAGAGCAACCAGTTATTATGAACATGCTGGCAAGGGTTCAACATAATCCCCAATGTGACAAACACAACCAAACAAGTAGAATTATATTATTATGTTAAAAAAAAAGATGATTTTGGTCAATAGTTACAGTCCAAATACAGTCTCATTACTGCTCAGCAAGCTTTTGTGTTCCTTGTTTTTATCAGGACAGTAATCTGGATGACAATTTCTTCTTTCTGTGGACATATATACAAGCCCTCCATGTCTGTACTGTCTGTCTTATTAAAACATACATGTGTTTTTGTGATGCTGAGAATGTCATGTCACTCAATATTTTGAGACCACAGTGTGGACACATCTCAGTGCTGAAAGAGTCTGGAATAACTGAATTATTATATATGCCACCTAATCCCATTTTGAACTATGGGAGGGGAGTAAAGCAAGTGAATAAAAAGCCACCAAGTACCCATTGAACCCTTTTTCCCTTACTTACACCAACAATTACATAATCTGCTTCATTGCATTGATACATTTAGCTCATATTTAGCCTTGGTATGCAATTTGATGTAGTTGCCTGATGAGATGAGGATGTTGGTGCTCTTGCCTTAGAGAATCACAAGCAAATGGTTCCAGAGAACATATGCACAGCTGGACTCTGCCTGCTGTGGGGAGGGAGAGACATATAGGGGGACTGGAGAAAGGGGAAGATTATATTCATAAAGGGAAGACTATATAGGTTGTATTCTGTAGGGAAGAAGGGAGAACAGTAATGCAGGGTTGCTTTTATGTGAATACTACAAAAGTAATTATAGATAGCTGTTGATATCTATATAAATGTCTTCAGATTTTATATACTTTAAAGAGCAGATGCAGAAGACCTAGAAGGAGAGAGAGTGACTCAATTTTCTTCATTGTTCTTTTGATCCATTTTGCTAATAAGGCCAGTTCACAGCTGTGTAATCACAGCCCTGGTTTCAACCTTTCTGACTCTGCTAAGTCATACAAATTGATACCACTCCATTCTGTCTCATCAGTGATCTCACAATCAAAGTAGCCAAATTAGTCCTACAGACAACCTCTCTCAATAACAGAAGATATAGACAATGTGGCTGTATGAGCCAATATATAAAGTGGTTTGAAATTAAATTGTATCAAAAATGAACAATGTAAATGAGTTGACATAAGATATCAAAGATACTTTTGATGGATTCTGTTTTGTTACTAAACTTTACATTAGTTTTTGCATTTTCTCCTAATATATGTAATTTTCATTAATTATTTTGATTGAGGTTAAACTAAATTTCTGAGGCAAATTTTTTTCATCTCGAATATTTATACCCAACAGTTATAACAATTTGTTCCTAGTGGTTTTCAAAGTATTTTACAATCATTATTAAATATTGAACTATCACGTTGTTTTAAGGTTGAAACTTTGTTAACAGCAGCAGAATTTTTCAGCATTCATAAATAAAACACAAACCTGGTTCTCATATGCCTTTATTTTATGAATTGTACAACTCAATAAATATTATAGATAAAAATTCACACTAGCTTAACAGAGGCTAAAAGCTGATCTACAGGGTTGTCAGAGTTCTCCTAAGAAACCAATTCACCACCAGCTGCTGATTGCGGGATCTGGAAAATAATGTTACAGGAATATAATGCTGATTACATGGAAGTAATTGATTACATATTACTTTTTAAGTACAGTAAATTCACGAATACAAGCCGCACTGACTATAAGCCACAACTCTGGGTGTTGGCAAATATTTCGGTTTTTGTCCATAGATAAGCCGCACACGAATATAAGCCGCTTTGTCGTTCGCAGCGAGGACCCGCGTGCAATTAGTAACAGAACCGCGGGAGGGCGGGGTTTACTGGCTGAGCTAAGGCTGTGCAGGCTCGGCCCGCTAGGGGCCGCTGACGGGGCCAGGTGGTCCAGCACGGTGCTGCCGCTCGGGGCCGGCCGCCGCTGCCCCTGGGCTCGGTGCTGCCCTGTGGTGGCAGGCAGGGACGGAGCTTCCCCTGCTCCTACGGCAGCAGCGGCGGGCGGGCAAGGAGCTTTCCCGTGCCCGTGGCGCCGGCGGCGGGCAGGGACGGAGTTTCCCCGCTCCTGCCGCGGCGGCGGCGGGCGGGGACAAAGCACCCCGTCGGCTCCCCGAGCCGCGGCAATGGCTGTGCGGGGCTCCCGTCGGCTCCCCGGGCCACAGCAATGGCTTGCGCGGGGCGCCTGTCGGCTCCCCGAGCCGCAGCAATGGCGGCGGGCGCTTCCCCCCCCTCCCCGGGCCGCAGCAATGGCGGCGCGCGCTTCCCCCCCTCCCCGGGCCGCAGCAATGGCGGCGTCGGCTTCCCCCCCCCCTCCCTGGGCCGCAGCAATGGCGGCGCCGGCTTCCCCCCCCCTCCCCGAGCCGCAGCAATGGCGGTGCCGGCTTCCCCCCCCTCCCCGGGCCGCAGCAATGGTGGTGCGGGCTTCCCCCTCCTCCCCGGGCCGCGGTAGGGGCGGCCCGGGTCCCCCCTCTCCTCCCCGGGCCGCGGCAATGGCGGTGCCGGGCCCCCCCCGTCTCTCCCCTGGGCTGTGGCAGAGGAGGAAAGAGAGCTCTCCCGCCTCTCTCCCCGCCCCCCGTGCTGCCTACAGGGAACCAGGCTCCACCCGCGGTGCAACAAAGTAGCAATTTGTAACAATCGCAAAATGCCGACTTTGCAGCTGCTCGGCTCAGCACTCTGGCAGGCACTTCTGAGGTTGTATTAGCCGCTCCTGATTATTAGCCGCATTTCCGGTTTAGGAGCAAAATCTTAGTCAAATTGGTGTGGCTTGTATTCGTGAAATTACTGTACTCTATTCGATACAGCTGCTACTGGACTGGCTACTATGACTTAATACAATGATATTGCCCATCATTTGGACATGGTGAGATTGCCATTAAAAGTAAGTGAGAGTAATTAGGGTTGCATTTTCACTTGAGAAGAGCACAGATAACATCTTAGAATAGCATTAAAAAAAAAAAAATCATTTACTCTATTCTGTGAAATCTCCTGCAACCAGCAATCTGCTTTCCTCACCTTTACTATTCTGGTGCTTTGGAAGAATTTCTGTTAGAAATTTAAGCTATTACTCTATTAGACAAGCATATCTCATTTATTCATGTTTTTTTTTGACTGCTCTAACTTGGACAGTCATTTAAGTTCTTTTTTTTCTCTCAGGACTATCCTTTGTCAATCCCACAGGACTGTGTCTAGCCTTATTGAAGACAGGAGATGTATGATATGACACACTGCACCTTCTCTCCTGTGAAATGCTGTGGACCCTTACACAGAGTGGTTAGCAAATCACAGCTTCCTGAACCATCTCCACTCTTATTAGTTCTTCCATACCCCTTTAATATCAAATTTTGCCTCCCCCAACATGCATTAGTAGATGTCTCTACAAATGTGCAATCCCTGACCTGAGAAAAAAATTTTGTGGGCAGATCGTGTTCCAAATGAACAAAAGATGTCCAGATCTTAATTTATGTGAATGATCACAAAAAGTTATGAATAAAGATTTTCCTCGCCAACTATTTGTTTTTATGAAGTTCCTCACTGAATAAGACAAGTCAGGCATCCTAAAGAACAATTCCATTGAATTTTGCCTTACTGACTTCAAAATGCTTGGTTTCCATCACCCAGACAGATTTCTTTATGCTAATGCAGTACATAAAGAGAAAAGGTCACAATATAATATTAAGACTGAAATGAACAGACCAAACTATGTACCTTCTCTCTGTATAAGCTGGCTCTATATCGTATACAGCTCAAGAGAAGAGTCTTAAAGTTTATTTTATATATATATGTGTGGATTATACAATTCCTCCAAAGCCATCTTCCCCTAGCCCCTGGAACTTGCTATAATAGATAAGGTATCCTAGATACCAAGGTTGAGCCAAATTCCTTAAGAATTTGGTCACTCTCCTAACACTTCAGAAGATAATTGGTTAGAAATTAGGATGTTTAATTGGTCAGTTTACCTTTAGAACTTCTCACTTAGATTGGATGCTGTTCTTTGTATAAACTTTTATTGGTTGTAGTTTGAATCCTCCCTGAACCTATAAATATAGCTGCCTGCCCTTTGTTCTGAGAGATCCCTGCTTCACCACCCTTCGCATGAAATAAAGACTCTTGTGGAAATCGTCAAGTAGGTCTCCGATCTTTCTCAGTTGATGAAATGTGAGTTTTCTGAAAGATAGCTACATGTTAGCACTCTCTGGTCCTGGCAAATACCGTCAGGGACTGAAAAAGAAAACCACATTTTATATCCTTAAAGAAGCTTTTTCTCTGATTCAGTTCAAAAGCAGCAATTCATTAGAATCTCAAAATAGCATTCAGTCTTTTTCCAGAATTTTATCCGAGCTGTTTGTTTTTTATTTCTTCTGTTTGTTTATTTGTTTGGTTTGGTTTTGGTTTAGCTTTGTTGTTTTGGGGTTTTTTCCCTCCAAAAGAATGAATAATCCCATTCTGGAAAAACTATACAGATCAAAAAAATTGGCCCTCACCCCCCTGCCTGGATGTATTTGTCTTTTCCATATGTCCAGCACTCCAGGTGGGAACCTGCCTATACTCAATATGTTCACTAGGAGTATAACATAAGGTGTGTAAATCTGCCTCATATCTGACTGGACTGGTGAAAGGTACATTACAGAATATATTATATAATAATATATTTATATTGCTAATTTTGAGCTTACTGTAGAACATATTTCCAGAATCACTCAGACAACTTTTTAAGGTTACTCTTGCATTGAAAAGAAACACAATTTAACTGCTTAACAAATGAAGCAAAATGGAGTTCCTACCAATAATGGCAATGAGTTTTAAAAAATGAGAAATACAGAAATAAAGATTAAAGCTTTTTGAATATGATGTCTCAGTATTTCTGAAGAAAGGTAAGGAATTTATTCTTACTTGTTAGTCTGCTGAAAGGCTATCTTTGTTAATATAAAGTATCTAGTACAATTTTTCAGTACAGTAAAAACTGGCAATGTCCTCTTTCCCTGGTACTTCATATATCTGTTTATTTTTTGCCAACTGAACTCTTTTAAAAAAACCATTTATCTTAAAAAGACTCAGGAATCATGTAAGTAAATTCAACTTTGGCAAATGGTTAATGTATCCTTTTTAACAAAAAAAGTACTTGAAAAGAAGCTGTTATTGCAACTTACCCAATGCAGAATAGGCCTTCTTTTTTAATAGGCACGTTCATTTTAATATATACAGTTGGACTACATTTTCTTTCAGTCCATTATAAAACATAAATGGTAATAGAAGCTGGTAAGAGAGCATATTTCTTTTTGATGTTAACTACAGATTGGTGGCAAATTCAGCAAATTAAGCAAAACTTTTTCTTGTGACTTCGTCCTAGGTAATGCTATATAAATAAATGTCTGTGATTGTGTTATTTATTTCACATGTTATTCTCCATAAAATATTCAACCAAAGTCTACTATATAATGTGTTATAAAATCATGCCAATAACATAGTTTGTCACAGAACATAAGGGCAGCTAGAGCAAAAAAGCAATGCACAGGTCAAGAGTAAGGCCTTGCACAAAAGATTTAGTTAGTATGAATCCTCTGTTATGTAAAAAAATAATGGAAATCCTATTTTTACAGGACCACTGGGGGGGAAAAAAAAAAAAAGCAAAATAACACCACGACAACAAAAAATGCCTTAGAGAATTATAATAGATTGGTGCTCTTAATGTTTAAGTTCAAAACAAGCCGGTGTCAAAAGCTTCTTAAAGTAGTTGTATTTTTCCAGTTGCAGGAGGCCTCTGCTATATCTACACATATTTGTATTTTCTAAATGCTATTTACTAATAGCAATGTCTGTGGCAGTTACTCAAGAAGTACAGTCTAAATTCCTTGTTGGGACAGGACCGAATCAAAAGATCTTTGGATACTCAAATACACGGCTGTGATTCAAAGTATTTGTTTTGCAGTCATCCAATCCAGTAGCTTTTGGCCAGGGAATTCCCTGAACCCTTGAAATTCTTTGAGGTGCTCATGCCTAGAACAGCTCTTTGGAGCAACTAGAGATGTAGGTCCTGCATGAACCAGAAGAGTGTTTGAACAGTAGTTAGACTCACGTGTTCAAAGGCCTGATCCATTAGAAATGCATACTTGCTGATGATTTGGTAGAGTCCTGTTTGAAATCATAGACCTTAACTATTGCATAGATACTAGCTCAAATCTATAGTCTGGTCTGGAATAAACTGAACAACATAGCCTGTTTAATATCTGTGTGCACGGGTGTGTTGTGATTCCCATAAAATACGAGTAGGAAATGTGCCAGTTAGTTGTGTTTTAATATTTATTTGATACATGCAGTATTACATTCGCAGGATTTCTTTACATACAGGGTTATATCATGTATTCTAGCCACAAGCTGAAGTCACTGAACCTCTTATGATAAGGGGAATGACTATCCTATTTCTTATGGAAGAAGCTTTAGTTTCACCACAGTGCAATGCATTCAAGCAATAGACATTTAACATGAATCTATCTAGCAAAAGGCTACGTATTATCAAAGGGGACTTTCATTTCCAATGCTAGCTTTGACCATAAACTGAAAGTAAACATAATTCATTGTTCCCACAATTATGTCAGTATTCTCAATCTTGCTATTAACAGGGAAAAAAATAAACAGGTAGAGAAAAGCATCAGCAGAACAGGAGAAAGCATTCCAGAAGGAAATGTCATACAGAATTGCAGTACAATAATGAAAGCACTTTGTAAAGTGTATCACCACAGGAACAAGGAAATAGTTTCAATGTTTACGGTGTTTATGTATTGCTGCTTGCACCAAGTGTCCAGCAATGTATTTCTCCAAAGCCGCAGTTTATATGCCCTTTTTCATCTGGTGACAAACTATATGCTTTCTCAGAATTCTGTCTCACTTATGGAGATTTGACATCTGTAGGAGACTTTATAATAGCAACCTGAATAGTTTGCTACAAAATATGCTCTTTTTCCATAAATGAATATAATTTCTTTCAGCTTTAGTTTACTAATTTCCATCTACTTTCACAGATTGCTGGTATTACTGATTAACACTTAAGGCTGAATAAAGTCCACATACAATCTTAAAAATAAAAAAAAAAATGTCACATTATAGATTCAAAGCAACTTAGATTTCCCTCACAAATTTGTGCTTTAGAATTCATTTCCCTTCTTTGGATATATACACAAGGTGAGTATTTAGAACTAAAAGCAGCGTTTTTATTAGAGTATAATCTGAAAAGTTGGTTACATGCTAGACTATGCTGTTCTAATGTTACACTTTCATTGAAAAAATCAGCCTTTTCCTCCATGTTATGCCTCTAACTTTCCTGTGCCCTTATAACAGTCATTTACGTTGTAAAACTGGAACATCTTTTACATTAACTAGTTCCAACTAACACCCTTCTCCTCCCTCTCCCCTCACAATGAACATCATTCTTCTGAGTTGATGAGTTAACCAGTAATGGTATAAAGAAGAGAAAGAAAAGTACTGTCAGAACTAGGGCAAGAGAAAGGAAGGAGGAGGAGTAGAAGGTAAGACACCACTTCTTTGATAGGACACTGACTCAACAATCCCTATCACTTCAGCCTCAAGTTGAAAGATAAAAATTAATCTATAACTCTGTCTTGTTTAATAAGGAAAAAAAAATCTGATTACATTCCTATTTAGTGAATTTTCGTTTATAAATGCACATTAAAATAGCTGTTAACCTCCTACATAGCCTGGAATCCAAAACTGACATGAAACTCTCACAGCTGAAAGAGAAAACACTCCTTTATATCCATCACTGAATTGATCTGTGGATATTCTATTACAGTAATTTCACGAATACAAGCCGCACCATTTTGACTAAGATTTTGCTCCCAAACCAGAAATGCGGTTTATACTCAGGAGCAGTTAATATGTGAATAATTTTCTGACATTTACAACCTCAGAAGTGCCAGGCAGGGTGCCGAGCCGAGCAGTTGCAAGTAATAAGCCGGCATTTCGTGATTGTTGCAAATTGTTACTCTCTTGCGCCACGGGTGGAACCTGGCTGCCTGCAGGTAGCACGGGGGGTGGGGAGAGAGGAGGGAGAGCTCTCTCCTTCCCTCCTCTGCCACAGTCCGGGGGAGAGATGGGGGGGCCCTGTGCCGCCATTGCCGTGGCTCGGGGAGGAGGCGGGGTGCTCCGTCCCCGCCCACCTCCACCGCCACGGGAGTGGGGGGGGCTCCGTCCCTGCCTGCCACCACGGGGCAGCGCCAGGCCAGGGCGAGTGAGCCCAGAGGCGGCGGCCAGCCCCGAGAGGCCCTGCCAAGCGACCCCACTGAGCTGGGCCACCTGACCCCGTCAGCAGCCCCGAGCGGGCCGAGCCTGCACAACCCGAGCTGAGCCAGTAAACCCCACCCTGCCGCGGTTCTGTTACTATTTGGTAACTTTGTTGCACGCGGGTCCTCGCTGCGAACGACAGAGTGGCTTATACTCAGGTGCGGCTTATTTATGGACAAAGAACGAAATATTTGCCAACACCCAGAGATGCAGCGTATACTCAGTGCGGCTTGTATTCGTGAAATTACTGTACACACCTCCATTGCTGTCTGGAGTACAACACCAAAAGTACTATTTGAAAACGACCCAAATATTTTTGGTATTTGAGGTGTCTCCTTATTATAGATTGGGCTAATTTCATATCCAACTTAATCTCTCTGACTATATAGGCATTTTAATTAAGAATCATGAAGTAAAATTCATAATTCCTGTTTTAAAATATGCATACAATAGGTACAGGTTAAAAAATATGCTCCCATGCTAATGCCTAGGATATTTTATAATGAAGAACGACAAAATCCTGCCCTCATAGCTACTGTTTGCTTTTATTTTGGTTCAATTTTTTTAGTTTTGTTTGTTTTTGGTTTTGGGGGGGTTTTTGTTTTGTTTGTTTTTGTTTGTTTTTGTTTTATTTTGTTTTTTGGTTTGGTTTGTATTTTGTTTTTTTGGGTTTTTTTGTTGTTGTTGTTTTGTGCTAATGTAAATTATAGGTGATGAGGATTATCATTTTTATGAACCACTTTCAATGCAAAGAAAGACTACAGTAATTTCACAAATACAAGCCGCAGTAATTAGAAAAAAATTTTGGTGGAAACCCGGAAGTGCGGCTAATATTTGGGTGCGGCTAATCTATGAACAAAAATGTGATATCTGCCCTTACCTAGTATCATGCCAGTCCAGTCCCAAGCCGAAACAGTTTGAAATCCATGGTTTCCCGTTGTTCCGACGATGAACCAATCAGAGAACAGCTTATTGCCTGCCTGTGGATGACGGCGTTACTGAGGGGTGAGTTACCTCGGCGAGTTACCTCGGCAGTTCGATAAAAGTGTGTGATATTTCTCTGTACTTTTTAAAGTGTTTTCAGTCTTGTGCGGCTACGGGGCTGGCTGGGCTCGCAGGGAGAGGGCTGGGGGAACCTCTCTCCCCGCAGGGAGAGGGATGAAGTGGGCGATCGGCTCGCAGGGAGAGGGCTGGGGGAGCCGCTCAGCCCGCAGGGAGAGGGGTAGAACGGCCGATCGGCTCGCAGGGAGAGGGCTGGGGGAGCCGCTCAGCCCGCAGGGAGAGGGGTAGAACGGCCACTCAGCTCACAGGGAGAGGGCTACAACGACCACTCGCTCCGCGGGGCTGCGAGGGCTACAGCGGCCGCTCGGCCACAGGGCCGCGAGGGCTACAACGGCCGCTCCCCCCGTGGGGCTGCGAGGGCCAGAGCAGCCGCTCCTGTGCCAGCACGGAGATGTGGCTCTGCTCGGAGCTCAGCTGCCTGCCCGCGTGGCTGAGCGGCTGTTTAAAGACAACGCAGATCCATTGGGAATGCTCGCAAAATGACCACACTATTGTTCCTGTCTTTTTCGGCTTGTAAATAAAGGGTGTGTCTTTTTTCACTTGGAAACAATGTTTCTGAGGTCGGCAGTAAGCCAGTAAGCCCCGGCGATCCCGCGATTGTGTTACTAAATGACGACTTTGTGAAAGCTCGCAGCGAACTAAAGTGCGGCTAATATTCCGGGTGCGGCTTATTTATTGACAAAGACATCAATGTTGCCAACACACCAGATATGCGACTTATACTCCGTGCGGCTTGTATTCGTGAATTTACTGTAAGTAGATTCCACACATGAGGAAAAGAGTTGGCTGAAAGGAAATATCACCCAGAAAATCACAACTGGATTGAGAGAAAGTATAATATTTAAAACAATAAATTAATGAAGACAGTTTAGATTAATGGAACAAGTATTACACTTGCTATATCCTTCTCTGGGAAATTTTTTGATGAAAAGTAAGATTGCATTGATATATTTCAGTTTATGTTTAATACACAATCACTTATGGTTTTTAAATAAAACAACAAAGCTGTTTTCTGGATTGCTGGACAGGCAAACTTCAGCTATACTAAAAACAACTAGAAATGCAGAATGAGAAATATAGCAATGTCTTCCTATGACCCAACTCCATAATCACTGTTTTGAGTTTGTTGACTTCCAAGTCTGAAAGACATTGATTTTATTTTTCCTTTCCTCAGGGGAAAAAAAAATCCAAATCTTCTAATCAAACAGTTTACTTTGGGAGACATAAGCATTTGCTATTACAGTTTTCACTACTTGTCACTGTCCTATTGTTTTCTCCCCCTCATTTAGAGGTAATCTGGTAATTTGATGAAGGGGTAACATTTTGTACTTTCATATGAGCCCACTACAGTCTATAGAATCATAGAGCCATGGAGTGGCTTGGGTAGGAAGAGATCTTAAAGATCATCAGGTTCCAAGCTCCCAGACATGGACAGGGACACCTTCCACTAGACCAAGTTGCTCAAAGCTCCATCCAATTTGACCTTGAACATTTCTGGTGATTGAGCTTTCACTTCCCTGGACAACTTGTTCCAGTGCCTCACCACCCTCAAGAGTAGTGAAATTTTTCCTTAGTATCTGATCTAAATCTACTCTTTCAATTTGAACCAATTCCCTCTTGTCCTCTCACTACGTACTCTTGTAAATAGTCTTACTTCATCTTTTTGGAAATGCCCCTTCAGGTATGGAAATGGCACCCTTAAGTCTTCTTTTTTCTGGGCTGAACAAACCCAATTCTCAGCATTTCCTCACAGGAGTGGTGGTCAATTCTATGTACTTCTTAACAGTTTTCAAAGTATAATTTTACTGCACTAGTGCAGAGTATTTCCGTTGTAAAGCAGTTGAAATATGCCATATGATCTCATGAACCTGTGGTTTAGTGATCAATTGGTAAGCTCTTGATTAGCAGCTACTGAAGTTTTTAAAAGTCTATCACTTCCCAGAAGTCTTTGACTGGCTTTCCAGGTCCTTGAAGAAAAATGAGAATCTCAAACTAATCAACAGCAATAAATCACTGGGCTTTTTGCTGATTAGGAATCATGTCTTCTACTTTTCAGGTTGGTTGTCAGTTAATATCCTATTTAAACATCTAATGTCTCTCAAGGGGGCTCCTATAAAGTTGTTGAAGGAAAAAATTGGTCAGCTCAGGGAAAAAAAATATGGTAAGAAATCAGTAAAATAATTATATTTTATGCTTACACATGTCTATGACCAAATCAAAATAATTTTACATAGTTTAGAAATACTAATTAATTGAATTACAGTTGCTAATTGAAATGAAAATTATTTATTTTACATTAAAATAGATTTCAGGCTTTTGTGTGGCCAGACACGATGTAATCTAATGAAGTGAATGCAAGTTAAAGCCCCAGACATAACATAGTATTTAAATATGTATGAAAGATTAGGCAAGGCTTTTAAGGATTTCCTGGTATTACTCAAATTCCAGACAGGGACTGACTGCTGAGTTTACTTTATGCAATAAACCTATAGTATTGACAGGCTAACTAAAAAGCGATGTGTTACAAAACAGGTGTTAATCTTTAGCAGAAGATATGGTAGATATGCTTTGTTGTTAATGAATAATGTATTATTAAATGATGCTTTTTCAAATGTCTCTTATTTAAAATATATTAAGGAAATATTTAGATGTAGAGGAACATCTATAAAGAACATTAATATAAATTATATACATAATTATTTTTTATATATTGAAAAGCATAAAAAAGGCATGAGTTTACTTAGACTGTCTATCTATTGTCTATTTAGCTCTGTACTGCTCAGATGCTGAATCCTACATCATATAACACAGTATAAAATGTGACTGTGACCTTCTCTCCTCACTTCCTTCTTAAACAGAGTGCTGTTCTTCTGTGGCTGGCTCTGCCTTTCATCTCAAAGGAAGAAGGGGAACACAATATTCTAAAAGAAAGATGTAATTTGCAGGTGGAAAATATTTGTTATAAAAATATTAAAATATGGCTACATAACATATTTTAAAAATAATGAGGATGAGGATAAGTAGGCAAACAAAGTACAGAATATCATAAAGTTTTATTTTAACTGTTACATAGACATAGTTCAGCTATTACACAGTTAGAATCCAGGAGAGACACTGTTATTCATGATCCTATTCTTTTGATCTTTCACCCTACTTCTGCAGCTCCACTCACTTTATACTAACTTTCCTTAAACTAAAAATAAGAATGAAAAGACAAAACATTCGATAAGCAAATGGATATACTACAACATACTGAGAACATCACAAGGAAAATTATAAACTTAAATGACATACATGTTTTTCTTTAAAACCAAAAATCTTCAGTGTCATTCTTTTAACTTTAAATCATCTGTAAGGATCTGCATCAGACTCTTTCACATCAAGTTGCTCTAAAATTAAAGCTTTCATTGATTAAAATTGAACAAGTTGGTACAAATTCTTAGGAAAAAAAAGTCTCAAATTCAGAAGTTGTAACTATCTAATCATAATAATCTTGTTAGTTCGTTCTTTTTCTTTCATTTATTTTTATTTTCTATTTTTCTATTACCGCTATGATGATGATTATGATTATTACTTATGATAAGTATGCGTGCTGCATTCAATATGCATTTTCAGGTGTTTTTCTTTCTAATTGCATGTGGGCATGGTCTCAGATAATTTTTATTCCATTCTGTCTCTTGTACCATTTTTAAATCTTTGTAAGGAAAACATTACCCTTCTTTGCCCTATTTCCATCAAACATTTTATATTTCCTTGTAATCGGTAAAGTACAGTAATTTCACGATTACAAGCAGCACCTGATTATAAACCACACGTCCGGGTGTCGGCAACGTTTAGGTCTTCGTCCATATATAAGCCGCACTTGATTATAAGCCACACTTTTGTTCGCAGCGAGGATGCTTGCACAACTTTCACAAAGTTGCCAATTAGTAACAGAATCGTGGGATTGCGGAGTTTACTGGCTCGACTCAGGGCCGTGCGGCCTTGGATCGATCCTGCTTTTCCCCTGCCAGGGCCGTGCGGGCTTGGATCGGCCCCACTTTTCCCCCGCCGGGTCCATGTGGGCTTGGATCAGCCCCGCTGCCTCCCTGCAGGGGCTGTGCAGGTTTGGATCGGCCCCGCCACCCCCCCTGCCAGGGCCGGGCGGGCTTGGATCAGCCCCGCTTTTCCCCTGCCAGGGCCGTGCAGGCTTGGATCGGCCTCACCTTTTCCCTGCTGGAGTCGTGTGGGCTTGCACTTCCAGGTTGGCAAATTTCTGAACATCATCAATACATTGACTGCACTGGTTGCACTTCCAGGTTCAGACCAAAATTTTAGTCAAAATGGTGCCGCTTATAATCGTGAAATTACTGTATCTTTATGTGGGCAGCTATTTATATTGGGGTTTTTTAACTGCATGTGCCATTGTTTCTGCATATTCTACCTCTGAGATATTAAACTATCTCCTGCTTTCATTTTCTCATTCCAAATATCTGTTGATTTTTTACTTAGATTTTTCAGACACCAGTATAATTTCAGAGGACATAATGAGGGTTATCATAAAATACAGAAAAAGACCTAGAAACTCTAAATATTTATTTTTACCTTTAAACTGAATGACTTTCTTTCACCTCAAACTGTTGTGTTACTAGCAAACAGTGGTTACAAAGAAAAAAGATTTCTCCACACTCACAATAAAAAACACAGTGTCATCAGAAAAGATCCAAAATGTCAGAAACATTATACACAGTTTAATAAATCTGTTAATCCACATGCGGTTCCTTTACTATAAATCAAGTAGCTTTCTCTGAAAAACGTTTAGATAGATCTTTTCCTAGTATGTTGGAGACATTTTATTTTATTTATCAAACTTCTCTTTTGCCTATTTATAGTTGTGCTTTTACGAAGTTATCTGTCTGGGATATTCCTTTTTACAAGGAACATACAGCTTCTATCAGTATTCAGGTATTTCACATTTATTGAGTAGTTATGTTATCCTTAATTAGAAAAGGATTCTCTTAAATAAAAATTTACAATATATTTATAGTTGAACTCCAATTTGCTTTTAAAGTGCCAAAAATGTGCAAAAGTGAGCCATCATTTAGATATAATCGAGATCTTTATTAATTTAAAAAAAATTGAAGTTCAAAAGTATAAATACATATTAAGTTACTCGATTGAAAAAACAAGTATAATACATACTAGAAAGAATATTGTAACTTTACTGGAAGGTTCTGATTTACAGTAGTAAATTAAATACTAAAGAAATTATAGGGCTATCAGGAAGGTGTTCCTTTTCATTCTCATTGTCATTCTCATGTTCTCCAGAATCTGAGAACTTGCAAGACAATGTGGAATTGAAGAAGTTTGTCCAGATATTATGTACAGAATGTTACAAATCACAATTTTATACTAAGTATAGTTAGTGATTATACATAAATTTCTTACCATACATTTTCTTCTACCAAGTATATTAAAAGAAAACCATAACATACACAGATGCACAAAGAAACACTGCCCATAATACCTGACTTTTAAAATTTTTACTGTTTTTTTTTTTTTTTTTTGTCCTTTGAAGCCATGGTCACAAAGCAAAGTACTTAGAATGTTTCAAGAGAAAAAAAAAAAAAAACAACAAAAAAACCCAAAAGAAACCAAACATGGTTGTCATAAAAAAACCCCTCCAACCTCCACCAAAAAATCCTCCAAGCCAAACAATTTCACAATCTTACTAATTCAGTTTTGAGAAAGACCACTTGTGATTTTTAATCATGCGTATAGCCCTGAAAAAAGTATTTCCTCCAGAAACAAAAGTTAAAGAAAATATATATATTCACATTGTTACTCTGTTAACTGTATGGCAAATAAAAATATAAAACACTGGATTTCCTTGTAAGACTGAGGGAAGACTTTCATGAAAGCATGCTGCAGTACAAGCTGATAAACTATTATTAGGCAAGAAATACCCATGATGTCTAAATGTACCTAATAAATGTACCTAACAAATGTTTCATGCTACAGTGCTTATGTCCATAAATCAGATATAGTCTAAGAATTCAATTCTAAGCAATTGAGTTTTATTACAACTAGAAATTTTGACACTATGGACAAGGAGACACTATATTTTTTTAAATTTATAATATATGCAAATTCAATGAACTTGAAATATACTTTAAACAAAATGGCAAGCAAAATAAAGCCTTCAAGAGATTGTCAGAGAGGTCTGTTTCAATATAACATGAATTACAGGTAGAGTATATTAGAAGAACTGTTAAGCACCTCAGTTATTTTCTCTTGTCAGAAGGAGTTCTAGATGAGATGAAATTGCAAATACTGAGTCCTGTCTTATTACACTAGAAGTTAATAGCTACAGCTTCAAAGTCATATGCACAATAATATGTCTGATCTATTAGGATTAAAATGGTTGGATAACTTGGGTGATGGAGTAAACCTCTATCCGCCACAAAACATACACATCCACTTATAGTCGTATCTTTGCAATTTCTGGAAGAAGAAGGAAAGAGAAAAAGAGACTTGTCATTTTAGTGCAAATATTAAAGTTCACCTTGTGCAGAAGGGTACTGCAAATACTTTTCTGT
Organism: Catharus ustulatus; assembly: GCF_009819885.2. Taxonomy (NCBI): domain Eukaryota; kingdom Metazoa; phylum Chordata; class Aves; order Passeriformes; family Turdidae; genus Catharus; species Catharus ustulatus. Next base: position 55,891,858 of record NC_046225.1, on the reverse strand, counting down.
TTCAATTCTCAAGATGGGGAAAAGAGAAAATCAAATGTTAAGCAGTGAAATGGTAGGAACACCTACTATGGGAAATATTACCTTGCTGAATTTGTCCCCAAAATGTTTTTTGATATTTGAATTTTACCACATATACCTTTTTACAATTTTTTTTTCCTTTAAGCAATCTTTTCATTATAAAAGAGTAACAAATTAATGTATAAAAAGTATTTGAATACTTATAGAAGCTATATGTTCCTTGCAAAAACATCACTTCAACCAGATAAAAACATAAAAACACATGCTAAGCATGTTACCCTTGGAATGATGATCCAAAATCCAAAGTTTTTTGAGCTTCATTCATACATTACAGGATGAAGATTTCACATCATCAGGTTTAGCCTGGTTCTGAAGAAAGTTTCATTTCAGTAACACAGTGAAAAAGCAGGGAGTACTGAAATTAATCTATATGAAAGCATTTTTCTCAAGAATAACATAATTAAGCAAATTAAAACAAGAGTAATTAACCACTTCAAGAATTTAATCTACTTATTAACAATTGTCTGAAATTTGAGCCATAGCAAATATCTTTAGGCAAAGAAAATCAGCTGACAGCCCCTATGAAATCTTAGCAATCATGGATTGTGACATATATTTATATATATGAAATCATAATCATAATCATATATATGTGTGTGCGATATACATACAAGTTCCTCTTCCCTGAACCCCCAGAAGAATCATGCATTCATGTCTCACACTGCCATACCTTGCTACCAGTGTAGGATTTGAATCATTTGCCATCTACACTTTTGAGAGATCCTCACAGACAGAATGGTCAACGGTGTTCACACTACTCAGAAAGACAATATGTGTATCTTCACCCTTCTGGTTGTCAGATAAACTTCAACATGAGAAGCATCAGAAACAAGCAAGAAATGCAAAATATGTTTTTTGAGAAATCTGGATTCAAGTCTTCATTCCTCCCCTTCATTTACTGAGTCTTCAGACTCAGTTAATATTTTCTACACTAAAACCTCAGACTTTGGAGGATTAACATATTGGTCTTTTTAATGGAATAAGTTTTTTAACAACCTCCTCCTTCTTTAGATGCAGGAGTCTAGGAGCATATAACTGGAACCTCCTGGAATAAGGAGTTGAATTTCATTGCTTCTTTTTATCTTATTCATTCAGACTCTAGTTTACATCTGCCTAATGATATACTTCCCCCATTCTAGTCCTGTTTAATTGATGTGTTATTTCCTATTGTTGAGGTCAGCTAGCAAGATCTTGGAAAAGGATGAAAACATATTGGGAGACACAGTATAATCCATTAAAATCTGCACATTCTCAGTGAATGGAGGAGCAAAGTCCGGTAATGTCTTCCTTATTTTTGGACAGGAAAGACAAATAGGAACACAGCAGACAGAAAAAAAGCAAATTGAAATGGAAGTGTAAAACTGAACTAGTAGAAAATGTCATTAAAATCAAGGAAATATGTTCATATGTTCAATAAGTTCAGTGGTCTCTACAACATTATCTTGTAATAAACAAAGTAGAATATGCAGTAACAAAAGTAATCTTCTTCCAATATCACTCTGAGAACTCTATAGAAGAGGTTGGAATTTTCCTTCAAAATCTGGGTTTTTTAAAATGAAAAACTATTTTTAAAAATTCATCTCTATTGAACTTCCTAAATTAATAAAATCTAAATTCAACTTTGAACTTTCCTGAATACTATCATGCAAATGTCAACTATTTTATTATTATTGAAGACTACTAAGAAAATTCCAGACACAATTTTGTCTGCCGTTTCAGATTTTTGAAAAAGGTTTTTGTTATTTATTAGTTGTGAAGTGATGAGTTTCAGACTTTGGCCATGGTCCTGGTACATCTTCAGTAAATGTAGTTTCTTTATTTTATTTTCCTCTCCTTTATTATCCTTCACCTCTCTGTAATTCTTAATATATCCCTATCTACCTGGACTAATTTTAGATTTAAAATTTTGAAATGCTATTTATTTGATCTTAGAATTTCCTGTTTAAGCTTCAGGGAAAAAAATCCTGATCCTTATTTTTCTCCCCAACCTTATTTTTCTGAGAAAAATAATGCTGAAAAGCAACCAATATAATTTCTTTCTTCCAGTTGTAACAGTGCTTGAGGTTTCTGAAGAAAAGTTTTTAAGGTATCAGTTTGAAAGATGACAACCAAAAATCATCAAGTATGTGTGGCCCGTAATTTCATGGCCTTAACTGAAGATCACAGTTGTACACAGTAGTCATTTATTTATATGTAAACAATAAATTTTTTTAGATTGTATTGTACATTGAATGCTTATGTAACACACACTTGTATTCTTCCAGTTTTACTTTCTTAATTCAAGAAACCCATTTGAGTGTAATTTTTTACTTCAAAATTCTTTATCCTTTGTTATTTTTGCTTCAGCTGTAGAAATACATTCCTTGCTTCGCTTTGCTCTCTGTCTTTCAGAGTCAGGCTGCATAGGCTTCACTGACATTTCCTTTACAGAGAAGTTATGGGCAACCTTTTGCAATAAGCTTTTTAAGGAAGTTTCATATTTTAATATGACTTTATCTAGCTGTTAACAGAACCTATGTCTTCACCTTCCTCAAAACCAATTATCCAATGCTTAAGGGAAGATGACTAAATAGCTTTGAGTGTGTAATTACTGAAAAGTACACTTTGTAATCCTTAATCATTTGCTTGTTTGTGTGCTTTTGTGTGAGTATCATTTATTTAAAGTACTCACTTTTTCCCCGGAATGTTAAAACAGTCTTGTTTCAGAGAGGTAAAGATTAATCACAATGTAAGGCTTTAAATAAAGTTCTTGACGATTTATCTTGTTTTCAGAGGGCTCTTCTTTTGTAGAAATATGATTAAGAAAATATAAGTAGCTAAAATAGAAGAAAAGTTTTTTGCTTTATCTTTTAAAATAACAAAATACAATAAAGACAATTATTAATTTGCAATTAATTAAAATTTAAATCAATATGATAAAATAATTAAACTGGTCTCATTATTAGAACAGGATAATAGTAGTATTAACCAGACATCTAGAAAATGTGTGTTATGAAATTTCAATAACTTTAGTTGTAAAACCCAAGACTTTTAATTTTCTCTAACTCAGTCAAATACAGTTACACTTATCACCACAAAAGACAGTTGTCTAATGCTTCACCAGTGGTATGTGAATGAGTATTTTCCTTTATTGAAATGCTAATTTATGAAACTATATATAACAGTTTCAATAATTTCACACATCGTTTGATCCACTGTTGAGTACCTGGTCTCAATTTATAATTCATAATTTGTGCAAGCACAGAACAAGATTTTCTGAAAGTAAGTGAGTTGTTGTTTTTAAACCAACTTTCCAATTTTTTTGCCAGGTAACTCAGAGAAGCAGACTAACAGATTGAAATTTCCTACAAAGTTCTTAGTATTATAGCTAGTAATGGGTAAAAAGTTTGAATTATCCTCTGGAACTAGGTAAAGTATTTCAGCAGCCGAACTAGCAGTTTTCTTTTGGGAATTATCTGATTTCAAGCAGCTTCATAAAACACCTAAATGCATGCATTCAGCAAAAGAGTGATTATTTCCTGGCCATTAGCCACGTACATTCTGTTATGTGTCATGAATAAAATATGACTGTCAAATAAATATCCATTATGCTCCCTAACATTCACTCACTAAGGCTTGCAGAAAGTAATAAGACTGCTCAGTATCTAAAGGATTAAAAGTTTAAATTGAAAGGAGAAGTTTGCATTTCATAGATGGATTTTAATGAAAATGCCTCAACTTGCTTTAGATTTCAGGTTCAAATGAACCAAATTTGTTCTAGCCAAATTTTGTTGCAATCAATGATAGGGAAAAAAACACAGTGATACAAAAATCTTAGATCCTTTTAGCCAGCAGAAGATACTGCCTTCCTTTAAAATCCCATTCTAATGAATATATCTGTATATATGTTTTTACATATATGCCAATAAAGACATATCTGTATTGGTACTTATTATACTCAGGAAAAGTGTTTCAAAAAGCACTTTAAAAAATGGCTTTAAAAAATGTGCACCTAAGTGGCAGCTCAAATTTGGAGTACATGTGAACTCTATAGCATTGCTCTCTGCCCAGTTCCACACAAATTACAGTAATTTCATAATTAGAAGCCGCACCATTTTGACTAAAATTTTGGTCCGAACCTGAAGTGCGGCTTATAATCAGGTGCAGCTTATATATGGACAAAGAACAAAAAGTTGCTCTTTTAGTTTGGAGGACAGGTGTCTGCTGAGAAAGGCAGGAACTTCTCTTTGAAATGGAGAATGTAAACCCCCTCTCTCCAAATTATTATAATTTGGAAATCAAGGGGCTTTCAGGTAAAAATATGGAAATTAGGAATAACAATCCTTTTCTAGGGAAATTAAAATAGAAATACAGTACTACAAAGAAACAAACTCCAAACCCTGACACAGTCAGAGTACAACCTGACACCCTGTTAGGCAGGGTGTTGGTAGCAGTCCCATTAAATGGTGGCTGCATCCTCCTGCAGTGACAGATGTGGCTCAGTTGAAGCAGTGCTCCTGCACAAGGTGCAGTTTCCCTCTGGAGATCCAGTGGTGATGTGGAGAAATCCGGTTTTCCTCTGGAGTCCAGTGGAGAAAGGGGCTCCCTTAGTGTCCCAAAACCTCTGTTTTTATCTTGGTAAGAAATGTTGGGCTCTTCCCCCTGGCTGGAGCAACCTCCAATGGGATGAAGAAATTTTATCAGTCACACAGTCGGACTCAATGGGCTATTAGCAGAAAATGACTCCCTGGAGTAAGGATGGGTTGTGAAAAGCTAAAGAACAATGCCCTGCCTGGTTTCAATGGATGGCCCATTAGCAGATTATCTGCCATTGAGATAAGGATCACTGCCCCCACCCTCAACAGATGGTGATAGAACAGATACCTTTTATCACACTCTGTATTGTAACATGCGGCTTATAATCAGGTGCGGTTTATATATGGACAAAAAACCAAAAAGTTGCTGAAACCCAGAAGTGCGGCTTATACTCAGTGCGGCTTATAATCGTTAAATTACTGTACTCACATACTAACTTCACTGGTCTCATGGATATAATTTCTAAGCCTTTTAATGCTCTGTAGAGTACTTTAATAATGAAATAATGTAATAATAATAACAATGTTATCTCAGTGCTTAAGTTATCTTTGCTTTGTGCTTCTCGTAATGTTCATGTCTTTGTTAAATTCCATTAGATTCTTTTTGCCTTCATTAAAACCTAAAGAAAAATAGTTTTGGATCATAAAACAGCATTACACAGGTTTGTGCCACTCTACAGAATACTGAGGAAAAATATTCTATTGCATCATCTTCTCAAAGACTCCTTAATATTCATTGTCTTTAAATGTACAGTTGGATTTGATGATCTTGAAGGTCTTTCAAATCTAAGTGATTCTATAATTCTGTCATTCCATTTAGCTGTTGCTTTTTTAATCTAGAAATAATCATGCTCAGCTGGAGCTATTGCAATCAGCCAGAAAGGTGGAAATATAAAATATTCTTCATGTTTTGACTTATACTTTTTCAAGCATATTAATTAATTTGTCTAATAATAGTTTAGATATTTAAAGATTCTTAGACAAGCAGGAGGGCTACAAGTAATTTTAGTAAGAACTTAAGTTTTGATTTAATGAGTCAAATTAATCTCTGAGAGTAACTCAATTGAAATTAATGAATTTGTCAGTGAGAAGGTATCTCTCTGGTATATATCTGGTCATCTGTATTTGGCAGTTGATTTACAGAATAGAGTCTGTTTTACAGAGGAAAACAAAAATCCTTTAGCACAAGAAACTATCCTGTGATCAACACTGTTAGCTTATACCATACTAAAATGTCTTTTTTTTTTTGGCAAGTGTTCATGGTGCAAAGGGAGGCTGCAAAAAGGTATCCCATTTGTCTCAGGAGAAGCAAGCAAGAATATGAGTAGGAAAACAGTGTGTTAGACAAAGGGAATATTGTAAAAACATGGAAATACTGCTACTTACAATCAGCATATCTGGTATGGAACAACACTGAACAGAGTGAACATACCATTGATACACTAACATAATGAATTTCAGATTCTATCCTTAATGTACTCATGCTCAGATATACTCTGACTTGAACAGTTGAATCCAATTAATTTTAAGAGACAAAACTACATACTGACATAAGAACATGTAATTCCACTCAGTGTTTCAGTAGATCTGGATTTCTGCACTGATTATAACAGGAAAGCCTCTCTTCCTTCTTGGCTTCCTTTAAACTCTCTTGCAGATATAGTCGGTAGGTACTTTTAATTGTGAAATCTAATCTTAGAAAGTACTGGTAAAACCAGTTTTGTCATTTCTGTGCAAGGATGCAGGATATCTGAATCTGCCTACTCTATTACAATATTCAGAGTTCAATGGAGCTTTTACAGATCAGTTCACAAAAGAAATATTGTGCAGGGGTGCTAAAATAATTCTAAACTTTTCATAGCATTCTTTTGAAGAAGTGAATTTTAAAAGATAAATTCAATCATGAAAATGGGTATAATTCTATACGAACGATAAATATACATACATTAGTTCCCTTGTTTTTTTTTTTTTGTTAGTAAGGTGCACATGGATTTACAGTAGTTGTACTTGGGGTTCTATGCTCTATACTAATGCTGTCCTTAAAAGCAATTTCAATCCATACATTTTATAGTTCAATAGTTGCAGGGTAAGTAACATGGACAGAACTAGAGACATCAACACACACCCTCTAACTACTAACTCTGTGCTAGCGACATTAGCTTTTATTAACAGCAAATATTTATTCAAAGGTTTTATATATGGCCTGCTTTATGTCTGCAAATCCTAACAGATCTGTTACTCCGAAGTGTCTTAGTCACTCAGTCACAAGTGCATATGCCCTAATGTATTTTATCTTTGTGAAGTAATGCTGCCTGACTGCACTTTTAGGTGTATTCTAAGTTTTACTGCATTGCAAATGCCCCTTTTAACTTGAACTTGAGTACATTCTAATTTTTACAGAATAAAATAAAAATGGAATCACCAGTTCTTCAGAATATGATAAATTAACAGTCAATCAAGTTAAAATAGGTTTCTGAAATCACATATGTGATTAAGCAACGCTGTACTTATCTTGCAAATATACACTGATGCTAGGAAGAAAGGAAGGAAGAATTCAGATCTCAGCAGGAAAGCCAAATTTCTAGCAACTCATTGTTGGGCAACTTTCATCAAAAGCCAATTTTCTTAAAAGTTGTAAGGGATTATTTTTATTTCAGGGCAATCATCAATAAACATTTCAAGACTTTTTAGAGCAAAAATAGGCTAATTGGCTTCATTTCCATACTTATGAAAAAGAGAATAATACCTTCTAGAGGCAATGAGAATTTTTATAAGCATATCTGTTAATGTGAGTGCAGTACTTAATTACTAAAAAGTATCACAAGCATGTATAAACAATTACATTGTTTAAGGCTTCCACTCCTCTCTGGCTCATACACACAGAGGTACACGATTCCATATAAACAATAATAGCTTTAGTTTATTTCACTCCTTCATCTGAATGCTCATATTAAGTGAGTGTTGAGGAAAAAATAGCAGAAGAACATTTGAATTGTATGCAAATCATTTCTCATTCACACAAAGTAGTCACATGACTTTGTTTTGACTTGTTGACTTGTTTTAAGATGTCTCTTCTACCAGTCAGATAAATTTAATAACATAGAGGAAGTAAACATCCATGGATTACATTAAACCTCCGCATGATGTTAAGAAGCTGTCCCAGTTATATTCATCAAATCACAGATCTTGACAGTTCCAGAAAAGTCACCCTGTAGGAACTGTTCCTTATAAGTGCAGACCTATCACATTTTTTTATACCATATGGCAAGTCAGTATTAAATCCTAGGGGAAAACAACTCTTAAAGAGTTTCTATCCCTCTGTTCACCCCATTTAAGCTTACAGTAAATTCACGAATACAAGCCGCACTGAGTATAAGCCACATCGCCGGGTGTTGGTAAACATTTTGTTCTTTGTCCATAAATAAGCTGCACCTGAGTATAAGCCGCTCTGTCGTTCACAGCGAGGACCCGCGTGCAACAAAGTTGCCAAACAGTAACAGAACCGCAGCAGGGCGGGATTTACTGGTTCAGGTCGGGCCATGAGGGCTCGGGGCTGCCAACAGGGCTGGGTGGCCCAGCTCGGCGCTGCCACTCGGCGGGGCCGCTCGGGGCTGGCCGCCACCACTGCTGGGCTTGGTCACCCCGCACCGGCGCTGCCCCGCGGCTGCAGGGGGGGCACAGAGCCCGCTGGCACCTGCAGCGGCGATGGGAGGTGGGGATGTAGCCTGCCGGTTCCTGCGGCGGCGGGCACGCGGGGACGGGGAGCCCCCCGAGCCGCGGGGCCAAGCAGGAGAGAGTCCCTGCTTCCCCCGAGCTGAAGGGCTAAGCAGGAGAGGAGCTTACCCCTGCTTCCCCCGAGCCGCGGGGCCAAGCAGGAGAGAGCCCCCTGCTTCCCCCAAGCTGCAGGGCTAAGTAGGAGAGAGCTGCCCCTGCTTCCCCCGAGTCGCAGGGCCAAGCAGGAGAGAGCTGCCCTGCCTTCCCCAACCCCTGTGCTGCCTGCACGGAGCAGCTCCACCCGCCGCTGCAACAAGAGTAACCAATTTGTAACAACCGCGTAAATGCAGGGTTTTACTGGCAGGAGCTCGACTTTGCAGTTTGCACTGACTTGGTTTGCACTCCCGGGGTTGAAAATGTCAGAAATTATTCACATATTGGCTGCTCCTGAGTATTAGCTGCATTTCCAGTATGGGAGTAAAATTTTTGTCAAAACATTGTGGCTTGTATTCGAGAAATTACTGTACTTTTCAGTAACTTTTTGGTGGATTCCTTCTCAGTCCTTCAACCTAGTAGTTTAAATTCTTTTTTAAATTAAAACTTATTTAAAAATTACTGCCTGGTCAGCAGAAACTTCAAATGTCAAACCACCCACACCACTACCATCTAGATACACTTTAAAATGTTTCACTACTGAAGCTTACTTTTCAGTAACTTTTTGGTGGGTTCCTTCTCAGTCCTTCACCCTAGTAGTTTAAATTTTTTTTTTTTTTTTAATTAAAAGTTATTTGAAATTACTACCTGGTCAGTAGAAACTTCAAATGTCAAACCACCCACACCACTGCCATCTAGATACACTTTAAAATGTTTTACTCTCATAGGAATAACTGATTTTTAAAAATGCTAGGATCTTCAGAGCTATAAAAAAATGTCAGGGAAAGAAGTCAGAATCCTCTAAAAGATTGCATCCGTGGTATGATTTTATGTATAACATATTCACTGCAGAGAAGAAAACACCTAGTTTTCTGCACAGTCATAGAATAAGTCAAGCTCATTTTATTTCACACATTACTGAAGTTTCAGTTATTTTCTCTCTACTCCAACTGCAATGGTAATCATCACCCTCACACTAATGTTGAATCTGTAAAAATAGATTTATTTAGGTCAAATGCACAATAAGTAATTTTAAAGGGATGGAAGGAATTCTTTTTTACATTAGCTCATAAACTTCAACATACTTAATATCTCAGTTGATTTTAAATCCCTTTGTGAAAAACACACAAAAATACCTATTATTATTATTTTGATAATATTTAAATAATTGATTTATAAGATTTTTCTGATTACATGAAAAAGAGAGATATCTTTCAAATAAAGTAATTAGTCTGTTTTTTCAAAGGCTGTTATAATTTATATAGAAAACTTTAAAATAACAGTAAAATTATGTGAGGACAAGTATCACTGAAAAAATGTGCTTTTCATATTTTCTTTTTTTTTTTTTTAATAAAAATACTTTATGTTTTTCATAATATGTTATTTGCACTTTTTTTTTTTTTCCTGTTGCAGTCTTTAGGCTATCTAGGAGCTAGTGATGTGTTTTTCTCAAGAATAAGTGACAGACCTAATGTGTAGACCTCTTACAGGCTATCTTTCCTGTATTTTCCTGAACTTTTTCTCTTTTTGAATCTCCAGAACAATTTTTTGAAAGACAAAAATAACCCTTTGGTGCAGATATTGCAGCCAAGCTGTTAACTTCCATATGTGAGTGGTACTAGACACCAGACTGATGCTCCTCCACCTTGCTTACCATTCTTCTCACCCACATTTCAGAGTTGCTGGTTTCCAGAGACAGAAGTACCCCCAGACTGAATGTCCCACAGACCTACCTTATAGTAAGTGACATGGGAGATTTATTCCTTTGTGCTGTGGTGATTAAGTTCACCCAGATCTTCTTTAACATTTGCCTAAACATTACCAACTCTGCAGAAGATGTGGAACTACTGGTTTTACTTATCCTGCTTTACTAAGGAAAAAAGTAATGAGGTTCAAATACCTACTAGTGACATGCATGCACAAAATAACTGTAAATTTGCTAACTGCATAATGATCTTGCTTGCCTTACTCTTGAATAGTCACAGTGTTATACGTAATAAACGAATCGAGCCAAATTAAAAATATTAAAACAACAATTTTTATTTTTGCAACCGAAAATACGGTCCTGGGAAGCTACAACCAAAAAGATAACACCAAGCCTGGGTTCAGCTGGGTGAACACACACATTGATCTGACCTCTACTGCATCAGATCTGCCCATGTTCACAAATGCTGTCCTGGGCAGTTCGTTTATATAAAGTTTTTCTGGCCTGGGGCAAAAGTCCCTTTGTTTCTGCCATGGATTCCCATACTCATGTAGTTTCCTTTCTCCACTGTGGACTGGAAAAAAACAGCTTTGGTACAGCAATGAATTTTGATGTGTGCAGATTTTGGTTTACTGGAACTGGGTATTGAAATGTAGGTTTTCCTGAGGACCCTGGTTATCTTGATCAGTGGTGATTATCAAGTCCTCACGGCTGGGGAATTTCCTGGCCTGTCCCATAACAAGTCACCTCGGTTGGGGCTGGTTCTATTAACTTGCTAATTGCTGCTTTGTTAGCATCTGCAGCACTGGAATCCGGTGAAGCAACCTTTCTCCTCTCTGGGACTCAGCGTACCTTAAGTTCATTTATTAAATTCTTTATTTCTACAAACATGATTTATCTTTCACAAAACACTAATTACTTTATACCATATATCACAACAGGAAATAACGAATTAGTGCGCATCTTGAACTGAGCTCAGGTATCTAGGAGATCCTTTCTAAGGAATTCATTGACTATTTCTTAGCTATCTACCTAAGACATATTTTAGGAAAAGTTTTCATATATTATATTTCCTTTTTACACCCTTCTCTCAACAAAGTTGCACGAAATTAAAAAAAACTCTTAAATACTTTTTAATTAAGTAAAAGACTGTGTATTCATAATTATCACAAAAAGATATTAAATTTCTGTAATATATTTGCATTTGTTTGTTTAAAATACAAAAATATTTCATATTAGAAAATGAAAACATTATGTAGTCATATAAATATAGAAAAATATTTTTAGGAAATGAAAATGCCCTGTAATCAATAGTTTATTTTTCATAGTTTTCATATTCTTCAGACTTTTTCCCAGTTGAGTATTCATCATAAATAAATCATTATTTTTGGCTATACTGTGATTTATGTATGTCTAATACTTTGATTTGTTTTTAATTTCTCCAAAATCAAGAAAAAACAAAAAAAACCTCAAAAACTGGTAACTCCAAGTATCCAAGACTACATAAATCTCTAGACTTTAGACCTTATCCTGGTTGCCTTTTTTTTTTTTTTTTTTTTTTTAATTTCTGTTGGACTTTTTAAATGTATTTTTTTTATTTATTTAGCCTCTATGACTTTATGACTTTTCACGATTATAAACTGCACCTGATTATAAGCCTCATGTCAGGGTGTCAGCAACGTTTTAGGTCTTCGTCCATATACAAGCTGCACCTGATTATAAGTCGTACTTTCATTTGCAGCAAGGATGCTTGCACTAACTTTCACAAAGTTGCCAATTAGTAACAGGATCGCGGGATCACGGCGTTTACTGGCTCGGCGTGGGGCCGGGCGGGCTTGGATTGGCTCCACCTTTCCCCCGCCAGGGCCGTGTGGGCTCGGATCGGCCCCCCCTGCCCCATCCACCAGGGCTGTGCGGCCTTGGATCAGCCTCGCCACCCCCTCCATCGGGGGCCGTGTGGGCTTGGATCAGCCCCGCTTTTCCCCTGCTGGGGCCGGTGCAGGCTCGGATCGGCCCCGCTTTTCCCCCGCCGGAGCCATGCGGGCTTGGATCGGCCCCCCTGCCCCATCCACCAGGGCTGTGCGGGCCTTGGATCGGCCTCGCCACCCCCTCCATCGGGGCCTTGCAGGCTTGGATCAGCCCCGCTTTTTCCCCTGCTGGGGCCGTGCAGGCTCGGATCGGCCCCGCTTTTTCCCCCGCCGGAGCCATGCGGTGCTCGGATCGGCCTTGCCACCTCCCCTCTGGGGCCATGTGGGCTCGGATTGGCCCCACCACCCCCCGCTGGAGCTGTGCAGGCTCAGATCGGCTCAGGGTCATGCGGGCTCGAGCTTCTGGGTTGGCAAATTTCTGAATCTCTTCAATATATTGGCTGCACCTGATTGTAAGCCACACTTCTGGTTTTGGACCAAAATTTTAGTCAAAATGGTGCGGCTTATAATTGTGAAATTACTTAAGCTATGATGTGCACTATCATGTTTCACTGAATCCAAGGTGTACATGAAAGTTCTTTTCTGTGTGACTTTCGGGAGCCACTTTAATTTATTGTATCTGTTATAAATGACAAACAAAAGTGTCAATAGTCAGCGAAATTTAGATTGCTTTGTTTTATATTGGCAGAGCAAAGCAGTGCTGGGGAAACATGAGAGGTCAGTGCCTACTCCATGTTCCGTCGAACGTTGGTTTGTAGCTTCTTCTTATAGTACGGTCCCTCGTAATCAATAATTTTTGGTTTTTTGCTGTCATAATTTTGCCAGGTAAGCAGTGGTGGCCGAAATAAACATCCGTTTAAAGTCTCTGGGAGTCAGTCCCATAGACAGGCATCTGGTCTTGATAGATAAAACCAGCAGAAATCGGGAAGTTCTGGTCTTCGTAGGATAGGCAGTCATTGATAAAACAAAGGCAGGAAGTCTGATTTTGCAAAATCTATCAGGACTATTGGAAAGTCTGATTTTACAAACGAATAATAGATACAAAATATTTCAAAAACATAATATTCATAACAGGGGGATTTAAAACTGAATGATTTAATCACATTTTTTCTCTAGCAAGCTTCCATGTTTCACTTCAGACCTTTGTATTTTGGTTTATATAAACCCCAATACTTTTATTATTAACATGAATCTTTTATAAATTATCACATATCGTCTCTTTATCTGCAATACTCTTTCCCTGAAAAAAAAAAAAATAAAGGTCAATACTTCAAGATTGAAATCAAGTCAACGTTGTATAGTCATTTATTAACATTTATTACATCGAAACATTTATTAATTGCACTTTTATTAACACATCCCTACGAGCGGGACCAACCTGATTTTTCTTTATGCCTGCCCATGTGTTCCCCGTGAGGTGAGCAGTCGCTCCAGGGGCTGTCCCCGTGCTCCGGCCCTGTCCCCGGGGAGGCTTCGCCTGCAGCCGACCAGGGCGGACAAAGCCCCCCTCCCCGGCCGGGCACATCGCTGTGCCCGGCACAAAATGCCCAGGAAATCGGGCTGTGGAGGGGCTTTGGCACATGGAAACAGTGAACTGCCCCACCACAACCCAGGCTGGTGTTATTTGGGTTTCTTGGAGGGAGCGGGGCTCGCCCCGAGGCTCAACTCGGTCCCCCCGTCGCCTTTTTCTCCCTGCGCTCCTGCTTCTTCCCTGGCTGCCTTCTCTGTCCGCCCTGTCCTGCCCTGCTTCGCCCTTCCCCGAGGCAACTCGACCCCACAGCACCGCAGGGCCCCGCTGTTTCCCCAGGGAGCCGCAGCTGCTCCGACCGTGCCCGTACCCGTGCCCAGGCCAGCCTGTTCTGGGCCGGCACCGGGGACGCGCAGCGGTCGCTGCTCGGAAATGGCGCCGGCCCCGCCGGGATCCGCGCGGCCCAGCGGCGTTCGGGGCTCTGCTCTCTCTCCGTCTCGCTTTTCTCCCCTTTGCTCCCTTCTCTATCCCCCTTCGGTAGGAGCACGTGTCTTCCTTTATCAATAAAGAGTTCTCAGATAAAATATTGCTGCGTTTGCGCTTTATTTTCGTGATATCCATGAGAAATACCGTCCCCGACTCCCCTTTACAGCGGGACGGGACACCCTAGGACTGTCAAGTCCCGGTGGTGTTGCGTTTCCTTTCTGTAAGTTAGTAGAGACACAGCTGTTACTACATTGATTACATCCACTAGAATGTAATGATGCCCATTTTGTAATTTAATTCATAAAACCCAGTCGCTGTACAGGTGACACAATCACAGATTGGGCAAGATTCGGGGGGATTAGTGGAAGTCACCTAGTTTACAGTAATTTCACGAATACAAGCCGCACCAATTTGACCAAAATTTTGGTGGAAACCCGGAAGTGCGGCTAATATTCCGGGGCGGCTAATCTATTAACAAAATTCTAAAAGCTGCCAACACGGAAGTGAGAGCCCGCGGCAGCCCCAAGCCAAGCTGGAGCCCGGCCGGCCCCGGCTGAGGTGGGAAAGCCTGGCAGAGGCGGGGCCAGCAGTGTGGGGGGCGGGCGGCAGAGCCTGAGCCAGCAGGGCGGGGCAGGGAGGGCGGCAGAGCCTGAGCCAGCATGGCGGGGGAGCCGGGGAGAACTGGGGCTAGCAGTGCAGGGGAGCATGGCAGAAGCAGGAAGGCCGGCGGGTGGGGCTGCCTGGCAGCGGGGGAAGCCCAGCAGAATCGGGGCCAGCAGCGTGGGGGGAGCCCGGCGGTGCGGGGGCCTGCAGTGCCGGCCAGGGCGAGGAAACGCGGCGGCGGTGCAGACGGGAGGGGGCGGCCGGCGAGCCCGGCGGCGGGGCTAGGGAACGCGGCGCGCCGCGGCCGGCGAGCCCGGCGGCGGGGCTAGGGAACGCGGCGCGCCGCGGCCGGCGAGCCCGGCGGCGGGGCTAGGGAACGCGGCGCGCCGCGGCCGGCGAGCCCGGCGGCGGGGCTAGGGAACGCGGCGCGCCGCGGCCGGCGAGCCCGCCGGCGGGGCTAGGGAACGCGCCGCGGCTGGCGAGCCCGGGGGCGGGGCTAGGGAACGCACCGCGGCCGGCGAGCCTGGGGGCGGGGCTAGGGAACGCGGTGCGCCGCGGCCGGCGAGCCCGCCGGCGGGGCTAGGGAAACGCGGCGCGCCGCGGCCGGCGAGCCCGCCGGCGGGGCTAGGGAACGCGGCGGCGGCCAGCGAGCCGGGCGGCGGCAGGCCGCCGGCAGGGCTAGGGAACGCGGCGGCGGCCAGCGAGCCGGGCGGGCGGCAGGCCGCCGGCAGGGCTAGGGAACGCGGCGGCGGCCAGCGAGCTGGGCGGCGGCAGGCCGCCGGCAGGGCTAGGGAACGCGGCGGCGGCCAGCGAGCCGGGCGACGGCAGGCCGCCAGCAGGGCTAGGGAACGCGGCAGCGGGGCGGTGCTGACGGAAGAGGGGGGCCAGCGAGCCCGGCGGCGACGGTAGTACCACCCGGCCAGCCCCGCCGAGCCGTGGCGCTGAGCTGGGCCACCCGGCCCCCGTCGGCAACCATGAGCGGGCCGAGCCTGCCTGGCCCCGCCCCGAGCCAGTAAAGCCCCTATGCCGCGATCCTGTTACTAATTGGCCAATTTGTGAAAGCTGCGCACGGAACGAAAGTGCGGCTAATATTCGGGTTGCGGCTTATCTATTGACAAAGACAGCAACATTGTCGAGGCACCGGGGGTGCGGCTTATAATCCGTGCGGCTTGTATTCGTGAAACTACTGTAACTTTCCTGCTCAAGCACATCAGTGCCTCAAGGGATGCCCTTGAACCAGAAGGAAGTGGTCCTGGAATATTGACGAACTGTCTTGGACTCCTCTTCCCTCTACAGTGCGTTCTCAGGAGATCATTCTATGTAAGTCCCTTAAGAGGTCAAAGTTAGATCTTCTGGAGTCCAAGGCCTCTGACTGTCAATTATTTTATGGCAAAACTACCTTCCAGAAAAATTTGAATTATTCTTTTGCTTTTCTCAGACATATCAGCATTGCCCCATGTTCTGGCTTTGACTGGAGTAAAGTTAATTTTCTTCATAGTGACTGGTGTGGGGCTGCATTTTGTATTTGTTCTGAACACAGGGTTGATAATATAGTGATAATTTTGCTCATGCTGAGCAGGGCTTACAGAGAGCCAAAGCCTTTTCTGCTTCCTGCACTGCCACACTGGCAAAGAAGTTAGGGGTTGCATGGGAGGAAACCCAGCCAGGACAGGTGACCCAAACTGACCCAAGGGATATTCCAGACCATGTGAGATCATGCTCAGTGCATAAAGTGGGAGGAAGAAGGAGAAAGAGGAGGAATTTGGAGGGATGGCATTGGTCTCCCCAAGTAACCACTGTGTGTGATGGAGCACTGTTTTCCTGGGGATGGCTGAACACCTGTCTACCCATGGGAAGCAGTGAATTAATTAATTCCTTGGTTTTCTTTGTTTGCATTTGTTTTCTCTACTAAACTGTTTCTCTCTATCCACGAGTTCCCAAGTTTTTACAATTTTCACCTTCATCCTTTTGGTGGGGAAACGAGCAAACAGCTGTGTTGTGCATGATTACTGGCTCAAGATAAAGCCTGAAACCCCCCAGAATAATGTCATCAATATATTGCAGGTGTTCAGGACCTTCATCCTGTTCCCATGCCGTTTGTATCAGTCCATAGCCATTGGTTGGCTCTGTTATCATCCCTAGGGCAATCGATTCCAGATATACCAGACATCCCACAAAGTGATCTGCAGTCTTGTTACTAACAGTTTTGGTCTCAAACCCAAAACATAGTCCCATAAAGGACACGCTGAAGAAATTTATCTCTTCCCTAGCCCAAACTAGCACAGTAGCTAAACACTTCTCTTCTAAATGACAAATTGTTTTTTTTTCTTTTTCTTTTTTTTTCTTTTTTTTTTTTTTCTGGATTCTAGTAATTTACCATGTTATCTTTTTTCCTTATTATCCCAAACTTCTTTCCTCTATAAAATACCATTGTTACATACATTTCTTGAGAAAATCTCACTCAGTGCCGTTACAGAATATTGATCACAATGTATCACAGATATGTTGAGAACAACATAGTTACATTACTTAAATTAATAAAATATCCAGAACACTTAATATTCCTACCATAGTGCCAGTGCGTTATTTTGTCAACATCTAGTGAGAAACAGTCAGTATAATATATGCTTCTGTAAAAAAGGTTTTCCTGAAAAATGCTAAACATTATTTGACTATTGCATTGCAGAATTTGCAATTAACATGTAACGGCTCTTAGTGTTTTACTAGTACGTATGACAATATATTCTCTGCTTCAGTTTGAGTTCAATGTATTTCTTAAGCAAAAAAACCCCTTTATTTTAAAATATTTTGTGTTGTTTCTTCTTTAGCCACAGAGAAGTATCCTTAAAACAGAGTGGTTAAGACTGTTGATTGCTTCACTGCATTACAACTAGCTTGTTGGCATTAATCAGAAAGTACTATATGATTCATTAGCTGTGAAAGGCTTTAAATAATTGATTTGCAGCATGGGGGATTAACATGGAATCTCATTAACCGAGAGAGTTTGCTATGGTTTTCATTTAAGTAGAAGTTATGCTTTGGAGATTGCTTGATAGGGGAAAAAGCTATAGCTGTCTCAACAGAAACTCTGTTCTGCCAATATTACAAAACTTCTACCATATTAAGTATCTTTGTTTTTTAATAATTGAACATATGTCTGATATTATAACAAACCTGTGATGCACATTGGACATATTTTTTGATTGAAATGTCTGGTTGATAGTTTTAATTACATTTTTGTTTATTTGTTTTGCTAAAGATTATGTGGGTTAGATGAAACTTCTTGTAGATTGACTATAAAATCATAATTTTTTAATACCAGTGGGGAGTTCAAGTCTCATGGACTAAACTACTTGGTGGTCCTGGATATTTTACCAACAAATGAGAGCAGGAAGTGGGTTACCGAGTGAAGATATTTTCAAAGACTTATTCCTCCATTATACATCCGTGTCTTTCTCCTTAATAGCTACTTTTCAGTATTGCAGATCAGTTTCCTGAGAAGCCCATTAGCTTATATGCTGTGCCTGTTCTAGGGATTTTTTCTTCTATTGAGATCTATTGAGATCTGACCTGCAGAAGAGTTAGTTGAATGGAATTTTCTATATCTTTACCTGACTCATATCAGGGAATATTCTAGAAAATAATTATTATAATTCTTGCACGGTCTCTTTTTTAACATTAAATAGATGTATTTACCAAAGTTGACGCTACTGTGTTAAAGCATCCCTCCAGGGTGAAATAGAAGAATCAAAAAATACATATTTTTTCAAATGATTAATATTTTTACAATCATTTATTTATCAAAAAGTGATTTCAATTTTATCAACATTGTCTATCCAAAGACTAAATAGGGTTCCATAATGTTAGATCAGTTTTATCCAGCCTTCTTTTTTTTATTTCTGTTATGTACCATTTTTCAAGCCTTATTAAAAAAAAAACATAATTAAAAAATAATCTGTTCATAGAGGAATTTCTCCAAATACTTAATGACTGGTGTATGCATTGAAGCATAAGTGTTTCTATCCCTCCCAGACTTTTCATACCTCAAGCACATATAAGTCATCTCTACACATCTAAGTTTTTTGGTTATTAGTTATTGCTACATTTTAAAATCAAATTTCTTCTACTGTCTGTGTCCATGGCAAACTTTGAGTTCAGTGTTCTTTCCCTAATGAAATAACCATAATATTGGTGATTTTTTTTTTTTTTTGAAGGGAGTGGATCAAATTGTATAGAAGAATTCACACAGATTATTTTCAAATTCCATACAAACTTACATGTGCAATTCTACTGCTCCACCTTTACATTTTGCTATGCTCTTAACTTATTTTTTAAACCTTAACTCAGGAATATTTCATTGGGTTTTTTAGCTAATCTGAACCAAGTGGCGGTCAACAACGACATATCTCTTTTATTTACTTTTCCTTCCCTTAAACAATGGATATTTACTAGGAGGGGGAGCGAGCAGAGGGAAGAGTTTTGTATTTGCCCAGGTGTATATTGATTTAATGGTGTATTTGACCTCTTTATTTAAGTTTCTTTCCTCTGTCTGGTTTTAGGACCTAAACCATTCCTGCTACTTTTCTGGTGCCAGCAGAGTCGTACAATTTTGGTTTGGGATACTGACAATCTACTAGCTGCTGACTAAAACAAAACCACAATAACTCTTCAAAGCATAGTAAATTTTAAAATCTTTTCCTGATACCATTTCCTGTATGACTCAATGAAATTCTGGAGTCGTTTATGCCTGTCTACATCTGCATAAGAAACCAGAAACATTTAAGAAAAATATCATGAAAATTTGTTAATTTCTAATTTTTATATTTTTTTCTGTTAATCTAAATGTATAATATTAAATTTGATACTAATATATATTATTAAATTCTTCGTGTAATTCTTGAGTTTCTGTTTTAATAAGTAGCATACTAAACAGTTTGATAGAAGTGTTAGCTATGATTTTTTTATTATTATTATTCATGTTGTCAGTTCATATACAATCCCAGCATAACTTTTATGGTGTTTTTTTATCATTTTATGGGAGGATCACAGGTCTCCTCAATGGGCAATTTTGATCCACTGCCCTCCTAGTGTGTAATATTAGTATTTTACAAGACAGATGATTTAGAACAATGATCAGCATGCTGGAAAAAATAAAATAAAAACCAGCATAAGAAGACCCTAAACAGGAATGGTTATGAACATAAAATGATCTCAGTTCACTGAGCAATCTCCAGTAGAGGTAAGGTTCCTTAGAACAGAGGAGTCAAGGATTTGACACTGCTGCCACATAATATGTGCTTCTATTGCCATTAGTCTGACAGTTCTTGTAAGCAGAAATTCCATTCTATGTCTCAAAAAGGTCACCATTGAAAATTCAGGTACAAAAATTAAACAATCCACAAACATGTAGCAACGTGTCACCAGCTTACTTCTTTCTTGATGAACATCAGGAAAATAATTATCTTCAACAATTTGTTCCATGTAAATTACTGTGATTTTAACATTGTAGTGCTATAAAACAGCTTGTATGGTAGCTACATTTAAAGAGATAAAATATAGAAAATTAATCATGTGGGACATACTTGTGTCTATTGTACAATTTCTTCCTTTAAGACAGAAAAATAGAAAAATAAAATTAATAAAATAAATCTAATTGTTTTCTGAAATGTTCTGAAGGTTTAAGAAATATTTTCCCCACTCAGTCAGCAAGATTCAATACAACTAAACCTTTCCAATTTAAACACATTACAGCATATATATATATTTTTTCTGTTCTATCACAGACTGAATCTCATCTAACCTTACTAGAATCAGGTCAAAAAAACTCCCATTCACAGTGAAAGCTGGCTAGGGAATCAGCATATTGTTGCATCTCATACCTGTTTTCAAATTAGAAACAAAAATATCTGATGTTAACCTCATGAACTAGGGTATACACTTACTTCAATAAAGAGGTTCAAATCTTGGTTTATTATTCATTCTTTTGATTTAATATTTTAACATAACCTCAAAATTACGGTGTTATATGCAAAACAATAGTTATAATTATGCTGTTAGGACATCCCATTATGAAATAGTATGATTTAATTTTCACTCTGTAATTGGGATTCTCTTCCATCCCTTTCGTTCTAACACATTTTATATATTAAAAAAAAGTGGGAAGGGAATTTGGAAGATACATAGAGAGCACCCTTACCAGGAAGAAATTAAGGCATGGAAAAGCAATCAGTGATTTTTTTTTTTTTCTCCTGCTTTGGCTTTTGTGATATTCTGTCACTAAGAAAGTTATTGATTCTGTGTTTGATGAAGCTGCTTTAAACTTAATAATTCTTCCATACCATTTCTCTTTTCCTTAATACCAAAGCTACCTGAGACACTGAACATTCTAAAAGTAAAACCAAATATGTTTACAATAATTTCGCGACCATAAGGCACACTGGACTATAAGGCGCACTTTTTTTTTGCCGTGAAAAATCCGCACCATGCGCAACAAAGTAACTAATTAGTACGGAATCCCACCATCGTGGAGTTTACTGGTAGATGCTCAATTTGCAAACATTTTTCACAAGATTGGTGTAGCCTTTAAATGCAGCCCCAAGCGCCCTCCCCGTGTGCAGGCCCCGGCACTTCCCGCCCGGACCCCCGCGCCAGGTGTTGAGGCGGGGCTCGGGGCAAGCGGAGGTTCGGAGCGGCTCAGGGGCTGTCGCGGTTCGGGGTGGCTCGGGGCTGCTGCGGCAGCCCGCTCCCTCCCTCCCTGCTGTGGCAGACCTCCTGGTGCTCCGGGAGCCCCGCGCCGCCCTGGCACTCTGGGTGCCCTATGCCACGCTGGTCTCGCGCCCCGCGCTGCCCGTTTTCCCTATGGGCCGGCGGCTTTTTCCCCCCCGCCCGGGCTGCCCCGATGCTGGAGGGCTCACCCCGTGGCCACCGCTGCCCTACGATACTGGCGGGCTTGCTCCATGCTGCCCGCTGCCCCGATGCCTGCAGGCTTGCACTGCAACGCGCCACTGCCCCGATGCCGGCAGCTTCTCCTCTCCCCCCCGTCCGGGCTGCGCTGCCACGCTTTCCGCCCCCCGCCCGGGCTGCCCTGATGCCGGCGGGCTTTCCCCCCCCACACCCGGGCTGTTTCCACTGCCGCCAGCTTTCCCTCCGCACCGTGCTGCCTCGATGCCGCCGGGCTCGCCCCAGCCCAGCACTGGCCCGATGCCGCCACCGGGGCGGGATCTGCTCGGCTCGAGGACTGTTGTGGGCTCGCACTTCCGGGTTGGCAAATTTCGCAACTTTGTCCATTATATAAGGCGCACCGGACTATAAGGCGCACTTCCAGGTTCGGGGGAAAATTTTAGTCAAAAGGGTGCGCCTTATAGTCGTGAAATTACTGTATTTTGTCTTGGGGTAAGGAAGAAATATTACTAATGTTGATCCTTTGTTAATATTCTTGAAGCTGCCCAAAACAATGTTGATGTTCTTCTCCTTCATAATTCTGTAATTTAAATTGCCTAATGACAACTAATGAAACTGTAGTCCATATAGAAATATAGCTAAATTGCTTATGAATTTCCAAAGTTATTGATGTGAAACAAGAAACACCATGCTCATTGATATTGCGTGGAATCATAAACAAATCAGTAACTTAAAGTAGTTATTGACTGATTTTCAGATGAAAAATTGATTGCCAAAATGCATACAAATTACATTTTGTTCCCAGCACAAACTCACAAATAGTGCTTTTGTCTAAGAAGTAACTACAGTACTGAAAATAATTTCTTTTCTATTACATGCTTTCAGAGTTATACTTACATACATTCTCTACAGATATATCTGAATATTTAAGAGAGAGAAAAATTAAACGTACATTTTGCAAACAGCATAAGTGTATTTTATAAGACTTTGTTTTTCAATCATAATAAGAAAATAGAAAGGAAATCAAAAAAGGAAGAGAAATATGAAGGCTTTTGGAAGAATACATAATATTAAAGGACAAAACTGGAGATTATATATAATTCAAAATATGTCTATTCCTGCTTCCTAGAAGCAATGCAGTGTGAATTTGATGTCAAGGCTTAGTCATTCATTTCTAATTTGATTATAGTGTTTGTCTTTTAAAAAAAAGAATAGATCTTTCTTGATCATATTCTTTCATTTCTCAGTCTCCTTTTTGTTGTTCAAGGCTCTGAAGTCCAGTTTTTATCAATTTTTTTCTCTTTCTTCACCCTATTTATGCAGAGAAGAAGTGTATATGAGTAATTTGAAAAACTGTGAATAACAAGGAATGTAGCATGAAAACTTTGTTGAATTTAATCTCCTGCTCTGGCATCATACAGCATAGGAAATGTTATTTCTGTCAATACTAGTAAATGGTCATTGACTTTTTATTGGTCTGACCTGACTTTGATAGCTGTGATAATTTGTCCAGCACACAAGTAACTATTGCCTAAATTTTTTTTAGTTAAACTTTAGTTTATAATAATGGAAAGAAAAATGTGTATACTGAACTGTTGATGATTCCTAAATAAAACCTGTTGCAGAAGGGTAGACACAGAATGATACCTGAGGTCCAGGCATGAAACCCTGTCAATTAGGCAGAATTGGACTTACATGTATTTGTATTGTTACCATAAACTTTATTTTCACCTCGAAGTACCATAAACAGTGGTAATGTGAAAGCAGCGCAGTGATAAAATTCTTCATTATATGAGCATCACAGACTGCCTCCTTAGATCTTGGCTGGGAAGCAATAGAATCCAGAGACATTTAGATCTTAAAGTAACATATTTCAGTTAGAATTTTAAGAGGTAAAGATCCTGCTTAAAATTGTATTCACACAATAAAATAGGGAGGAACCAGACAATCAGAATAAGAACTAAAGGAAAACTATATTAATATGAAATTTAATATTATTGGGGGGAAAAAAGAAAAAAAAACCTCCTGTGTCTAAATTTATATTTTACTTCAAAGTATATCAGTAAATCTGCTAGGAATAAAATTGCACTCATCAAACTTAAATTGAGAGACAGTAAGAGATACTGTTTAAAAGAAAAAAGATGAAAATCCTGAAATGAACACAAACTCTCTACTGGAATGCACTTAAATTCTTTTACATTATTTTTACATGTGTATTACAAATACAAAATGGCTGATGCTTTTAAAACTATCTGAAATGTCTATATTATGCATATCTATGCATAGTTATAGATGATACAGATATGTAGATAGGTATCTGCAGCAATTTATAATTAAGTTGAATAATATATTATCCATTCTTCATAGTAGTTATCTACTCTTTCTGCATAAGAGAAACCTGGGCTATTTGTTTTTTCCAGACTGTTTGCAATTCTTATGTTTGATGGTCATCCAAGTTACTTTGAGGAGGAATAAATCTGAGTAGGGTGTATTTTTGTTATTGTCAATCATGTTCATTAACATTTTACTGGTGTTATTTTTGTCTCATGGTAATTTTAAACCATTTCTGGTGTCAAGTAATTAGGCATAGTAAAAGAGTTAAAATCGTGTTTTGGTTGCTCAGCAATGTCAGAATTCACTCAATTCAGACTCCTGAAAACAGAGAAATCATGTCTCTCAAGTTAAAACTACTTCAGTGAAGCACACACAGCACACAAGAAGAGTTGGTTTTCACTATTGGCTTCATGATGACATTGGATATATTGCAAAGGCTATTATTGTCTTCTTCCAAGTCTTTTCTCATCTAAATAAAACTGATTGTGTCTCAGAGATCATGTTTTATTGTCTTGCTATTTGTATTATTGTCTGTGAATTATTTATTTTGCCAGAAGACCAAGTGGCATTTTCTGTAGATTAGGAATATGCTCAAGATGCTGGCATAACTTCAGATTTTAGTTAGCTTATATTATGTGCAACTACGCATGACACAGAAACATTTTTGTTAGTACTTGGAACAACAGATAAATTAAATTGTCCTTTCTGCTCTATATAAATATTTACCATATCAGAATCTGATGGGAGTCATTGTATTACACAAACATATCGGGATGATAAATATATCTAACACTGCTTGGCATGAAAATCCAGACTGCACTCCTGAAATCTTTGTATCCCTTACTTCAGAGATTTGGGATCTTTAGAATCACTGCTTGTTCTTCAGTTATTTGTGCAGTTTTTGCTTTCTAGACAGAAAAAGAAGCAGAAGCCAGCAAGAGTCAACGTGCCAAGTCTCTGCAGGCAATAGCTGAGAACTGCAGTTACTGGTGCATCAATTGTTCTGAAGTCTCACGCTGAGCAGCCAACACAGGTTGCTCAAGCCTATATTACATCCCATACTTTCTTGTCCTATGTTGCCTCATGAGTTTCTGATTTTGTTGTTGCTGATTGTGCTGCTGAGTGCACAAATACTATAATTCCAAAGGAAACCTAACCAGAAGCACAGCTGTCTCAGGAGCAAACAGGAAACGTGATAGCTAAGGTGTGAATGTTTTAAACTTTGTGATGACCGATTGGAGTGTTTGATTGTTTAAGCACTACTGCAAGGACTACTGGGATAAATGAGTAAAATATAATCCTAAGTTGGAGTGATTTGAATATTTGAATAATCCATGTTATCTTTCTGGGGTTTGGGGTTTTTTTTTTTTATTTTTTGGTTGTTTTTTTTTTGTTGTTGTTGGGTTTTTTTTGTTTGTTTGGGTTTTTTTTATTGGCAGATGGAATTTAGTCATCCAGTGCAGAGAAAGGAGAGGAAAAACAACCGTTTTAAATTAATCTCAAACTTTTTACTGCGGTCTTTGACAGGTCATTTTAACTTACCTCAACTGGGATTTAGCAATCAAATTATTAAAATTGATTATTTAATAATCAATTAATTTAATAATCAAATTATTAAAATGATTTTTTAATAATAACAAAAGAATTAGTAGTGTTTCTATTTAGTGAAATATTTATTGCCACTCCTTTTCTTTAATTGGTTTAATCTGCTTTTAATTCATTCACTGATATTTTCAAATGCATTACTACAAAACTAAATAAAATAATTTATTAGTAATGTTTGGAAAGATGCATGAACATACAGATGTACATGCTTTAATGGTATTTTTTGCT
This sequence comes from Catharus ustulatus, assembly GCF_009819885.2. NCBI lineage: Eukaryota > Metazoa > Chordata > Aves > Passeriformes > Turdidae > Catharus > Catharus ustulatus. The sequence continues at coordinate 55,866,082 of NC_046225.1, read as the reverse complement.
TACACAAGAAAGAAGTTTCACACAAGGCAGTAAATTTTTAAAATACAGATAATTCTGTCAATTAATATTATTATTTTGAAGAAAGGTTGTCTCAGATATGTATTTAGATCATTACAATCTTCTGTGTCAAATGTGTTTAACTTTTTATTCAGTCTACATTATTTTGTCTCTAACTTTCTGAATCCTTACAGAATAATAAAACCATCAGTGACCTAAAGAAGTCCTCATAAAAAAATATCCTACAAATTTGTATCTGTAACATTTTATTGTATAAACTTAGACAATCTCTGAGGAATGTATATGCAATTTTTTTTTTTTACTTAGTTCCTGTGTCTCTAATCTATGTTTTTGTTTTATAATCTTTATTAGAGTATCTATATAATTATATGTTTTGTGCCTAGGCAATACATAGTACTTATTTTTGTTCTTATGAAACTCAGTAAACAGTCATTTAGTCATTGTAATCCTTGTTTGTTTGGACAATCACATTTGTAAATGTTCCCATGTGAATAAGACTGACATCTGGATTTTCCAAGCCAGCGTGAGCTTTGACAGCCATGATAATGCAATTGCATTCTGCCTATTGCAACTATTAATTTGCACTTGGAGCATCCTAATAATTTTCACTGTCCTGCTTTAATTAGTGATTAATTGAACTGCTTTAATTAATGATTAATTGAACAATGCATTTAAAATTTAATGAAGTCAAAACCCTCAAAGAATAAATACAGTTTGTGAAGATAACAACCAGAATTTGTATCAATACAGATTTAATTCTATAACACCATAAACAGGACAATCAAGACCTTATTATGTTCACTTTAGAATTAATATTATTGCTGTTGAAACATTGGCAATGCAGATTTAGGAATATCCTCTTAGGAATACCAGAGGATTGATTTAAAACATATAGTTATACATAAGCATATGTTTTTTCAGATACTGCAGATATTTAGATGGTATATAAACTACTTAAAGAACCTCAGAAAATAAGAAAATTAGTATTTAAAATAAAGCCAGAACAAGTTTCAAAGCTTAGATTGTATACACTAATAAAAATATCCAAATTTCAGATGGGAGAAATTTCATTGTCTTCTTAGTAGCTGTTACAGAGTCGTATTTTGGATTCAGTATGAGAATAACAGAGATAACACAAAGATGGTTTAGCTGTTGCTAAGCAGTGCTTAGTGTCTACCAGTGAGGAGGTGCACAAAAAGCTGGGAGGGATCGTAGCTAGGACAGCTGACCTGAACTGACCAAAGGGGAATTCCAAAACACAGAGTATCGTCACCAGTATATAACCTGAGCAAGTTTTAGTTTTGGTTAGACATTTTCTGATCCTCTTTTTCTGCATTCATGTGTGTAGACTTAAAAAATACTTTTAAAAAATCCTATTTAGTTTGCACTACTCCATGAAAGTTCCATTCTTATTACAAGGTGCCAGAGAAAATGCAAAACTAAATGTCTGGATTTGATTCTGAGAAAACAAAGGACGAATGAATAACATTATAAAATTCTATACATCAAATAAAATTGTTATTAACATTAGAAATTTGGAACATTTTTTAAAAAAGAAAATGTTTTTCATGACCTGTTGTAAGTTGTGTGAAATAATGTCTGGGAAACTGTGGGTAGGAAATAGTCATACAGTGAAATAGTCATACGGTGAAATAGTGACAGTAGTTCTTCATAAGGAAGAATAAGAAAAAATATTTCAGTCATAACAGAACCAGTATTACTGGGGCAAGTGTTGGTAGAAATATTCAAGTAAAAGAAATAAAATCCTAACTAAATAAAATGTGAAAAAATACTTTAAAATTGTAAACACATGGTATGAAGGGAGAAAGAAATCAGAAGGGAGAAAAATTAAGAGTCAATAAGGCTGAAAAAAAATAAACACATGTAGTGGTCATCTTTTTCAATTTTATAAAAGTGACTGCTGTTTTTAAACCATCACAAATTCACAATTAAACAGGGCACAAATGTGTAGACAACGGGTTAAAAATAGCTCAGTTCTCCATAGGATTCAGCCATACACCTACAGTAGCAAAGTTATAACATGGATGTCTGAAAGTAAGAAGGGAAGTGGGTGGTGAGAAAATAGAAAAGGAAGAGCTGATGCTGAACAAGATCAGGATGCACGATTCTTGGTAAAAGTGATATCAGTGGGAAAAGGGAAATTTGCTGGAAGGAGATTTTAATAGTTTCTTGTGGAGTTAAAGAAAATTGACAGATCGGCACAACCCAAAACTTATGTGGAGCCATGCAGTCTGAGATGCTTTATGTGTTCTAATATACACACAAATATTTTTCTTGTGAAATATATTACTGCCTCAAGTATTCTGTGCTGAAATATTTCCAGGTTATTTGTCAGAGCTGTGTAATCATTTTGGCAAATAGCAGAGCTCAGTCTCTAATGATGACAGCAATCTGTCATCATTAGGATTTCACAGTGTGGAAGAATATACTTTACAATCTGTTTTTCTCAATCACTACATATTCTCTATTTTACTCTACAGAACTTTCTTTGGCACCATCCATTTGCAGTTAAAAACTGTGTGCAAAAAAAAATGTTCCCGTTAAAAAGTTAATTACAGCACTTCAAAAGCAGTCATAAAATAAATTAAAACAAAAAAAAAAAACCACCAAACCAAAACCCAAAACTGTCCATTCACATTCCTTCATACTTGGAATTAGCGGTTTTCAAACAGAAGATTATTGAAAAACTAATAATGATTGTTCATGAAAATTATTAAGGTATCCTAACGCAGTTGAAGCAATCTCATTAACAGCACTGTTACTCTGCTATATATATATACACATATATATATGGATTTTCTCCTGTTTTGACTGTTTCTTTGGATTATATACTTACAGATACTTACAGAGTTCCAAAAGCTAGAGAGAAAATGAATGACATAAGATGTGTTTTAAGAGTATTGTAGTCAAAATTCTTCTGCCAGCTTTGTAAGAGAATAATTGAAATAAAAAGAAAATGTTAATGATAATTAAAATCTGTTTTAATCTCTGCTAAAGTGTGGTAGTTTCTGCATATGATTTCTGCATATAACCACCTTTGTGGGGTTTTTTTTATATGAAATTATAAATTTGTTAGGGGAGACCTAATTGCAACTTTCCACATTCTCATGAGGGAAAGTGGAGGGGCAGGCACTGATCTCTTTTCTGTCATGATCAATAACAGGAGACAAGGGAATGAGCTGAAGCTGAGTCAGGAGAGCTTTAGGTTGGATATCAAGAAAAGGGTTTTCAGTCAAAGAGTGGCTGAACACTGGCACACTCCCCAGGGCAGTGGTCACAGTACCAGCCTGACCACAGAGTTAAGAAGCATTTGGACAATGCTCTCAGGCACAAGGTGTGATCTTTGGGGTGTCCTGTGCAGGCACAGGAGTCGGATCCTGAGCCTGAGTTGTGCCCCTTCCAACTCAGCATTTTTTATGATCTTATGGCTGTTCTTATTAATACTATATTTAAGCAAGTAGGTGTTGAGTCTGAAATATGCAGTGACACTAATATGGGTGGTAGGATTTTTCAGTCTTTTTTCTATTTTATTTTAATGGATTATACAAAATACTTGTCTTTATATTTGCAATTAAACTTCAGCAATAGTAAGATGGATCCCTGTTTCTTTTAACTCCGTTGTAACAAGCAGGAAAAACTACTTTATCACCGTCCTTGTTAGTAAGATTGGGGAGAAACTAACTCAAAATGCAAGCTTGTATTAATATAGATTTTAAGATTTTTAATATTCCCTGTGTAAGCAAGCTGGCAACCACAGGATCGTCTCCTTCCTCACAATTTTCTTTACAAGCTTATAGTGCAAATCTTACACAATGGAATATTTTCCCATCAAAATGCTTCCAAACAGTGGACAAGACTACCACTGAGCTTGAAAGGCTAAAATATATATACAAGCATATCTTTACATTTGCACACCTTTACGAAAGTTATGTTTTCAGTATTCTTAAAAGGTATTTTGTCTTTCAGAGGCAGGCTACAAAGGCTCTAGGGAATACCTTTTCCACAAGGAGTATTCATGTTCTTTAACATGGTTAGAAGTTTCCTGTAAAATGAGATATTTTTGACTAATCAGCTCACTTCCTCATAAACCAAATCCTCAGGAAGGAACAAATTTTTACCCAAGTAAATGTTTCAACCCCAAAACAGAAGTCTATTTTCTTGTTCCCTTTCTGTAAAGGAACAGCTAAAGATTAGTCCAGTGAATATAGCAATGAATGCAGGCAGCTCGGTTCCACTGATATTCTAAGTTAGACAACCAGGAGGATCTTAGTATTTAACAATTCTCAAATCTTTATTTGGAAAACATGTAAATACACTAACTTGTCTGTAGTTTATCTAAAATCATTGCTTTTTGAAGCAAGGTATTTATATGTTTTCCTGTAGGAAAAAATAAAGACACTATTTTTGTTCAACTCCCTTCTTTATGTTCTTACTTAGTAAAGTACTATCAACAAATGAATCATTCATTCTACATTCCAAGAAACCCTATTTATTCAGCATGAAAGCCCTTCTTCATTAAGGAAAAAAAAAGTGTTTAATGAAAGAAAAGTTACCTGTCTTATCAGGTTTTCATTATTTAGTAGAATTCCAGGAGATGCAAGTTTATTTTCTCTGTGTCTAAAAATATCCATAATTTATCTCCCAAAACACTGGTCTAACTATCTAGTTAACTAGTATTACAGACTACTTTACACAAATTAGTGAACTATTTGACTAGTCATACTGAAAGAGGAAGGTATAAAACTGTGGGTTAGGGTCATTGTTAAGGGAGAAAAGTCCTGAGATTAGTCACTGTTATCAACATTACTTACAAAATATGAAAATATTTCAGGCAACGCTTTTAGCATGGAGATAAGAGCAGCTTTAATCCAAAAAGACCCCTTCTGTAGTCTGAAAACTTATGTATGGAATAAGATAAATACCTTATGGCAAGAAAAATAAAGTGATTTTTCATCTCTTAATGTCATGAAAAGGAACCTAAATTGCTTGTAAATGGGATATATGATGGCCAGCCATGATTGCAGGCATCTGTCTTCAGGCTAGATACTAATGATTCTGTTACTCTGAGAAAAACATGCAAACTCTTGTTTCATGCAACATGTTCTCATCTGCCATATTTACTAGCCATATGTACATTTTGGTGTGTGATTCAAAGCACCTAGAGACTTAATTCTCTGGTTACAGATAGTGTTTAATGCAGACTTCAGGAGTGTGTGATTATGGGTGGGGCTGACCCTGGCTGTATGCCAGGTGCCCACCAAAGCTGCTCTATCACTTCCCTTCCCAGATGGATGTGGGAGAGAAAATATAATATGCTTATGGGTTGAGGTAAGGACAGGGAGAAATCACTCACTGATTACCATCATGGGCAGAACAAATTCAGCTTGGGGAAATAATTCAATTTATTAAGGATAAAATTGATGTAGGATAATGTTAAATAAAAACTAAATCTTAAACCTTCTTCACCACCCCTTCCTTCCTCCTAGGCTCAACTTCACTCTAAGTTTGCCTACCTCTTCCCTTGCAGAGGCTCACGGAGGTGAAGTTGCAGTCAGATCATTGCATATTGTTTCTGCCACTCTTGGCTCCCTGTTCTCCTCCCTGCTCCAGCATGAGATTCCTCCCATGAGGTGCAGTCCTTCAGAATCCAGCTGCTCCAGCATGAGTCCCCTGCAGGGTCACAAATCCTGCCAGCAAGCCTGCTCCACATGGGCATCCCAGTGGGTCACAGCCTCCTTTGGGCATCCACCTGCTCCTCTGTGGGGTCCTCTGTGGCTCCAGGTGGATCTTTACTCTGTGGTGAATCTGTCTTGGGAGGTCAGGGTACAGCCTGCCCCACTGTGACCTTCACCATGGGCTGCAGGGAATCCCTTCAACACCTGCAGCACCTCCTCCTCCTTCTTCATTGACCTTGGTGTCTGTTTCTCACATATTCACACTCCACTCTCCAGCTGAAATGATCAGGTTTTTTTCCTTCTTAAGATAGTTATACCAGTGGCACTGCCTCCATCACTGATGGGCTTTGCCCAGGCCAGCTGTTGTTCTATCGTGGAGTTGTCCGGCATTGGCCCTGTTGTCCATGAGATAAGAGTCTGGCATTTTTGCAGAAAACATGTCCCTGTAACCACCCACCCTACACACTGCTACCAAAATCTTGCTGCGCAAACCCAACAAACTGACTAGTCTATCCCAAACAGTAAAAAACAAAAACAAACAAACAAAAAAAAAATAAAAATAATTTTTAAAAAAATCAACAAAAACCCCAACAACAAACCCGAAACAAAAAAAAATCTGGAAGAAAAACTTTGAAATATTTGAAAATTAGATTTCTTAGGGATTGCAGGAATGTCAGCATGCGTTCAGTTATCTTCAAAATCAAGACTTCTGAGATTTATTGATGGAATGCCTCCTGTATCAATTGGAATGAGCAAAATGTCAGACTGGATAACCCCCAGAACCTTATGGAACAAAACCACAAGAATCTAAAATCAGATAGTCAAGTTCTTAAGTTTAAGCATGTCTTGATTCAGAACTTCTCTTTGGATTGCATTATTATATTTAGTTGTTGAAGTCCTGATAACAATCTGTTACCAGCAGTACCTGGGAGTCCAGTAGTCCCATGAGAGAGAGGACAGCCAGCAAAATTCCTAGACTTTTTTGACCAGAGGGACTGCATTGAAATAACTATGAAATAACTATAACTCCTGACACAAAAGATTACACAAGCATTTGTAGCCTGTTTATACCACACACCAGTCATATAATAGAAACCCAAGCAACATCATAAGGTGGTCAGAAAATGGGATTTAGATGAGTGACAAATGCTCTCACATTTGTCAGATGGGGCCAGGGAGGAGTGAGAGCATGAGTGAATAAGTTAGTAGCTACAGTTGGTTGCCACTAAGAATTAATATCCCTTCTCATTAAGCTCCTTATACACAGAGCCAAGGGAACTAAGATGGCATGATCCTCAATGAAGCAGGAAATTGAGTAATCCTGGTCAGTCTTCTTCTAAATAAACCTTTCTATTGGGAACTGGCAGCGTAAGTAAAGTGACTAGTTCAATTTCCCCTTGTCTCAGCCTTTTTCTGCTTAAAACCCTGTAGAATAGAGGTTAATGTCTTGTAAACATTTTTTTTTTTTTAATTAAAGAAGATTATGATAATATAGCATCAATGAAAGAGATGTTTTTCATTTTTCAAAGGGCATTTTTCAAAAGCCCCACAAAATGGCTCAATTAAAAAGTGTTCAGACTAGAGTCACAAATGTCTTACTCTTCAAGGTAATATTTAAGGGCACTATCAGAAAGATATTCTGGAAATAATACTCTTATAAGAGGATGGTTCTCTACTGGGGAAATTAACTCATAAGGAAAAGATTTCAAGGAAGAGATGGAATTTATGTTGGGTACTAGTTTTGTCTGCTGTTACACTGCTCTGGTATTAGCATGTTACAGTGTTCCTTTATGTCTGGCAAACATGATATTGCTTAGTTTTTAACTGATATTTTTCTTGAAAGTTTATAAATATTTTTAAAAGGACAAGATGTTCAGCTAATAACACAGATGAAGACTATCAAAATAAAAGTTGCCCCTCCAAAAAAGAGAATCAAAACCAGTGATTCTGGGCACTGAGAAAATCTTCTAGTCTTATAGTACTTTGCAATGAAAGATGTGGAAGTGCACTATTAAAAAAAACCAAACCCATACCTTTATGAAATGGCCAGTTTCTGACTGATGTCGCTTCACTCACCCAGAGAGCTAAGAAAATTCCTCAAAGTGTGTAAAGAATCCTGAGAATTAGGTACCAAAGATTTGTGTTCTCTCTGACAATCTAAACTTCCGCACAGCAAACTTCAGCTGACATTGCCACTGATTTCAGTGTCCCAGAGATGTGGTGGGGACTTTTGGAACACTGGGGATGGGTCAGCATAGATCTGCAGTGAAACATACTTAACCATCTGGTCTACCTTCTGGAAATCTTTTCCCTCGGCCTGGCATGGGCTGAATAAATGTCTTCATTTATAATAATTTCCATAATGACTTAGAATGTTGACAGTGATTACTCATTATATTTCCCTCTATATGACCCAGCTAACACAACCCCCCAAGAGCATATACAGTTCTACTTTTCTGTTTTAATTTTTCTCATAAATAATGTCCCTGTAATTGGCAGCAATCAGTTCTGGATTTAATTATTAAATATTTTTAGAGTGCTAACTACCCACTCTGGTCAACATGTTCCAGATTTTTAAAATATATATATATATCAGAGCTTCAATATACAAGTTATAAATAAAGTCCAAATATGTAAACCAAAAAAGTTCCCATTTGTCACTCTGTTGGTACAACTTCAGCTGCAGACCTAAGTAAAAATATATATTTTTAATTCTGTAATACATTCCCATCCTCAAAAAGCACCACAATACCACCAAACAAATCAATGTAGAATCCTGACTTTTACAAATCCGTATTTTCTTCTCAATGGCTTGTCATAATGTTGTTAAGCAAAAATAAAGTCTATCACTTTTTTTGCTTGGTTTTTTGCAAGGTAAATTAAAAGTCCTGTCAATACGCTGAGCTTAGCCCCTTAACTGAAGAAAACAGATGTCTATATTGTCGTTTAGGAATGTTATTCTCCAATTCTGTACTCTCACTGAATCCATGTGCTTCTTGCTCTATCCCTCCTCTTCCTCTGTCCCTTTCCCTGGAGGGGAGAAATTGGAGACACAAAAGGCAAAGATCATAGCGTAAGATTGAACAATTTACTGGAAAGAGCAATGGGATAAGAAAACAAACAGTAACAGCAACAATACTAATGACACAGGCCACAAGAAAGAGGCAAATGATTCACACGCAAACAACAATACCCAAGGCTCCCTATGCCACCTCATAAATGATAAGGGACTCCCTTCTCCTGACCCAGGCAATGCTGGGAGGTGTTTTGTGAGCTACTGCAAAAATTAACCCTCTTCTGGCCAGAACCAGGACACTTGAAAAAGAATTTCACAGCTGGGTTTTCCTAATGTCAAAAGAGAAAAAAATTACTTATAACATGTTTCTGTGCAAGATTTTATGACATGTTTTTTTAACACTTCATGTTTAAGAAATTGAAATTACATTATGAACTCGCCTATACCCTTTATTTATTGTACAGCAAAATTATCAGTAAGTATTCTAATGTTACATATTAACAAATGCAACAATAGTGTGAAGTCTCTTCTGAATAACTTCTTACCTCATAGATATTTGAGCATTGGTCACGTGTTACCAAAACAGGTAAAATGAAACTCCTTAACACCAGTGTAGCATTAAGAAGTAGGCATTCTCATTCTGTGCTGCATGCACAGGGAATATTTTGAAGCCTGTTGTGCATACCAAGTACAAAAAAGGTCATGTTTATGTACTATATTTATATATATATTCACTGTTTTTCCTGGAAAACACATACAGATAATAATCATTTCCCCAAATTCATTAACATATTTTCCCTCCCACTGATGAATGCAACCTGTCTCCTGGGTGTCCCTCAGGTGGTCCTTGATTGTCAGCCCCAAAGTTCTACCTGACAACTTGGTGAACTCGGTATTACTTCCCGAATGTGGAAGTGAGGTGACATTTTTAGGTTGGTTCATTATTTTGCATCCTCTTCTTGGTTGATGTTTAACAGAGTCTTGCAGAACGAGCACTGTGAGGTTCCACAGGCTCGTGGTTTATCAGAATAAACGTTGTTTCTTTCCACCAGCTGAGAAAAATAGTTCATCTGGAAACAACAAAAGTTGTTTTCCCTGGAAAAGTGGAGATTCTAGTACTGTATAAAAGTGGCTGTAAATTCCCTGACTTCATGATGAAGATTGCAGTATTATGATTGTCACTTAACAATCATAGCAGTCACCATCTCTTGCCTGGACATAAAGCACAGATTAAATATAGAAAAATTAAAGAAACCTCTGTATTGACTATAATTCAATTCAAATTCTGATAACTATTTCTTATTATACTTGATTTAAAAAAAAAAAAAAAATTTGGTTTTAGGAAATTGTTTTTCTTTGCTTCATTATGTAATAATATGATAATGTAATGCAGAAAGCTAACCACAATTTGCAGGAAAATAAGAAATCCTGTAAAGCCCCATCAACAGTAAAAGTTAAATAAATCTAAGTCATATGATTTCACTTTTTTAATTGCTGCCTGTAACTTTAACAACTTTAACATCAAGATGCACATCTAGATGCACACAAACAAACATATATTGATACACATAGACATGCACATGTATATATGTTTTTTGATACTGGACAGTTAAATTTTTCAGAAAAAATCCTGTTTATCTTGTTGACTGTTAGTCTCAAAAATATGTAAAACATTTTTCCTTCCTGTTGTCATCCAGAAACTGTAAACTTTTACTAGGAATTTCATTATCTTGTAGGGTAAGTTTTGGACTGGGCTTTCCAACTCTGAATTAATCAATACAAATCAAATGTTGTTATTACTTTTCAATAAATGTCCTCTTTTTATGTGGAAAGTGCAAAATAAACAGTTTATGTTATGCATGTGATTCAAATAATGTTGACAAAGAGAGTTTTATTTTAACTGTATGACCAAGAGATTCCCATATTTTTGCTCTCTCCTCAATGGAAACCTGAATGTCTGACTACACAAATTGAAATTAATGGAAAGATTTTCAGGTATTTCAATTAATACTAAAACCTGTATTTTGAATCCATTGTAAGTAAAGGCATATAATATTTGCAGTGGAAACAGGAAAAAGCTATGCACTTGAGCATATTAAAACATGGAGAAAGGTATTTATGCCTTCAAAAGCGACTAAAATCTCTGTCTCACTGAGCAGCATCCAAAGGGCTTTCTTTTCTGATAGTAGTTACTGATGTTAAGTTTGATACATTTTTTAGAGTTTCTTTGAAACCAGGATCCTGGATGACCTGTAAGACATTTTTAAGCACAAGTTTTACTTATATTACTTCAAAAGTAGTCTCACATGACATTCTATTTCATCATTGGTGTAGGCATGTTAGAATTTGATTTTTATGTAAGTACTTTGCCGAGGAATCCAAATATAAAGTTGGTGATCATTCATATTTGTTTGGTTTTTTTTCTCATATCTTCTAAATATATTCATTAATAAAAATGATCCTTTGAATGTCAATAATATTTAGATGATACTAAAATATCTGTTCTTTATTCATTATGGCATCAATTTAATTTGCAGACTAACAGTCCTTAAATTCATGTGTTCTGGAATATGATGTCTCATTACAATGACCAGATAGCTCATTTAGACATCACTTCCTTCCTGAAAACTGGTTTGAATAGTAAAAAACCAAATTAAATTGATATATCGAATGACTAAAGATAACTCCAGAGAAGAAAGAAGAACTGTTTAGATGATATCTGCTGGCACTAATGTAGGAGGATACAGCTTCATATGATATCTTTAACTAGTCAAAAAGTGAAATAAATTCAGGTTTTGATTCTGGAAGTTTTTGCTTCTAATCTGCAAAAAAAAATATTCCTGTTTTAGACAGGCATTCTCACACATCTTTCTGGCTTGCAGCAACTGACTTCTCAACTGTCTTACTGCTTACAAAACTAATGCTCTTATTCAAGATCATATTCATGGTTTCATAATTCTTTTCAAGACTCTTCTAGAATAAAAATTAATGCAACCTAGGTTCTCAGTTTTGCTCAAAACCACAGAAACTCTTATGTGTTTTAAAAAACACAGACTTGAGGAGAGAGAGTGTTGCCTTCGTTGGGGGAGAAACGAAGGCAAGTGGCGACCTGGCTAGAGCGGGCCATGGCGAACACACACACATACACTCTTACAAGCCCAGTCGCCGGACAAATCACTCGCTACACTGATGCAGTCGACGGTGAAATGCATTTATTGCTCGGCAAACACGGGCTTAAGTAACTTCGATACAGCTGTGATTGGCTAATGCCATGGAGAGGGCGGGGTCTAACTCCTCGTGCATAACGATGTCTTCTGAATGAACTTTCTAGCTCACCACATTTCCCCCCTCTCCATGACCGATTAAGCCTTCGCAGCTGCGCTAAACTGATGCTAGTAAAAACTCGTGAAACGTATTAGTAACAACACGCGAACTATTTTAAACGTCTAAATGCAATCGCAACTTGGTTATAACTTATCCAGGCTAACAATGAAAAGGGAACCGAACATTAACATGGGTACAACAACTGCAACTAGTCCCACTAGGGTGAACACATGGGTGGTAAACAGGGCTGTTGGGTAAACAGGGGAATTGAACTGATTTCATTGCTGGAACGTTTTGGCCGTGACGTTGGAACTTGTCTTCGAGTTCTTTGCTTGGCCGATGAAGCGGGTTTGGCAACAACAGGACACCGAAGCACGAAGATGGAATGCGAGGCTGATGAGATGGATCACGGCAGCGAACCTGTCAAAAGAAACTCAAGAGATTTCGTTAGTTTCATTGGTTTTGTTAGACAGCACGGGCTTTATGGATTTTAATGGGCACCACTTGATGACATCATCATTTTTTACTGCCCATTACAACTAGCTTCCATTGTTTCTTTAGCGCAGGAAGCTTCTGCTGTCTCCAGAGCAGTCACTGTTTCAGAGGTTAGCTCCAGTTCATTTGCTGTGGTGTCATCACTCACATTCTTTCTAGTCTCTGGCACTGTCTTAGCAGTGCATCCTCCACAGTAACACTCAGTTCGGCTGAATTTCTTCCTCTTCTCTTGCCTGTTACCTGCAGCTGAGTCCGTGCACCAGGGCACTGGCAGAGGAATTCTCGCATGTGTGGGCATGCTCCTGCCTGGACTGCTGGATGGGGACCCGATGCCCCTCCAGGAGGAGCGCCTGCAGTCCTGGCGCGAGAAGAAGCTGATGGAGGGACTGCTGCGTGGATGGGAGCTAGATGTTCTTCTTCTGTGACTGGCTGGTTCGATGCCCAGATGTCTCCTGTCTTTCTCCCCGTTTCTTTTCCCTGTGTTTTTTGGGTTTGTTTTTTTTTTTACTTTTAAAAATAACATTGCCCACTTTATTTTGAACTTCCACGCTATTGGGGCGAACGATGAAGAAATTAATTCTTTTCTTTACGTTTCAGTAGTGCTACAGGTTTGGTTTCACCGCGAAGGGTGGGAAGCAGCAGCAGTTCGTGTTTACGGAGCTGCGGCACCAACCTGGGCCAGGGCTGTGGGGTGTGAGGCATCCCCCGTTCCTCCCGACGGGCTGGGAGCGGGGACTCTCCCTCCGCCACCTTCCCATCCTCTTCAGAGATGCCCTCCGCCGCCTGGAACAGCTCCTCCACGAGGGCGGCAATGCAGGACGGCGCCTCTTCCCTCAGCAGCTCCCGTAGCAGCGCTTCCACAGCCTCTCCACCCGCAGCCCCGCCATGGCCCCTCATGTTCGTCACTGCCCGTGTGTGAGGCGCGAGAAAGCTCTTGGCCCCGCCGCTCGCCCTCAGGCTCGGCGCCATCTTGTGACGTGTAGAGCAGCGTTTTTTTTTTTTTGTATTTTTTTTTTTTTTTTGTATTTTTTTTTTTTTAAAACTTCTTCAGGGCTCGCCTCTTTAAAGATGCCCCGAGGCTCGCATATTTTCTTGCACTCTGGTGACCAATTAGTAGCTGGATCGGGGGTTGAGATAAGGGACTGGGGCCGCGAGCGGTTGTCAGTTTTCAACCCCGCACGATCACCAGACGCAGACTGAGTGGCGGCCACCTCCACTTTTGGTGTGATTTCCAAACGGTCCCGGGCCACTCTCCAAGTTTCCTGTTTTAACCACACTCCCTCCAGAGTCCTCACAGCTCCTCCCCAGCTCTCCAAACGTTTACCAGAGCTGGAGACAATCACGTTGTTAGCGCAGGCGTTAGTACACTCCCTCCAGCACCCTGAATGCAGGGTGTCTGTGGTACGGTCTATCGCCCTCGATTTTAACAACTGCATGATTACGTAATCAAAATTCCTTGATTTGCATTGGATGCCACATTGCCTATGCAATTGGGGAACTACCTTGCCAAGCGCATCCATTTCTTGGCGGTACATGAGCGTCCTCACCGTCGGGGTCAGATCCAGCTGCCTCGACCGCCCACCTCCTCCAGCGCGAGTCCCGTCACCCGGACCGCCCTCAGCTGCGTGTATCGGGGGCTATTCCCTCACCCGAACACCTGGGGGCGATCCCGGGTTTCGGCACCACTATGTTGCCTTCGTTGGGGGAGAAACGAAGGCAAGTGGCGACCTGGCTAGAGCGGGCCACGGCGAACACACACACATACACTCTTACAAGCCCAGTCGCCGGACAAATGACTCGCTACACTGATGCAGTCGACGGTGAAATGCATTTATTGCTCGGCAAACACGGGCTTAAGTAACTTCGATACAGCTGTGATTGGCTAATGCCATGGAGAGGGCGGGGTCTAACTCCTCGTGCATAACGACGTCTTCTGAGCGAAAGAGGAAGGAAGGAAGGAAGGAAGGAAGGAAGGAAGGAAGGAAGGAAGGAAGGAAGGAAGGAAGGAAGGAAGGAAGGAAGGAAGGAAGGAAGGAAGGAAGGAAGGAAGGAAGGAAGGAAGGAAGGAAGGAAGGAAGGAAGGAAGGAAGGAAGGAAGGAAGGAAGGAAGGAAGGAAGGAAGGAAGGAAGGAAGGAAGGAAGGAAGGAAGGAAGGAAGGAAGGAAGGAAGGAAGGAAGGAAGGAAGGAAGGAAGGAGAAGAAAGAAAAAGAAAAAGAAAAAGAAAAAGAAAAAGAAAAAGAAAAAGAAAAAGAAAGAAAAAGATTTTAAAACAAATGTGAAGTAGTGTAGTTCTGGTCATACTGACATGCAAGAATTAGAATTTAGTTACATAGCCAGGGTGACACATTCACAGTACCATGGAACTGTTCATAGCAAACTAATCCTATTTGTGTAGTTTAAAATATGAACAAATTGGCACATTCACAACTAAATTGACATGATTGATTACCACACGGTTTAGAATTTAGGTATGTCCCAAGCTATGCCTAATCTAATACCATCCCAATTTATAGATTTTGAGGAATTGAGTTTTTTTCTTTATTTAAGAAAGCAGAAAGACACTCAACATAACAGAGACATACAGGTAGAAACCAAAATGTTCAAAAAGGATGAAGAAATTTCAGATCTAGAGAAGGGAGGCCATGCTGAATTTAATCAGTGGTGTGAACTAGGGCAAAAAAACCAAGGAAGACATTCCTATATATTACAGGTAATTTATTATGAGACATATGTATATCCAGTTTAAATAAAGCAAAATATTGGAGCTTGTCCTGTGCTAGGCTGTTGACTGTATTTAAATGTCACAATTCAAAAACAAAAAATTAACAAAATTAAAAATGAAAACACTGGGAAAGCTTGTTTGCAGTTTTAGTGGGAAGGGACTTTTTTTCTGATCCATCATAATTCATAATTCTGGCCAACCATGTGAATTTGAAAGTTCCTACACAGTATCAAATAAAAGCACTTCACAATTCCCTACTACAGGTTCATTTCAGTGCAATGCAGAAAATATCACAAATGAAATTTGAAACTTTTTCCCTACCTTTCATATCAAATCAGTCAGGCAGTTTTGTATATTGTATTTGTATATTTTGTTAATTGCCTAAATGCAGAATTTCATCATGATGGTAAGATTTTTAATTCTACCTATGTTTATAGCCATACAATATCTGATATTCCACCACAGATATTTTCTTAATCTTTGTAGCTGAACTCTTCAGAGCTTGAGAGGATTGTCAGGCTGTCCATTCTTTTACAGATCCTTCAGATTCTACAAATAACTTGGCAGTCTAGAATAATAAGTAATACTTTTATATCCAGACAAACAATTTTTGCTTACTTCTTGTAGCAATCTTTTCCTAGCTAATTCAGAAAATTCAAGTAAATAATGTATGAAAATAAAATCACATTTTATCACTGGTAAGAATCCCAGTTAAGAGTGGCATAATTACAAGTAAAAACAAGTAACTGTAGGATATTGTGTTGGGTTGCAACACAGGATGTAACCAAAAGTATGTATTCTATCACCATCTGTTAAAAACAGGTGGGGCATTGTTCTTTATCTTTTCCACAACCCATCCTTCCTGCAGGGAGTTATCTTCTGCTAATGGCCCATTGAGTCCTGCTGTGTGACTGATAAAATGACCTCATCCCATTGGGAGATGCTCCAGCCAGGGGGAAGAGCCAAGCCTTTCCTACCAAGCTAAAAACTGAGATTTGGAACACAGAGCAACCTTTTTCCACTGGATTACAGAGGAAAACCAGACCCTTCTACATCATCACTGGACCTTTGGAGGAAAACTGCACCTTCTACAGGATTATTGCTTCAACTGAATCACATCTGTCACTGCTGGAGGATGCAGCCACCATTTAATGGGATTGCTACCAACACCCTGACTGATGGGGTGTCAGGTTGTATTCTGATTCTATCAGTGTTTTGGTTTTGTATTGCTATATTTTTATTTTAACTTTCCTAATAAAGAATTGTTATTCCTATTCCCATATCCTTGCCTGAGAGCCCCTTAATTTCAAAATTATAATCATTTGGAGGGAGCAAGTTTCCATTTTCCATTTCAAGAGAGGCTCCTGCCTTTCTTAGCTGACACCTGTCTTTCAAACCAAAAAAGATATATATCACTTTAGGTGACATAACTTTTCTTGTGCATCTATAAAACACTCTTGTGGACTACACATCTTAATTGTTGAGAATTCTGGAATACGTAAAATTGTGTATCTAAGCATCTGTAGATCATTTGAATTTGTAGGTAGTTGAAGGATCATAATTTCCAGTGCTAATTCTTTGACATGGCATCTGAAGGAACAGAAGAGAAACTATAAGCTTATGAAGGAAAATCAGAAATATATAAACTGAAAAATAGACCCCAATATTTTGACTAAAAGAAAGACATTTCAGAGGAATGATCAATTGCCACTTTAATGGTTTTTCTTAGTATTTCTTAGATATGGGGAAAAATTGACATCTTTTTATCCATGCAGTTATGCAAATGACATAATTGTATTTTATTCTGAAGTTCAACATCTGAATGTAAAAATATTATAAGACAGATGTGAATAAATGCTGTTTGAAAAGTTCTGATAAGTGCTGTATATGATTTTAGTTGCATGCCGTTAAGTGGCATGAAGGAAAAGAAAAAGAGAATTAAACTGTGAATAGTAATAAATAAGAGTACTTACATAGGATTATGTTGTGACTAAATATACCATAAATCTGTTGCTTACATTGATTGAGCCATGAATATCTGTTATCATAAATGAGCCTATAAAAAATACTTCACACATTAAGAGTAAATTACTCACTGATTAAACAGTTGCCACACTTTAGGCACCATTTCCTTCACTTAATTCAAATATTTCACAAATACAAATGTACCATCAGTTTTAGAAGACAAAATGACTTCTTAAATTGAGTTAGCTGTGCAAAGAATTTGCTGTGGCACATAATTTATCTTGGATTCCATTGAAAAATATGCATAAGTAAGAACATCACGCTTTCTCCACTCTTTGTGCTTACAGAAGTCACAGTATTTAATTAAAAATACGTGATGATCTCTGAAAATGAAGCAAATAGTTTAAGAACAATTCATGTGCCTAAAGTTTTTTATGGCATTCGGCAAAAACTCAACAGTGATACCTGAGCATAGAATCACAGAATAGTTTGGGTTGGAAAGGACTTCTGAAGGTCATTTAGTCAAAGCACACGCTTTGACTTAAATTAAGTAAGCGTGGTCAATACCTTCCCCAGTCGAGGTACGAATACCTCAAGGATGGAACCTTTCATACCTTCATACTTTTTGAGATTCTCTTTAATTATTTGACCAGGCTTGATAAAAAGCCCCTCAAGATTTAAGCCCTTCAAGATTCGAATCAGACTTCACAATTTTTCTTTTTGATGTTGAAAAGTAGCTGTAACTGGACAGTTATGATTAAGCAATTACATTGCAAATGTTTCATGCATGACTAAACTTCTTTTTTTTAGAAAAAGAAAAGATAATCCCAAGATAAATGAGCTGTCTGGACAACAGTAACCAGGAGTGAAGTTGGAAGAACCGAGCACGACCAGTGCCTGCTGGAAAAGTAGTTCCTGCAGTGGGGAATGGAGACCACTGACTTATTGACCAACTACTCAAAATGGACCCTGGACTCAGATGGAGGGAAGGACTGCAGGACTGTGGACTAATCAGTATGAGAAGCATGATATCCCACTAGCAGATAGGTCCACGATCCTATTTATAGAAATCTAATTTGTTCTGTTGGTTGTATAGATCTCCCTCTGAATCCATATGTCCACATGTAAAAAAAGATTTGGAAAAATTATAGACAGTGTTATAGGTAGCTATTTGGTATTTTAATTTTAAATTTTGAAATTTCCATCATGTTTTTCTTAAAATACATCAACCAGACCTATATCATAGTAAATGGTCAGCACAAATCTTTTAAAAATGTTGTTTGGTTTGTTGAAAAACTACTGTACTTGACAAATAGTGCATAAACACTTTATCTCAGAAAACAAGCCAAGATAATATATTTTGAAATTTATAACTGGCTACTTTTATAAAAAACAATGAGTAAACTGGTAAGAAAAGTATTTTGTGACATTAACAATCCAAGTACTCTGTAAATTTTAATCTAGTTTTAATCCGTGGGGCTAAGGATGCTGACGAAGTTTAGGAATGAGTTCAGAAAAAATATAAATGTGAGCAATTTCAATATTTTCTGTTTGAATCTCATTGAGTCCTTTAATTAGTCCTCAATTTCTAGACTCTTTCCTGAAAATAGAGAAACCACTAGTTAATTGAGGAACAGCAAGACAAGGAAAGGCAAAAAAAAAAAAAAATTCGTGATACACCCATGAATTATCACAATATCACATTGAGAAATCATGCCGTTGCAACTATCCATTTCCTAGCATTGGAAAATAATGAAATGTTTTAATGAATGTAATTTTCCGTGGAAGTAAGAAAATAATTATTATTTTATTTCTTCTGGTTAAAAACTAAAAAATATAAAAGATATTGTTTTAAAAGTTTTGCTAAAAATGCTATATGATGTGAGTAAAGATATAAGAAGACTTGAAATGTTTTTTTTTTACTGTAGCCCTGTTGGATACTGAATGTTTTAATTTAAGGCTTATACATCTTCATTAAGGACGTTTTCCTAATATAGCAAAACTGTATTACAAAAGTTGCAGAGAAGACCACCATGCCCTGAATAGACCTTCTGACTGAGGCCCTGAACTGCTCCCTGATGGAGATAAGATAGGAACTCAGGTCTGGGCTGGGCAGACAAAAATGCACTCACAGAGGGATCCAGCTCAGCACCTTTGGGATGGAGACCCCAGCCCCTAGGCTATCAGCTGCTAGGCTCTCACAGACCCTGACACCAAAGTGTGGGGGGAGGAGAGGTTTAGGGTATGTGGAGAAAAAGCCTCTGGTCAGAGCCAGTGAACACCCATCCTCTGCTGTGCAGAGGAGCCCAGCTGTGGAGCCCCTTCTGCCAGGGAACAGCCGCATCCACGTGAAGGACAGCAGAGGGGTGACATGGCCCATCAAAGACCCCCAAAGGGTCCCCAGACCCTGCCCCAGACCAGGATACAACAGATCGACAGTGCTGCAAGGGACAGTGTCAAACCTGGCCCCCTCAGGGGGCTCTGGGCATTCCCACCTGGCCCTAAATGTGCATTAATCCACTGGATTCTGTACTTTCTGATGTGGCATAGCAGCAGGGGACTCTCACCACCACGAGGACCAGATGTAAGCGAGCAATGAGAGTTGGGACCCTTGGATGGGTGATTTGCTTCTACCTGATCCATGTCACTCTCTGTCCCCCTACCCCATGCACACTTTTTCTTTTTCTTTCTTTCTTTCTTTCTTTCTTTCTTTCTTTCTTTCTTTCTTTCTTTCTTTCTTTCTTTCTTTCTTTCTTTCTTTCTTTCTTTCTTTCTTTCTTTCTTTCTTTCTTTCTTTCTTTCTTTCTTTCTTTCTTTCTTTCTTTCTCTTTCTTTCTTTCTTTCTCTTTCTTTCTTTCCTCTGTCCCTATTAAATAAAATATTTCAAGTTTTTTTGCCTCCAACATCTAACCTGGTTTGGTTTAAATCATATTTTTGGGTATATTTCCAACTTTATGGGTCCAATCTGTTTTCTTCATAGGTGCTTAGTTTCCTTTGGTCTTTTGTGTTAAACAGGTTCATTACAAGCCCTTATTAAATTTTGGTGCTCTACCCTGTCACATTTAATTATTCAATTAGAATTTAAATACAATTTTAAACATTCTACAAATTCCTTCATGTGACTGCAGCTATTTTACTGGATATTCCTACCTACAGACACTTAAAAAAACCTTAAAAATAACTCATTGAACCTTTTGCTATATGTTTCAGGGCTGTTATAATTTTCAGCTCTGTGAATTATCTTGTCCTAGTTCTGCCATTTAGAGAAGTGAACAAACTGTGGTCTTAAAGGAGATTTTTCAGGAGCACTTAAGTTGCTGGAGAAGACAAGACAGTGTGAAAATTACTTGGATTGAATTCAAGAAAGTACTTCTTAAAAAGAAAAAAAAAAAACCAAACCAAAACCCTTCTGATCCAATTAGCAGTTTTTCTTATAAATGTGTCATTTTTATATTTTACACCTGAACTCTGCAGTAAGTATTATCAACACAGCTGGACTGAGTTCATCCATCCATTTCACCTCAACTGATGATCTGACTGATGATCTATCATATGAGATATCTATTTTTTCACCCCATTTATAAAGTATTTTGAAATAACTAAATGACATTCAGATCAGACCCTGGCAGAATTCCTGTGGCTGACTTTTAGATTAGATTTTACCTTAATGATCAGATTTCATTTTCTCAATTTCAGAAATTGCTTTTGTTCCTAAGAAGAGAGTAGACTTAGGAACTGATATCTCAGTTACTGAGAAAACCAGGTTGATATCCTTCCTTCAGAATGTTTGTATTTTGAACTAAATGGGCTTGAAATAGTCTCCAACATTTAATTTTCACTGAAATTTAAGGCATATCTATTCTGATACACTGTGAAAGCAAACTCCTATGATAGAAGACTACATGATGAATTCTGAGTTCTCAAAGACGTTTCAGGCAGAAAAAGCTAAATTTCCAAGTCTAGGATGCATACAGTAGATTATGGTAGATTACTGTCAGTGAAGAACAAAGATGATGTCAGGTAAATATAGCACTAAGAAAGAGCTGGATTAAAATTTTCCCCCTAAGCGTCTTGGATCCAGTGCCTTCTCCTGTCTGACAAGATAATGCATTAAAGGAGGGAAAGTATTGCATTTTTATTACAAAGTGCAACTAAAAGTAATTTCTTTGATAACTGTCCAGTTGCATATATTACTGATATGCATATGCGTAACTCCCCAAAGTTAAGTATAACATATTTAATAGAGTCATGTTTCTGGCAAAATGCATGAGGCACCATTTATCCTGGGGAGCTCCCCATTACCAGTCTGACAGCTTTATAGTTCTGTTGGGAAATGAAGTATAACATCAGGTTACTAAGCAACTCCACAGCTTTTTAAAAGTACTTCTTGGAACTCACTTGTTTTTACTGATTGATTCAGTCCACATCATTTTGAGCATATAGGGAACATCATGTTTAGAAATATGCTGCATAACTACTTTTAGCTAACATGTCTTGCTACCTCTGCATATCTAAATCAAGCTCTGGCATATAAATGTCATATTGAAAGCAAATTTTATCTTCTTCCTGAGTTGCATTGACATTTAATATATATAAATTATTTTGACAGTTCAAGCTAGTCTCTGAAATTTTCTGCCGACTGTCAGAAAATAGTATAAAAGGCTAAGTAGCAATTTAATTGTTCAAGTTTCACATAGAATAAAGTTTTAATTAGTCAATATGACTTCTTTAGTGAATTTGTGTGTTATAATATATCAGAATTAATAGGAAATATATCTCTGTACCTTGCAATCTTGTTGATGTTTTCTTGAGTCACTAAACCTTTGAGCAACACACCATCTCACATCATCTCTGAATATTAATGAAAAATGTGCTGGGATATCACAACTTAAGAAGAGTAAACTAGGCTTTATAATTCCTGACTTTTCTCCCCATTTTGGTAAAAGTAAATAACAAATAATGAAGCCCTATACAGAAAGGCTGACTTGGAGTTCTTTCCTCAAGTTAACTTACGTTTCTTCTTTTGTATAGTTCCTTATTCTTCAAAATTTTTAATACTTTTGGAATGAGTAGATACATTATTGAAAAAAAAAAAAAGAAATAAATACAGGCTGAGGAGCAACTACAAATATGTGTTATCTCCTGGTATTTTAAACCTTCCTTTTCCTATCTTGCTTAGCATTTTGCTTATTGGCTCCCTTTTTTACCTTCTACCTTCCAGTCTGTCATTTCCTGAAATATATCTTTATTCATTTATTTATTTATTTTCAATTTTGATTTTCATTAATTTATGCGGGAGACAACTTTCCTGCAACTGTGACTTGAAAAAAATAAATCATTATATCTTGATCATCACTTAGACCTGCACACTTTTTATTGTTCTTTATCAATTATAATGTTGTTGAAGGCTTAAATGTAAGATGATTTGATTCAGTAAGTAACATCTTTAAAGGTTAAATGTTTAACTCATGAGTTAAAACATAGAACATATTTTAAAACTGCTGAAATTACTTCCTTCCCCTCTCAATTAAAAGTGCATTAAGAGAAATGTTTTTTGCTTACTGCAACTTATATGAGTTCCTGTCTTGTCAAAGTCATACATTTATCTTGTATAAATTTATATGTACACCATATTGTGTGATAACTCCTGTAATGGGATAGGCCTTTTTGCGTGTCTCCTATATGGACAATTTATTGGTCTACTCTTAGGCTACCTTGAACTTGAGTCCCAGTGTTGTAGTATCTGATTTAGCATGAGTCCTGTTTCAATGCTTTGCTGAGGAAGACTACTTCACAGTGCCTCTGCTGCTCCTGGGACCATATACCTGATTACTTGTTGGGGAGCCTCCCATCTTGTGGCCTGTGAAGCAAGTTAGTCTCTTAGAAATGATGATGCCAGAATTGTGAGAGAATATGAAGAAGGGATTATATAAGCAAATGTCACAATGTGTGAGATTCAGTGTATGGGACATACTTTCAGTGAATGCCTTCTTTCTTCCCTGCATCTTTTTACCTCTCATAAGAAATCCTCCCTTATATTTGCCCTTTCTTTCAAAGTTTTCTAATCACTGTCTTGCACTTTCTTGTTTGCTGAGAGAGGGTATTGTTAATTATTGCACTGTGTGTATTATTATTATGCATGCACTCAGTGATAATCCAGGTAATGATTTATCAGGTACACATAAAATCTGGGTGGATGGAAGTGGATGATGTAGAAAAAGAGGATGAGAAATTGTCCTATAGAGATATTAGAGAAATTAGTGTTTAGATGAGCTTTGTGCCTCCAATTGCATTGGACCCAGGAATATTTATCTGCATCTATATCACCTATATCTGTACCCTCTATATGTCTGTATCTATCAATATTTAGTGTGAATAGATCTGTTACTACCTATTACAACACACATTACCACTCTGTTATCTCAATTATTACCGTCAGTTCTGAACTTGCTTTCCTAGTTCTCAAAAAAACATCATATTCATTAATCTGTATCATGCAAGTTCATATTGAATTCACCTAGAACTTAAAAACTGAATTGCTAAATCAAATTGTTTGTGAATCTGTGCTCATGAAAATTCTTAATGAACACCAGATTTATAGAGCTGAATTGCCTATAATCAGAAATTAAGCCCAGCTTTACCCAGAAACTCTGATTTCTATGGACCAATTGGAATGCAAGAGGGTTTATTTTTCTGCCAAATTTCTATACCCTTAGTACAACAAGGGGGAAGGTTTAAGATCTTGTCTACTACAGGACAGAAGGAGACCAAGGACCCGAGAGCACTATTTTGCTTGTGTGGCACCATGAAAAATTATGGATCTTTTCTAACTTGCTTCTCATATGCAATACTACAAAGTTGACAATATAAAGGTGACACTGATCACTGCAGCTCTTAGTGATTTTTAGTCATTAAGGTCTCAGTGTTCAGATTTAAAAACTGTTTGATGAGAAATGTCAAAGCCAAAGTGGGTTTGTCTTGTTTCTTCTCTAATTCCCCTTGTTTATATCTAATGCTTGTATACTATTGTTTTGATCCCCAAAGAGGGAGTGGAGGTGATATCTCATCTGCTCCCAATACTGCTTATCGTGTTTTTCTCTTCTCTTGGTAGTCATTCTTCTTGCATATTCATTAGGAAGTCCCTGTCTGTTTGCAGTTCCTTGTGCTTCTCTTGCTCTTAGTATGGCAACTTCTGTTTACTTTGGAGCCTCCTGTAAAAAATTACACCTCTGACATTTTGGTGGTCACGTTGGTCACTATTCACATAGTAAATTTATGTCTGGCTGTAAAATCACAGTGTTACAAAGTGTTTATATGTTGTTAGTTACATTATTTCAATACACTTAAATTCAGGATCAAGGCAAGCTGATATTAATGATATCCTGATTAGGACAATTAGGGTCTAAAGTTGTCAGAAGCCTCTGCTTTGGCTACAGATAAGTTGTTGGCAGAGGAATTATGCTAACCAGAAGATAAATTTCTATTTCTTTTAACATGTGTCCTTGTAAGAAAAGAATGCTAGTTGAAGTCATTTTACCAGTCAGCTCAGGGATATCTTCTGAACATATTTTACAATGATATGGGAACACATTACATCCCAGTATTAGTAATGACAGTGTGTTATTTCAGAAAACCCACAATGTTTTGCTCATGCAAATATCTCCAAGAAAACTGTCTTTCCCCTGAAAAAAAAAAAAAAAAAATATATATATATATATATTTTCATTCCATCAGGAACACTGAATGCTTGGATGTTAGCAATATTTTTGTTCCAGTAGTGCTCACCTAATCCAGACAGGTGGAAACCACAGAAAATAAAGTTTGAGTCATACTTAAAGCATGGCAGTATTTCTTCTGGAGTACCTAAACCATAAAAAGATATTATTTGAATCACAAAGAACTGACAGAATTACTTGCTTAACCTTTAATATATGATAAATCTAAAGCATGCAGAGACAATATAACATGAAATTTCATTCCATTTTGCTTAAACATCTGTAGCAAAAAGAAGTCAAAAAGCACCTCTCATATAGTTAAATGTGACTGGTGATCCCTAGGTTTATATTCAGAGAAATTCAGTAGCAATATTTTGCTGGACATAGGAAAGGTGTGTCTTTGGCTTATTACAGCTGGTAAATGTTTCAATTATCTGTCCTTTGATATAGATATTCCAGTGTCTTTATAGGATTTACAAGAGTTTACAAGTTTCCAGATGAGCCTCAGGATTGTTCATGTTTTCCTGAGTATCACAGCTTAAGTTAATGAAGATTTCACACACACTATTCTAGTTAAACGTCTTAACATTGGAGCTTTCTGAGTTTATCACAAACTCTTGACCATCAAAAATTCTTGATACAAAGAGAGATGATAGGGTTTACATGCAGCTGGGATAGGCAGCAGAACCAATGCAAGAAGAAAAACCTTTGAGGATCTGGATAATTGGCTTGTGAAGCTGCCACTTTATACACTTCTCCATTATCCCAGAGGAGAGAATTTTATAGCCTAATTTGCTTCCTAACCAAAAGAAAAATCAGGCTTCAAAGTGTTTCAAGAAAAATCAAGTCTCCAAATCAAGTAAGTCGTTGCAATAACCTTCCTGGATATTAGCAGTGAGCTTGTCTTCCACTTGGCTCTTGGAGTCCATCCAGGATTATCTTTAGACAATTTAACACACCTTGCTTACATGCTCTTTCTTTTCACCAGTTCACAGTCATTCAATTTTTTGCTTTTCTTTGTTATCACTAAACCCATTTCACCTCATTCACAGGACTGCCTTCACTGTATCATGCTGTCTGCACTCTTCTATGTCCCTTTCTATTCTAGAACTGCAGACAATTGAGTTTGATTCTACTACCATATGATTCCTATAAACAAAAACTTAAATAACACGACAGTGGTTATTTAACCACAGCTGAAACAAGTGAAAATAAGTTTAATACAAGGCAATCATAAGACTGTCAAGTAAATATAAAATCAGTGGGTTTTTACTAGCAGTAAACAAAACAAAAATTTGTCCTGGTCTAAAGTGGTGTATTGGTTTTGCACAGCCAGGTTTTTGTCAGCTGGGGGGCTACACGGCTGGCTTCTGTGAGAAGCTGCCAGAATGTCTTCTCCCATGTCTGTCAGAACCAAAGACAGCCGACTCCAAGATGCTTGCACTGCTGACCAAGGCCAGGCAGATTAGAGATGGTAGTAACACCCCTGTGACAACATAAGAAAGAAGAAAAAAGTTACTGCACAGATGTACAGTAATTTCACGACTATAAGGTGCACCCTTTTGATTAAATTTTTCCCCTGAACCCGGAAGCGCACCTTATAGTCCAGTGCGCCTTATATGATGGACAAAGTTGCGCAATTAGCCAAACCAGAAGTGCGAGCCGCAATGGGGGGGCAGTGCCGTGGGAGCGCCGAGTCGCAAGCGGGGGGCCAGAGAGGGCGGCTGCAGCCGGCAGGAACCGCGAGGGGAGGGAGGGAGCTGCTGCTGGCCCCGGCCCGGGCAGAACAAGAAGCCGGGTGGTGCCACTCCGGGCGCGGGGGCGGGGGGAAACGAGAAGTGTGAACCCGCAACAACCCCAAGCAGAGGCCGCTCGGTGGTGGCATCGGAGCAGCCCCTGTGGCTGCGGAAAAGTGGCAAGAGGCGGCAAGAGGCTGCGTGGCCACCAGCACCACCATGGAAAAGTGGCGACAGGTGGCACAGCCCCAGGGAAGCGGGGAGAAACAGCGCAGCCACCACCATGGGAAAGCGAGAGGAAGTGCTGCAGCCGCCTGCCGGGTGGAAGCCAGCATGCTGCACAGCCGCGCGGTGAGAGCCGTGAGCTGTGCCAGACGGCGCCAGGGGCGGGCGGGAGTGCCAGGGCCTGCTGCATGGGGAAGGCCGCCTGGGGCTGCATTTAAAGGCTGCATCGATCTTTGAAAAATGCTTGCAAATTGAGCACCTGCCAGTAATTTGTTACTTTGTTGCACGCCGCGCGGCTCCTCGCTGCAATAAAAAAGTGCTTCTTATGGTCTGGTGCGTCTTACATGATCTACAAATTTGCGAAATTTGCCTACTCCTGGGGGGTGCGCCTTATAGTCCGGTGCGCCTTATGGTCGTGAAATTACTGTGGCCAGAGAAAAGCAGAGTAAGAATATGTGAGAGGAACAACTGTGCAGACACTGAGACCAGGAGAGTAGGAGGTGGAAGAGGTGCTTCAGATACCAGAGCCGGTGTTGGGCACAATGGTGAGGCAACTGTGCCTCTGCAACTCATGGAGGTCCACGGGAATGCAGAGATTCGCCTGCAGCCCATGGAGGAGGTTCACTGGAGCAGGTGGATGCCTGAGAGGAAGGTACTGCTGGGAAGGAGGGGAGGAGGGAAGGTGTTTTTAGGATTTTATTTTACTTTTCATTGCCCTTTTCTGATTTTGTTAGTAATTAATTCAGTTAATTCTTGCTTGTCTGCCTGTGATGATTTGCTGAGTGATCTCTCCCCATCCTTAACTTGTGAGCCCTTTGTTATATTTTCTCTCCCTGTCCAGCTGTAAAGGGGAGCAATGGAGCAGCTTTGGTGTGTGCCTGGAATCCAACTAACATCAAACCACTACAAATGGGAATTCTGTTCAAAGGCTACAGAAACAGACTTCTTCAGCCAATGGAGGAGACCAAGTCAGAGCAGATATCCACACAGCAGCACCTGGAGAACCCCATGGCAGTGTTGTGCCTTGTAAAACCTTTGACTCATGGAGAGATCCCCACACAGGAAGGTTTTCTGGCAGGGACTGCAGGCCATGGAGGACAGACAGTGGAACATGTTTATTGTTAAGGACTGCAACCCATGGGAAGAAGCCACATTGGAGCAAGCAGAAAGTGTAAAGAGGAAGGAGTGGCACTGAAAATTCCCCTCATTCCCCATCTTCCATGAGCTGTTGGTAGGGGGAGTATAAAAGTCAGGAGTGAAGTTGGGCTTGGGAAGCAGGGAGGACAGAGGCTAAGCATTTAAGTTTAGGTCTTTGTTTCTCACTGTCCCACTCCATTTAATTGACAATAAATTTAATAATTCTTTCTCAAGTTGAGTTTCTTTTGCCTGTGACAGTAACTGGTGAGTGATCTCCATGTCTTTACCTCAACCTGTGAACTTTTTCATCTAATTTTCTCCTCCTGTCCTGTTGAGGAGGAGACGTCAAAGTGTTGGTATCCAGCAGCTGGTCAGTGTCAAACCTCCACAAATATTAAGCATTATTCAGCAAGTCAACACTAAGGAGAGAAAATAATATAAAAACAAAACCATCTATTTTTTAGATTTCTATAGCATTTATATAATCTGCAAGATACTCTAAAATTGTATTATCTTATAGGCAATTATATTATTTATAAGATAATGTGTTGCACAGTGATTATTAAAGACAGGTGAGAGTCTGTTTTATTTCTTTTAAAAGTATAATTTATTTATTTTAAAAGCTTATTTTCCTAGTCTTAGTATATTATATATGTATTTTAAAAGAGACAAATTTCAAATTGTAAACAATTCAGTAATTTTTGTTGGATTTTATTTTTGTATCAAATATTATTCTAAGACTAAAATTGCCATGATCTAATTCAGTTTCCCAAATCTTTTGACATTTCAGTGGCCATAAACGCAGAAGATTTTTTTCTTTCCATTTCTCTTTGTAATGATAAGTAACTGTCACCGTACTAGAGACAAAGTGAAAAGATAAAAAAAGGGATCCTGGCAATTTTCAGGCTATATGAGATATTATTGTCATCTTCACTAGAAACTTTGACAAGTAAAAACCATATCAGTCTTCCAAACACCTGAAGAGCAAGATGAAAGTGGTCTTTTCACTTCCATTTAGCATAAGATTGTGGGTAACATTTTTTTCTTGTTTTGTTTTTACTTTACTTGTAAGATGATACTTTTTTCCTACTTCAAAGTCTTAAATATATTCTGGGATAGAATCAGACAGAGGAATACTTGTTTTTTGAAAACTGAATTTTATTTTTTCCTGATCTTCAATGACATTTATAACCCTTACTAAAACCTAAAGCACATATGTGGCACTTCTCTATCATAATGTTGATAAGGATTTTTAAGGGTATCACAAAGAAAAATGGACTGTACTTGTTTTGCTTTATTGTTAGAAGTTGTAAGGAAAAGTCTGTCGTTAAAAAAAATAAAATTGAGATAGTTTATTAAATTTTGACTTTTCTTTTATTTACAGATTCTTATACATAATGTTAATCCTTTGTATTATGTCATCCTGAACCCAGCATAATACATTTCCCGGCACTAGTCCAGGAATTTATTTCTATAGGTTCAGGTTCCCTGTTCCTCTTTTTTTTTTTCCCCCAAACAATATTTTTCAAAGTCTACTGTGTCTTAGCCTCTGTCTTTTCATCCTTCATCCAGTTTTTTTTTTTTTTAATTAATATGCCAGATTCTCTCCTCTCCAATGATTTTGAACCTTACACAACCTCTAATATTAAAAAGCTTCCTGAGAAACCATTAAGTATGATGTCTACACTGCAATTCCTTTCTCTACTTTGGCAATCACAACTACATAAAACTAAGAAATTAGGAACCCTCCTATTCCAACCTTCATTTAATCAAGTTGTGCTTTTCTAAGGATTTTCCAATCTGGTGGTTTAAAGAAGTTCTTAATAGTTTCCTTCAAATTGAAGTCCAACTATTTGGTCTTTAATTTCCTGCTATGTCCCAAAGCTTTTTCTTAAATAAAAGTATTCTATTGGCTTCTCTGATTTCTTTTCCCATTCCCAATAGCAGCTCTTGGGAGATAACTGCTTCTGGAGTCTCGATCAATGTTCAGAATTTTGCATACTTAGAACATTCAAAGTTTTATTTGTCCTTAATATATTATAATTTATCTCCTGTTAATTTGATTTCTCTGCAAGTAAAACAAATGTCAAGGCTAACTATTTTGAAGACACCCTTAAGATTTCAATGTTTTGCTTTTATTTTTATGTTATTACCTTTATTTGTGTTTACAATATATCAGATTTCCTTACTCATTTTGAAGTTTATTATATTTAAAAATAACTTTAATTTAAATGAAATTTCTTGTCAGAATATATTCTGAGGTGTTTTATTTCTCTTTTCATACATTTGAAATTTATTTTAATGTCATTTGTAAGATTTTTTCTAACCTTTCTCTTTCTAAATTAAAAGCTCAATATCAACTCTTCTGTTTCTTTGTTAATTACCTGACTTTTAAGTACTGAACTCAGTCTTTATTTGATAATATAAATAACTGACCTAATCTATTTTGTTCTTGGATTTAAATTTCTAATATAAAACCCAGACATTTTTCTTTTTAAAAGGAAGAAAAACAATGATTCTGCTATAAAATGCTACCAATGACAGCCATGTGACTGAAGTCTGAATGCCACACATGAACTCATCACTCTCACACACCCCTACATGTACACATAAATAAATAAATAAATAAATCTGTATCTTTTGTACTGTCCATCTATGATTCCAAAAAATCTATGAAGAGATTTTTTTTTCTTATGCATCTTAAAAAAAACTATAAAAAATAGAATTTTTTAGTAGTAGCAAGGAAGATTCTTATATAAACAAGTATTTCTTATTTTTTTAATCTTCCATCCCTTTTCTTCTGCTAATGTTCATGCCAAAACTTTTCCAGATGTTTTTATGTCTAACTCTCCAACATTTTTCCACACAGCAAAGTAAGATACTTTTAGATGCAAAATCAAGCTTTTTCTCTGACTCCCTGGCTGAGTGAATTACTAAAAATGGTGTCACTGGGCTTTTTGTGAGACTAAACCATGACCTGTTAACCTTTCTAAACAGTAAATAGTCAGAAATGGAGACTAGAAGGACCTCCCATCTCATGTTTGTGATTTTATCTTGGAAAAAGTTCTTGCTAATCAGAAAACAAAAAAACAACCAAAAAATGGAAAACAGGGCACCTCTTACATAAAAACTATTTAAACAGCAGAAGTCATGGAAGCGGTTTAAAAAGGTGTAAGAATCTAAGTGACTATCTTAGTATGAACATCTGTTTTGTTGATTGATGTTATTTCTTAATCCAGTGTCATCAAACTTAGAATAGAATAAATAATAATCAAAAAAATGAAGATGTGCAGGAAAACATGCATCTCTTGATGGGAGGTTTGAAGAGTTTTCCAGCAGCTTTAAGGCATGGTCTGCTTCTGATTGCAAAGTGGTACATTATTGCCTGTGGCAAGTGACATTTTTGTTGTTTTGTTTTTTATATCTGATGTCTTATTTAATGATAGTGAGGTATATGCTTTATTTACTGGTAAAAAATTATTTTCTTAATAGTGAATAAGTATGTTCTACGCTTTATTTAAGAAATCTGTAGGGGAGCAGAGGAAAATCTCAGAAAGCCTCCAGACACGTAGAGGAAACCAGGGAAATAAAGCTGAAATAAAGGCTGGGCTGTGAAGACATGGACCTCATAACCATCAGTCTTCTTTTATTCATAAATAGACCCTACACCTTAAACCTTCAGAAATAACATCTAATGGAACTGTTTCCCTTTATTATCTTCAACAATTTTTTTATCAAGTTTGATATCACAATGTTACTCTAAGTTTCATTTAGCTCTCTTGGTTATTTGGTATTAACTCTCTCTTGGGTATTGGGTCAGTGGGTGCTCAGTGATTCCAAATCCTGTGTATACTTTTCCAGAAGATGTACCATGCATATATCGTAAACCTTTCAAACTTATTGTACATGCCCAGTCACACCATGTCACGTGCATAATGCACAGGCACTTCCAAGATGTGCCAGGCCATTGCTTTGTTCAACAGGAGGTTTTTCTTGTTTTTCACAGAGTAAAGGATTTCAACACAGACAAAAGTATAATACTATGATTAGCAGTAAGAGCACTTATGAAGAGAGGTATGAATCCTCATTCCTGTTTTAGACAGGAATTTGTTCTTAGATATTTTGTTTAACATAATTATTTTTCCTTCTATAATTGCAATAATATAGGGAAAACCCTTGCAAATTCAGATCTTTTCATCTACCCTGTTTAGAAAGTGAGCTACTGGCAGGATCTAAACTCTTCCTATGCTTTTTCTTGACTGTTAATTTCCTTTCCCCTTATGACAGTTGATACAGAATTCATCTGAATATGTGATCTTTTGTGTCCTAAATCTAAGGAAAACTTAAAAAAACAGATCTTCTCTTTCCTGGTGACAGCTTTGAAAATTTAAAGAGAAGGCTTTTAATCCAGAATTTAAGTTTTTAAAAACTCGATGGGTTTTACTGAATTACTGTGGAAAGAATGTTTATAGGAACCTTCTATTGGAAGAAAATTCTAGGATTTAGGTCAATGTGTACGGAGAAGCTTTTAAGAAGATCTTACTTATTTTTATAAGCACACATGACGTAAGTGATATTTCTTACAGGATTGTTGTAAGTGTTTTCTCAATTAAAGTGTGGTAGTTTTGTTTGTTTTTGTTTCAAATCACCTATCTTAGGATTCTATTTATTTGGAGTACCTTAATACATAATTAAGGAACTAGGTTCCTCAAAGTAGGTCTTTTCACTGGATATGATCTCAAATGCATTCATTGCAAGAATTTTTTTAGAATCCAAGCATTAGCATTAAGATACATCTTCATTAATAGAATAAACAATTTTTTTTTTGTTTTTATATATTTCCAAATAATCATTCAACTCTGAACCCTATGACCAAATTCCTTACAAAGGAAGAGTGTTCAACAAACATTCAGTAATTTAAAAACCAAAGAATAATCAAAACAACAATCCTCTTCCATATTAATTTCCTAAACTATTTGATAATATCAGGTTTTGGATACACACCTTGCTATTAAGCTAGCACGATCACTGTTCATGCAATATTCAGTGACATTTTGAGTACAAATACCAAGATTATTATCTTTTAATATTAAACATTATATGAGTGTTTAAAGTGCCTGTGAAGCATATTCATATTAAATATTATTGCTGACATTTGAAAAAGGTCAAAAGGGATGGCCTTACACAAAAAAAAATATACTAGCAGCAAGACAGAATTATTACAATTATTAACAATAATAATTTGATTAGGAAAAGATTAAGTTTGAGAATCTTCTTGTCTTTTTGCAAGTTAACACAACTACCCATTTAAATTTGGTTAAAAATTGCAATCTCTTGAACAAACTAATATCGACATCAGGCTTTTGTCAGTTCCATTAAGTATATTTTTCCTAGCCAGCCACATATTGAAAGTATAAAGCCACAGAATGGAGGATAACACTTTTTCCCTTACACAGCAGATATAATTACTAAACTCCCTCTGCATCTAGCAGAGGTGAGTAGGTGAAGCCAAGAAAGATGTTTGTTTACTAAACTCTGCAGCAGAAAAAACTAACGTTCTATAAGTAATCTAATTCTGTGTTTGAACAGAGGGCTGGATCCTCTGCAGTCATCAGCCTTTTTCCCTAGACAGTCAAACTCCTGTCTGTAATCTGAAACTTTGTTTTGCTTAGAAACTTTATTAGCACTAAACTCATTTTAAATTAAGGTAATAAAAGAACTGGAGAGGAAACTCCAGATACATTAGCTGCAGCTGTCTTCCTTCTTTTTCCCTTCCAAATTTTTCCAAGACAGACAAGCATTTATCTTAATTTTTTGACTCAATTTCTTCTCATCAAGGGTTGGATTTTATTTAGTTGTGTATGTTCTGTTTCTGTGTATTTTAAGACTACATAATTCTCTCTTATCTGGAGACTCACATCCTGTTCATAAGTCAAAGTACGGAATAGTTTTATGGTTTCTAATCTGGAGATAGAGGTAGGTTATTTGAGACACCGAAAGAGGTAAATACAATCTACAAATATAAATCAGAACCCAAGTAACTTACCTTTTATCTATGCCCATGTACAAATTATTAATAGAGAATAATCTACTATAGCTCTAGCCAACTGATTAGACAGAGCTATTAGTAGCCTTTCCTTCACTAAAAAAGGTATATTTTACATCTACTTTATCTCCCACTGAGTAGAATTCTGATTTCATGTCTGATATCACATATATGGCACTTTAAATTGTCATTCATAAATAATTTAATGCATAGCATAATCTTATAGGGTAGCTAAAGGATTGATATTAGACGTGTCACTGATGCTCATCTATCAATGATCTAGATTGAAAACACAATATCTTTGATAATAAAATTTGCTGAGGAGAAAGACTGAGGGAAAGGAAATTAGAGGGTCGGCTACTGCTGTCCTAATATCTTGGCTAAATGGGTTAAACAAAAAAAAAATTAAAAATGTATGAGAACTGAGAAGAAAGGTTATATCTATAAGATGCACTGGGAAATTTTAGGGAATAGTAATGTAGATGGCAATGTAAGAGGGTATTATTTCTGAAATTCCATAGGCAATGTGTAATATAGAGGAACTGATTGCATTGATTACATCAGATATCTAAAACCAGATAGAAGTACAGAAAGTTCTTAGTGTGTTTGTACAGCATTGTTATGGCCACTGCCATGCTATCCACTTACAAAGAGTGTGGGAAGCGGACAGAAATCTTTGAAACCTTTCCTGAGCACTTAAGACATAAATGGCTGAGACCTGAATCTTTATCAGCATAATTTTCTTAATGAAGAAAATATATGTAAGAAGTCATGTATGCTAAGGAGAAGATGAAAATATGTATATCTCCTGGACAATTTTAAAAAAGGTCAAGTGTTAATGGAAAAAGTTAAACATTGCAGTATCTGAAAGGAAGTTTTTGACCATTCATTCTATTCACAGATATTCCAAAGATATAAAAAAACAGATAACTTGTGGCAAGAAGCAGTAATTTCATATTTCCATGGAGTTCATCTGCTAACTACTTGTTTTCTTGTGATGCTGAGGATGTCTGAAGTAATATTGATATGCAGCAACCAAAATCATGGGAAAGTACCAAAAGTTAGATTTAAAGTTTAAGGAACCACAGAATCTAACTGAAATATGGGAACTCTTGCATGTACAGTAATTTCCCGAATACAAGCCGCACCAATTTGACTAAGATTTTGCTCCTAAACCGGAAATGCGGCTAATAATCAGGTGCGGCTAATACAACCTCAGAAGTGCCTGCCAGAGTGCTGAGCCGAGCAGCTGCAAAGTCGGCATTTTGCGATTGTTACATATCGCTACTCTGTTGCACCGTGGGTGGAGCCTGGCTCCCTGTAGGCAGCACGGGGGGCGGGGAGAGAGGCGGGAGAGCTCTCTTTCCTCCTCTGCCACAGCCCAGGGGAGAGACGGGGGGGGGGCCCGGCGCCGCCATTGCCGCGGCCCGGGGAGGAGAGGGGGGACCCGGGCCGCCCCTACCGCGGCCCGGGGAGGAGGGGGGAAGCCCGCGCCGCCATTGCCGCGGCCCGGGGAGGGGGGTGGAAGCCTGCACCGCCATTGCTGCGGCCCGGGGAGGAGAGGGGGGACCCGGGCCGCCCCTACCGTGGCCCGGGGAGGCGGGGGGAAGCCCGCGACGCCATTGCCGCGGCCCGGGGAGGGGGGTGGAAGCCCGCGCCGCCATTGCTGCGGCTCGGGGAGCCGACGGGAGCCCCGCGCTGCCATTACTGCGGCCCAGGGAGGATGGGGGGAAGCGCGCGCCGCCATTGCTGTGGCCCAGGGAGGGGGGGGAAGCGCGCGCCGCCATTGCTGCGGCTCGGGGGGAGCCGACAGGAGCCCCGCGCAAGCCATTGCTGTGGCCCAGGGAGCCGACGGGAGCCCCGCGCAGCCATTGCCGCGGCTCGGGGAGCCGACAGGGTGCTTTGTCCCCGCCCGCCACCGCCGCAGCAGGAGCGGGGAAACTCCGTCCCTACCCGCCGCCGGCGCCACGGGCACGGGAAAGCTCCGTCCCCGCCCGCCGCCGCTGTCGTAGGAGCAGGGGAAGCTCCGTCCCTGCCTGCCACCACAGGGCAGCGCCGACCCGGGGTGACCGAGCCCAGTGGCAGCGGTGGCCGGCCCCGAACGGCAGCACCGGGCTGGGCCACCTGGCCCCGTCAGCGGCCCCTAGCGGGCCGAGCCTGCACAGCCTTAGCTCAGCCAGTAAACCCCGCCCTCCCGCGGTTCTGTTACTAATTGCACGCGGGTCCTCGCTGCGAGCGACAAAGCGGCTTACAGTAATTTCACGAATACAAGCCGCACCAATTTGACCAAAAGTTTGGTGGAAACCCGCAAGTGCGGCCAATATTCCGGGGCGGCTAACACATTAACAAAATTCTAAAAGCTGCCAACACGGAAGTGAGAACCCGCGGCAGCCCCAAGCCAAGCTGGAGCCCGGCCGGCCCCAGCAGAGGTGGGAAAGCCTGGCAGAGGCGGGGCCAGCAGTGTGGGGGGCGGGCGGCAGAGCCTGAGCCAGCAGGGCGGGGCAGGGGGGGCGGCAGAGCCCGGGCCAGCAGGGCGGGGGAGCCTGGGAGAACTGGGGCTAGCAGTGCAGGGGAGCATGGCAGAAGCAGGAAGGCCGGCGGGTGGGGCTGCCTGGCAGCGGGGGAAGCCCAGCAGAATCGGGACCAGCAGCGTGGGGGAGCCCGGCGGTGCGGGGGCCTGCAGTGCCGGCCAGGGCGAGGAAACGCGGCGGCGGTGCAGACGGGAGGGGGCGGCCGGCGAGCCTGGTGGCAGCAGCGGCAGCCCTGACAGCCGGGCGAGCGAACGCGGCAGCGGGGCAGTGCTGACGGGAGAGGGGGGCCAGCGAGCCCGGCGGCAGCGGCAGCACCACCCGGCCAGCCCCGCCGAGCCGTGGCGCTGAGCTGGGCCACCCGGCCCCGTCGGCAACCATGAGCGGGCCGAGCCTTCCTGGCCCCGCCCCGAGCCAGTAAAGCCCGCTATGCCGCGATCCTGTTACTAATTGGCCAGTTTGTGAAAGTTGCGCACGGATTCTCGCGACGAACGAAAGTGCGGCTAATATTCGGGGTGCGGCTTATCTATTGACAAAGACAGCAACATTGTCGAGGCACCGGGGGTGCGGCTTATAGTCCGTGCGGCTTGTATTCGTGAAACTACTGTATATTCGGGTGCGGCTTATCTATGGACAAAAACCGAAATGTTTGCCAACACTCAGAGATGCGGCTTATACTCAGTGCGGCTTGTATTCGTGAATTTACTGTACATTATAAAGAAATATAAGAACCTTTTCTCATTCTTTGAGTGTAGAACTTCCAGTGCTTGGGACTTTGTCAAATTTGAACTATATAAAATATTTCTTTCCTCATGAAATGTATTGACAATTTATTGATGCAGCTACATTTTTAAAG
Organism: Catharus ustulatus; assembly: GCF_009819885.2. Taxonomy (NCBI): domain Eukaryota; kingdom Metazoa; phylum Chordata; class Aves; order Passeriformes; family Turdidae; genus Catharus; species Catharus ustulatus. The sequence continues at coordinate 55,828,602 of NC_046225.1, read as the reverse complement.
AAATTGTAGGAGTTTAGTATGTTGATGATATCTTCTTCATTGTTTTTTTTTTTTTTTTGCTTCAATTTAGTCTGAAGGCCTCAAAACTACCAGAGGTAAGGAGGAAGCAGTCTGCCTAATCAACTTATCTTTGCCTTCTTAGGAAAAAAACTTTGAAAGCTCTCATATGTGTTAACTGTAAATCTCATTGTCAGATACTTTCTTTGCCACAATGAGTAACCATATGTGATCTTCTGTGATATCTGCTGCTGCCTATTACAGTAATTTCACGAATACAAGCCGCACCAATTTGACTGAGATTTTGCTCCTAAACCGGAAATGCGGCTAATACTCAGGAGCGGCTAATACGTGAATAATTTTCTGACATTTACGACCTCAGAAGTGCCAGCCAGAGTGCCGAGCTGAGCAGCTGCAAAGTCAGCATTTTGCGATTGTTACAAATTGGTACTCTGTTGCACTGCGGGTGGAACCTGGCTGCCTGCAGGCAGCACAGGGGGCGGGGAGAGAGGCAGGAAAGCTCCCGCCTTCCCTCCTCTACCACAGCCCGAGGAAGAGACGGGGGAGCCCCACGCCGCCATTGCCATGGCTCGGGGAGGAGAGGGGGGACCCGGACCGTCACTGCCGCGGCTCGGGGAGGCGGCGGGGGACCCAGACCGCCACTGCTGCGGCTCTGGGAGGCGGCAGGGGATCTGGGCCGCCACTGCCGCGGCTCTGGGAGGTGGCAGGCTGTGGTGACCGAGCCCAGTGGCAGCGGTGGCCGGCCCCCAGTGGCCCCGCCGAGCGGCAGCGCCGGGCTGGGCTACCTGGCCCCATCGGCAGCCACTAGCAGGCCGAGCCTGCACAGCCTTAACTGAGCCAGTAAACCCCGCCCTACCGCCATTCTGTTACTATTTGGCAACTTTGTTGCACGCGGGTCCTCGCTGCAAACGACAGAGCGGCTTATATTCAGGTGTGGCTTATTTATGGACAAAAAACGAAATATTTGCCAACACCCAGAGATGCGGCTTATACTCAGTGCGGCTTGTATTCGTGAATTTACTGTACTATTTCAATGTTATTTTCATAATATTTTTCAGTCTCTTCTAAATGGAATATGATATGCATGCTTTTTTCAGAGGGCATTTTTTAATAGCAAATTATGAAGAGATATATAGATTTCTGTCTAAGGAGGGGGCTTTTTAAAAAGATTTATTTCCTTCATCCTAGATAGGGGTCTGGAGAAACCTTTTTCAGAATTGTACCTCAAAGCTGCAGAGCAGTAGAAAACTCACAAAATTGATTGGAAATCCAATAATATTATGCATTAGTTGATACTGAGCTTTCCAAAGCAATTTTTTGTATGGTTAATAAAACACAAGCAAGGACATGAATTGTTAACCATCTGTGAATTTGTTAGGAAGAACTGGAGAAATGTCCCTAATAACAGAGAGAGACTGTTTCAGGCAAGTAGCTTGTCACACGTGCATTAAAGCATAAACAGGTAAAAATGCTACTAAATATGAAATTGTTCTAAATTTCCACAGCAGGCATAGCAGAAATTTTTTAAATGATTGTCAGGCACGCCACAGCAAAACCAGCAATTCCTACGTGAATCTCTTTTCATTCTTTTTCTGATAATTTTAGCAAGACTTTCCAGCCAACACTTTTTATTATCATTAGTCAAGTTTTTGAGAAGTTCCAATCACTTTTTCTTCAGTCTCCTGCCATAGAAGAATTCACCTGAGGCATTTTATAATCATCAAGAAATGTGCTGTCTATTGTATCTTAGGATGAATTAGGAAATGGACAGGAATAATTTAACTAGCTCATGAGATGACAAAAGTTGGGAGAATGAAGTTCACAAGCAGAAATGCTCATCAGGAACCCTCCTTTCAGAGCATGTTTTCAACCATTAGAATTCCACACTACAGACTGGGTTCTGTACTCATCATGTAGTTACTAACTAACTTTTTGTAAATTTATAAGCCTAATTAAAGTTAATTAAAGGAAGCTCAAAGATGGACTGCATTATGAAGTTTTTGATGTAACATTTTTTCTGGTAAATGTTAGCAAAGGCAAAATAGTTTTCATGAAGTGCATGTTTCTTATTTCTTCTTTCAAATCCATCAGAAAATAAGCTCTAAAGTTTACATTCACTTTGAAAATATGTAACTCAATAAATACGTGTTTGGTTGAAATATTTAATAGTGTTTATCTCTTACATAACATTTACCTCTCACAAAGCATTTACCATACAGTCAACAAGGCTTAATTTGAAATGAAAAAAAATAAAAACAACAGACTGGATCTAAATTTCTGTATGGTTTTGCCTTATACTTACAAAATCTCAAGATGCTTACTTTCGGTATTCTTTTCTTAAATTGATTTTTTTTTCCCTAGGAGATGAAAATCTTTTTCAAGATGTTCTAATCACAATAATAACAAATGGCTTAAATAAATGGATGACGGTACTACAGAAAAGTAAGTATTTAGAAACCCACATTCTAAAGAACATTAAATGACTTGTAGTTGCTTTAGGATTCAGGCATTAGGGAAGTATTGATATTCTTACCAATGTCTCATCTTCAGTGAAACTTTTTTTTTAACATGACAAAAAAAAAAAAACCATAGTTTGTTTAATTCATAATAAACATAGTTTGAAAGCTGTCAATACCTATCACTTTTCTTTGAGGGGTTGCAGCATCTAAACTTTGTTTTCATAACTATAAATGAAAACTTGCACACAAATAAAATAATATGAAAGTTATCAAAAGTTTAACTGGCAGAACTGATGCAATTATCTTTCTAAGCAATTTTCTCAACCAGTGATATTGTACTTTCTTTCCATACTTTATGTGGGTAATACCTAACAGGTTAGAATATAAGGCAGGCTTGTTATTTTGAGATTTTTATTTGTTCTTTCTCACTACACCTGGAATCCACATAAAAGAAAAGAACAAGAAAAACCCTTAGATGTCAACTGGGAAAAAAGACTATTGGGAAAGAGAATAAGATGGAAATCAGAAATCCTTCTCAGCATCTGAAAACAATCCTCAAAATATATCCTGGATTTGAAACAGGCAATGAGTCATTTTCTTTTTGTATCAAAAATGTGTTGCAGGATTTCTTTCAGGAGGGTTTACGTAGATTATTTTTTGTATCAATATATTAGTTTGTGTAGACTTCTTGGTTTTTTACAAGTTTTCAATCTTTATCCTGCAGCTTTAGCTACAGAAATAAGTAAAAGTGAACAATTTATCTGTGCATCTCATCCTTATGAAGTAGAGGATATTGCTGGGAAGGTAAGATATCGAATAATTTGTTTTAAAATTTTTGCTTTTGCTTAATTTTTCATTTTAAAAACTGAAAATATCTTAAACATTAATGTTTGACTGTGTAAACAAGTTTATTTTTTCAATAATTTTTCTTGGGAAATTTTAAGTACATTTGTATTATTACTTGTGGAAAACTCTTTGCTCTGAGAAAGTGTTAAAACATAATGTACCTAGTTTCATCAAGGATTATTCATGGTTATGCTAATATGCTTATTCAAGTTTTGCTAATATGATGATAATGTACAATGGATTGACCTTGTGATCTTTTTGATCTTTTCTATTATATACATGTGCTTTTTTGAATGGTTTCAAGTTAATTTACTTTATTTGCCTGTCAGCTTTGTTTATCATTAATCAATTTGCTTTAAGTGATGCGGTAGATGTTCTTTTTCCTTAACTAGAAATTGTTAAAGGAAATAAGAGCTTTCATGGGGAAAAAAAAAGAAAAAAAAAACATACTTGCACAGCATAAAGAATTTATTTGTATTTAATGGATGAGTACTGTCAACTTGCACCAAGACAGTGGAAATTTACAACCTGGTAAAAGGCAAAATACTTGTCTGTCCATATTGCCTATCTCTGTGTTACACGAGAAACAGGACAAAAGTAAGTAGTATCTTTCACTCACATTTAAATTTAAATCATTTAGTACTGAAGTTGTACTAATATTTACTCTATCTATTTACTGCAATTTCAGGTGTCAGAGTCTTGGAGCACCTCTCCTATTAAGACAGGATGAGAGCTGCAGCTTTTCAGCCTAAGAAGGGAATGTTCTGGGGAAACCCTAGAGCAGCCATGCAGTACCTAAAACAGAGGCCTAGAAAAAATCTGGAGAGGGACTTTTTACAAGGTCATGCAGTGACAGAACAAGGGGGAACAGCTTCAAACTGAAATTGAGTTGGTTTATACTAGATATTAGGGAAAAAATCTTTGCTATGAGGTTGGGGAGGCACTAGAACAGGAATGGTGGGCTTTCCATCTCTGGAAGTGCTCAAGGCAGGGGTGGATGGAACTTTGAAAAGTCTGCTCTAGTGAGAGGGCACAAGGGTTGACACTTCATGATTTTATGGTCCCTTTCAACTCAAACCACTACATGATTTTATGAAATGTATTTCTAGTTGACCTCCTAGATTACTTCACAAAGTGAGGCAGTCCTAAATTAGCTCCAGAGACCACTCACTCAATATTACATAATCTGCATTTTTGTTGATTGAATTGTATATGGAATCATATATCAGAAGCTAATGTGCATTCACTTAAATATACATAGCTATTGGTTTAATATCTCTCCATAAACTATACACACAACTACCTAGTAGCATCAAATACAGTTTGTGAGGTTTCTGGCCATGTTCAAATAGGTACTTTCCTGGAGTCTGCTGTGTGCCAACTTCAGTGTTTTGAGGAAACTTCCCTGTCTGACCACCCAGGAGTGACTGCATCACCTGGTACCTAAGTCCCTTTGCAGGGATTTGTCTTTTGTGCTGCACCTAAAAGAAATTTACAGAACCTTTAGCTGTTTTTTAGTAAAAATGAAGAAGTAAAACCATTTATTTTTTTTCCTGAATATTTTTATAGATGATATTATATGCACATTTTAAAATTTGAGAGCATAAAAGTATTTATGTCCAGTTTTATGTGGTCAGATAGATCTTTCAGTCAATAATTTTACATTAGAGAAATTCTACAAGACTTTCTTCAGCAAATGGTGTTTCTCTGGATTTTTAATGGGTTTTTTGATGCTGAGCATAAGTTTGAATTTCTTTTTAAAAATAAGTCTTAAACTACAAGAAAAAAAGGACCTCAAGAAAAACATACTTTCCTAGATGAAAAAAACTTCAGAACTTTTACCATAGGTAAGTTTTCTCCTCAGTCTGTGATGAAGTGGATAGTAAGTGCAGCAACTAGACCTGAGTAATGTGTATTTTTATTTGTAATGTAAATGGTGTCATGTTTTCAGTAAGGCTTTGAAGTGGGTTTCACTGCACTAGCAACTCAACCTCTTTTGTGTGCATATTGAGTGTCCAGATGTTTTTAGGTTCTTCTTCAATTACCCAAAAGAACACACCCAAACTTATCTATTGTATTTTAATGGGTTTTGGTTTTTGCCAGAGAAGTTCAATTGTTTGCAATCAATGGAAAATGGCACAATTTTATTTCTCTTAAATTTCTTGCCTCGGAAGATTTAATAATCTTAGATCTCTTGAAAATGGGAGTCTCATCTCATTTATAGATATGAGAGTGATATAGAGATACAAGGTGCTGCTTCCAAAACGAAATGTACATATTTCCTAAGTGATTTGGGGATAATCAAAAATTAGTGTTATACAGCATGATTTTTTCCACAGCTTCAAAAGGTTAATAAGTCAATTGCAAGAGTAGATTTTTTGAGAACATAACAATTCAAGTGCTTTTCAATACGAACTCAGAAAAAACAGCACTCTGCAATAGTAACTGAAAGTTAAATGCCTCCAAAATCAGTGGTATGTTCCTGATCTTAACACATTTATGAATTTTTGTTGCTATTTAAATCATAGTGAGAAATGCAGCCTTTTTTTTTATTTTTTTCCTATATAAGGTCTTCAGAAATCATGAACAAGGAAATAAGCTGCTAGATCTCTGGCCATTGCATTTTGAGTTATGTGATCAGTTGTAGTTTATTGAATTACTACAGTGGGAAAAAAGTGATGAGTGTTTGTCTTTCACAATAATGCAGTACTACACAAACTCAGTACACACTTTTATATGTCCAAACATACATAAGCTGTTCAGGTAACTCTATTACATGTTTTACTCCCAGTTTCTTGATGAGTATATTTAAAATAAATACATCAATTTCCCTGATCCTTGTGAAAAACAAGACTTTTTCCCTTAATGAATAAGAAATAAAATTTCACTCTCAAAATTTAAAATACAAAAATATGAAATCAGATGAGACAGAGGATGAAACCCACTCATTTTACAACAAGTTTTTCTAGCTAAACTGAATCAACTTATGTATACAATACAAAAGCACTCATATTTTCTCCTATGTTACGTGGAAATGAGAAGGTTCTGATAGCATCTTGCTCATCAGATTTTATTTGTGGAGGACTACATTTTTATTGAATATTTTATGAATAGGAATATTTGCATGCTCGATATCAAAACCCCATGATTCTTATTACTTTTAGCAATCCTAAGAATTACTGTCAATTGAATCAAGTCTACTTGATACTTGTCTATCGCTTCCATGTGAAAGCATTCACTTCCTTTCTTCATAATCACAATCAGAATCTGAAAGACACAACTAAGCTAGCTGTGTCGTTCTCAAAAACAAAGAAGGCAAAAAAGAATGCATCAGTAGTGAATTTTGGAAGTTATTTTTTGACCTAAATGATATTATACTCCCAGCCACGAATACTCAGATTTTTCAGTTTTTCTTTTTTTCTGTGACAGTTAGCCAAGATTTCTGGTCATTGTTTTCTTTCTGCTTTTTAATTGGTTCAAGATTAGTGCATCAGGGAGCAGGACTAGAGGCAGGACTGTCTTGTGCTATCATTGGGATCAGCCATGGTGGACATCTGGGACCATGGGCAGGGTAGAGAGGCTGGGCAGACACCGCCAGGATAAGTGAGGCCCTCAGGACCCTGAAAGGAAAGAGCACACATATTTTTGCTGTATATTCTTATGTGTCTATATATAGGTAGTAATTTTCTAAATATCTGTTATTTACACCACCAAAACCAAGTTTAGGTGTAACAGCCTAGGGTTCCCTCAGTCAGTACTTGATATGATCTTCAGAACAGCAAAGACTATTTACATTTCACAGTGTTTTGCACTCATTATAGTGAAGAAGTTAATCACTGTATCTCTATATTTAAAATCACAGTTTACTTTATTAAAAAGCTATATTATATTAAGCAATAATATAGTAATTATATGGCATTAATTATAGATATTATGTTATACTACATTATACGTGCCACCACATGCTCATATTTTGTCAATCTGAGTAATTTAATTGTACATAATTCTTTCTTACAAAATATGATTCTCTGTGAACAAAGGAAAAAAACAAAACAGGAGTACATTGATGTACACAATACTAATTCCAGTTGTTTTGCTTAATCTTTCAAACTTTTTTGTATCAAATGGAATAACATTCCAGTTCACTGTACTTTAGAGTAGAATGGTGCAACTGAATATATAAATTCAGATATCAGAGAATCAGAAATTGCTGTAATGGGAGTGCTTAGAAGACAAATTGAGGTAGTTATAAAATATTTTTAAAGATAAAAATACCCAGAACCATAAAAAAAACCCCAAACTTTATTCCTTAGCAGCATTTTGCAAGTAAAGGTTAGTTCTTGCACAAGATTAAAACAGAAAGCTATTAGCTTTTACTATTTATATCGCAAACCAGCTATAAGCATATATATCATGGTGCTACTACAGTTAGTGATCACAGCTATGGTTCCTTATGGCCTTACTCGTGGGTAAAAATGATCACATTTGAAAGCTCCCTCTGAGAAGCTGGACCTGAAGCAAGTTTGTCTTCTTACCCCATCTTGCCTGTTTGTGTTTGACATTTTTATGTTATTTACTCTCTTCACACTTTTTTGTGGCTCATCTGCTCCCAACACTGTTTATTGGGGTTTTTTTGGCTTTCATCTTCCTTATATACTTCTCAGGATGTCCAGTTTTTTGCCATTCCTTACACTTGTTCTTGCCTAGGCACATTTTTTAACACTTGTATGCCTCCTATGTACTACACAACTTATTTCTCTCTTGTTGGTCACATTGATCACATGCTCACAGAAAAAAGCTTATGCATTGTGTCAGGCATACTATCACAGTATTACAAAATGCTTACATATGTTCATTGCTGACATTATTTCAGCATGCTCATATTTGAGTTTTAGGAAAGCTAATATTAATTATTTAGTGATTAACACATTTTGATGTAGAGGCTTCCACTTTGACTGTAATGGTTTAATATCATAAGTCACTTAAAATGTAATATATACCTATTTCTGGGAGAAATAGTTCAGGCAAGCAAACACTACTGACTTTATGATCTTACACAAAGTGCAGTTACAAGCATGACATTAATGAAGGGAATACAGAAATAGATTAGGACTGGATGAGGCATAGAAAGTAGGATCAATGTTGTGAAAAGTCTTGGTGAAATAAATCTTTTTTCTGTCAGTAATCTCTTTCAATCTGAACAAAAAGCAATTTTTTTTCTTGTTTGCTGTTGTAGATATCTAAAAAATTTTCATCCAAGTTACTAAACCTGTAGTGATTTCCTACAAAAGTGTAAGTAAAATTTTACTGTGCAGTCTATCGTGTGTGTGACTATTTCTTCTTTAAATAAAATATCAGAAAAAAGTAGAAATAAAAATAAAAATGATAAGTTGGTATTGTAGCAACAACGTGTAAATTCAGTGATAAAAAGCCAAAATCCTCAACTCCTTATTTCTTTACAGAGTAGTGGTTGAGAATAGCAATCAGAAGAGTCTTGACTTTATCCCAAATAGTTTTCTGGGAAGACAAAAGTAGAGTTTGGTGCAGTTTAGTCCACACTAACTTTCATATTATAAGAAGTCATGGCCATTATTCCAATCAATGAGACTTGGTTAAAATTAAAAGCATGAGAAGTTGTATATCATGGTTATATGTTCCTGAAATGCCAATTAACCAGGTAAATTTGAAATTTTGTTTTAAGTTTTATTTTAAAAAATAATGTAAATCCCTCCAATGAATAAAAAATAAATGGTTTTCCAAAGCATATTGTGGCTGAAACTAAAATACTGACATAAGAAAGATGTCAAATTAAATGCAATTGCATCATGGAAAGCCTTTATCTCCCTCAGCTGAGCTCTGAACAGGTTGAAGTTTACTCTTCTAAAATCTAAAACTTTGTCTTAGTATGAAGTACCAGTGTGCTCAGCTGATCTCAAACTACACAATACCATGATTGTTGTAGCTAAGTCTACTAAAAATATTTTTCTTTAAACTGTGATAATTTGTTATGCTTACAGTAATTTTTTTAAGCAGGCATGGTGTGTATGGGCACAAGGGAGAAAGGGACTTCTTGCTGACATACCAAAAGATTAGGTGGTATGAGATACAGTGTGTAGCTATCAAATGAGTGACTGTAAAGGCACATCATGGTTCACATTTTAAAGAATGTTGTGTTTACAGACATTCCTTTCAGATATACTTTCTATAGCATTAATATAAACTAAAACTAAAATACTATGTCATGTTAATATTTTAAACAAGCAAACACCCTATTTGGATACCACTTACAGTAAAAATATACCACTTACAGTAAAAATATAGCAGATAGCAATTACAAAAAAATGGTCACTTATTTGAAACCACACTTAGTGGATTCCTTATTGTCTTCTTGTTTTCTGTCTTAGGATTTTCTTCTTCAGACAGTGTGTCACCTTTTGTTGACAAGTCTGAACTCCTTTGTTTAAGCCTATAAGAACCAGAAGGAAATTAAAATAATGAAGTTATGTTCTGGAGTCTTTTTATTCAACTATAGTAACATTTCTGATCCTTATATTCTTGCAGTTATAAGATCAACAGCCAAGAACATCCAAAAATTCCAACAGCTGTGCGTCATACCACTGGAAAAAAATGTGAAGCTCATTTCTTGCATAGAATATTAACCCCAAAATGGATCATTACATGTCTTTTACAATACTTGTTCAGTCTGATGAACCTGATGTATTTTAATAAATATGTAATAATATTTCTGTGGATACACACACGCACACACACATATATATATACATGCATGAACACATAAATATTTCATTGGAACTGTGAGACCCAATAGAAATGATTAAAATTTCAAATATTGAAACCTACTAAAATATTTAAAATTCTCATACAATCTCTTACTTAATAGGGATATAAATATGTATACAGCATTATTTAAATGCTTCAAAGATTAGTTACACTATTTTTTTTCAAATTAGTTTAATAAGTTATGACTTCAAAACAAAATAGCTAATATATGGCCAAATTATTTTGCATCATTATTTTGCAATTAAAAATATAAGTAAAATCAAACCCTTTATTAATATCTCATAGTAAATCTCTTTGGGATACCTACCTTTTGCACTGTATATCAAAACCATCATAGATTTCTAAAATTCTGGTTAGTGACATTTTCATACGTAGTATATTCATTTAAGCATATGGATATATAAATTCCTTTAAACCCCAAAACTAGCTGTTGAATGTAAATACCACTTTTTCTGTTTATGCTGGTGCATTGCTTTAAACACTTTAACAAACTGCATAATGACGGATTGAGTCTTAGCAGTGAATGTCATGATCCCCAGATCAAATGTGGTAAAACAGTTTAGAATAGTGATATAAGGATTTTTTAAAAATTTATTTATGTAGAATACACACAGACTGTAGCCTGTTTAAGACTCTTTGTGTCTGGTTGAGACGCAGTATGCACAGCCCAGTACTATGACACCTGCTGTGACTCTGCATTATGTCTGAAAATAATAAGTTCTTCAAGAGGAGCGGATGCCTTCTAGTATAGTAATTGATTTCAAGCATCAATACAGCAGCTGCTTTTGTGCACTCAGGAATAACTTTATTTTAGGGTTGTTGCTTTTTTTAATAGCTTTATGGTTTTTATAGCAGTTCCCATTATTCTTTAGTGTTATTATTTCAGAGGCTTCTGCTAACGGTGGGGGAGGAGCTGTAAAAGTGAAAAGATGGAATCATTTTTTTTTTTTAGTGAATGTGTCCTATTCAACTTGTTAAATTTGACATCTCATTTCCTGTATAGATATAGATACCCGCCATTAGCTAAACTCCAGTGGAGGGACAGCAGTTGCTCAACAGCAGAAAACTACTTTTGCAATTTTCATTATGGACAGCATAAAATGCAATACATAATTAAAATCTAAAAGACATGTATATTAAGTAAGAATATACATCTTCAGTCATAGCACTTACAGAGCACTCAGGAACCAAGAAAGAAGGTCAGCACTTCTGTGAACTACCTAAGCACTGCTTGATCTCATTTTCTTTCACATTATCCTGAGACACCTCAAATCTGTATTTAATATCCTCAGGGACTTAAAATGAGTATGGCATAGACACTCATATATGCAACATATCATTGAGTTCAAAACTTTCCTGTATCACAATATGGGATTTTCTGAAATGTTTTATGAACTCATTAAACATTATCTAACTTCCACATTATCATTGAAACGTTTTCTCATGAGGAAAAAGGTATATTTTAATCCTCATTTCACACCTTTTCCTGTTTTAGTTTTTTAAAATGTTTCTAGCATTTCTATTTGTCTAGGAACTTTTTAGCAGCCATCCTGATACTGGAATTTACCCAATATGAGTGAGGTCAGTCCATTTTGTGCCTGTCATGACTTAGGTATTGTACTAGGTGAAAGGAGAATTAACCAATACAAAAAGAGAGAACAAAATAAAATACCAAAAAAACCCTCAAACAATTAAACAAACCAACAACAGAAACCCAGAAACAAAACAAATACAAAACAAACAAAAAAAACCAACTAAAAAATAAAAAACAAACAACACACTTCCCTCAAACACAAAAACAGTCATGATGAGTAGGGGTTAAATTCTCAGTTTACTGAGACAGACATACACTGATACCCCATCCTCATAGAAATTAAAGTCTTTTACTTATTGTGGCAACACTTTCACGTGGTTCATTACAGATGGAGGAAAGAAAAACTAGACCTTTGAGTAGGAAGGAAATAGGAGACAAGAGTTTTACCTCAGACTATTCTTTTAAAGGAAGCCCAAGGCATTGCTGCTTTATTTACGAGAAGTTCTATCCACTGAAGAACATCAAAAGAGGAAGAGTTGTGTTTCCTAAGCAAGGAAGATTATTACATTCACAATGACTCCTACAGTTTATGCTCTCACATCAGTGGAACAGCCATAGCTAGAGGGTGGAAGCTGCCTTACACCTTCTTCCCTTATCCAAAGTCCACTGGGAAAATCCTGCAATCTGATCAGGTTTGGGTATTACTACATCCCAAGCTGAATAGCCTAGAGCAGGACTGAAGCACTTGTAGCCAAATTCAAAACAGGAGCTTAAGGTGCTGTGAAAATTTGATACAGAAATTGCACCTTCCTACAACATCTAAGGGCATGCAGAATACCCAGGTTTCCTTTAGAGATGGAAGTTTTAAAGATCTGTGTTTTAAATTGAGGCATTGTTTTCCAAAATTTCATTTGAATGCTTTTGTTGTCTGTCTATTGTCCTTCATAGATCATTTTTGCAGCATTACTTTCTGATCATGAAGTAGAGAATATCTAAAAGCTTTTCCCCCTTAGTGTCTGGGCCATTCAGGAAAGACAAGTAGGAAAAAATCTATAGAATGACTTTCTCTTCTTCGCCTTGAAACTAGACAAACCTTTAGTAAATGTAAGTACAAAAAGCTAGCTATATTATAAAAAAGAAGTAAACAAATCTTTTCTGTGATTTATAAAGCCTCCTGCAAGATAACAGAACATAAAAATACATAATTAGAAGATAGAGTTTAAACATATTCATACTTTTCTGCCCATATTCTGAGTCTGCTTGATATGAGCAATTTTTTTGTAGCAAGCTAAATAACTTCTCTTGTATGGTCAAACCAACAGGCCATTTCACTTAATATTGTGTGAATTGCTCATGTCCTGCTTCTAGATGTAGATAAACTGTTCACAGCACTACACTACCCCAGATATATGTCTTTCATGCTTCAACAAGTATGGATCCAGCCAACTTAGAAAGTTCAAAGGATCTTTTCTCTCTGTAGAGACATAGTAAGAAATGAAAATTAAAGCACATCCTTAATTTTACTAGACTTGCACTGATATAGTCTACTCTTGACAAACTGATTGAATAATAATTTGGACAAGCCAAGGCTGTAACATTTTTAGCAGTTGAACATTAGATGTGATGGTATGTTAATCAAGTTGTATGCTAGTAAAATATTCTAGAGAAAGTTTAAAAAAATGCCGTAGTCTTTTATTTTCATTCCCAAATTATCTGTTGTATTGTCAAAGGTAGTGAGAGTATATAAAATTAAATGCTTTCTTGTGGTTAGAGGGAAAACAAACAAATCCATACAAAAACAAAAAACACACAAACAAACAAAAAGAAACCACAAAAGAAAAAAAAAAAGAAAAGCCTCCAACATTTGAATTATCTCACTTTTATGTCCCTTAGGACTTGCCAGGACTCCAGGGTCCATAATTCTGGGATAGTCAGGTCTTCTTTGGGAAAAGTAAGTAATTTAAGTAGTCTTTAGAACCCAAACCAAAATCAGCATTCCTAGGCAACCAAGGCTGATTGGGAGTATGGCCCATCTCTCCTTCTTCTTGTGAAGTTGTACAGTCACAAAAACTGGTAGTCCTGATATGGCTTTAAAAGATTAATGACTCTTAAAATATTTTGTAACTTCAGACCCTGAATTGATTTGCAGTGAATTAATGTTTTTGTAACTTTTATGATGTGTAGATAGCTGAGACACAAAATATTTTTATACATAATATTTTATTTAAAATATATTACAATTAAGAAAAAACTGTATATATAGAAACAGTGTCAAATAATGAAATGTCAATACCTATCTAGTATTGCATATTTGCATGCTTCAGAGCTGAAATTTGGAAACCTTGCATTTTGATCAGTTTACCTCAGAAAGACAAATGTCTTTCATATATGATGTTCAGAAAGCCATTGATTCTTGCTCTTAATTTACAAGAGGGAGGAATCAGCTTCTTTCTTTCTTTTGTCTTCAATTTACATTAAAAAAGCTGTACATGAGGTCTTAGGTATCTGTATAATAGGTGCTAGAGTACAACAGATCCTTAATCTCAGCTGGAACATCTAAACTTTAATATGATAAAATAGAAAGTAAAATATATTCACTCAATGAATTATTTTCGAAGCATAGAACTTTAAAAAAATAAAGACATTGATGAAGCAGATAAATTTAGGGAGATATTTAAGACTGAAAGACAGTTGTAACAAGCAATTTTGTATCGGATGTTTCCTATCTCTTACATCTGTCTTTATTAGTTTAAAAAATAACTTCTAATGAAAATGTTATTTAACTAAAAATAATTTATTCCTTCTTAGCAGACATCTGCCACTAACAGCCACCTAGTCCTCCATGACAGGTTCAAGAAAAATCAGTAAACTTTGGCTTTGCAAGAACATTAAATAATAGTGGATTCCAAACAAATTGAATCAAATTTCTACTAAAAGCTGTTGCTGCTGTATGTATTTGAATATTCAGTCATGTTTTTTAGCTACACTAAGCAAACAACAAAAATTACTCACAACTTCGCTTAATCTATAATAAGAAGGTTTAAAGAATAAAAAATTTATATTGTTCAATTCTGTCTGCTGAAAATTTGCTGAGTTAGAGATATGCATACAAAATAATGCAAGGGAATGTAGCTAGAGAGGATTTCTTAATTTGTTCAGGGTTTTTTGAGCCTCTTAATTTATTTGAGCAACTTGGTCGTGATGTCTTTGGACTCAATTTTGCAAAACACTTAAGAATCTCTGTGGTCATAGGTATTTTTAGATGCTTAATTTATGCAAAATCTGACAGGATGAGATTTTTAATGACTCAAAGATTGTGTTGATTTTTTCAATAATAAACAACACCTAGTGAAGAACTACTAATTCTCTGAATTGTGTAGAGAAAAATAAAATAATTTTGTTTGGAAAACCTCAGTACACTTCTAAATTACAATAGATTAAGGCCTAAAATAACTTAAGCTGAACGAATGATATTTCCTATGTTTGACCATTGTATCTAAGTCATAATTGCACAATAAGAGTTTCTAAAATCTTTAATATTTTCCTACTAAGATCAATAGTAAAGTTCCTTTGACTTCAGTAAGACTAGAGTTAGTGCTATTGAATCCTTTTGAAATTCATATTCTTTAGGTCTGTGATTTCAATTTTTTTAAAATTATTTTTCAAAAATTTCTGTTGTCATCTTGACAAGATGCAAAAGAGCAGTATAAAGCAAATTCACATAATTATTTAGTGTACTTCAAATACAGAAAAAAACCTCACAAATTGATTTTTTTTTCTACTATCGTTTGCATATTTTTATTGGATATTTTGCTTGGTTTGAAGTCAGAGAGTTTTTTTTTTATGGTGACGGAAATAGAAGAAAGTCATTAGCTAGCTAGAGTGAAAATCAAGAATGATCAGGAATAAAATGGCTAAATTTTGAAATAAGCATGACATTTAAAATAGTCTATCTAAACAATAATAGAATGGCAAGACATTGATTTTTATTTTTTTCATTCTTTATTTGCTAAGCTGAAGAAAAACTGGTTTCATTACAACAAAGTCTGCACTGCAAAAAAATGAATCCATATTCTAAAGCAAACTGATGAAGAAGGAAGTTGAAAACTTTTAATGTTTTATAAATCATTATTATATTTCTTCTGACTAACCTGGTAAGGAGATTAATTTCTTCAGGTTTGAACTATCAATTTGTATTTAGACCATTAAGTATTAGCCATGATTGGAAGTTTACTTGTTCCTGGAATCAAAGTTCAAAATAATCCCCATTAAGTGAACTTAGAAAATAATATTAGTCCAATATATTTCACGATTATAAACCGCACCATTTTGACTAAAGGTTTGGTCTCTACCCGGAAGTGCAGTTTGTACTCCGGAGCAGCTTATATATGACCAATGTTCAGAAATTTTCCAAACCACAAGTGAAAGCCCGCAGCAGCCCCGAGCCGAGCCAGAGTCCGCACGGCCCCGGCGGTGGGGTGGTGCCTCTGATCCGAGCCCGTGATAGTTGTCTCTATTTTTTCGGTGCTTTCAGTCTTGTGTAGCTGTCCATCTGCCCGTCCACCCGGCTCCCCGCCCGCATGGCTGCCTGGCTCTCCACCCGCCCTCGTGGCTGCCCAGCTCTCCAGCCGCCCAACTCCCCACCTGCCCGGCTCCCTACCTGCCCGCGCAGCTGCCCAGCTGCCCACCTGCCTGGCTGCCTGCTTGCCCACGCGGCTATGTGGCTGCCCAGTTGAGTGGCTGTTTAAAGGCAATGCGGATTCGTTGGAAATGCTTGTAAAATGACCACACTATTGTTCGTATCTTTTTCCGCTTTTTAATAAAACTTGCAGGGTACTCTGCTGCAGCTATTGTCTGTATCCTTTTTCACTTCGAAATATTGTTTCCAAGGTCTGCTCCTGCCAGTAAACCCCGCGATCCCGCGATTCTGTTACTAATTGGCAACTTTGTGAAAGTTTGCTGTGAACGAAAATGCAGCTTATAATCAGGTGCGGTTTATGTATTGACAAAGACCTAAACATTGCTGACACATGGACAGGCGGCTTATAATCAGGTGTGGCTTATAATCGTGAAATTACTGTACTTATTTTGTGACATAGCAACATCTCTTATTGAAAATAGAAATTTCTGTGTATCAGAGCTTAAAATTATTCACTCTCCAAATGGGAAACTCATTGAATTCATTAAGTCTGGTGGTTAAAATTTAGGAATGTGGGCATAGAGAAATCAAAGGATTCTTCTAGATGTCAAAGTCATGCTCCTAAAGGTGTGCTGCTCTTTAATGACCTTCCAGGCAAACTGTTTCTGACTTGTGCTCCAGACCCTTTACCAGATTCATCGCCCTTCTTTGGACTCACTCCAGCACCTCAAAAACTTTATTGTAGTGAGGGGTTCAGAACTGGATACAGCACTCAAGGTGTAACACAGCATTTGAGGTGCAGTGAATACTGAATATGCTGTTCAAGATTCCATATGGTATGGAATAGCCCTTTGATCACTGAGGGTCAGCTGCTCCTACTGTGTCACCTCCCAACTTCTTGTGGGCTTCCAGCCTCCCCACTGATGGGGTAGCATGAGAGGCGGAAAAGGCCTTGAATTTTTATCAGCACTGCACAAAAATAACAAAAATATCCCCATGTTATCAACACTGTTTTCATCACAAATCCAAAACCAAGTCCTGTATTAGCTACAATGAAGAAATTTAACTCTATGCCAGACAAAACTACCACAAATTAAGATGCTATTTAAAAGCCAAAAGATATTACACCTGGAACTAAATTTGTCTCAGGTATACATTCTTCAAATGGGCAACGAATAACAAAATCATATCATCCTTAACTAACGAAATACTGTACTTACATCTGTCTGTTAACATTTGCAGGGACAAGATTAAATTCCCATATTTCTTCCCTCTCATGCACATCTTTCAGAAACAATTATTTTGTCTTCTCATTCTCCAGTTCCAGACATCGAAAGAAGAAAATGTTATCTGTATTATTGTTGTCAATGAGTGGCCTTACATTTTCCAGTTGCCCATTTCTTGTTCTTATTTCTTGATAGTGTATAATATGTTACATTTATTCTTGAGGAAGACAGATTCAGATTATGTTGTAGTAGTCTCTTGTCCTACTCCAGAATCTACATTTCATTTTCTTCCCCCCAGATAATATGGCTATTACATGGTTTGAAGGAGTTACTGACTTGGGTTCACACTTACTTTTCAAAGACAGTGGGAGTGCCCATGGATTTTCTTGTACAAGATCACCTATGTTTTTCAGAGGACTTCTTGCCATCTGTAGTAAACCTTATGGTAGTAGTTATGGATACTACCATATTAAAAGACTAGAGACTTGGATGCAGCAATTGTTAAAAAGCAGAAATATATTCTTCCAAAATTTGAAGGGTTTGTTTTGTTTTGTTTTGTTTTGTTTTTTACTGGTAGTAAAAAGATTTTTCCCTTCATTGTTGGCCAAACAGCCTGAAGTCAACTTTTCATTTTAGTAGATTTTCCACTGCACTGTAGCATTAAATACATACAAAATACTAGCTATATTCACTCTAGAGCTTGTGTTTGAGAACTTCTAATTAATTATTTAAATAATCATTTGTGTTCAGTATAAGTTTAATCTCATTTTTCCATCTTTGGCTATGTCTGCATTCTTCAGTAGACCAAGGCTTAAAAGTCACTAAACTGCCACTAACCTAAGCTATTTGATTAACACAGCAAAACTTCACCCTGAAGTTAATAAGGCTTGACTGCAGCACCTCATGGATGTGGCTATATTACTTGTCAAATAATTTGTGTATCATTTCATTGTGTTATGAAAATAGCATAGACCCAACACATGAGTACTGGCTAACCTCCTCCTAAGGCACTGCTGTGCTTGCCACAGCAGCTGGTACTCATATATATATGTAATTGCCTTGGAGGAGATTAAAGAATGGGTAATTAACTAAAGATATTCTATGAACCTACCCCCAAAATGCCAGTGTGGGCTGCTTTCTGTGTAGCTGTATTCCAGCATTAATTTCTATCAAAACATTACACTTGGGTAGACTCCAGTGCATCCCCTTGGCTATATGTGTATATGTGAGTACAGCTGTTGTTATCAATACTTGTATTGACTGCAGTGTATTAGGATGATCTCTCTCTAGGACAGTAGCAATTGTGACACATAACAGAATATATTGAGATAAGTTATTCCCTTAATGCTTTTTTTTTTCCTCAAAATTTTTGTCCAGGATTAAATATGCAAAGCCACAAGTAATGCTTGACCAAAAAAAAAATTGTTTACTGCAATATATAGCAAACTGAGCTCAGGAAGCCCAATTCATTAATTTTTTAGGTACTTCCAGTTAAAAAAGGAATTAATGAATTTACTCTGAGCTCTGACCTGAAGCCCCCTAGCTCTGTTATTGCCTCTAAAGCTCAAAGCTATTACATGCAAATTTTACAACCATGGTATCTCTCAGTGATGTGCAGCCCCCAAAAAAGGCACTTTCTAAAGAATAAAAGGCTATCCGCTTACAGTGCCTCTGAATTGTAAAAATAAATACTTAGAAAGAGGAACAGTAACACAAAGGAAAAAAAAAAAAAAAAAGCAAAGAAATTCCAGGGGTGCAAGTAAAAAGAAGAAAGAACTAGTTTAAAGGACATTTTTGCCTACTTTGCTGGGCTCAGCAGAAAGTTAATGCCTTCTACAACAAATTAGGTTTCACTAAGTGCAAGTAGGCTTGTTGGATTAATCTATATGTCAATGAAAGGATGAACCGATTCAAACTAGGAGCTTTGAAGTTAGGTGCCCTACTGTCACTGAAATGTCCACTTACAATTTTCAGATATTTTATATTAGTTTAATGCTACAGTTCCTCATTACCTTCACAGATGTTGGCAATAGACAAAGTAACTTACTTGCCCTTTACATAAAAGTAGAAAAAAATTTAAAGTACTAAGTGTACAGGCATAGCCTAGTACTGTATGTGCTGTGCTGTGTGCAGGCTAAGTCAGGCTACATTAATATCTGTATTCTAGAAGACAATAATATTCTTAGTTTGTAATGTGCATTTGGCAAATGGAGTATAAACTTACTACTCAATTTAACAAAATACTAAAGGAGCTTGCTACAACATCAGGCTAATTATTATTTAAAATTGTCTTGTTGTTCCTTGTTCAGTACTAACATTATTCATGAATTATATGATTTTTATGTGATGTCCATGGAATTGCATGGGGACCTCAGCACAATTTAGCATTCATTTTTGTTCATAATTTTAGCAGAGAGGCTTTTAAAAAATAATGTTGCTTCACATAATATTCTTTCTTACATGCTGTAAGATTCTATTCATTCTGCAACTACAAGGGCAGTTTTCATCCTCTTGCTTCAAGGAAATATATTCAGGCTGACAAATTTTCACATCGTCCAGTTACTTATGTGGTCTAGGGTAATTTTTCTTCTGGCTCATTCTCTTCTACTGGAGTTATTTCAATGTAAATCAAACAGTATAAGCTTGAACCCTAGTTGTCTACACACCACCTGACTTATTCTTGGCATTTTCCTTATCTGTTTATTCTACTTTATTTTCTTTCTTCCAACCTTTGCAGCACATACACAATGAGGTCTGTGACTGATGTGATGCCCAGGGACAGCCTTTCTAGTGACATCAATGGATATTGCAGAACATCCTTGTTAAATATGTCTATAATTTTTCCCAAGATACTTGTCATTCTGGAAAGTGGTATGGGTCTAAATATGAAAAATCATGTCAAGCAGGAATGAGACACTTCTTCTATAGACAATGTTCTTAAAGTCTTCTATAGGATATTGCTTGCCCTGTTCAAAATAATCCATAGATCTAGTAAAATTCATTATTCTCAGCAGTATTTATAGTGAAATTTTTTTTCTTTCTGATTCAAAAATTAAAGTTTAATTTAGATTTTTTAAAAAAATAGAACTATCATTATTCTCCTATTGTAAAGCACACTGAATAACACAGCAGTGATACTGCTATTAAAAATAGATGATAATAACAAGTAGTTATCAGGGCATTAAATCTGCACATATCTTCTAATGGGTTATTATTTTGCAAAATGAACAATCGATGACCCTAAGACAAGGATGCACATGTCACTACATTGTGCTAATAAAAAATTAGTTATGTTTCACAGAAAACCACAGTTCAAAGACTTTTGAAGAAAAACAGCCACTAGCAAGCTAATAACTGTTAACAAGTACAATTGCAAAATGGGATCAGAGAGTCTAAAGGTGCAGCTGAAGAAATATAAGAGAGGCACCAGGATAAAATAACCAATTACCAGTGGTCAGCAACTGGGCATTAGAGGGACACAAAAACTGATAAATAACTAAAGGTGATCACAAAGAGAGAAAAAAATAATTGGTTCTGTGTAGAAAAAATTTAACATTAAAACTTGGATATAGCATATTCAAGTACAATATTGTCAGTTTACTGAATAAAGAGCAAGGAAGTTGACAGTATTAGAAAATGTACAAAAACAGACCAACACCATATTCATCCTGCTGAAGAGGTGGGATCAGGAGTGTTGATCACTTGTTATGCTCCTGAGCCCTTTTCCATGAAGAAACGTCGTGACCTTGAGGACTTGCAAACCCTGAGTATCCCTGCCCAGCCCTCCCTGGAATTACCCTCCACCCTGCCCAGGGTCCAGTACCCCACTTCCTACCTTCACTTACCAGACCTTTGTCTCTGCACCAAAGCGGTGCTTCCTTATGCCATGTGAGTTAAAAAACATCTTCAGCCTGGTGCTCTCCTGGTGCAGGCTTTGCTGCAGCTTGACTTCTGCCTGCCAGGTGCTGTACACAGCCTGATGCCAACCACCATCAGTTTGTGGTGATTCATTATGACCAATGTCTCTATTGTTTCCTGCCTTCATCTGAACCTGCATAGTCTATAGAAAGATTTTGAATAAAGTCAAGAGAATGTGTTGTTTCACCTTTTCCTACTACTAGTCCCTGGAATTGATATGCTAGAAAGAGCATATGCAAGATGTCATTCTGTAGTCTATGTTTTGGTAAATGAAACAGACCAGAACTTTTTTTTTTTAAATTTCTGGCTCAGAAACCAAGTCCTACAATAGAACTCCTACTTGCATGGCTAAAATCACTACCCCTTGCAAATCCAGGTGAACAAACACAAAGGACCAGCAGACCACATTTGTTTTACCATCTGAGATTGGCTTTAATGATTGAAAGAACCTATTCTGTATGAATGTTGTCCTAGCTATTCCTTTTCTAGCAAACAGGAACCACGAGGGGGAGCGGACAGGTACACCTTCTTTGACTAACATACCTGTAGAAACCCTTGTTATTCTTTGCATCCCTTGCCAGGTTCAGTTCCAATTTTACCTTGGTCTTCTTTTCCCCACTCCTATAGAACCAAACTTCTCTATACACTTCCCAGATCACCTGTCCTTTTTTCCACTTATAGAATGCACTTTATGCATTTGCTTCTTTCTCTTTAGTTTGACCAGCAGGTCCCTACTCAGACATACTGGTCTCTTAACTTCCTTGCCTGATTTCTTTTCTCCTGGGGATTTCCAGCTCTTGCACGTCATGGACTTCCTTAAAGATCTGCCAGGTTTGTTCTACTCCCTTGTTCCTGAGGACAGTTTCACAGGGAATCTTCCTGACCATCTCCTTGAAGAGACAGAGGTATATTTATGTGTGTAGAATACACATACTGACTCCAGTGATGTCACTTGAGTTTCAAGAAAGTTTAAATGTTTGGAATCACCTGACACCTTCTGAATGAACATAAGAAATAAGGGTTACAGAGTGACATCTCACTCGCTATATACAGCCATTATGAGATTACGTTGGCAGAGGTTACGGTTTGTGGGAATAAATTAGGATTTTCACTTACATGATTTTTCCTGTGTGAAATGTCTGAAGATTGGGATATGTGAGTTCATTCTCAACAACTGCCTTTCTCATCTGAAAATAAATAATTTCTGGAGAAAGCTTTTTTCCTAATATATTGTGTAAATTGGTTGTACAGGTAAATATTCAAATTGTATCTGCAAGTAAAACACATGCAGTTTCATGAATATTCCTATCAGGTGACCACTCAGTTTTCAAGTTATCATGATTTAGAGGGTTATGGGGAAGAAAAAGCTCCTAATTTTTGAAGACCTGTATTAACTAGTCACAATTCATAAAAGGTGTTCTCTGAAAATGTTTACAGACACTTGTGTAATATGACAACACCTAAAAATCCTCTACAGACCTGTATCTACAAGCAAACATTGTCACTCTTAAACATTCTGTTGTTTTGATCCACAATGGCTTTCTCTAAGTTCTTTTTGATTTAAGTAAAATAATTCATTATATATCAAGTAATATTGCTACATGGATATTTTGGAATATATGTGTTTGTTTTTCTGTTTACACTTTGTTCTGTGCAAATGAGATTGTTCTCATTAAGGGGACAATTTTCTTATAACTGCAGCAGGGGATTCCATAGTCCTACGGTACTTTCCTACATCATCACCACAAAATCAGGCATTACCAAGGCAAACATTACCCTTTGATGGAGCTAATATATTTTCTGTAAAGGTGCAAGTCCAGACCAAGAAGTATCTTAATTGCTTGGCAGCAGCATCTTATTAGTATTCTATCATATACTATAGCTCCTACATGAACATGGTAGGTTTTTTATTAAAAAAAACCCATACATATATATATCCTTTTCACCTGATTTTCAATTTTACTTTGCTGGGGAACAGTCACAAACCTGCAGATGACTAAATTTTCTCATCAGATATGCTCCCAGTATACCTACAATTTCATTAGAATTCCTGAAAGAAGGGATCACTCTAGTGGTCCTTATGAATAGCCCAGAAAAAAAAAGCTAACAAAAACAAAAAACAAAACAAAACAAAAAACAAACAAACAAACAAACAACAAACAACAATGACAAAAAAACCCATAGATAATATATTAATAAAAATATATGTAGCAAAACATTTAGGTTTTATGAGTAAAGTATGATAGCACCTGGATGGTGGTTAAGAAGTACATTTTTTTACAGAACAGAACAGAACAGAACACTATTTCCTCTCCATCTGCCTTCTTAGATAGTGTCCAAGTTAAAAATATCCAGGAAAATCAGACAACTCTTTCTACTTTTCTGACAGTTGTGTTCTCAGGTCTCACAGAACTGTCCTGTGACTGCCATAGCTAGTCATGCTAACTACTGAGTCAGAACTTTACACGTCTGCAAGAGCTGAGTACAGGGATACAGAGTGAGAAGTTTAAGTCCAATTCTAAGAAAACAAGGAAATAAATGCATAAAGGCGGGTGATGCTGGCTAAAAACAATTAGAGCCAGATAAAGGCATTGCCTTCAACTACCAGGATTGTCAAGGAAAACACTTAAGTAGAGAAACTGGTAAGCCTAATTCTGCTCATCAGATCTGACATAGTGTAAAAGTAAACAGATGTGAGTTTGACCTTTCTGTTTTAATTAGAGAAGACATCACATTTTTATTGTGTGTCTCCAGGGTTAGGAATTTTTGCATAAAAGTGTCTGAATGTCTGAGGTCAAAATTATATTACAGGCTGGCAACTGCATCTCTTTGAAAATCAGAGAATTATTCTATTCACGTGATTAATTAGGTATAAAAATTATCTGAACTGATGCATTGATTTTGAAACACAGTGGTTCAGTAGCAAGCCTCAATTTTCTGTATTTTTGTTGTTTGGAGGGAGCGTGGGTGTGAGGGTCTGTAAGATTATAATTTTTATGGTATTCACTCTTTTACTTTAAACATCCTTTTTTCTCCTTCAATGTCTTTCTAAATAATGTAACTGACATGGTGCAGCATGGCATGTTAGAATTCTTATAGCATTTAGATTATCACTCTATTCCATATAGTTTGTAGTCTTAATCCAGGTAATCTTAATCTTGTCACAGATTTCATAAATTCATTCAAGAGAACATCCATCAGCAATACAAAATCATCTCTTAATCTACACTGCCTTGTTCACCCTCTTCTATCTGTGTAACAAGCTATTCATTGATGTCATTTTTCTAGTGAATAAGATAAAGACTTTAAGACTCAGAATCTATGTTTTCTATTTCTTGCTTTGCCATTAACTTGCTACATTGTTTTACAAAGGTTTCTTAACTCTTTGTATCTTCTATTTTTTGTCTTGCCTATTAAGACTGTAGACTCTTACATAAAAAGCTGTAACCAGAACAAAGTCTTGCTCTCTAGGTTTTTTTTCCAATGTAGAAATAATAGCACTAAGTAGCATCGGTTCAGAATGGAAGCTCACTAAAATGGGTGAGAGCTTTTATGGTTATTTCAATGGTTATCTCAGCAATAAAATACTGAAAACATATCTGGAAGTTACATAGTCTTATACTATTTAATATCAGAACTGAAAGAGCTTTCTTATTTTTCACCATTTTACCAGTAAGCATGAAATGCAAGACATTTTTTTTCTACTGAGGGTGTGATCCAAGAAAAATTTTTAAGGATCCGCGAGTTAGGCAATGTAATTTTTTTTTTTTTCAGTGGTGGATCTCAAAAAGAAATAAAATTGCAGTGCTGGTTTTCCTGATTTCTTTAAAACATTTGCTGTAGAAAAACAATTAAAGAATTTGAATGGGAAAATTCTAATAGCTTATCCATGAAATACTATGCACATCTGTAAAATCCAGTCTCCCTCTGATCCTCCTACTGGAATGTAGGTTCTCAGCACAGGACTATGGGTGCATTTGGGATCTAAAACCTAGAATTTATGTTGCGAAGAAGAGAATGACCATTAGAAATTATTACTTGGAGAGTGAAATTGTCTGTATATCACAATTGTAGTTCAGCACTTGCATTTTTGAAACAAAGCTTCAAAATTTTTGAAATCTTGCATTTTTGAAACAAAAGCTATCACACTTTGGTGCATGTTGTGGAACAGTCTCAGAGGGCAGAAACTGAATTCCTTGTAGATAAAAGTTCATTCCTTTCAGATAAACTAAATATAGGCTCTCAGAGCTTACCTAATGCACTTGTTTCTAGCTGACATTCTGTCCTGTATCACAGACTGCTACTCCTAAGCATGGATTTCCTGAAAGCACATGTTAAGCACCATCTGCTCAGCACACTCTGATTGTATCTGTGAAATGTGTCCTTTAGGAGAAACATACTGTTCTGCCTTTTTTCTGAGCTCCAGAAACTCTTAACCAGAAGCTATGCAATGCCTAGGCTGTGCCTGAATTCTGAGCATGCATAGAATCACAGTTGCAGGTCTCAGAGAAACATTCACACTGAAAGGAAAATCAACACCTAAGTGTGTCAGCAAGCGAGAGAGAAAATTATCTGGTTCCATTTTTGCAGTAGAATGCTCTTTAGGATGCACAGCTACTATTTGATATACAAGGTCGTATTTCCTACCTTTTTCACTTCCTTTTTATCCAGTATCTGTGGATAAGCAGCAGAACCTGGAAGGAGGGAAGAAAGGGACAAAAAACAGGCTTGCAAGCGATAAATGATGGTATGGTATGGTATGGTATGGTATGGTATGGTATGGTATGGTATGGTATGGTATGGTATGGTATGGTATGGTATGGTATGGTATGGTATGGTATGGTATGGTATGGTATGGCAAAAATTGAAGAAGTGAGCACTAGTGGGATCCCTCAATCTGCTCCATGAGGTGTCAACTGCAATAAACCACACCTGAAATGTTTCCACACCAATGCACAGAGCATGAGGAACCAATAGTGACTTCAAAGCCAGTCATACATACTGGTCCCAGAGATTTGACATCATTGGCATAAGTTAAGCCTGATGGGATGCATCCTGTGACTGAAGTGCCATGTTGGACAGTTACAACCTCTCCAGGATGGATAGATAGGGCAGGCAAGGCCAGGAGCTGGTGTTGTATGCCATGGAGGGACTGGAATCTTGCTTACATTTGGTGATGGCATGGTTGAGAGCCTTTGGGTAAAGATTAGGGGACAAACAAATAAGGTAGATGTCATTGTGGGAGTTTACTATGGACTGCCTAGCCAGGATGAAGATACTGATAAATTATTTTTTAAGGAACAAAGTGAGATGTCTGAATCAACCACCCTTGTCCTTATAGGGGACTTCAACTTGCTGGGTGTTAACTGGGAACACCACACAGCTGGAACAAACAGATCCAGAAAGACTCCTGAAACACCTGGATGATAAATTCATGGTAGGGGACTTGAGTGACAAAGATGTCCGTGATTTATTGTATGGTAACAGAGAGGGTCTCACTGGTGAACTGGTGGCTACCTTGGCTACAGTGATCACAAAGCATCAGGATTTAAAACTCTCTTAACAGGAGGAAAAGTGCTAGCAAGGCTTCAACCCTACACGTGAGGAGACCAGACTTCAGGCAGCTCATGGAACTAGTGAGCACAATCCCCTGATAAAATGCATTTGAATATGCTGTGGTCCTCAAGTGCTGGTCACATTTTAAGCACCACCTCATAAAGTGCAGGAACAGGCAATTCCTAAATGTCAGAAGTCAAGTAGTTGAGGCAGAAGACCAGCTTGTCTTTGCAGGAATGTTCCTTTGGATGTAAGGCAGAAAAGGAAGGTGTATGCCTAGTGGAAGCAATATGGAGATGCTTCTTGCCACTGTAGGGAGAAAATTTGTGTGGAGTTGAAGTGGGCCAGAACAGTGGGGAACAATTAAAGAAGTTTATTTAAAATAAGTTAATAGCAAAAGGCAATGCAGAAATAACATTTGCATGTGCCAGGATCAGGATGGTCACCTCACAAACAGGAACACAGACAAGGCAGAGATGTTTAAGGCATTCTTTACCTCTGTCTTCAGCATTGATGACAGGTGAAGGGGATCACAGGGCTCAAAATTGGCGGACCATGGCTGTCAGAATGATAAACTGATAGTTGACCCTGAAGTTGTGACATTGTTGTTGTTGTGAAGTTGTGCCCCAACTGGATCCCTATAATTTATGGATTCTGATGGGATTCATCCAAAAATACTAAGAGAACCAGATGATGTCATTGCAAAGCCTCTCTTGATAATTTTTGAGTGGTCTTGGGAATCTGCAGAGGAAGCTAGCTACCATTGTCCCAGTTTTCAATAGCAAGAAAGATGACTCTGGAATGTACAGACTTCTCAATCTCACTTCAGTACCTGGTAAAGTCATGGAGAAAATTATTCTAGGAGGGATTGAAAAACACCTGAAGGACAATACAATCATTGGTTACAGCCAGCATGGGGTCATGAGAGGAAAGCTCTGCTTGTCAAACCTTTTTATGACAGGGTAACCCACCTAGTTCATGAAGTGAAGTCAATTGATATAATCTTTCTTGATTTGAATAAAGCTTTTGGTACTATCTCTGAAGTATCCTTCTGGATACTTTGTCCAGCACACAACTGGATAAACACATCATGGGATGGGTGAGCAACTGTCTCATGGGTTGGCCACAAAGGATTATAGTCAATGGGGTGACATCAGAGTGTTGACCTGACACTAATGGGGTTCTGCAGGGCTTCATCTTAGGCCTTGTACTCTTCAACTCTTCCATAAATTACTTGGACACAGGACTGGAAGGGTGGCTACATTTGTGGATGATGCTATTTTGGTAGGAGCTGCTGATTTCTGCAGAGCTAGAGGTGCGTCACAAAGAGATTCGATTAGTTAGAGGGCTGGGTTATCACCAATTTTATGAAGTTTAACTAAGTGAAGTGCCAGATTCTGCATCCAGAATAAACACTAGGGAATGACAGGCTGGAGATGAACACAGTGGAAAGGTACCTGGGGTACTGGTTGATGGCAATTCAAATAGGAGTTAGCAGTGCCCTGACAGCCAACAATCAACAGCACCCTGGGTGGCATCAGGTACAGCATGGCCAACCAGGCAAGGGAGAGGATTGTCCTGCTCTGCTCTGCACTGGGGCAGAGTATTGAATATTGTGTGCAGTTTTTGGCATCACAATATAAGAAAGATGTAAATCTCTTACAAAGTGTCCAAAGGAGAGCTATGAAGATGGTGAAGGGCCTTGAGGGGAAGTTAAATGTGGGGTGGCTGAGGTCACTTGGTCTGTTCAGCCTGGAGAGGATGTTGATGGGAAACCTCATTGCAGTCTATAGTTTCCTCTCAAGGGGAACTGGAGAGGAGGTACTGATCTCTTCTCTCGCTTACCCACTGACAGGACTCGAGGGAATGGTATGAAGCTGTGTCAGAGGAGGTTTATGTAGATATTACAGATATTTCCTCCCACAGGGTGTTTGGGCACTGGAACAGGCTCCCCAGAGACACGGTCACAGCACCAAGCCCAAAAGAGTTCAGAAAGGGTTTGAACAATGCTTCAGGCAAATGGTGTAATGTCCTGTGCAGGGTTCATACTTTCATAATTTTTTTTCACATTTCTCATTACTTTAAATATCATTTCACTTTATCTAAAAGGCTATTTTAGCTGTGAAAATACTTCACCACCCATAATTTTCTCCTGATTTCTATCCCCCACTCCCCATTACATGTTTTTTCCTCTTCAACCCACTCATTTATTGTTTGTCTGCTTCTTTGCTTTTCTACTCCATTGTACTGCATTTTGTGTGTGGGCAACAAGGTAAAATGACAAAATTTCTGATCTCTAAAGAACCACTTTCACTTTTCCACCTCCACACAAGAAAAAGAAAAATATGAACCAGCAACACAACAACAAAAAAGATAAGCTGCCTGTACATCATATCTTCACATTCTGACCTGCTTTGAACTCCATATAGCCAACTTTGGACTCCCTCAGCTACTGCAAGCACAAAATGTCAATAAAGTTAGGGACAGCTTTAAAGGTGATAAATTGGAGAGTGCATTCTTACCTAGAAGAAATATGCCATTGAGCTCAACTAGGGAGAGATACGTACATCTGGCGTTTGCCCCTACCATTACTGGCAGGAAAATAAAGAAAAATTATATGGAAAGAGCTAGCATTTGGATGTGCCGAACACTCATAGTAGCCATTAAGTTTTTTCTTACTGTGGTCAGGATTCTAGGATCAATATGTTAATAAACTTTCCTGTCTCACCATCCAGGAACCACTCTGGCTGTCACACTTGCACCACCTGAGTGGGGACTGAGGTCCTTTTCAGCAAGTGGCTCCAATGAGCCAACAGCTGATCCACTTGACTGCTACACATACCATTCACACACAGTCAGACAAAGCCTCTTTACCAACTCAACCCTAGGTTTCCCAAAGCAGAGTCTCAGTCATCTGGATCCTTAAATGAATTTAATCATGGTGCAAGGAACAGTATGATAGCTTGAATCGGGTGCCTCCAAGGAGTGTCCCCAAACAAAGGAAATCCTGGGCTTTTATACGTACACAGTCTAAATTGTGATAGTCTGGGGTCTTCTAGCTAAGTCCTTGGTTCCTGGCATGTCTCTGAGTGTCCAGTCCCCTGGTCAGGTGTCACAGGTCCCCGTGCCCTTTGTTATATTCTCAGCCTCTTGCCTCAGACTCCCATCCAGAGCTCAACCTGCAGCTTGCTCTGCAACTGGCACACCAAGATACCAGCACTCAGTGTATTCCTCCAAAGAGCTTAAATTTTAACAGTGTCCACTCACCCTATACTCACCCCCTGTCATGTCCCGCCCCGCTCCACAAAATAAAGAAAAGTCTGAAGAGGGAAAAAAAAGATCTTTCTTTCTCACAGTGGAAGTGTGCCACAGAAAGTATGAAGAATCTTTTAGAATTGTGAGTGGCTGACCTTCTGCGATCTGCTTCTTTCAGTTGTCATTTATAAGTAGCATATAGCCCCCACAGCTTTCATCATCACAGACACAACCTCACATTCATATTTGTCTCTAAATATGTTCTATAACTATGTAATCAGCACATAAGTGTAAAGTGCAGCTATTATAAATGAGGTAGTAAGCTCTTCCTTTGTCTCATCTATTCCCTCTAACCACTTCTAATTCTTGGCAAACATATATGTTTCGATGTACTTATTTAAAAATCCTTTCCAAAAGGCCCTTCTGTTCTTCTTAGCTAGGACCAGGCTGACATGCAGGGAGGAAAAACATGACACCACGTTCTTCGCCAACAATTCAAACAGAAGCCAAAAAAGTATCTTGCATTAGCACTTAAAGGAGAGACATCTATTTAAAACTGCTGAAACTGATAGAAGCGCTATTTTATTCCAGTTTCACTTCATAAGGGCCCTGTTCCTTAAAGATCAGTACTGATGTCTGCACTGTAAAATTCTCTCTACCTATTCTATCCTGCCATGTGTCTCATCTACTTCAGTTTAGTATGCTATGCAGGATAACATCATTACTGAATATGTTGTACTAAAAAACTTATGGGCAGAAATGAAATACACATAAAGTGTAAAGTAAAAAAATTATTTTAATTCTAATTAAAATCTTAATAGTCTAATTAAAGAAATGCTTCTAGATAAACTTTATTAGAAAAAAAAGGGGGGATGGGGAAGGAAAGAAATTCCTACCATAAAGAAAGTCTTAATCAAAATAATATTGTTAAAATTATAATATACTTTTTTCCTAATTTCTATTTCTTTTTTTTTTCTTCTAGTGCTTACCATTCCCTGCCTTTCATAGTGCTAATATAAATGAGTTTTGTCTGATGGAAGCAATATAGTGAGTGAATTGTTAGTATTCCCAGTTCTTTGAGAGGACTGTGATGTTGAATGGCTTATTTTTCTTCTTTTTCTTTTTTTTAAATTTTTTTTCCTTTTTCTTTTTCTTTTTCACTCTTTTTCTTTTATCTTTTTCCCCCCATTTTGGCAGCAAAAGCACTCATTACAGCCTAGTTGAATTTTCAAGGGGAAGAAGTTATATAATCCGTTTTTTTCTGGCATAGTTAAGTTCCTCTCATGTCTCAAAAAACAGGTACTAGTATATTTTGGAGTCAGCCTTCATAGTGTGCTCCTGTGCCCAGATGTCTTCCCACTCAGCAACATGAAAAAAGGGTTTTGGGTTTGTATTTTGGGTATCTACAGAAAATTTAGAGAGCTAGGGTAGTTTTTTTACTCACATATGAACATACTTACATACTCTCTAGTTAACATGCATCAGAGAATATAGTTATTTTACCCTATAGTACATTATGCTGTTTGCATCATAACTGAGAGGTCCTTTCTGAAAAAAAAAGACACCTAAATATTCTTGTTCCTAGAATTTCTCAGTGAGGACTTTGTCGATGAAGAAGACATTGAAAGTACAGAGAGTAGTTTTCTAGTAGGAGTTATAGAACAAAGAAAAACAATAAAATACAAATATACATATATATATATAAAAATAGAATGTCTCATACTCTTTGTCACATTACAGGAACAGGAGCTGGACTGTCTTCAATTTCACCCAAACAGAGTAAAGCCTGAAGGAAGGAGACACCATACAGTTACA
This sequence comes from Catharus ustulatus, assembly GCF_009819885.2. NCBI lineage: Eukaryota > Metazoa > Chordata > Aves > Passeriformes > Turdidae > Catharus > Catharus ustulatus. The sequence goes on along the minus strand of NC_046225.1, from coordinate 55,796,535 downwards.
AAAGATACTGAGAAAAAGACCACCTGTTAAGGCACTTAGGTCAGAGACAATGATACTGAGGATAAATCCACATTGCAGAAATTAAGTCCCTAGGTTGACACTACTCTAAGTAAAATTCACCCAAAGCTCTGAACAAATTGATGCAACTTCAAAGATGCATTCAGCTTTGAAGCTGGTTCTGCCCTGAGTGAGGGTTCCCCCACTCCAAACTAAATTACAGTAATTTCACGATTACAAGCCGCACTGACTATAAACCGCATCTCTGGGTGTTGGCAAACATTTCGTTCTTTGTCCGTACACAAACTGCACCCAATTATAAGCCGCTCTGTGGTTTGCAGGGAGGACCCGCATGCAACAAATTTGCCAAATAGTAACAGAATCACGGCATGGCGGGGTTTACTGGCTCGGCTTGGGCCGTGAGGGCTCGGGGCTGGGCCAGATGGCCCAGCTCGGTGCTGCCGCTCGGTGGGGCTGCTCGGGGCCGGCCGCTGCCGCTGGGCTCGCTCACCCCGGCCCGGCACTGGACCACAATGGCAGGGGGGGCACAGAGCCCGCTGGCAGCCACGGCAGCAGCAACAGGAGGGGAAGGAGCCCGTTGGCACCCACAGCTGCAGCAACAGGAGGGGACGGGAGCCCCCTGCCTCCCCCCGAGCCGCGGGACCAGCAGGAAGAAGCCCCCAGCCTCCCCCAGACTGCGCTGCCTGAAGGAGGGAGTCCCCCACCTTCCCCACCCTGCGCTGCCTGCACGGAGCCGGCTCCACCCGCCGCGCAACAGAGTAACCAATGTGTAACAATCACACAGTCCCGGGTTTTACTGGTAGGTTGCTCAACTCGGCACCTCAGTTTGCACTTCCGGGGTTGTAAATGTCAGAAAATTATTCACATATTAGCTGCTCCTGAGTGTAAACCGCATTTCTGGTGTGGGAGCAAAATTTTAGTCAGAACATTGTGACTTGTAATCGCGAAATTACTGTATTCTGTATCCCATCAAAACGAAATTATTTTATGATTCTTTGAAGATAAAACATTCTGCTGAGATACTTTCAGGATCAATTTGGTAGATGTACAGTGCCACACTTTGATGTGCCCAATATATTCAGCTAAGGTCATAGTTGCTTAAGGGTCTGTCTTACCATGCTTGCTGTGGACACATCCCTTCATTTGTCCAAATCTAGCTGCCCTCTCTGCTTCTTTCAAGCTGCATCACTTTATACTTGTGCTAAGCTGCTTATCCAGATCTCTTCCTTTTAATCTAGCCTCATGTTGGTTAAGTGCAAACCCCAAAACCAAATACAGATTTAAAGTCCTCACTAATAAAGGTCTTCAAAGATCACCGAAAATACCTATAAATATGAAGAAAAATTTCTTGAAATCCAGGATTCTTTCTTCACAGAGAAAAACATACCTACCACATAAGTTAACAAAGGTTATGATAGCTTATCTTTTGCGAAGAAGGTTAGTACAGCACAGCTGCCATACACATAGCTTGCATCACATCACAAGAAGCATGGGGATTGCTTGCATCACTCAATGAAGCATAAGGCATGAAGTAGCAGGCAGCAAACTAATTCCGGAATCACAGCCATATATGTCGGTCAAATATCATTCTACCCCAGAGCTAATTAACCAACCCAAGAAATAATATTTATTAGCCCAAATACTTCACTACACTGAATCTCATTCCACAGTTACACACATGGCATTATGCTTTATCTACTTCCAGAAATACTAGTCAACTGATATCTGGCTCATGGACATTTAGCACTCTGTTCAAGGGATAAACATGCATAACTATGAAGTTTTACTCAGGAACTCTTATTGTCTGTTCAAAATAGCACTATTAAATTTAAACTCTAAAGGTCTAAAGTGACTTTTCTCTAACTCTTGATTTCTGTGTTAATATGACACTGTCCTGAGTATACAAACACGTGGATGCACAAAGTCTCTTTTCTTTCCCTTATCACTTGCTGCCTTATTTTTATTCTCTATTTACAAAATGTAAAAATGAGCAATTTGATACAAAACAAAGTAATAGAAACCATCAACTACCTGTAAGGCTTCCTAACCACAGGAAAAGATTTGGCAGGGGATAGGGGGGAGAAATAGCATTCTAAAATCGGGAAAAAGCAATGTTTTTTTACCCCTGTCGTGAATGTCCGTAATGCATAAAAGCTACATATTTGATGTCTCCTAGCCCATGTGCAAGGTAAGACATGTTTTGCCTAGGCTGGAATGCTCTTAGTTGTAGTACTCTTACTCTTGGCAAATTTTTAGTTATAGTTAAAGAAATTAAATGAGTCTTCAGGTTTCAGCTCCATAAAATAGAAGGAGAGATAGAGTGGAAGGTCTCCTCCAGAGATATACGCTTAGATTATTTCCAAAATTAGTTATTCTGGGGAAAATTGGGGAGCACACAGGAAGAATTGTAACACAGAAAAGAAGCAGTCAGTCAGGCAAAAACGGGTGGTGGACTTTAGTAAAAAGGTCCTTCCTAACATTAAAATTACATGAAATAAGTGGTCAAGCTTAGGAATAACTATCTGTATTTATAGCAGTAGTAAGTTTCTGAATGTCTCCCTCTTTTTCTTCATATTCCTTATCATCAGACACAAAATTTAACTATCTCTGGCAACAGTCAATCTCATTTCATACAGGCAGACTCACCATCCTTCCAAATCAAACAAGATAAATAGTGCACATTAGGGCATTATATTTATTTACATATATTTACATACTTATCACATTATATTCTTACTACTTCTTCATCTTTCTCTTCAGATTTCTAATCCTGGACACTGAGTGTTAAAGTCGTCTATTGTTCACTGGTCTGCTATTATGCAAAAGCTTTACCTTTCAAAACCTGTTTATGTGAAGATTTTAATAGTTGATAGTCAACTGAATGTTAAAATAAAGAATCCAAAACCAAAATAAAAACATTGATGAACAAAGGTTTTTTAAGGGATCAGTTGCACATTGCAGACAAACTCTTTTGCATTCACAGGATTTTCAGTTTAAAATTAACACCATTTTCTCTCCACTGACTTCAAACAACTTTGTGTCTCACATGCAGGTATTACGAATACGACTTTTACTATATTAATTCTTTAGTCTGACACAGACATCACAGAGAATTAACATATCTCAATCAATGTGTTCTAGTCTGCTGGAAACTGCTTGGTTATTTGATCTTTTTATTTTACATTTATAAAATTAAATCAAGTGTCATACTAAATGCAGTTCTACATCTGTTGACTTAAAAGTATCTTTGATATAGGATGAATCTATATGTACACCTGTAAGTCAATAACGAAATAATTTATGAAAACCTTTTACAATATTTGTGGCAAAAAATGCTTTTCTTCAGCAATTGATCTGTAAATTATATTCCCTGAACTTATATTGGGCATATTAAGTTTACTTAGATGCATGTAATTGTAATCACATAGTTTTTTTAGTATGGCATTCACGAGTACATGAAAACTACAATTTCAAATGGTTCAAATATTTCTTCATGGATTATATTCTTCCTTCTTTATTTTATCAAAATATTTACCCACAAAAAAGACTAAGCAGCTCATTTTCTTGTTGGAAAGTGAAAGAAAAAAAAACCAAAAAACAAAAGCAATATTTTTTCTTCATTACACTTTAGAAGTTCACTCTAATTTTTCAGTTTCATTTTCACATGGGTATGTAATTTGCAAACAGGGCAATGAAATACACATTTAATCTATTTGTTAAGTATACAAGTACAAAACTTTGTTTAAGTCCACTCTTTAGATGTTTTGTAGTCTAAATAGCCCTGTATCCAGTGAAACACTGGACAGTTGATTATCTGTGTTGGAGCTAGTCAGTACTTCATAAGAAAAAAAAATAGCAGATGTCTGTATGTTAGCTGACCTCCTTTGGGAAAATCTTCTACAGGGAGGTTTCTGATGCTCTGTACTCTCTGTGTTGTCAAATGTCCAGGCTTCACCTCAATGCTTCCTTTTGCTGCGCTGTTTCAGTTCCCAGAGCTATCTCACAGTGACCAGCAAGAACTAGAATAGAGGTTGCTATCAAGCTATGCAAACTGTAGATGAAACAGTGATATTTTAAGACCCATTTAAGACTCATGTAAGATAGTTAAGTAGCAGGTTAGGCTCAGTGTGCTCAGACTCACAGAAGGACAGAATGGTTGAGATTGGAGCTCATCTGATCCAACCCACACGGTCAAGCAGGGCCAGTTGGATCTCATTGCCCAGAACCATGTCCAGATGGCTTTTGGAATCTCACCTCAGATGGAGATTTGCACAACTTGAGCCAGTGCTCAGTCACACTCAGTAAAAAAATGTTTCCTTAAATTCAGATGGAACTTCCGATGTTTGTTGCCATTGCCTCTCGCCCTCTCACTGGATACCATCGGAAAGGCTCCAGCTTTTTTTTGCTAATATCATGTTAACTGGCTCCAGTGTGAATGTTTTCTGATATATGTAGGTTTAGAGTGGTATCATCATGAGGTTGGAGCTTTTCCCTCTTCTAATGCAACATGTCAGTTGTATTTCAACCTCACATATCCTGTGTCTTCTCTCTGCACAGAATTTTTCTAATTCTTTTTTTCAGATGATTTTTAGAAACAAAAAAGATAAATATGTAGAAAATATTTTAAAATTATAAAGCACTACAATAAATTGGAGTAAGTAGTACCTCAAAGCTGTAAAGTGGCATCATGTGCAGTATCATTATGTGCATGAATGAACTTTTGGCTTAAAAGTGTGTTCTGAAAAGGGAGCTAACACTATTTATGAACTCTTCGACTGACTATCAGTAGAAGCAAAAACTGGGTGTTCAATCATTTCCATTTCAGGATGTCAAAACACTTGCAAATAGGCATTTCCGTCTATTCCTCTTGATTTTTTTTTAATTTTTAATTATTCTTCTTTAGCTAAGAAGTTCATACAAAATGTTTTTCCTTCCTCTGTATCTTGCTCCATACGTTAATACCCACCTCCTTCATTTCTTTCTCTCCCTTTCAGAGAGGGAAACAAAGTGGAAATAGTTAACAGAGCCCTAGAAAACTTAAAGCAAAGGACGGATGTTTATGATTTTGAGAGGAATTGCTAGAGTAGCTTTCTTATGTCAGTGAGCCTGTCTTACAGTAAGCTTCATGCATTCATTATCTTTTACCTTTTCTAGGACTTGACCAGTGGCTACTTTTATGTCTACACAGAGGGACAGTCATGACTCAAGCTTGTGATCCTGTTTGTAAGTAAGCAAAAGTAGCAGCCCTGCCTTCAAATTTTAAGTAAGCCAAAGACATTTTGTCTGTACACATAAATAATTTCAAAAGTTTTAAGAGGTCTGAGTCCTGGTTAAGCTGTACGTTTTTCAGTCAGGGACAAATAGATTTTTTCCACTGTTCTTTGGCTCATGAGATCTCCTTTGTAATAAAAAATTCTACCATGACCATGAACTAAATCAAAATTGTAGATATTTCTTTCAGTGACAAAAAAAATATATAAATGAGCCTCCTGGAATATTGGGTTTTAATTAAATTCTTTTAAATTGGCATTTTAAATAAACCAACTAAAGATATAACAGAAATGGACATGCATATTAATGAAAATTCAATTGAATGTAAGATCACTTTATTACATGTTTCATGTGGGCATTTTCTATTCAGAAAAATAAAATCTTTTTTTCTACTGGCAAAAAAAACCAAACCCTTGGATTCTGAAGAAAAAAAAATATAGGTTATTTGTAAATTTCCAGTTCATTTTAATAAACATGTCTTACTTATGAGAATATTCCAGAGGTTTTGAAAAACTATGTGTTTGACAGAAACATTGATAAGGAGGAATATTTTGCATTTTCTTAGTCAATAACTTTGCCAACTTACAGAATATTTAGACACTGTGGAGACAGTGTTTACTTCTGAGGGTTTTTGGTCCACAGTTAAATCAGATAAAATATATACTTTATATGTACAAAAAGGATCAAAGGGAAACATGCAGATTGACATATTTTTAATGTTTTTGAAACAGGGTTTTCAAACATGCTAAATTCTGAGACTTTCATAAGAAGTTGTATGAGCTTCAAATACATAATAATGCAACAATAAATTTATTTTTTTCTGATTTTTACCATTGCTTTATCCTTCTTAAACTGTACATGCAGACATACACATAGAGAATTATTTCTCTTTTCCTCCAAAGTGAAAAAAATTGAAAAATTATTAAAAAAAAAAATCAATAAATTGTCTGTGATTTTGAATTTTGTTTTTCTTTATGGGATCTAGTATTAAATATTCTCCAAAACAGTCAACTTTCTTTATTAAGTTACCATCAGTATCCAGCTATTTACTTACTTTTAATTATGCACTTACACTTCAGCAAAAACAATCAGAATCAGATACTCAGAAATAATTATAAGACTAGAAAAGCAGTTTCTTTTCCATAGAAAATTGGAGTTTCAGATAAATCAAGAACCTTCAATGAAGTCCTTAGTCCTTCTTTCATGAATTCTAGGTGTCACAGAATCCGAGATATTTCACAAAATAGTTGGAAGAAGAGTTACCAAGCAGTACTCAAAATCAACCTACTTTTATTGAATACAGTAGTTTCACGAATACAAGCCGCACGGATTATTAAGCCGCACTTCCGGTGCCTCGACAATGTTGCTGTCTTTGTCAATAGATAAGCCGCACCCCGAATATTAGCCGCACTTTCGTTCGTCGCGAGAATCCGTGCGCAGCTTTCACAAATTGGCCAATTAGTAACAGGATCGCGGCAATAGCGGGTTTTACTGGCTCGGGGCGGGGCCAGGAAGGCTCGGCCCGCTCATGGTTGCCGACGGGGTCGGGTAGCCCAGCTCAGCGCCACGGCTCGGCGGGGCTGGCCGGGAGGTGCTGCCGCCGCGCCGGGCTCGCTGGCCCCCCTCTCCCGTCAGCACCGCCCCCGCTGCCACGTCCCTAGCCCTGCCGGCGGGCTGCCGCCGCCCGGCTCGCCGTGCCGCCGCGCGCCCGCATTCCCTAGCCCTGCCGGCGGGCTGCCGCCGCCGCCGCCCGGCTCGCCGGCCGCGCCGCGCCGCGTTCCCTAGCCCTGCCGCGGCCTGCCGCCGCCGCCGCCCCCGGCTCGCCGGCCGCGCCGCGCCGCTTTCCCTAGCCCTGCCGGTGGGTTGCCGCCGCCGCCGCCCGGATCGCCGGCCGCGCCGCGCCACGTTCCCTAGCCCTGCCTGGCGGGCTGCCGCCGCCCGGCTCGCCGGCCGTGCCGCGCCGCGCCGCGTTTCCCTAGCCCTGCCGGTGGGCTGCCGCCGCCGCCGCCCGGCTCGCCGGCGCGCCGCACCGCGTTCCCTAGCCCTGCCGGTGGGGCTGCCGCCGCCCGGCTCGCCGGCCGCGCCGCGTTCCCTAGCCCTGCCGGCGGGCTGCCGCCGCTGCCGCCAGGCTCGCCGGCCGCCCCCTCCCGTCTGCACCGCCGCCACGTTTCCTCGCCCTGGCCGGCACTGCAGGCCCCCGCACCGCCGGGCTCCCCCACGCTGCTGGCCCCGATTCTGCTGGGCTTCCCCCGCTGCCAGGCAGCCCCACCTGTCGGCCTTCCTGCTTCTGCCATGCTCCCCTGCACTGCCAGCCCCAGTTCTCCCAGGCTCCCCCGCCCTGCTGGCTCAGGCTCTGCCGCCCGCCCCCCACACTGTTGGCCCCGCCTCTGCCAGGCTTTCCTACCTCTGCCGGGGCCTGCCGGGCTCCAGCTTGGCTTGGGGCTGCCGCGGGCTCTCACTTCCGTGTTGGCAACTTTTAGAATTTTGTTAATGTATTAGCCGCCCCGGAATATTGGCCGCACTTGCGGGTTTCCACCAAACTTTTGGTCAAATTGGTGCGGCTTGTATTCGTGAAATTACTGTACTTAAAGATTTAGACATTTGATAGCAAACATCTATTATATTTGGTCTACTCTGATAACTAGATGTATTAAACCCTCCTACTTCATTTTGGAACAGTCTGTATACGTTAAAGTAGATGTACAAGACAGCTTACACACATTCTGCTTCAGCAGTGCTTTACACTTTGGTATAAATATATCTCTGAGAGCTGAAAACGTTTCTCTAAAGGTAAGAGCTAAACATGACAGCTGCAGTATATGACAGAAAAATAAGTTACCTTTATTATGCTATAGAAATGAATCCTTTATTTAAAAAATAAAACAACATCCATAGCTTACTTGCAGTTAAAAAAACCAAACAGAAAAAAAGCAGGACCCAAACAAACTCAAAATGGACTAATTTTAGCTGTTTGTGGGGAAACAATTTAATCTTGATTTCTATCTCAACATTGTTTTAATTACCAGAGATATGTGGGTGAGAGGCTGCACGAGTGCTATTTGCAGATGGAAGCTTGGAGAAGACGGGAAAGCTCTCTCTCTAGGGAGACTTTGCCTGACAGTCAATCCACGTAACAGGCAGTTAGGAGGAGGCCACTGAGGACAATGTGCCCTTTAGAAAGGTTCTCCAATAATCAGGTGGCAAAAGGTCTCAACAAATGGACTGCAGTTGGATGTTCGACTGTGCCAATGGTGTCCTGTCAGGGTGCAGACCTTGGCAGGAACTGGGGGGTACAAGGAGTGACTGTGTCACAAACTTGGAGGCTCTAGCCTGCTTTTTGCTTCTGCCCTCGCTGGAAGTTGGTTTCGCTTGCCCTTACTTGCTTGCTGACTCTCCTTCTTGCTGTCAGGACACCTGCTGACCACCCAGCTTGTCTCCTGCCTTACCACTTCATCTCCCTCCTCTGCTCCTTTTCCTGCCTCCCTGCATTGCTGTCGGATGCCCTACCTGCTTCATCCCTGCCTACCTCACTCCTGCCTGAGCCACCTGCTTCCCACCCTGCTTCGCTGATCCAGCCTACCATGGCAATCCCTGTCCAGGGCCCGTCCTGCCCAAGCACCCATTCACCCTGTGTCCAACCACACATCCACACAGGAGCTCTGCACACCCACTCTGCTGCTTGGACATCGATGGCAATCCTCAACCACCTGGTGGTAATGTCCACTTTTCTTCTCTGTTTCCTTTCTTCCCCACTTCCCCCATTCTTTTTCCTTTTCCTTCCTCCTTTTCCTGCCTTTGCTGTTCTTCTTTAGTAGGGCAACGCCTGTTCCATAACCAATAAATGGTTCTCAGATACAATATTTTGCTCGTTTGGCTTAATTCTGTCCTAGATAATCCATTTTAAAAGAGCCCCCTGCAGTTCCCCAGAGTGGAACAGATACTATTTCAGCCAGTTTCAGTTTAAAAAGAATAATGGTGACATTGAAAGGGGTTTATAAACATGAAGTCCCTTAACTTATTATTTTGCCGGCTTCTGACCCTTTTGATTTCTTTAGAGATTTTCCAAACCCTCAATTTAATCAGAATAGAAGTTGCTTCAGTCACCATGTCAATTGTCAGTTAGACTCAGTGAATATGATTTAACTGTCTTTATAGTTTTCATGGCCAGTGGACATATTTCTAAAAGAAGTGCAGTTATATGCTGTGTTAATCCATAACGCAGCAATATGATAGCAAAAGGAACGCCTTAAAACTATGAGCTCTGAGATTTTACTTAAAACCTTCAGACTGAATTACCGTCATTCCAAGGCTTGCAAGAGAACACTACACTGTGCTCCCTGATAACGGTCTGTGTAATTTCTTTCTTTAAAGAAAGAAAAAAAAAAAGAAACAAAATTGAATGGAAACAAACAACAAATACAGTTTCTAATGTGTTGTAGTAACTACCTGTGATTTTTACTGTTAACCCAAAACATTTTTAAACCTTGGTAGAATCTCTTCCCTAATTCATAGAATTGCAGAGTCGCTCAGATTGGAAGGGATTTCAGCAGATCATCTGGTCAGTTCCCCCTGCTGAATTAAGGTCACATAGAGCAGGTTTCCCAGGACCATCTCCAGGTGGCTTTTGAATGTCTTCAAGGTGAAAACTTCACAGAGTCTCTGGGGAACATTTTCCAGTGTTCACAATAGAAAGATGCTTTTTCCTGTTCAAAGTGAATTCCTACCATTTTGGTTTGTGGCATGGTCTCTTATGTTATTAAATGCCACTGAAAAGACTAGCTCCATATTCTTTAATGTCTTTTTTCTATTTCAGAAAATGTGTATTAAAAATAAAAGTTATAGATCAGAGTAGTTTCTAAGACCAATAACAGTTCACACAGTAGATACTATTAAACCTATTTACATACAGATTGGATGAGAGAACAGCAAGGTGGACTGAGAACTGACTGAACTGGAGATCCCAGAGGGTCACAATCAGTGTCACAGGACCTAGCTGGAGGCCTGTCACCAGTGATGCCTCCAACGGCTCAATATAGGGCCCAGTATTATTAAATTTACTCATCAATGACTTGAGGAAGGTCCAGATGCCTCCTCAGCAAATTCACGAACAACACAAAACTGGGAGAAGCTTTGGGTTGATCCCCCTGAGTGCTGTGAAGCCCTTTAGAAGGACCTGGGCAGGGTGGAGAGATGGGACAGAGGATCTTTCTGCAATTCAACAAAGGTCAATGAAGGATCCTGCACCAGGGTAAGGTAACGTCATGCACCAGCACAGGGGCTGGGGGCTAACCTGCTGGAAAGCAGCTCTGTGGAAAAAGACCTGGGGATCCTGGTGGAAAACAAGGTGCACATGACCCTGCAGTGTCCTTGTAGCCAAGAGGGTCAATGGTACCCAGAGTGCATTTGAAAGAGCAGTGCCAGCAGGCCAAGGGAGATGATCTGTTTCAAGTGGAAAATTCCATTTCAGAAAACAATTAAAGAGAAAAGAGAGAAACCCCAATATTCTTGCATTTCAAACTGCTATCCAGTGTTTTCTGTTGTGTGGGAAACTGCAAAAAATGTGTCTTTCAAGAAGGAATTTTTGTAAAACTCTATTTATTCATTCATTCATTGGTAATATTACTGAAACATCAGGACACTGATAAAGTTAGAAAAACAAAATTTACACTTTTTTTCACGATATGTTAATCCCCAGTTTCTAGTTATTCTAATGAAAGAGAAACTGAGTATATGACTACACAAATATAAAACATTAACTAAATTTTATTTAACTCTAAGGAAAAACTATAATGATCACACTGCTTATCCTAAATATTTCCATTTGTTTACTTATGACAATGTAATCTTATCTATATTGAAGAAAATATATACATTTGATACTCAGCCAAAAAATATAAAAGATAAAGAGGATCTTGCCCTTGTCTTTGGGTCAGGAAACTATTCTGCACTAAGTAGTTACAGTAATTTCACGATTACAAGCTGCACCTGATTATAAGCCGCACTTCCGGGGTGTCAGCAACATTTCGTTTTTCCTCCATAAATAAGCCGCACTGGATTGTAAGCTGCACTTTTGTTCGCAGCGAGGATCCATGTGCAGCTTTCACAAAGTTGCCAAATAGTAACAGAATCGTGGGATCACGGGGTTTACTGGCTTGGCCCTGCTCGAGGCGGCCGCCAGGGAGCAGCCCCAGCCCCACTCGCTGCTGCCGCTGGGAGGCAGGGGAGCGGTGTGCCTGACCGGTGCCGCTGGGAGGAGGAAGAGGGGCATGCCCGGCCGGTGCTGCCGCCGCGCCCCCCAGGGCTGGGCAGTGCTCCCGTTACGCTGCCACTGGCCCGCCGCTGACCGGGAGGGCTCCACCTCGCCTCGGGGTTGCTACTGGCTCGGACTTCCGGGTTGGGAAATTTCCAAAATTTGTTCATATATAAGCCGCTCCTAAATGTAAGCTGCACTTTCGGTTTGGGAGTAAAATTTTAGTCAAAATGGTGCAGCTTATAATCGTGAAATTACTGTAATCTGTTAATTAAAACTGCTAATCCTAAAACAAAGACAAAGGTCAAAATAAATCAATTTAAAATGTTTCTGGATGGTTTTGTGTGTGTATGTTTCTGAAAAAGACATCAAACACTGAACAAAATGCAATTTACAGTAATTTCACGAATACAGACCACACCATTTTGACTAAGATTTTTCTCCCAAACCGGAAATGTGGTTAATATTCAGGAGCGGTTAATATGTGAATAATTTTCTGACATTTACAACCTCAGAAGTGCCAGCCAACGTGCTGAGCCGAGCAGCTGCAAAGCTGGCATTTCGCGATTGTTACAAATTGTTACTCTGTTGCGCCGTGGGTGGAGCCTGGCTCCCTGCAGGCAGCACGGGGGGCGGGGAGAGAGGAGGGAGAGCTCTCTCCTTCCCTCCTCTGCCACAGCCTGGGGGAGAGACAGGGGGGCCCACGCCACCATTGCCCAGTGGCAGTAGCAGCTGGCCCCAAGCGGCCCCACTGAGCGGCAGCACCGAGCTGGGCCACCTGGCCCCGTCGGCAGCCCCAAACCCTCACAGCCTGAGCCGAGTCAGTAAACCCCGCCATGCCATGATTCTGTTAGTATTTGGCAACTTTGTTGCACGCGGGTCCTCGCTGCGAACGACAGAGCGGCTTATACTCAGGTGCAGCTTATTTATGGACAAAGAACGAAATATTTGCCAACACCCAGAGATGCGGCTTATACTCAGTGCGGCTTGTATTTGTGAAATTACTGTAAATGGAAAGGAAATACAGTTATAGAACAAGGGATCATGATTGTAAACTGAAAGAGGCAGGTTTAGATATTAAGACAAAATTCTTTACTGTGAGGGTGGTGATGCACTGGAACAAGGTGCCCAGAGAAGCTGTGGATGCCCCTGTTCCTGAAAGTGATTAAGGCCAAGTTGGATAGGGCTTTGAGCAGCATGGTATTTTGGTAGATGCTCCTGCTTGTAGCAGGAGGGTTGGAACTAGATTATTTTTGTGGTTCTAACCTAAAAATTTTTATGATTCTACGAGTATTATAAGAATATCCTTTTGATCACTTCAAGTCAGCTGTCTTAGCTATGCCTTCTCCCAGCTTTTTGTGCCCTTCCTTAACGGCAGAGCACGGAAAAATGCTGTGTTCTTAACTTAGGTTAAGCACTAGTTAGCAACAATCAATACATCAGTGTGCTAACAAAATTATCTTCACATTGAATATGAAGTACAGCAGTGTACCAGAATAAGAACTGTATCCCAGACTAAACCAGGCCACAGAGACATAAAAAACCTGTCCGTATCAAAAAGAGATCCACCTTACTTTTTTTGTCTTTGCTTGTACCATTGACTACTATTGCAGACTATATGTCTTCTAAAGTATATATTTTCTCCATATTTCTTTTGAGTTTCACCACTGGTAAGACCATTACATTTTTCCATGCACAGAATTCTCTTTATTGTATTTCTCTTGTCCTGTTTTCCAATAATCACTTTGAGATAAGGTGTGCCACAGAGATCGAGTTCCAAGCTCAGAGTGGTCAGTGAATATTGTAAGATTCTTACAACACATAGGGCACAACAAAATAGCCCCAGCTGGCCCCTGTGAACCCAGATCAAATTCTGATGCTGAAAAAGCCTCTTCAGCCTCAATTAAAGACTATTGGAAGGACAATGGAAGGCAGCTGAAATTGAAAGGAAAAGATTTTCCTAAGAAGTCTTTCAGCTCAGATAAAGAAATTGAGATGCATGTGGGAAATGGAACAAGAACCTTGGAAAGAGAGAATTTGAAACTGAAAGAAACAATTGAAGGAAAAGACTGGTACACTAGGTAAAACAATATATTGGGGGAAAAAAATAAATCATTAAATGGTAGAGGGGCAGAGAAACAACTTTATATGGGTGACAAGTATTTTGGGATGAAATATAATGGAACATCTACTGCATTCACTTTTAGTCTGGCATTTTAGGTTGCATACATTTTCTGCAATAAGAACAATGTGTTTCAGTGTTGTTGAGATGTGCTACCTGTCAGAACATTTAGTACCATATTAGTTGCCAAGGGAACAACATCTTTTTCTGAAGCACATTCTGAATCTGGCTTTCCCTTTTGGAGTTATACCCTTGTGGTGCACAAATAAATGTGACCAAGTTATGCATGAGGAGTTTGAATTTGATGAACCACAGCGAACATTAAATTGCCTGCATTTTGTTCTTCTGTAGTATAATTTCCAGAAGACTATTGTCACAATGATTAGATTTTCATGACTACGGTTCAAAAAATTGTAATTAGACATAGAAACTCAAATATTCTCATAGCTAGGAAGGTCTATTACCACTTCATTATATCTGAAAGCTAAATGAGGGCGCAACTGAATTGTTTGCTATTCATATAACCACTGGAATATTCAAGAACCACAAACACGCATTCTTATACACATATAATGCACTGCAAGAGCTCACTGGTATAGAGCATATATGTTAAAACCTGACATATGAATATGACACAGCCTTATGCCATGTGTTAGTTGTTAGCCCTCTCACTAACTACTGAGCTACAGAGTTCCTGAACTCTTACTTCTCCCTCATTTTTTGCTTCTCCTTAATTGTCTTTCTCTGTATTCATGCTTTCACTTGTCTCATTTACCAATTATGTTGCCATCTTTTCTTATGGGGGTTTCTTTTCACTTTCTTTTCTTTTCTTTTGCATATAGTCACATAGATTTTAACTCTAACCAGTCTGGGGTACAGATAAACTCCTGTTTAAAGGTGCAACAGCAAAAGGTCATGGGTGTTAAAGAACTAGAAGCAGGGGAAACACACATAGCTGCTGCTCAGCGGAATCAATTCAGAAGAAAATATTAAGTGTGAACCTTATACTCAATGCCCAGTTTCCAGCCATGCCTTGTTTTCAGCCAATGACAAGTGCTCTGTTTTCAGCAGAGAATGTGCCACAAAATCATATGATCTTCAAGTTCTTAAATGACAAAGAAAGGTAAACACTAACATAATTCTGAAAAAAACCCCCAAATAGTCTCATTTTGATGATTAAGCCAAATTTTATGAAGTTGTTCCAGTAGACTTTCTCCTAATAAAATAAAATTTTCATTTGTTAAGGAGACAAAATTGTAAAACATATCCTTCTTCAGTTTTCAAATCTTGGATGTTTCCTCAGTAAAGATCTGAAGCAGGTAAGCATAAACTGAGACTTTTTTCATTTGTTTTTGACAAAATTAGGAGATAATTTTCCAATCTTATCTATGATGAAAATTACAGGAAATTCTTCTGTTCTGTCCTTGAAAAGGAATCAAGATGGGATTGTTATAGCTTATTAACATTTAGTAAATCTACAATAACTGCAAATCACACCAAATTACTATGTGTTCATAATGACTGATACACTAAGTTTATTTACGATTCTTTTTAATCACAGATTATTTAAAGTTACATGACACAGTATGTTATTTGGTGAACTATTATACAAATGACAAATAATTAAAGTGTGGGAAACAGAGAGGTTTTTTTGCTCCCCGCCCCCCCGCCTTTTCTTTTTTTTTAATAAAAAGAATGTCTATTTGGATCAAAATTAGTGAAAGAGTCAAGTTATTCCAAAATAGGAATTGTCTGTTTTTCATACTTGGGAATTCAGCTGTTAAATCTGACCAAGTGACTTAAGCCATGCATGTCATTATAGGTATCATCAGCATTCTAGGATCATCACTCTAGGATCATCAACAGCTCAGAAAATAACAGTAAGAATTTTAAACCCCTGTTTTCACCAGTTAGTCCTTACTAACAACTTCATTAAGTGGCAATTGTCAGTGTGGGATCATTTATATCATGCCAATGGCTACAGAAACCCTCTCTGCACAACAATTCACATTTCAATTCAGAAACTGGGAGAAGTATAAGATTATAGACACAATAGTGTAGAGAAACAATGTAATGAGATTGTACTTTTTTAGGCACTAGATAATTTAATTTAGATTTGCAGAAATCATAATTTCAGTGTCTGATGTGAGAATATCCTAAGGGGAAATATGTAGGTACAGTATAGGCATGAAATAAATTTCAAACTGTATCACAGAGTTATGATTAGGATTTTCATATATGCACAAAAACAGAAGCACAAATTCATGATGGTACCCACAGAGGAAAAAGCAAGTAGTATGGAGCTTGAGTACATCACAAATAAAATGGTAATTGGGATAATTTTCTGGACCATAACTTTGAATTTTATCCAATATTGTTTTAGTTATATAAAACCTGAATATATCTTTAAAAATAATCACAAAATATCCTAATTCAAATTATGCCTTGGATTTTAGCTTTTATATTTTTCAAAATCTCTGTTGCTTAGTGTGTAACTCTGAAATTTCATATTAGGTGTTAGTAAGTTTTCTTCACAGGGTAGTAAGACAAAAAACTTCCTTTCTAGCTGGAGAATCAAGGACAACTGGTACCCAAAAAGTAGAAACAATGGCTAAGGGAAGGGGGCAAGTCAGGGGGCTGAGACTTCACAGCCTGGGGCTGTATTTGGACAATTGACCTCAACATGTAGATGAACAAAAAACTTTTTAAAGTGCAAAAACTTGTGACCAGGAGCCATCTTGGATATGATTTGGGTGTAGTCCCAGCCAGGCTCATGCACTGCCCAAGGTGTATCCTTTCAAAAAATACCTATTTTTTCCTTTTGCTCTGTCTAGTCTCTGTTTCAGGTCAGCCTTTTCAGGCAAGACCAACACATTAGCTATTTAACTTTGGCCTCATTGTGATGCCAAGATGATTTTTTGCTTTTTCCTTTATTATCTCTTCTATAACTTTTATGTATCCTCAGCATTCTTAGCCTGCATACTTGTAATTCCTTAAGTCAGGTAACTTAGCATAGCCCTAGTATTCTTTTAGGCCAGGAGACCAAGCATCCTAGAGGTCTCATAGTAGGAGGCCAGAAAACCCTAAGCTATCTTGAGAAGCCAAGGTCCTCTCTAGAACATATCCTGCAAAATAGAGATTTGGCTCATCCAGGGGGGAATCCCTCAGATGGGGGAATATCACACCATTCATTCAGGCCTCCCATTGGGCATCCTTGTCAGATATGCTAATTTTTAAGATTTATAAATTGTACACACAACCTATTGAGTGTGTGCATTGTGGCACATCCCACCTTGGTGAAGTGGTGCACCATACGGATCATTATTAAAATACCAAGGTAAAAAACCCTTATCCCTTAATCATGTCTGGCTCTCAGCATTTTAACACCAGGAAAGGCATCAATTGAAGCTCTAAGTTTACAGCAAATCAGATTTTCTGAAGTTTTTTTTAAACATCTTAACCTGATATTATTTTAAATTTGTGTTCATGTGGTGAAGAGTATAGTGTATTTTAATATTAAATACATATATTTAAAAGGACAAAGTATGAAAGGTGAGGTATTTTCTGTTGAAACAATAATGTTTCCAATGACTTTAATGGAATCTTCCCAATTTGATAAATAATTATTAACACCTCTGCAGATGAAAGCTTAATTCTTTAAAAAACTAAATTTTATCATCATCCATGTGCTAGTTCTACTTCCAAATGCAAAAAAAAAGTATGTGTGCCTCTAAATGTACATCTATACTTTATAATGCATGGAAAAAAGCAAGGCAAGTCAAAAAGTACAGTAATTTCATGACTATAAAGTGCACCTTTTTGACTAAAATTTTGGTCTGAACCCAGAAGTGTGCCTTATAAACCGGATGCACCTTATATATGAACAAAGTTCGGAAATTTGCCAACCCAGAAGTGTGAGCTGCGAGCCGAACCAGGACCCGTGGAAGCTGTTGCTGCACGGGGGGAACCGGGAACCACAGGAGCTGCAGCTGCCAGGCGGGGGACGCTGGGACCCAGCACAGCTGCTGGCCGGGGGGAAGCAGGGACGTGGTGTAGCCTCCAGCTGGGGGGACACCAGGACCCGCCCTGGCCGCCGGGCACAGGGATGCCAGGACGTAGCATGGCCGCGCGGTGGGAGCCGGGAGCAGCAAGCTGTGCCAGCGGGCGCCGGAGGCGGGTGGGAGTGCCGGGGCCCACGGCACGGGGAGGGGCACCTGGGGCTGCATTTAAAGGCTACACTGATCTGTGAAAAATGTTTGCAAATTGAGCACCTGCTCAATTTGTTACTTTGTTGCATGCGGCACAGCTCCTCGCTGCAAAAAAAAGTGAGCCTTATAGTCCAGTGCACCTTATATAATGTACATATTTGCGAAATTTGCCGACTCCCGGAGGTGCGCCTTATAGTGTGAAATTACTGTAAACTAAAAGCTTGGAATCTGGTAGATACATTTGTGACTCGATTGTGGTTATATAACTTTCATTATGCTTCTCTTTATTAATATTTATAATATAACATAGAAGACAGTAACTTGCCTGATTATTGTAGTTTTAAGGGACAAAGAAAAGCTAGTTAATTTTCAAGTTATTACTTTATTGCAATTATTTTTCAATTAGTTTTTAGGATCATTTTGAGCAAAGAGTTTTATTCTTTATCTTAATCACCTTTCTATTATCAATTTTATAGCTTTTTCCAAATAGTAGACTAAAAAGAAGGACAGGGAAGTGGAAGAAGAGAAAGGAATATGAAAGCTAACAAATTTGTTAGAGGATTTGGGAATAAGTTTAATGCTTAAAGCTTTATTTTACGGTATACATTTGAGAGTCAAAGTATATCTGTAAAGACACACACATGTACATATACTTATAACTACACTTATTGAAGAAATGTAAAGTCTGCTATAATCTTTAAACTTGTTTAAAATACCAGGCATATTAACAGTACTTTAAAAATATGATACATTTTGGTGCAAGCTTTCAATTATTATTATCTGAAAAGGGTGTGGAAACATTTGTCTTTTAAGAAAAAGAGAAACATATGTTTTTAAATTTCCATATAGTTACACAGACGAAATTTATAAAACCCCAAAATGAAATGCAATAATATTCTCACAGTAAAGGAAATAGAGATTACCTCATACAACACAATAATCTAGCAGTAAGACGTTATCAAAGAGACAGAATTGTGAGCATAAGAATGTGATCATTACTGTAGAAATGCTAATGTTAATGTGTCTTGATAATGTATTTTTTGTGATTTAAACATTGGCCTAGTATCAATAGCTAAAGAAAAAGTTCTGTTCCAATGAGTATCTGGGGAAACTTCTTAGCCTTGGGCTGTTTCACTAGCCATGTTAATAAAAATGTAGATACTTTTATGTTATTTTGAAATCACAGCAAATACCTTTCCATTCCTGTACTACCAGACAAAGTTTAAATTGACACCCTTTCCCCTTCCCATACAACCTAAATAGATATACCAGTAAATAAAATGCTGCTGGAACTCAGAACCTTCTCAGTCTTGGCGAAACACATCAAAACTCCAGGAACTACTACACTACATAGCAGTGAAACAAGTTACATAGGAAGAAAAAAAGAGTAGGTGGCAGGAATAGCCATGAGTTTACACCATAAATCCCAATCTTGTGTAACCATAATGTATACGACAATAATGGTTACTCATAATGCTAAAAGTAACATATTTAGCAACTATTCTGGTTTGGGGGGGTTTCCCTGTCTGTTTGTTCATCAGTTAGCAAAGCTGTATTTAGAATGCACATTGTAAGCTTCATGTACCCAAGACCTAAGGTACCTATGTAATCTGTGATACAAAAAGCTGAAAATATCTGATAGTCCTTTTATAAACTTATCCTTATTATACCCCTGGGGGACTGGAAAGTACTATTGTACATTCTAAAGCCTATGAAGCTGAAGGACAGAAGAACTAAAGTCTACTTTCTCAACAGGAAAAAAATTGCCATAACAACTTCTCTAGAGTAGTTTTTTGTGTCTCTCTCTGTTAATACTCTTTTGCAAGTGAACACAGAATGCTTTACCTTGAGGCATTGTTGTCTTAATATTCTCAGTCTAGTACATACTTGCTGCTTCACTCCTGAAAGCTGCCCATAAGATCAGAAACTAGTTTTAGGAGAGGGCAAGCCCATAAGACTGAAACTTTCAAAGCAACAAAAATATGCCCTGAATGCCTGTTTTAGTATAGCCTCCAGAATTTTGAAATGTAGGTAGACCAAGACATGAATGATTTTTCTGAAATCAGGACTGGTTTTTTTTTCCAATTTCTTCTGGTCATTTTCTCATACATTGATGAAACGTCTGTCATGCTAAAATAGAAATAATGTCTGAGACATATTTTTTAGCAAAGAAATCCTGAGGTCTAACTTATATACTTGGTCTTTATTTTTATTTTGTTTTTAACTCAGACTAAAAGGATCCACTGTTATCGAATATTTGAATACTCTAGTAAAGATGAAGTTCAACATTGACAATCAAAATTTTTCTTATTTTGGTTTTATTTTTGGTTGTTTGGGCTTTTTTTTTTTTTAGCTTTTATGTTTGATTTAACGTACCTTCTTTTAATTTGATTTAATTGACCTTCTTTTATTTCATTTTTATTTTGACACTAGTATTTTCATTATTCCATTGAGCCATCTGAGATCTAATCTTCTCTAATACCTTATTCTTTACAATGTAAGTGTCATATAACTGCAGAGCTGTGGTTCTTAAATAGCCACTGGATTATTACTTTGTCTTTCCCCTCTAACTCAGAGTTGGTGAAAACTGTTGAAAATGTTTTGCATTGTAGAACTTTTTGTAACTTAGAACTCAAGATAAATCTGATGGTGAGCCTCCCTTACAGTTACAAGAGTATTCCACTAGAGTTAAAGGATTTTTCTTTTTCATCTGTGTTTCATTAAGTTTTTTATTAATTGAATGTTTATTATTATGATGATGACCTTTCTTCTGTACTGTGATTATATTGAGATACTTACAGGTCCTCACAATAATTCAAGAATAGAACTGTCTTTCATCTCTCCATAAAAGTAGATGTAACACACCAGAAGACTACAGAGCATGTAGCTTTCAACAGTTTGTGGAATGTTATCCACAGGCCACAGCTTCCATCTCCACTTCTTCACCCCTGCTGTCACACCAGGTCCTAATTTCTCTGTAATATGTCATTATGCTGGAGTCAAATACCTTATTGTGCATAGACAGTTTGTTAGGGCTATTTATATAGATCTGCTGCATACATACATATATAATTTTTGTCCTTTTTTGGCACACAAAAGTAGCAAATAGGATTTATTCTCTATGGCAGAAGCTGTGAAAGGAGTCTCCATGTAGATTTTTTAAATGTCTCACTTTTCTATAGAAAGAAAACTCTGTCTTTTATCTGATACAGATGTAAGACTTAAACAAAAATTCGTCCCCCTAAAGTAAGATTTTTCTTGTTATCATTATACTAATTAGCAGTGCTCTACTTACCTTGTTTCCACTAGGTCAGCAGTAGTAATTAGAACAGATTGAATGCAGTGAATTAGGTCCTAAAGGATACTGTGCTCAAAATCTTGTTTATAGGCAAAAAAGGAAGCACATCTTGGATATAAATAAAATCAATAATTTATTGTTACTATTAACTGAAATCTCAAGAGTCTAATAATTATTAGCCCAGGTTTAATGTTATATAAAAAAGATAATGATGAAACTACAATTGTTCTACACAAAGTTCTTAGTTTCTACCCCTTTTCCTGATATTGTGCTCATGCTTCCCCTGCTCCTCTGGCCCTAAGATCTGCAGTTTCACACAAGAGGGAAGGTTATGATGAATTGACAGCATTTGGAATCCTTTACCGGGAGGATAATGATGCTTATATGTTGCTGATTTCTCCTTCAGCCCTCAAGGGTCAGCTTGGGATTATTTTTCTGTGTTTGCTAACAGGCTTTTGCACTTTCTCATTGGCCTACAGCTCCAGGTGACAACCAAATTTACTGTATATTGTGATCTTTACGTATGTTAGACACTATTTCCTCATTTCTTTTGGTTTGCCTTAAGCCCAACTCCAGGTATACAGTCCACCTATAGGTGTATAATTACCTAGAGCAGGATTTTTTTAAACATAACTTAAAGTATTTATATTCTTTTAACCAATGAAAATATTTCCATGCACTAAAATATAAGCAGGAAAATTTGCATATGAGGGCAACAAAGAAAATATATTGCAAGGTATACACAAACCTCTCTGAACACAAGAATCAATTACAGACAAAATAATCTTCTGGAGCAGAGATGTTGAAAAATGGTCACACAGACAGCTATAGGCAAAGTACCATTTCAATGACAGATGCAGGATTAAAGCAGTTAACTCCAGTTCACCTGCTACTGGATTAAATTTTAGTAAAAAATTACATATGTTGTTGCCTTGCAGCAGTGTATGACCGCAGCCTTGCAGTATAGGACTATAGCATCTGCTAAAAAGCCTACTGAAATCAAAAGAATTCCCTGAAGAATTAAAAAAATACCTTGAGTGCCTTTTGTATCTCTTTCTCATGAAAGTCATCACAGGGACACAAGACCTATTTCATAAATCTTAAGCCCAAATTTAGCAGTGATTTTCCATTAAATGAAAAAAGATTTGCTGACAACATGATATTGTCTCTGAAAAGTGAATGTTTCTCCTGGGGCAAAAAAAAGTTATTTCCTGTAAAAAATTGATTTGGAAGTGAAGGCATAAGGTAAATCGACTGTTGTTTCTTTCGTTCATCAGAAGATAGCAAAATATATAAAGTTTAGAACATTATATGTAATTAATTAAATGAAAAAATGTCTGAACACTGTAAGAGGTAGTACTATATTTGGAAAAGTCACTAAAAATGTGACTATTTTACTGCATGGAAACAAATAATCATTCTTAAGGACTGCATCGATTTTGCACTTGGTTTTTTTTTGTTTTGTTTTGTTGGGATTTTTGGGTTGGGTTTTTTTTTTTGTTTTTGGCTTTTTCTTTTGTGGTGGTTGTTTTTTCCAGGAGTGAAAAACATGCCATTGTTTAATCTGTCTTGGATATTTTTAAAGTGTGTACATGAATATTTGGCAAACAATCAACGTGATGTCAGTACAACTGTTTGGACAGCTAATTGTTCAGCCAGTTTTGAAGAGGTAAAAGAGGTTCTTTTTTTGCCTTTGCTTATAACAAGGTGAAACTCAAACCCTACAAGTCTCACATCTGGAGTTCAGATCTGAAAAATTGCTGCTACACTCTGACCAACAGATTATAGGTGGTCTGTATCTTTCATTTATTTCTCAGTTTCCTGAACTGCTTATTCAACATGTTGTTCAGTTATGGAAAAACTTTTATTATGTTAAATCAAAAGCAGTTGTATGTTCTGGTATGTTTCCTTTTCATTACATCTTTAAAGAACATAACGTAAAAAGACTTAGCACGACTTTTTCAGTAATTTATTAGAAAACATTTAACTTCTATGGGAAGCAAAAATAAAACACTTTACTTTTGCATCTTATGTATAAAAATCGGACCAGAGACAAATTCTTTTGTACAGGTAAAATGTCTCTGTGCATGTCTATATGTAGAAGTTAATTCAGGAAATACACACTATTATTAATCAGATGCTCTACTGCCCAATAATCTTCAAAAATAATTTGTAAGATGTTTTAAACATTGTCATTCTAAAACAATATCTTCTAACCCTGAGTCCAACTAGGCTGACTCATAAATAGAAGCTTGAAATAGAGCAACATATATTTTAACTTTTGTGTCAGACAGTCATCTTGGTTAGAAGAAATGCCTTATTTCTATAATATCATATGTGTTCAATGATATCAGTTTTACAGGAGTATGTAAAATTTCATAATAGTTAGCGCTGTTAATGCCCTATTTCAAAATACAGAGATCCATAAGCATAGGAGGTTTGGGGCTTTTTTTGCCAAGGAATTGCTTTCATTGACTGATATCACTAGAATGTGAAATATCCCTCACCTACCAAAAGTTAATTTAGTTCATCAGCAGTCTGTTTCTTTGAGTGCATTTTCCTGGATTATATCCTCTTTTGTTGTTAAAAACTCAACAGGAATCTTGTATTTGCTAGGTTGAATTATTTGTGAACATTTTAAGTAGAGCAATGCAGTAAGTATCATAGACCCTCACAACCCTGATAGCTTTGTGGTTTTTATCCATTTAACCCTGCCAGGGATGGTCTTATTCATATTACCTAGTTCACCATCCTCTTTTGCACATTCAACCATATATAACATTATTGTTTCATTTTCTGTTTACTGTTCTTTCCTGGACTGTCAAAAATCCAGTGAAAATTGTTTTATAATAATCTTTAGTTGTATTCTGCGGTCTTTGCTAGGTTTGAACGGTGTCAGCATTTAGTTTTTATTTACCACCTACATGTATTTTTGAAGTATAAACTCTATCCCTTTGTTTGATTTTGCAACAGGAGCAGCAATTATTCTACTTAAGAAAATACTAAGAATCCATTCTTCTTTTCTAAATCAAGCTGAATTTATTTCTATTTATCATAGTATTTATTTGTGACTCTTCAGTTTTCTGTGTTTCATTCCATCTGGAATTGTAGGAAAGCAGTTTGATTAAACATTTGATTGTTTTATACTCATTTAGTAAGTAAATTTTGCACTTGTACAAAAAATCACCATTCTTCCTATTTTGACAACTTAGATTTTCTTATTCTGACAAAAATATGTGAATACTTGTTTGTCCTGCAGAGTTGAACAAGTCATAGACTTGAGGGGAATAAATTATTTTGGCTTCGTGAATTATCAACAACAGTAGTTGTTTAGTCCTGGTAATGAATTTTTTTAATTGGCAAAATACCCCATTTCAATTAGGATATGCGCAATAACATTAATCTATTTGTTTCCTGTGCTTTAACTTATTTTTGTAGAATCAGGATCCTCTTCTTTATCTCTGTCTCAGTAGTTTCTCTGTTCCTAAGTGCTTTTATCACTAATGTTCAATCCATCTAAAATTCTCTAAGCATTATTGCTTACTGGCTTTCTACAAATTTTTTCCACAGCATTGTTCTACTACATGTGCTAAAACAGAGGAAGAGATGATTCGGATGGTATCTGTCAACTTTATTATGTAAGATTCCATTTTAGATAGCTTTTAAAGCAAGCAACAATAGCATGCAGCAATTTGCAGTGTTTTTTTAGATGTTGATCTTTGCTCTAAAATCCTAGGGAGAAAGAAAGATAAAACTTAAAAAAAACTTGTGCATGATGGAAAAGAAAAGAATCTCATTCTCTTTCATTTTCAAAAGAATAAAAGGGGGAAGCGAGAATATCTGAACCTGCAAAACTCATAACTCTTGTAATATGCCTAAAAGGGAAACAAAATGAAAATAAAATAAATGAAATCCAATCTTAACGACAGAGCCCAACCAAAGAATTTTTCTGGACAAGATTCTAATCTTCTGGAAGGGTAAATTAGTACATGAAGTACTGTGATTGCAGAATGGCACTGCACATCTAGTCCACCATTCCATAAGCTTCTCCTTGTCCTAGAAGAAAATAAATAAAGTCTATTGCAAAACCAGTTGCATTCCTCATAACTCTCATGCTTTATTTGGATGTCACAGAGAAACTGAGAGTAATGAAAGTAAGAAATATAGTGTTTTACAGGAGGTATGAATGCAGTTTCTGTAATGAAAAGAATAGTCTTTTATAGTTACTGTAAATAGTACAATAAAAATACCTTATTAAAAAAAAAGAGAGAGAAAAGAGAAAGGAAAAAAAAAAAGACAACGGAAAAAAAAGAAGAGAAAAAAGACAAAGAGAAAATAGGAAAAAAAAAAAAAGAAAAATATCAGATCGTGCTAAGGTAAATACATTCCTAAAACTAAGCAATGCCTTCAGGCACATTTAATTATGTGGTGGTCCTCAAAGAAAAAAAAAACCAAAACAAAAGAACCCTGACAAACTGGGAAGGAGCATAGCCAGGACAGGTGACCTAAACTGACCAAAGGGCTTTTCCACACCACAGAACATCAGGCCTAGTTATTTAACTTAGGGGAGCTACCCAGAAAGGCAGCTGCTCTGTCAGCAAGTGATGAGTAATTGCACTGTGCAACACTTAGGACTTTTCTTTTATGGTTATGATGACGATGATGCATTACTTTTTTTTTACTTTTTTTTCAATTATTTAATTGTTTTTATCTCTAGTTTTACTTCTATTCTCCTCCCAATTTCACCTGGGTGTGGGGGGAGGAGTGTAGAGGTTGAGCTAATACCTGTATGGTGTTTCACCTCTGAGCTAAAACCCATGACACATCTATAATATAAAAACCCATAACAAACAAACAAACAAACAAACAAACAAACAAACAAACAAACAAACAAACAAAAAGTCTGTATGGGTTTTTACTTGATTGATTTATTGAGAAATTTGGTGCATATTTGCAGAGCTCAAACTTCATCAGGAACAGATCTTTCAACTAGAATTCCAGATGTTATTGAGTGCCAGTGAGAGATGAAATTGGATTTCTATTCTATACCAGCTCTGCATTGTTACAGCCCATATTTAAATGCATGGCTAGTAGTTTAGTTACTGCATTTTTTTTCCTGTCGATTGTACTTTCAGGGTGGAAATGTTTGAAGATTCTTAATTGCAAGGGGGAATATAAGACTGGAAATATATTTGTACATCAATAAACTGAAGCAAACTCTGCTGAGAGACTGAGGGTGCTGGACTTGTTTCCTGGAAAAGGGAAAGCTTTGAGAGGAGTTTGTCACCAAACTAGCTGGGTTAAGCTTTTCCCAGAGCTGCCTGGAGGGAGGATGAGAATGAAAAACCATAGATTGAAGCAAGGCTGGTTCAGACTGGTAATAAAAATAATTTTGCTGAGAAAAAAATGAGGATGTGTTAGACTGTGTCACGTTCTGGAGGCTTGCAGCTCCCTGGAGTTGCAGAGGCTCCCCAGGGGAGCATCAGGACATGCCCGGGCAGAGCCTTTCCCACTGTCCCAGCTGGAGAGCAGGGAGGGACACAGGGCAGCAGGGTGGTCCCAGAGCTGGGCATTGGGCACTGCCCGGGTGATAGCAATGGGCCAAGGCTGGGCTGGCACACAGACACAAGAGTGTGCCCAGGTTGACAGGGTTAGAGGGAGCTGGGGGCTCTCACTGCATCCCTGGGGCAGGGACTGATGGCTCCTAGGGGGAGTGAAAGGAGTGCAGGTCATGGCCAGGGACTGAGTGCCCCCAGGGAGGCCGGATGGGAACTGTCAGCCCTGCTAATGCCCTCAAAACCTTGAGCTATTGCAGTGAAAATAAAGACATTAACACAAGCAGAAAAAAAACCCCAACCAAGTGGGTTTTTTGTCTTTTTTTTGTTTTCTAGGTATTGCTAATTCATGGCTTTATTCACCCAAATACATGCCAGATTCATGTCTACTTGTTAGAGGAAAATAATAATTCATTTTTAACAACATAGATTGTTAACATTATTGCTTTAAGTAGAATTTTCCGAGTTTAGTGTCTTGAAATTCTATTTGTTCATTTTAAAAAAGGATATAATACAGATCTTCATAAAGCACAGGAAAAAAAGATCTTATTTCACTTCTTTTTTTTTTAAATCTCTACAATAATTGAATGTCACAGGAAAAAAAACATTTGCTGGAAACCTGTTACTGAAAGAAGTAATCTCATTTATTTGCTTACTGCTACTTTATCTGTTTGAACTAGACAAAAAAAATTAATTTGTGATATTAGTGTCATCATCAATTACTGGATGTAATTATTTACTATAATTAAACACATCAATTTTTCAGAAATAAGCTATAATTTTATCAATCTTTTATCAGTTGAATATTTTTCTATTGCAGGATCTTAAGCAGTGTTGGCCCAATGGGTATCAAATTTTTCTGAGGCAGAAAAATATGAGAAATGTAAGGATGTGAAACCATATATTCATTATATTTGGTATGTCCATGAGGTTGCAAATATCTTGGTTCACTAACTAATGCAATTACTGAAATAATCTCAGGTATTGCTGTTTATTGCAAAAGCAGGGCATTTAAGAAATATTTTTGAAATCACTTTTAAAAGGTCTTTTCCCAGAGAATTTATTAAAATTTACACCTGAAAAAAACCCAAACAAAATTAGAATGCAGTGGTATTGACTTATCCTAATGGCATAAGCATGATCCTGACAACTTTCCAGCAAACAATGTTTTCACATAAAATGTGAATGCCATGTGGGTTCATTTTCCATTTGTAAGAATGCCCCTCATATCACAACTGCCATAAATGTTATTCATAACATTTTTATAGTTTCAAATATGTTTACAGTTTAGTTTGCCATTTTGTATTGAAGTAGACATTAGCCAGATAACAGTAATCAATCATGAGATTCATGAATTCTCAAAATTGTTTATAAAATTTGAAGCGTTAAAGTTACTAGAGTGCAAAAGACATTCAGCAACAAGATTAAAAAAAAAAAAAACAACATAAAAACAAACAAACAAAAAAAACCAAAAAAATCCCACTGTATTTGACATATTTCCAGTTGCAAGAACTTAAATTCCTCCAAGAAGTCTTCTGCATATTCACACACAGAAAAATATTGACAGAATTAACACAGGTTGCCTTAGATAAGGGGAAATAGCTCACTATTGTGAGGAAAGACAGAGAAAATTATCTGCCCTTAGTTAACACTTTGTGTCCCTCTGCTTGCTATGAGAGAAAATTCTTCTGCAAAAAATAAAAGCCCTCATATTCCAAGACATCAGAACCATGATATGCATTGGAGGTTTTTCATTCCATACAATTTAGAGGTTTAAACCAAGAACTGAGATTTCTTTACACAGTCGGTCAAGAAAAGTATTAGAAACTTCTGCATTAGCAAGAGAAACAAATTTAATTTTTGTCAAAGAGACAATTAAAAAATATTAGTAGTAATTTACAGCTCAAAGTTGCTACTGAGGCTATTGAAAGCAAAGGTGTGAATTTACTAAGCACTCTCTTCCAGAAATGTATCAAGGAATACCACAGGCTTTGTGCTTTCATTAGAAATGCTTTTGAGAATATGACAAAGACCTAAAATTAATTTGTGTTAGTTACTAATCAGAAATTATTGTTTTCACTTAGATTTGCAGTTATTCCAGTCTAGACTGAAATCCAGTTTGAACTTCAAGGTCATCAGGGGAATAATCTTCACCACTATTGATTTATCTGAGAAATAAAGAAAGGGTTATATGCAAAGAATATAATGGGAAGATAATGCAAACAATTTAACAATCGTGTACAAATGATCAGTAGAGATTAGAGGAGAATATAGTGGCAGAAATCTGGCTTTGAAATAGTTTATTATATTAAAATAGCATATAAAGCTTAAAAGCTATTTAAATTGTTTAAGACCCATGCAGTTTCATACAGGATTTTTATTATACCCATAATCTATGCACAATTAAGCAATCATATCCTCTGTCTTTCCTGTGCAGAGATTGTAAATGAAGACTAGAGGTGTCTAATCCTTCACAACCACAGATGTTGTAAATTTTGCTTGACTTTTTGTGGGAGAAGAGAATGAGTCTTTATGTCATTACTAACAGCTTTAATAATGAATATGATGTTAGAAAGGCATTGCTTATTTTCATAAATAGTACATGTCTATGTGATGCAGGAAGAATCCCTTCAGCATCTGAGTGCATGAAAAACCCAAACAAACAAACAAAAAACCAGAAAACACATGAGCTTGTAGTTTTGTTGCGAAAAGAAAGGGTTCATCAGAAGCAAACAAGAAGAAATTAAATTTTTCTGTGGATTGGATGCTATCAAGGCATATCTAATTTTCATTCAGACTTTTTGTATAAATCTACATGCTACAGACTTTAACAGCAAAGCTTCCTGCTCAGTAAAGCAAATGTAAGTCCTCATTAATTCACATTTTAGAAAGCAACATTCATTGGGCTTTTTTAAGCATTACATTCTTAATGGTAGGAAAAGAAAGTGCTAAAATCATAAGAAAATACTATGTGTTTTACTTTAGAAATATGTAATTATTTAATACATTTACTACATATGTTGAGAAGGAAATGTAAGTTCATCTGAATTTGGAAGCCTGTGCATGGATAGGCATGAATAATCTGATTGAGGTTTTTGTAGTAAGGATTGCGTGTATGTTTGGATTCTCAGTATGAAAAGAATAAAAAACTTTTTTTAGCGGAATTGCAGTTCCTTTTGTTACAAAAATTGCTTCAGCATGGGCCAAAAGTGTGTTTTCTTACTGGGTTATTGCACAAGGCTTTTTATTGCTGTCACTGTTTTTCAAATGAACTTCTAACATGACAGAGAACAATGGCAATTAAATGTAGAATGCTGTATAATCTTGGCAATAGAAAATATAAGAAAATTACATTCAGAATCTGTACAGAAGCTAAATATCTAATTTTTCTGTCTGTTAGCATAGTCATGACAATGGAATGCATTAAATATATACATATGAATGCTTTGAAGACTTACCTTCATGACCACAGTGGAAATAACAAAGTTTTTCTCAGTACTTTCCTTTGGAATTGTGTTTCATGCCTATTACCTCTTAAATTTGAAAAATATAGCCCCTTAAGAATCATTTTTAATATAGCCTGAATAGAATTACAGTAATTTCACGAATACAAGCCGCACCAATTTGACCAAAATTTTGGTGGAAACCCGCAAGTGCGGTCAATATTCCGGGGCGGCTAATACATTAACAAAATTCTAAAAGCTGCCAACACGGAAGTGAGAGCCCGCGGCAGCCCCAAGCCAAGCTGGAGCCCGGCCGGCCCCGGCAGAGGTGGGAAAGCCTGGCAGAGGCGGGACCAGCAGTGTGGGGGGCGGGCGGCAGAGCCTGAGCCAGCAGGGCGGGGCAGGGGGGCGGCAGAGCCTGGGCCAGCAGGGCGGGGGAGCCCGGGAGAACTGGGGCTAGCAGTGCAGGGGAGCATGGCAGAAGCAGGAAGGCCGGCGGGTAGGGCTGCCTGGCAGCGGGGGAAGCCCAGCAGAACCGGGGCCAGCAGCGTGGGGGAGCCCGGCGGTGCGGGGGCCTGCAGTGCCGGTCAGGGCGAGGAAACGCGGCGGCGGTGCAGACGGGAGGGGGCGGCTGGCGAGCCTGGCGGCGGCGGCAGCCCTGCCGGCGAGGTGAGCGAACGCGGTGCGGCGCGAGCGAATGCGGCGCTCGCGAAAGCGGTGCTCGCGAAAGCGGCGCGGCGCGAGCGAACGCGGCGCTCGCGAACGCGGCGCTCGCGAAAGCGGCGCGGGGCGAGCGAGGCGCGGCGCTCGCGAAAGCGGCGCTCGCGAGGCGCGGCGCAGGGCGAGCGAGGCGCGGCGCTCGCGAAAGCGGCGCTCGCGAAAGCGGCGCGGGGCGAGCGAGGCGCGGCGCTCGCGAAAGCGGCGCTCGCGAAAGCGGCGCGGGGCGAGCGAGGCGCGGCGCTCGCGAAAGCGGCGCGAGCGAGGCGCGGCGCAGGGCGAGCGAGGCGCGGCGCTCGCGAAAGCGGCGCTTGCGAAAGCGGCGCGGGGCGAGCGCGGCGCGGGGCGAGCGCGGCGCGGGGCGAGCGAGGCGCGGCGCGAGCGAACGCAGCGCGGGGTGGCCGGCGAGCCTGGCAGCGGCGGCGGCAGCCCTGCCAGCCGGGCGAGCGAACGCGGCAGCGGGGCGGTGCTGACGGGAGAGGGGGGCCAGCGAGCCCGGCGGCGGCGGCAGCACCACCCGGCCAGCCCCGCCGAGCCGTGGCGCTGAGCTGGGCCACCCGGCCCCATCGGCAACCATGAGCGGGCCGAGCCTGCCTGGCCCTGCCCCGAGCCAGTAAAGCCCGCTATGCCGCGATCCTGTTACTAATTGGCCAATTTGTGAAAGCTGCGCACGGATTCTCGCGAACGAAAGTGTGGCTAATATTCGGGGTGTGGCTTATCTATTGACAAAGACAGCAACATTGTCGAGGCACTGGGGGTGCGGCTTATAATCCGTGCGGCTTGTATTCGTGAAACTACTGTATTTGGAAAAAAAATTAAGACAAAACAAAATAATCTTGTCCTTTTCAAGTTATTTCTATATTTATTCAAAATCTATAACTATGGTAAAATTTATTCTTCAAGTTTTCAGTATGAGGGTATCTGGAACATTATCACAGGCAATGTTTCTGAAAGAAAAAAAACCCTTAAATTCAGTACGTCTCATTGCATTAGGGTTAATGGCAAAATTCTGTATTTAAATTCATCTCACATAGCATTATATACCTCTGTCAGTGACTCCTAACTCAGAGCTTGTCTTACTGAATTCCTTTGAAGTTAATGGAGGGAGAAAGAAACTCTTAGTTTAAGTGTCTCCCTGCATATGTCTGGTTTTTTCCGCTGCTTGTGAATGTATCTCAACTCAGAAAACATGTTTGCATTTGCTTAGATTAGTCTCAGCAAGAACTTCAGTGCAACCAAGATGCTGACATCCCAAGGTAATAAATGCATCACTAACACCCCTAAATCATAACTCTTTCTTTCTTTGTAAACAATCTTAGCAAATAGTAGACATGGAATCATTGCAAAGAAATTGTGTGTGCTTAGTAACTTGAATTTTGAAAAGAAAAATGTCTAAATTATGTGTAAATCAGGTCATCATATCGATTTTAGGAGTGGTATAAAAATTGTACAAAAAGTGTAATTCTACTTCCTTGAGTCTCACTTTCTCTACTTTTAAATTATCTTCTTCTTTGTGTGTTTGCTAATTCTGTTTATATCCCCCTTTCTCCCTTTGAGTAAAAATTATTATATCAAGTGGAGGTCAGTGTAAGGTAATGGTCCATAACTGATGTGCAAGAGAAGCTGTTAGAGATGAGCTTGATACTTCACCTTCAACAAAAATATCCCTGACAGATGAACCTAAATTTCCTTCTGGGCATATTTACTAAATGTATTAAATAATGACACATTTCTAAAGTAAAATATATGTCATTTTCTTACAATTTTAGCACATTCTTTTCCTACTATTAAGAATGTAATGCCTAAAAAGTCCAATGAATGTTGCTTTCTAAAACATGAACTAATGAAGACAAGTTTGTCATGCTGAGCATGAAGCTCTGCTATCAAAGGCTG
The DNA here is from genome assembly GCF_009819885.2 of Catharus ustulatus. Classification (NCBI taxonomy): domain Eukaryota; kingdom Metazoa; phylum Chordata; class Aves; order Passeriformes; family Turdidae; genus Catharus; species Catharus ustulatus. Next base: position 55,763,760 of record NC_046225.1, on the reverse strand, counting down.
CAGCATGTAGATTTACACAAAAAGTCTGAATGAAAATTAGATATACCTTGATAACATCCAATCCACTGAAAACTTTCATTTCTTCTTGTTTGCTTCTGATGAAGACTCTTTTCCCAGCAAAACTACAAGACAGACTAAGAGCAGAAAGAATAGATATCCTATTTTCTATAGTGACATTTATCTTTGTTAAGGAAATTTCTCTGTCTGTACACCCAGCAACCACTCTGAGAGTCACATTTGAACCACCTGAGCCGGGAGAAAAGTCACTTTGCAGCTACACTCATCAAACTCAGAATCACATCAAGATTCCTTACTGGCTTGACCCAAGTTTTCCCATAGCAGAGTCTCAGAGATCGCAATCCTAAAAATAATTTAATCTTGGTGGAGAAATTAAATAACAACAGCACAGGTCAAGCTGGGTACCTGCAAGGAGGAACCCTGAAGAAAGGAAACCCTGGGCTTTTATACCCTCACAGTCCAAGTGCACAAAAATGTCAGGGTCATTGACTCCTGCCATGTCTCTGAGTGGTGGCTGGGCCCCAGGTCCCTGTGCCCTTTGTTCATGGTAGCTCAAGGACTCTCCCCTCACACTCCAGCCACCCAAAGCTCCATGTGCTGCTCCCCCTGCAGCTGCACACCGAGTTACTGGCATTGAATATAATCCTCAATATCTTAATGTATACTTCATGGTCGCAAAAATTTCCTATAAAACTTCCTTGTTCTAATAATGGGTGTGTTATTACATTTTAGGAAACATTTTTGAATTTTTAAGTTCTAAGATAAGGCCGAACCACAGGATGACAACAACAGAACAACTGCTGTCTTCTATTAAAAAGTTCAAAAAGTTTCAAAAATACACTTTTTAGTCCTGTTCTACATATTACACAAAGCACATATTTCACTCAGGAAGGATCAAAGTCCAGGGGAATTTTATAATCTATTATTTCAGCCATTTCAAAGTGATTTCTGAGAGGTCATATGGGCCATCATCCCTCGCTGAAATATCAACTATTTCAGATGTCAACTACTTCCATTTCTCTGCAAGCAAAATCCCACTTTATATTCAAAGTGGCTGCCATTAAGTGGCCAATTAGTTAGAAATATAAATTAATTTTCATAGTGATTATTCTCAATTAGAATGCATGGAAGTGAAATAGAAAATATGAGAATATATGACCTGGTTACCTACTCATTAACCCAAAATTAAAATTAAACCACAAAAGCATAAAATTAAATTGTTGCATTGTATTTTTCTTAATTTATAACAGGTGAATGAAATTATTTGAATTCTACTTAGGTTTAACAGTATTTATTCCAAATTTATTCTGAGAAAATAATGAAATTATAGAATCGTTTGGGTTGAAATGGACCCTGAATTTCGAGTTCCAAGCTCCCTGCAGGGAGAAGGGACAAGTTCCTCTAAACCAGGGTGCTCAAAACCCCATTCAACCTGAACTTAAACACTTCCAGGGATGGCACATTCACAACTTTCCTGGGCAATCTGTTCCAGTGCCTCACCACCCTCACAGTAAAGAATTGCTTCACTGTATCCAATCTTGATCTATCTTCTTTTAGTTCAAAGCTATTACCCCTCTGTCCTGTCTGTATAGGCCCTGGAAAAAGAGTCTCTTCATCTTTTTTTTTTTTAGTTCCTCTTAAAGAATTAAAAGGCCACAGTACGATCTCCCTGGAACCTTTTGTTTTCCTTGCTGAACTTCAACTCCCTTAGCCTGTCTTCATAGAAGAATTGTTTCATGGCCGTCCTGATCAGTTTACATGTTCTTGACTACTGTGAGAGACTGAAATGATTAATGGCTTAAACACTGCTAAATCGCCGAAGTTCTTTTGTTTGCTGTAGCAAACTGCAAAGACACAGCTGTTCATCTGCAACCAACAAAGCCCACCCCTACCCAGATATGCCTAATAAATGGAATTTGGACTGTGACTGGGAGCTTGAGATAAGACAAGGAGGATACTACTGTCTAATCATCCCAGGTCTGGGGAGAAGAATGTATCCACAAGTGATACTGGAAGAGAGACTGGAATGCTGGTGTCTCAAACACTCGGGGAAAGCTGCCAATGTGCAAAGCACCTGGCCGGGTGCAGAGAGGAGCACAGCCCACCTCAGGCTACAGCTGGGTGTTGGGCTCGATAAGGGAAGAGGCAAACCCTGCACGGTGGGAACTGTCTCCTTGTCCTTCCTTAGGTGAACTCAGCTGTGATAACTCCCCTGCTGGGGAAATACTGGGACATCCACACAAAACCTAAAGGTGTTCATGTGCTCATCTCTGTTGATGGGCATTAATGGGCTCAAGGCACTGCTGTAGCAGGCAGGGGTATGATCTTAGGTGGTGTCAAAGACACCCAAAGTGTACCTGATCCAAATTACATCATCCATTTGAAACTCCCTGCACCAGGGGAGGGACCCAGGGATGATATGACATGATACACAATAGATGGTGGTGTCCTGTGAGATTTCTCCCCGCCACTTCTTTGGGATATCCTTCCCTCACCCCCACTGCCACTACTTCTTTGGGATCCTCTTCCTCCACCACCACTTTTTTGGGATACCAAACACCACCTCATGGATCTAGACTGGAACCACCTCTTCAACCAAAAGATATAGAAACAGCAACAACCAAGTCTCACCGAGAGGCCTACACACTATGCGCAGCAAGATCTTTCTACTCTTATCCTTTCCTTCTCCTTCTCATGAAATTTTCAAGTGATGTTTTTATGCTTTTATATTTTTTATATTTTTTATTTTTATAATTCATATTTTCATACTACTGTAGGTAACAACCAAAATGACCACAACATACCTGTTTTCTTGTGAAGCCAAATTATTCTAAACCCCACGTGTCAATCTAAAAACACGGATCATTCTGTGTTGTTTCAGTCTAATCCACCCTGAGGGATCTAGAACAAGAACCTGGGCTACCCTTCTAGGGTGGGTTGTGACAACCACATCTACTCCTTCACTATCTTATGACCCAGACACGATTGCAAATATATGTATATCAAAACCAAATTCATGCAAAATTATTATGTTTGAATGAATAAAGAAGTTAGTTCATATCAAGAGATTTTAAGAAAGGGGAATGGGATCTCAAATACACCACTTAAAGCTTTACCAGATACAGTGGATTTATTCTGGGAAAAGACAAACATGGTATTTAAAGTAAAAATCAAATATAACAATATATTGGGTGCTATCACTGAGTGAAATTTAAAAAAGAAACATTTTAAAAAGTATTTTGACACTAGGTAATAAAATAGTTTGACATTAAAAAAAAATAAACTGGGAAAATTCACTGCTTAAGATAAAATTCCATGCAACTTATGAAAAATATTCATTTGGAAAAAAAGTTTAAATGTTCCATTTAATGGACAGGATCTCATACTGTCCAAGGTCTCCCAATCAAATATACATATGCCCAAAGGTCTGAAATTTGTTCAAAAAAAGGAAAGTCATGTATCTTCAAGTAGCCAGAGATATTTTTAGCTTGAGAAAAAATATGTGTACACAACCATGTCTCTATCATTCAGCATCTGTGATTCTGCCTGTATTTAATCTAGATCAGTACTATACTTTCAGAGGACATTGGAACTTTCAGAGAATTATTGGAGTATAATACAGTTTATACATTTATGAATCCTTAAATTTTTAAAAAAGCTGTACTTGTGACTATCATGGGAATAATTGCAGGAAAAAAGTAGGTTAATTAAAGAACTACTTGATATTGTCCATTATTCCTTTAAAGATTATTAAAAAGTCAATGCAAATTTTCTCTCTGAAATCTTGACAAATATGTAATTTATTTATTTCTGGTCTTATCCATATAATATAATTCAAAAATTTTGTCCCTTTTTACCAACTAGTGTCAGAACCATTAACATCTTGTGGGAGAAGTGCTCCAAACAGTGAAGTGTTTGAGAAGCCATTAAAAGGAAACAAAATAATGATCAAAATGATTCCTTTTTTTTCTAACCTTTATTATCTTTCATTTTACATTTAAATAAACATGAAAGTCACTGTCTCAGTATGTTACCAGCAAACAAGGTACTTTGGGTACCTTTTTTTCTCAGCTTCTGTTGTTGAGTAGGATTGATTGTAACTGAAAAAAATAAATATTTGCAGCCTACAAGTTGATCTGTAATATTAATGGGTTTGAATACAGCTGATATTCATAAATGCTTGACAAAATGGATTTTAGAAAGAAATGGTTTCCAGTATATGTCCAAGAAATCTATAAATGTTTCTGTGCATTTTGGTTTTCAAGTGGTAACTAAAACAATATTTTTTAGAAGTTTTTAAATAATGGTGATTACGTTGGCAGGTTTTTGGAAGTGTGATATAGTCAATCAGTCAGGCCTCCCCATATTTGTATTTCAGCCACTATCCTCCACAGACATGAGGCTGTCAATATTTTTCAATTGGAGTACAGCTGGCCTCAGATTCCCTGTATCCCTGACTCCAGGAGCCATGGGACCGAGCTCCAGTCTCCCCTGGTGCTTTTTGCCAGAGCCTTCAGGAAGGGTCGTTCTTTCCAACTGCACTGCAGAGCACGTTTTAACCTCTTGCTGTGTCCAGGCTGGCCAAAGGGCTACTGGATGAACTACCTCATGCTGATTTCTTTAATTGCTTGTCATGGCTCAGGGCCTCTCTTGAAGTAATTTTTCCTTCTGATCACCTGACAGAGAGGGCTGACAATCAGGCTGTAATTTGAGTTATGCATTTTCCAAAAAAGCACAACACCCAAGAACAGTTGTGTTCCCTTTTTGTTAGTTGGTGGAGACATTGCTGTTGTTTTACTGAACACATCCATTGGGATCTGATTACATCCACCTTGCCTAAAAACTGGATGTTCTAAGTAGGTTCCTTGAGCTTACTTTGCTTAATGACAAAACTGCATTCAGAAGGGCTTGAATAATTTTATTTTTCTTTTGGTAGAAAATGCTGCCCCACACAATGGCATCATCAGTGTATTACAGGTGTTCCAGAGGTTCATGCTGTTTCAGTGCAGTGTGAAATGCATATATTCAATACATATTTTATATATATTTCTTTTTGTGAAACTATTCACAGAATTTTTGTATCTTTATTTTCTTGTTAAACCTAAAGTGCAAATAGAATGTACCCTTTCTATTTTACATGTACATTACATAGGTAGCTGAGACACAGTTGTTTTTAGAAATTATATGATAAAATATTCTGAGCAGAACAAATCAATTTTCACATTATATAATCCTCACATAGGAGTTTAGCATTTCCAAATTGGAATTAGAATAAAAATTCTTTAAGAATATGTAGGGTAAATTTATATGGTATTATAGTTATTGACTCAGGGACAAAGTAGGAAGCTGAGAGAACTTGTAAATAAGGTGCTATTATTCCTTAAAATTTTGACACACTTCTCACAACAAATCAGTGAATAACTCTAAGAATCCACTTCATATAGACACACTATATACAATCTCACAATATTTGGAGTCCATGAGATGACTTTTATAATATGAAACACTTTGCCTCACATTCTTTTTCAAAGTAAAAATATATTATTTATGGACTACTTATGAAGTTTATATAAAAATATTCCTCAAATATGATACACAATCACTGCACTTATTCTCGTGGCCTGAGGTTTGTTTGTACTTTAAAATAAATCTGCAACAAATCAAGTCTTTCCATTAATGATCTACAACACAATTAAAGTAATTTAATTTATTTAGAGTATGTTTAATTGACACTAATGGTGAATTTTTGGGCTTTGTTCTGTATGTTCATTGGAAGGAACAACAGAGATAGATTTAATAGAAGATACTTGGGGACCCTACAGGAGCTTCTGAAGGGTTATTTATTTTGCTTGACAAATAAATAGTTGAGATAGGCAGATATACCTCTTTCACCAGTAATGGTGAAAGCAGCTTATATTTTGCTGTACTTATTGACATTATTTAGGAAGACTGAGGCAGACAGCAAGAATTCTTGAACTTGCTGTGCCATGTCTTGAATTCACATTAAAAATTTAAAATTAATTATTATAACACTTACTAATATCCAATAAAATAAATCAGAGTGTCACATAAATATTATTTCTATTAAGCTGCATCCCACTATTCTAGGAAATAGTATATTTTCCCAAGAAGATAACATAGAGAACTAGTGTTGATGCTTTATGATATTTTATTTATTAGAAATTTAGCACACTTTGCTGACAGTATTTACTCTGTATTAATTTTTGCTACCTCTGTAAAGATGGGGTTTCTTTTGTGTTTCCTAATAGCAGTTCACTGGCAGTTTATCAAATACTGAAAACTTGTCTAAATTTTTGACACACTAGAATCTTAGGAAACCTTATACCACCATAAATTAAGTAAATGAAAAGACCATCGTTAATGGTCTGCCACATGTATAAAACTCAAGCACTTCATATCCCTTTCAAATATTTTACTGTAGATCACAATTCAAAAAAGTCTGACTTGACAGACAATGACAGACAAGGCACTGGCTGACAGACAGAGAATATAAATCCCTATTATACAGATATACTGCTCTAATGAGCTACATAGTCTGCATGCTTACCTCCCAACCATCAAAAGTTTTGAGACAACAGCAAGCTTTGTGCAGATTGCTAGGCTTTACATGGGCTGAAACAAAATACTGTTCAAAATGTTTGGAGATGTGTTACTTCTAAAACAGTTTTGTAAGACTAATTTTATCAACTAAGTGTGATTAATTTAGACAAAACCAAAATGTGTTATCTCTCTGAAGTGTACGTTCAGTTAAAAAGTTACTTTATATACATTCAATTAAAAAGTTACTTTATATTTCCAGTGTTGTATTTCTTACTACTGTTGGTTAGTTCACTTCATAGTTAATTTACTTAGTACTCGGAATCCCAGCAAATTTACAAAAGCAAAAACTTAAATACAGAATAGTAGTTCACTTTAAAAGACTTTTCATGCAGAAAATAATTAGATATGTCTCTTTCTATACAGATAGCAATGTGATCTGTTAGTATCTTTGGCAACCTACATTTTAGAATACATGTGTAGAATATCAAGATATGCCATTTGAAAAAAACGTGATAAATATATTACATCTGCCACAGAATCACAGACTGGTTGAAGCTGGAAGGCAACCTTGAGGGTCTTCTGGTACATTTTACCAAGTCCAGAGCCAGTTGTTCAGGACCATATCCAAAACAGACTTTGAATATGGCTAGGGATGGAGATTCCTTAACCTTCCTGGGCAAGGTGTCCCAGTGCTCAGTCACATGTTAAAGTGATTTCTTATGTTCCGACAGAACCTCTGATGCTTCAGTTTGTGTCTATTGCTTCCTGTCTTGTCCATGGACAGGACCTATCTTCCTTGAACCTTCCCTTCAAACTTCTACACACATTGGGAAGGCTCCCTTCTGCCTTCTCTTCTATAGGATAAACATACCCAGGTTTCTCAGCATCTCACCACACGAAAAGTGTGCCAGTCCCTTAGTCATCCTAATGGCCTTTTTTGGGTTCTCCAGTAGCTCCATATCTCTGCTATCCAATATGTACATGTACTGCTTTTAGCAGAGTGCATGAAACTGAACATCCTTTGTTAGTAGTAGTCAGCATTCAATATTCCTCTTGATCAAGGGGAAGTCATCCTTGACCAACTCATTAAGCTTGTACAATAAAGTGACTGGCCTTGTAGATTGGGAATGAGCAGTGGATGTTCTCTGCCTGGGCCTGGGAAACATCTTTGATATTGTGTCCCATTACACCTCATGGAGAGGCTGTTGATGTAAGGGTTGGATGACCAGACAGTGAGGCGAATTGAAAATTGGATGAGCCAGCCCAGAATGTGGTGATAAGTGGCATCAAGTCTAACAGGAGGGTAGTGACCAGTGACCCACCCTAGGAATCAACACTAGACCAAATCCTCTTCAATATCTTCATCAACCATCTGGATGACATGGCAAACTGTACTCTCAGCAAGTTTGCAGGCACTACTGAGCTCATATGACTGGTATGCCCAAGGGCTGTGTTGTCATTCAGAGGGACCCCAAAAGGCTCCTCAACAGGAACCTCATGAAGTTCAACAAGGGAAAAAGCCAGTTTCTGCACCTGAGGAAGAACAACCCCATTCACTGGTGTATGCTAGGGTACAACCAGTTGGAAAGCAGCTTTGCAGAAAGGGACTGGGGGATCTGGTGGAAACCAGGTTTAACAGGAGCCAGAATGTGTCCTTGTTGCAAAGAAGGCAAATGATGTCCCATGCTGCTTAGGCAGTGCATTGCCAGCAGGTTGAGGGAGGCGATCCCTCCTCTTATCCAGTGCTGCTGAACCCACACCTGGAGTACTGTGTTCAGTTCTGATCTTCCCAGTACAGGACGGTCAGGGACATGCTGAAAAGACCATGAAGGTGAACGAAGAATTGGAGTGTCTTTCCCATGAAAGAAAAAGAGAGTTGGAATTGTTTATCTTGAAGAAGACTTAGAAGGGATTTCATCAATGTATATAAATACCCCAAGGCAAGGTGGAAAAAGGATGGACACAGTCTTTTCAGTTGTGCTCTGGGGACAGGACCAGAGGAAATAGTTATTAAATAAAAACCAGTAGATTTAGTACAGACGTAACAAAAGACTTTTTACTGTGAGGGGGACCGCACTACTACATGTTGTTCAGAGAGACTGGGGACTCTCTCTTCCTAGGAGATAATTCTGCTTGAGTAGGGGAAGCTGGTCAGGATGGTGAATAGAGGTTTTCCAATCTCAGCTTCTAAGACTCTGTGGCACAGTGCTCCAAATGAAGCAGTGCTGTGCAAAGGGGAACGAACATCTCTGGTGCCTAATGCAGATCTGGAGGCCATCAGTCTTCTTTTCTGCAAGGTCTTTTTCTGAAAATCTGTGATCTATCTGGCCAGACCTCAGCATCCCAATGATACATGAGATTATTCCTTCTTCAGTGCAGAATCTTGCACAATCTTGCACTTCCCTTTGTTAAATTTTCGTGAGCTGATTTTATGAATTCACACTGACTATTTACAATTACCTTCTTGTCCTTAATGTATCTGGAAATGTTTTCCAGGATTAGTTGCTTCATCACCTTTCCAAACATCAAGATGAGACTGACCAGCCTAAGATCCTCTTTCCTTTTTTGAAGATACTTACCAGTATTGACTCAGAAATACTCTGTTCTGGAGCTTTAGAAATAAACAAAAATATTTTTCTTGGGAACACAAAGAGTTAATAGCTCTAGATGAGATACCACATGCAGTAAAAGGTAAACAAGGTTTATTTGTTTTCTGAAAGTGCTATCGATTTTTTTTTTTTTTTTTTTGCTGACACAATCTCCTGTAGAAGACGGAAATATCTTCATTGAAACTATTGTCACCATGTTAAAGTATGCCTTGTTGAACTAATTTCCAAATTGTTACCTTTGTTTTGGTATTTCTAATTATTTTTTCAATTTGAATTACTGTTGAGACAAATGTTCTGTTAGGAGAATTCTGGAAGGATGCTTTATTAGAGTAACAGAGCCTAACTTTAATGGGTTCCAAAGGTTCTTACAGAGTTTAATGTTACTACGAAATTCAAGTGCTGCACTTTTTTCTGGCAGTAGTTTTCTGATGATGATACTACCATTACCTCTGCTCTTAGCATTGTGAGATGTCCAAGGCCTGTCACTGACTTCCCAGCAGGCAAAAAAAAATCAATGAAACAGAGTACATACTCCTTAGAGTTATTTCCTTTATAGATGACAATTAGAAGACTCTCACAAATAGAAACAGAATCCTAACTGCAGAAGATTGAAATAGCAATCAATCAAAGAAAATATTCCGGACAGGATTATTCCTTGTTATGAGTACTTGTAAGAAAATTAAATGGTAGAGATATGACAAGTGTAAAAATATATAAGAATGTGACTGATCCTGGTAAAAATTAATAGACATTTTTCTGGATGCAAAAAAAAAAAAAATTGTCTGGATTGTAATTAGAGTTGTCATATATTTCAAGCTGGATAATATACCAATTACCCAGAGTGTTTTCTTCATGTTCTGTTTTAACAGTGTAGAAGTTCTTCCTGTAGAGGAAATCTTGCTAAATGTGACTATGGATTTCAGCAAGAAGTTTTGTTCAGAGGCATCGAGGAACCCCAGTTCCCAGAACCCACTTATTCCAGTAGCTTGTTTACTGCTGTAACACTGCAGTCAAATTTTGCCTTTAAGTATTTGCCTCAGAAAAGAAAGTGAAGTCTCTGTTACCTACTAAGTTCACGATATTGGAAATCTGTCTATATTGCATCTTAAAATAAGCACACTCTAGAGCTCAGCATTTATAACATATTGTGAAAAACAATTGAGTTATGTAGCTCTGTCACAGCACAACTGTATGACTCCTACTTTAAAGGAAACCCATTGCATCTCAGATACCAGCTGAGCTTCCATTATTTCCTTGTGGGTTTGATTAATCCATAGACCTGTATTTTGACTAGTATATTAATATGATGTGCTTCCATTCGTTGATCTCAATATATAAATAATCAATTTTTCAATAGGCAGAGTAATCTTCTCTTTTTTCCCTTACAACTAAATTTCTTCTTTTTAAGCCTCTTCTCCTCTAATTCCTCTTTGTTGCTGCAGCTGAAACTCCAAACTACAGTAGTTTCACGAATACAAGCCGCACGGATTATAAGCCGCACCGCCGGTGCCTCGACAATGTTGCTGTCTTTGTCAATAGATAAGCCGCACCCCGAATATTAGCCGCACTTTCATTCGTCGCGAGAATCCGTGCGCAGCTTTCACAAATTGGCCAATTAGTAACAGGATCGCGGCATAGCGGGCTTTACTGGCTCGGGGCGGGGTCAGGCAGGCTCGGCCCGCTCATGGTTGCCGACGGGGCCGGGTGGCCCAGCTCAGCGCCACGGCTCGACGGGGCTGGCCGGGTGGTGCTGCCGCCGCCGCCGGGCTCGCTGGCCCCCCTCTCCCGTCAGCACCGCCCCGCTGCCGCGTTCACTCGCCCAGCCGGCGGGTCACCGCCGCCGCCGGGCTCGCCGCTCGCCCCGCGCCGCGCCTCGCTCGCCCCACGCCGCGTTCGCTCGCGCCGCCACCGGGCTCGCGCCGCACCTCGCTCGCCCCGCGCCGCGTTCGCCCCGCGCCGCGCCTCGCTCGCCCCGCGCCGCGCCTCGCTCGCCCCACGTTCGCTCGCGCCGCGCCTCGCTCGCCCCGCACCGCGTTCGCTCGCCCCGCGCCTCGCTCGCCCCGCGCCGCGCCTCGCTCGCCCCGCCGGCAGGGCTGCCGCCGCCGCCAGGCTCGCCGGCCGCCCCCTCCCGTCTGCACCGCCGCCGCGTTTGCTCGCCCTGACCGGCACTGCAGGCCCCCGCACCGCCGGGCTCCCCCACGCTGCTGGCCCCGATTCTGCTGGGCTTCCCCCGCTGCCAGGCAGCCCCACCCGCCGGCCTTCCTGCTTCTGCCATGCTCCCCTGCACTGCTAGCCCCAGTTCTCCCGGGCTCCCCCGTCCTGCTGGCCCGGGCTCTGCCGCCCCCCTGCCCCGCCCTGCTGGCTCAGGCTCTGCCGCCCGCCCCCCACACTGCTGGCCCCACCTCTGCCAGGTTTTCCCACCTCTGCCGGGGCCGGCCGGGCTCCAGCTTGGCTTGGGGCTGCCGCGGGCTCTCACTTCCGTGTTGGCAGCTTTTAGAATTTTGTTAATGTATTAGCCGCCCCGGAATATTGGCCGCACTTGCGGGTTTCCACCAAAATTTTGGTCAAATTGGTGCGGCTTGTATTCGTGAAATTACTGTAGTTGAAATCAATTGTATTTTTACCACTGATTTGAAAGGAGTCAAGATGTCACTCACAAAGTTCATACACTGCAAATAGCCACAGAGAGTAAGCATCCATTCTTCTCACTATCCTAAAACTTCTACCTACCAGGATTACTCAACCATCTTTACAGTTTGCATTCAGCAATTCTTTACTATCTTGTAAAGAATATAAGCCACACTTGATTATAATCCACATGTTACAATACTGAGTGTGATAAAAATTATCTATTCTATAACCATCTGTTGAGGGTGGGGGTAGTGATCCTTATCTCCACAGGAGATATTCTGCTAATGGGCCATCCATTGAAATAAAGCGGGGCATTGTTTTTTATCTTTTCACAACCCATCCTTCCTCCAACGAGTCATTTTCTGCTAATGGCCCATTGAGTCCCATTGTGTGACTGATAAAATTACTTCATCCCATTGGAAGTTGCTCCAGCCAGGGGGAAGAGCCCAACATTTCTTACCAAGATAAAAACAGAGGTTTTGGGACACTAAGGGAGCCCCTTTCTCCACTGCACTCCAATGGAAAACTGGATTTCTCCACCTCACTGCTGGACCTCCAGAGGGAAACTGCACCATCTACAGGAGCACTTCTTCAACTGAATCACATCTGTCACTGCAGGAGGACTGCAACCACCATTTAATGGGACTGCTACCAACACCCTGCCTTATGGGGTGTCAGATTGTACTCTGACTTTGTCAGGGTTTGGAGTTTGTTTCTTTGTAGTACTTTATTTCTCTTAATTTCCCTAGAAAAGAACTGTTATTCCTAATTCCCATATCTTTGCCTGAAAGCCCCTTGATTTCAAAATTATAATAATTTGGAGGGAGGGGGTTTATATTCTCCATTTCAAAGAGAAGTTCCTGCCTTTCTCAGCAGACACCTGTCCTCCAAACTATACTAGCAACTTTTTGTTCTTTGTCCATATATAAGCCGCACCTGATTATAAGCCAGACTTCAGGTTCGGACCAAAATTTTAGTCAAAATGGTGCAGCTTATAATCGTGAAATTACTGTAAGTCTTTTTTGCTTTTGTAATGCTGAGGGTTTTTTTGCTTGTTTTAAACTCCAGATTTTACAAAGGTAAAATTTAAACAGCAATTTTCTATTTAAAAAAAAAAAAGTGCAAGTGTTCTATCAAACAAAATATGAAACATTAAAAATATTTATTGATATATTTATTTATTTAATTAATTACCTGGGAACATTAGTGTGTTGTTTCTCAACTTCATCCACATAAACTTGGATTCAGCATCTGTTGAAAATGGCTGTTAAGGGGAGCATGGACTGCTTTTGAGGCTACAGACTGGTAGGGATTCAGAGGGTTTTTCTGACTATTGGCTACCTCAGAGCAGCATCAAGCATCTTTTAAGTGATAGGCTGCATTTCTTGTGTGTTACACAGCTATCCTGTGGCAATTCCAAATACAAACCAAGTCTTAAAAAATCAAACTGTGCTACAGAATGCATTATTTTTTAACAAAAGAAGAAACGAGTAAACAAATTCAGTTATTTGTCATAGCTGGATTTTAGGTCAATTCTAAGAGAGTCTTGCGTTTAAAAGGTCACTCTGAGGTCTAGAGTTCTCTGATGCTGCCTTTCCTATTATATATCTTCTCTCTCTTTTCTGTCAATGCAGAAAACAGGTACAAAGTAGCAGCCAGTTGGCTTTTCATGGAAGAGTATAGCATAATGTAGAACATTAAATTCCTAATTCCTCTGCGTGCATGATGTATAGTACATAGAATTTGTTATCTGGTAAAAGACCCAACTAAAACAACCAAAAAACCAAAACCAGAAATGAAACCAAACATTTTTTAATTAAATTTGAATTTCCAGGATTTGTGGGTTTTTTTATTTGTTTCTTTTATTCCTAATTTATTACAAATGCCACATTAAGAAATTTCTTGATTTTGTTTTCTCTTTGTAGCCTAGACACAAAATTGTACTTTTCAATATATTTCATAAGAATTAAACTTATTTCCTTTTATAAAATAGTGTTAACATAACCTAATGAGCAAGAAAATGCATGGAAGCAGTACAGGTTACAGTAATTTCACGACTATAAGGTACATCCTTTTGTCTAAAATTTTCCCCCAAACCCGGAAGTGTGTCTTATAATCCAGTGTGCCTTATATAATGGACAAAGTTGCGAAATTTGCCAGCCTGGAAGTGTGAGCCCTCAACAGTCCCAAGCCGAGCAGAGCCCGCCCAGTGGCGGCATCGGGCCAGCGCCAGGCCAGGGCGAGCCCGGCGGCATCGGGGCAGCGCCGGAATGGGGGAAAAGCTGGTGGCGGCGGCAAAGCCTGGGTAGGAGGGGAAAGCCGACGGCATCAGGGCTGCGGCGGCACGGGGGAAAAACTCGGGGGGGTGCGGGGCTCCCAGCACGGCACAGGGCACCTGGAGCACCGGGGCAGTGTGGGGAGGGAGGGAGAAGGGCTGCCACGGAAGCTGCGAGCTGTGGGCGCTTCGAGCCGCCCCTAGCCGCCGCAGCCCTGGCGTCATGGGAGCCCTGTGCCACAAGGGGGAGGTGGCACCATGGCACCATGGAGCCGCAAGGGGAAACAGCATGGGAGCACAACAGAGCCACGATGGGGAACGGCATGGCAGGAGCGCCGAGCCGAGCAAGGGAACAGCATGGCATCTCTGCGGAGCCGCGAGGGGGAAGAGCATGGCAGCACTACAGAGCCGCGAGGAGGAACAGTATAGCAGCTGCAGCAGTGCTAGCAGAGAGGCGGGGGGCGAGAACAGCGCTAGCATGGAGGCGGGGGGCTGGAGCAGTGCTGGCAGAGAGGCGGGGGGCGGGAGCAGCCCTGCCAGGGAGGCGAGGGGCGGCCCCAGGCACCAGCAGCAGTGCGGGCAGGGAGGTGTTACTACTTCGTTACTTTGTTGCACGCGGCACGGATACTCGTTGCAAAAAAAAGTGCGCCTTATAGTCCGGTGCGCCATATGGTTGTGAAATTACTGTATATATTTAACCTCTATTATGTTGTTAATCCCTCTTCCTGTTGTTCACTGTATGGAAATGTTTTAATTCATTTTTTTAAGATAAATATATGTATTTTGTAGATATTTTATCTGATTGTTGTTTTTGGTAAAATTCTTTCATGTCCTATGGTAGCTTGTATTCCACTAAAACCTTAATTGCTGAAATACACTCTTTGATCATTATTTCAATCTTTGAAAGTTGGGTCTGATATGAGTTGTTTCCCTGGTGTGCTATTTCAACTGGGATGTAATTAATTTTCTTTACAGTAGCTAATAGGGGGCTACATCTTGTGTTTGAAAACAGCATTGATAATGTTAAGATATTTTAGTTATTCCTGAGCAGCTCTGACTGAGTGAAGACCTTTTCTCTTCTTGTTCCATCCTGTCAGCAAGGAGGCTGTGGGGACATAAGAGTTTGGGAGGGGACACAGCCAGGACAGCTGACTCCAACTATCCTAAAGGATATCCTGTACCATGTGGCATCATGCTCAATATATAAAGCAGGGGGTAGAAGAAGGAAGGGGGTAAAGCTTGAAGTGATAATGCACGTCTTTTCAAGTCACTGTTATGTGTGATGGACCCCAACTTTCCTGGAAATGGTTGAACCTGCCTACCCATGGGAGGTGGTGAATTAATTCCTTGTTTTGCTTCGCTTACATTTCTGGCTTTTGCTTTATCTATTAAACTGTCTTTGTCTCAATCCTTGTATTTTCTATATTTACCCTTCTGGTTCTCTTCATGGGAGTGACTGAGAGGTTGTGTGATATATAGTTCAGGATGGGCTTAAACCACTAACTCCTGGCCTAACTAAATTAC
The DNA here is from genome assembly GCF_009819885.2 of Catharus ustulatus. NCBI lineage: Eukaryota > Metazoa > Chordata > Aves > Passeriformes > Turdidae > Catharus > Catharus ustulatus. The sequence continues at coordinate 55,748,142 of NC_046225.1, read as the reverse complement.
ACCTTATCCCAGAAAATGAAATCAGTAAAGTCTTCAGCTGTTGTTGACATTTTTATAGTGAGGAAGATAGATTCTAAGATGACCATGGCTTAATTTTTCCTTTATTTTTCCGAAAAATAAAATTTTAATGTATTTCACTGTCATTAAAGCTGGATTAACTTAGAAATCTTATGGCCCTAAATTAGTAATAAGTACAGTAATTTCACGATTACAAGCCGCACTGTTTTGACTAAAATTTTGCTCCCACCCCGGAAACGCGGCTTACACTCAGGAGCAGCTAATATGTGAATAATTTTCTGACATTTAAAACCCCGGAAGTGCAAACTGAGGTGCCGAGTTGAGCACCTGCCAGTAAAACCCGGGACTGCGTGATTGTTACACATTGGTTACTCTGTTTTGCAGCGGGTGGATCCGGGCTCCATGTTGGTAGCACAGGGTGGGGGGAGGCAGGGGAGCTCTCTCCTTTAGGCAGTGCAGCCTGGGGGAGGCAGGGGACTCCCTCCTGCTGGCCCCACTGCTCGGGGGGAGGCAGGCTGCTCTGTACCCCCTTGCCACCGGCAGCACCAAGCTGGGCCACCTAGCCCCGTCGGCAACCCCGAGCCCTCAGGGCCCGAGCCGAGTCAGTAAATCCTGTCATCCCGTGATTCTGTTACTATTTAGCAACTTTGTTGCACACGGGTCCTCGCTGCGAATGACAGAGCGGCTTATAATTGGGTGCGGCTTATGTATGGACAAAGAACCAAATGTTTGCCAACACCCGGAAATGCGGCTTATAGTCAGTGCAGCTTGTAATCGTGAAATTACTGTAAACTGTTATTCTAATCTGCCAACAAGAAGTATTATTCACTGTTAGCCACTGAATCAAGAAGAAGACGAAGATGAGGGATACCATACACAGAATAATTCCCTTCAGTTAACAAAATTGGAAATACAGTTTATGGTAAATGGAAACAATTCTGAAAAATGGAATACCTTAGTGATTTTAACAGGTTACAGTAACATCAGTCTATGCAAACCTATGAATGTTTCCTTAATTTTCACTTTTTCCCACAACATTAATTAACTTAAAATCCCAGACCTTTTATTCTTGAATTTATACATATAGGTCACTTTCTATGTGTGTGAGAAATTTAAGTGCAGCGTGTGTTTAAAGAGGTTAGCCATGAAATCAAACCTCTGAACTATGGTAGAGTTGAAAACAATTTTTATTCTACCCACCCCACCAACATAGTTGTTGGACAATTTATATCTCTTTTCCTCCTCTGAAATAATTTTTGCCCCTGCAAATAAACTTTTAGCTTTGGGAAAAAAATCTAGCATGTTCTACTGCTAAGCTATTCCACAACATTTTTAGCTACTATTCTTTAGTTATTATTGTATGTCAATTCATTTCATTATGGCACATACAAAACCAAACAAGGATAATTAAGAGATATCCACTGCTTCCAACATATTGTTTTAGTAATGTAAATGGCTTTTTAGCTTCATAAGGTAACCTTGGAACTAAAGACTGCAAGATTGCCTTAAAACAATATATAGAATCATTCTCTTCTGAGGTTTCTTCTTTCCATATAAACCACAGTTATATTAGACTTTGTGCTCATGAAGGATGTTAAATCTGTGTAAATAGAGGGAGCTGGTAAATCTTTTCTGAGTGGTTCCACTGTCTGAGATCCAATGTCTCCTTCTCTTCTGTTTATATGCTTCGATCAAACTTCTGAGAAAATGGATAAATTGTGAAAAGAAACTGTGAGGAAGTGGTTAGGAAAGAGCCATAAATGATCACAAGGGTAAAAATGCAGAAAGAAGTGGAATAATTGATATAAGACAGCCAATAACTAAGGGATTATAGATGGAAAACACTGATGTAGAAAGTAAAAAATCCCAAGGAAAAAAAACCAAACCTGTAAAAATTATGATTTAGCAATATCAATGATCAGCCCATCTCAAGAAGCAAGAGGTGCCTACATCTTTAGTCTGATTAATGACTGTCTGAATCAGCAAAGACACATGACATGTCTCATCTCAAATAGAAAACATGTTAATTGTTAATCTGGAGTAAATTAGTTTTGGTCATTTATTAAATATATTTACAGAAAAAAAATAAAATTACAAATATGTGAAAACTTTCTGAAATCTGTTTGCAACTTGGAAAAGTTGCCTGAACTGTGCCTGAGAAACAAAATGTTAGCAGATTTTCCTAACTGATATCCCAAATATGCAAAATGCAGTGCAAAATATGCAATTTAACATCTGTAAAAACTGAAAGGTTGCATTGTTAGAAAACTTTAATCCATTAAACAATCCAGAGTATTTCAACGACAGATTAAACAATTTTGTGTGATTTATTGACAGACTTCCATCAATTTGACAGTGTCTGTCTTAAATCTTTGCATGTATAGTAAATTTTTTTTCATTCAAGGTTATACAGTAAACTCTTTTATGGCAAATGAATAAATGAATTGTCTGCCTTTTTTTTTTTTTTTAAATATATAGATTAAAATGCAATAGTTTTCAATGATGTACTTGCCTTTGGTAACTTCTTCCAAATAAAATTAATCTTTGATAGTAGTATTCTTCACATTCTGCATCACGTCAAGAAATACAAATGTTCCATCACTATTTTTATGTTGCTTTATAGCTGTGGAAGGGCTAGCAATTAATTAGCTCTTATACATTGCCACCATTATCATGTATTTCTCATACTGAATAAATGATGAACTGTGGTCACAGAAAGTATTTTATTATTAAAAAAAAAAAAAACCACTATCCTGTCAGAAAGTGTGAAGAGCTATAGCTCCGGTTTTACCTGAATCCTAGAACTAAAAAGAAATTAGCTTCTTTGTGCTTCCCGCACCATTCAGAGAATGCTGCCGTTGTGAACTATAGTTCAGTTTGCTCTACACAACCAAATGTGAGAGGCTATGTACTTGACGTTCTGCAGTCTCTTGTTTCCCTGAATCACTCTTGAGGAGCAAGATTATAATTTCTAAATAATTTTTTTTATACATAAAAAATGAAGAAAGAAAACTTAGGAATCATAAATGTCACTGATCTTGAAATTAAACAGGAATGATAATAAAATTTGCTAGCAAAAATATTTTAAGGTTTTCCCTATTTCACAAATTGAAAAGCATATTTCTTTTCTTATGAATGTGAATATTAAATGAGGTACAGGAGTTAGTGTTCATGTTAAATTTTCCTATCTGAAACATGTTACTACATCATACCAAAACAGCTTGCAGATTTAGACTTTTTGAAGGGAGGGAGGGAGTGAGGGAGGGAGGAGGAAGGAAGGAAGGAAGGAAGGAAGGAAGGAAGGAAGGAAGGAAGGAAGGAAGGAAGGAAGGAAGGAAGGAAGGAAGGAAGGAAGGAAGGAAGGAAGGAAGGAAGGAAGGAAGGAAGGAAGGAAGGAAGGAAGGAAGGAAGGAAGGAAGGAAGGAAGGAAGGAAGGAAGGAAGGAAGTAGACAGACAAAAGTTTGATATACACAATTTCATATTGGCAGGTGCTTATATTACACTAGGACACTATTTGTAGGAACCATGGAAGAGCATATGTTTTCCTGAGCAACATGTGAAAGGAGTATGTGCCAGGAGCATACTACTCATACTCTCAGAACAACATAACTATGAATGGTCAATGATTAGCTTGTTATTAGTACGCATGCCAAGCAGTATGTCAAGAAGATGAAGATAGTTTCCAATTCCTTCATCAGGATTAGATTACTAATACATAAAATGGAAGTCATAAACCTACAAGAATCAGCTCGGCCAGTCAGTGGCCAAGGATCCAAATTGTAGCAAGAGTTTATGTGTCAATCAACAAATATTCACAATCACAGAAAAAATTTTCAATTGCCTCCTCCATACAGGCCACTATATGATAATTGATGTGACATACAGTTATGAATGCTAACTGGTAAAAAAAAATACATATTCTGAATCTGCAGGTAGAAATATCATAATTAAGCTGTGGGTTATATGAACTGCTCAGAAATACTAGAGAGAGAGATCAGAATTATTTGGTTATTGTAGTAATTATTTAAAAACTGACTAAATAAGATGCCATCATAACACTGATTGATATATGGTTATTATGTTGAAAAGGCTTCATAAATAATGGCAAGGGTTATTATCAGACACACTTTTGTCTCTCTATTAGCTCTATATTAACAAATAATATCGATTACTAAGAGATGTTCTTGATGCATAGCTTAAGGGAGGATTACAAGAGGAAGTTAAAGATCACAATCTTTAAAAAATATGAACTTTACAATAACTCTTTGCAACCAATTCATTGTATATAGCTCTTATAAAACTTATTATTAAGGATATACTCTTCTAGGCCATCTGACAAATAACCATTAAAAACCAAATATTTGTGTCAGAAATGTAATGTATCAGCATTTCATGGGAGCTATCTATTATTTAAGCTTCTTCAGGACAGGAAAAGGTCAATCATAATACCATAATTCTGCAAACATTTTCACTTACTAGTTTATATCCAAATAGCATATATACATTTAATGATTTAAGCATCTCCTTGCTGTTAATTATATCTAAATTGTTACATGAAAATGCAGCTCTAGTTTATAAAACTGTAGGACATGGTCAAATATTGTATTAGACCTATGTGAATTCCCCCTAAATGTTTCCAATTTCTGTATGATGTGCTCTTACTATTGATCTATTCCAGACAGAGTAGTAGTAGAATGGTTTGCTCTTAGGTTAACCCTGAATATGCTAGTATTTTTTTTCCTTTACAAAACATTGATTCGTCAAAACATTTTTGGTTTTAGAAAAATAGAGATTTTGAATGTTAGTTGTTCTGATCATAACAGATTTCCCAATTCTTTCTCCCTGCCCATCTACACCAAAATCACCAAATCACCAAATCACGTATCCAAGTCATGGGTCATTATAACTTCTTAAACAATCAGTCTTTTACTGTTTGAAAATATTTTCTGACATTTTTCCATTCAGCTTAAGTTCCTTCTATCCTTGAATTTCACTTAAAACTGAATGTTTTTTGTTTTTTTTTTCCTCATATATATTCTTGGATTTAACAGGAGGGAGAGGACAACAAGGAGGTATCTTTAAGTTTACCAAAAGACAAAAAATGTCTTTGGGCAACTATTTGCAAACAGTACAGAGATAGAGACAGTGGGTTTTCTATTGTAAGGGCTTTGAAGCAGAATGGGTAAGTCCTAGAATGAAAAAGTTCAGCTGTGGGTACCCTCTGAGTGAGGAGCATCACCCTTTGGCATATTGATGGCTCTTTGAATAGAGTGCTAAAAGCCAAGGAGCAGTCAAAGTCTGTAAACAGGATTGATGCCTCCAGAAAGCATAAAAGATGAAGACCATGAAGAATAAATAATTCCATAGATCTAAAAGGAATAGTCTTAGTTATCATGGGAGAAGGAGGGAACATCCTTCTTGGATTGTGTTCTCGGCACCACACACGTACCTTACATCCCTAACTCCTATGAAGTTTTTCTTCTGTGGAACTTCAAGGCAACCAATGCCTTTGCCAAGCTCTTCCTGTAGATGTAACTAGTCATTGGCTGTGACACTGTACTAGCCAAACCCACTGTAATCAAGGCCTGTCCGGTGAGCAGCCATAATTCAAGAAATAAGAGTTTTTCTGAAGAATAAAGATATACTAGCCAAACCTTCTTGTCAATTCATAGGAAAGGGCACAAAATGTATGGGGACAGCAGTCATAAGTAACCATGCACGTCCAAAAGGGATGTCTAATCATAAGGAAATGATTTGGAAGAGGATATGAAGATATTTCCTACTCTCTCTTAAACCAAATGTGAAACAATAGCAGATGACTTAGATTTGTTCAAATGCCTGTTCCTAAGGGGAAAGAGCCTGAAAGGGGACTTCAATAAATTCATTTAAAATATCCTCCTAGCGTTGCTGCTGCAGCTGCTCAACTGACTTCAACACCCTTCCACATTTTCCAAACTCATAGCTGGGAGGTTGGTTGGTCAGACAACTACTCTGAAAAAAGCACAAGGAAGAAGAGTAATACAGTTTAGCTACTGAGGAGATGGGAGTACTCATATGTTGTCATCTGACAAAGATAAAAGAACCATACGTTCTTCATACAAGACTTCAGTGTTGGGATAGGAAAAGTTTATGAGATATCATTTCTTTATGTGAATCATCTGCACAGTAGAGGTGTTTGACACCACGTAAACCATTTCTCACTCTAAAGCTCCCCAGTCCCCACCCTACTCCAAAACCAACCAGCCAACCAAACAAACCAACCACCCCTACGAGGGCATTAGTAGTTTGTGCATCAACCTCCACAATTTTTGATTCACGAATATTTTACTGGACTGATTTACTGAAACAATAATTATCAGATGTTTAATTTCTGAAAATCAGAAAAAGCATTGAAGTTAGACTTTGTCAACTCTTAACATTACAAATCTGATACTTCATATCAACTAGAATATTTATAATGCAAGTCTAAGACCCTTATGATACAGTCAACAGGATCTATCAAACAAAAAAAGTGGTTTTAACAGAACAGTGAATGCATGGGGTGGTGCTGACTAAATTGCTGTCACATTGTTTTCAGCTATTGACTGTGAAACCTGACAGCGCTTGAATATAAAGTCTGAAATATGATCCAGGAGAGGAATTGAACAGTTATGACACTCTTAAGGCTTTGAGATCTCAAAATTCCACTGACTGAAACCATCGTGTTTATTTCAGCACTTTGGTATATGTGATACAATAAAACTATGTTATGTTTTCCTGATATAATTTTATTAATTTAAAAATTATGTAATCATATTTTAAATATGAAATTCAATAAAATATTTAGATTAATTATTCTAGGATTCAATTATCATAAATGTTTATTACATGTTTTGTCTTCATTAACAATTTTTTTTTTTGAGTGAAATATTTATAGCATTTTTTGCATAACAGGGCAGATGGATTACTCTGAAAACTTAACAGGTACATGCTATTTAGAGTCTTAGAAGACAAATCTTGATTACTGTGACTAAAATGGTAGATGTTACTCTTTTTTTTCCAAAAGCAATCTCAGATTTTGCTTGCCTTCTCATTCAAATGTTTTCTTGACAGGTATGTTAAATTAGTTTTCTATTTAGCTTTGAAAAATAATCCCATGGGTATTTTTGCTAGCATATTTATTTTTTAAGACAACTGGAACTAGGTGAATATTGATATATTTCATGGAGTGTTCTGTACTTGATGAAAAAACCTGATATAACTCCTACTAATGTCTGCAAGATTCTTTCGTTTGGTAACTATATATGTTAAGGCAGCTGTCTTGTACTAATAAAATGTAGGTGTAATATTTTACTCTTTTTCAGGTGTCTAGGGACTGATATTAAAATTATGCCCATCCTTGATGATTTATTTTCTATTTCATTTCATTTGGATGCTATTCTCTTGAAGTCAGACAATTTTATGGGAAATTACCTTTTTTCACATTTTTTTCAATAATTGTCATTGTAAACAATGAATTGTATTTAAAAATGGGTAAACAGGCAACCGTTCCAGGACCATTCATTTCATGCTCTTTGATGTCCTTTGCTCAGCTTTACTGAATCTCACCATAAAACAACATTGATTTATGTGTTTTTTTCAACATTTAAGAAATATACACTAAAACTATGTTACATTAAGCATTGTAGAAACATCTAAGAACAAGGTTTAGCATCTGGGTGATAATTCCACATAGATAAAATGCAGAGAACAAGGAAACTATGTTGCTCAACAGTAAGGTAAAATCAGATGACTGCAGATTTATTTGTAAACATTAGAGTAATTATGAAAATATTCTCATGCAACTCACCTATGACTAAGCTGACATTCGAATGGAGTTGGCACATTTTTTCTGTCCATGTTGCACAATTGCACACACTATGGACAGTTTGTTTGAAAGCAAGCAAGGAAGCATAGTTGATTTCTTTGTACCCTTGAATAGGTCACTCTCACCTGGGGAATGTCTAAAAAAAGACCATTAGTCACTGTCCAGATGGAAATAAGGCTTCTGTTGCAAGATTCCATAACAGGAACTTCTGCAGGATTATGTCTGACTCTTCTGAATTCTTATGATGCAGGTGGTCCATAGCCTTATGTGACCAACTCAGCTCATGTATGATCCACTGCCACAGATTTTCGTAATCCACATGTAAGGTATCTCGTTAACTTTCTTAAGTATGTACAAAAGACTGTCCTATGAGACCATTTCTACATTTGCTGGAAGTTTTTACTGCTTCATTATGAATCTTTTATCTACGCACAATTTGATCAGTTTTGCAGCATGAACCATTTAGGGGAGTCTCTGGAAAGATGAACCAGATCCTCCACAAAGGACATTAGCGAACATACTTAAGGATACAACTTGTCCTTCCAGAGAAGGAGAAACCTGGAGTTTTCAGGACAGTCTGAAATTTCCAGTTAGAGAAGCCCTTCATCCATTAAGTTGTGGGAATGAGTTGCTAAGAGCGAGTTACCCAGTACCAACTTCCTCCCTTGTCTCAAACCTATCTAATATTTTTTAAATGAAGATGTCTGGCTGAGTAGCTCCTAGACCACACAGAGAATTAATTGTCCTTTGGGAATATTGGGTTTTTTTGTTATAAATTGTTAATTTGGAATAATATCCTTTAATTATTTTTAAAAATAGATTACGTATTCTACAGCTATAAATTGTACACAGAAGAAATATTGATCCCTCATCCAACCATGAGTTTATGGCTGAAGAATATCTGTTTCCAACAACCTAGTGAAGTTCTGAATATTTTCAGATTAATATTTATGAGTAATGTGACTCTGTATTGAGAAAGTTACAGTAAATTCACAAATACAAACCGCACTGAGTATAAACCGCATCTCTGGGTGTTGGCAAATATTTCGTTCTTTGTCCATAAATAAGCCGCACCTGAATATAAGCCGCTCTGTCGTTCGCGGCGAGGACCCGCGTACAACAAAGTTGCCAAATACTAACAGAACCGTGGCATGGCGGGGGGTTTACTGGCTCAACTAAGGTTGTGCAGGCTCGGCCCGCTAGAGGTTACTGACAGGGCCAGGTGGCCCAGCTCGGTGGTGCCACTCGGGGCTGGCCACCGCCTCTGGGTTCCCTCGCCCCGGCCCTGCTCCTACCGCCGCGCCGGTCGGGCACGGAGCACCCCCTGCTCCTGGCACAGCGGTGGAGGGCGGGGGCAGAGCCCCCCCCCCTCCTCCCCGAACCGCGGCAATGGCGGCACGGGCTGCCCCCCTCCTCTCCGAGCCGCGGCAATGGCGGTGCGGGCCCCCCCATCTCTCCCCGGGGCTGTGGCAGAGGAGGGAAGAAGAGAGCTCTCCTGCCTCTCTCCCCGCCCCCTGTGCTGCCTGCAGGGAGCCAGGGCAACAGAGTAACACTTTGTAACAATCGCGAAATGCCGGCTTTTACTGACAGGTGCTTGGCTCGACTCCCTGGTTGGCACATCTGGGGTTGTAAATGTCAGAAAATTATTCACATATTAGCCACCCCCGAGTATTAGCCGCACTTCCGGGTTTCCACCAAAATTTTTGTCAAATTGCTGCGGCTTGTATTCGTGAAATTACTGTACATTATTTTCATTGGAATACTGGGTTTTCAGTACATACATTACTAATTTTCTTTTTCCCCCTAATCTAAGCTGTGCAAGTGTATCAGGTGTCAATATCTCATTGAATCATCTAGCAAAAAATAAGATAAAATTACTAGTGATATGATGAAAATAAGTGTCACATTGTCCTGGTTTCAGCTAGGGTAGAGTTAATTTCTTAGGAACTGTTACAGGGCTGTGTTTTGGATTGGGAAAGAGAATGGTGTTGATAAAATACTGATTTTGGGGGTTTTTTAAAGATGTGTTTATCCTAAGTTAAGGGCTTTTTCCTTGTCTCACGCTCTGCCAGTGAGGAAGTGCACAAAAGAAACAGGGAGGGAACATAGCTGGGACAGGTGACCTGAAGTAACCAAATGAATATTCCAGGCCATGAAATGTCAAACGCAAAATATAAACTGGAGGAAATTACCTAAAAGGGCAGCTGATCTGGGTTGAGGAAGAGGCGTCTGACATTGGTCCCTGAACAGTTAGCAATTGTGTTGTGCATCACTTGACTTTCCCTTTTAACTGTCATTTTTACTATCATTATTTATTACTTTATTTATTTTCAATTACTACACTCTTTCTATCCCAGCATGCAAATTCTACTTTGATTCTCCTCTCCCTTCCACCAGGGTGGGGAGGAGAGAGGGAGGATTAAGCAAGCTGCTTCATGGTGCTTAATTTCCAACTGGGCTGAAACCACAACAGATGTGCTGACATGAAATAATGTTTATATCAAATACCAAAGAAATGTGAATAGAATAATAACATCCAAGAGTCAAAACAAAAAGAATGCTAAAAATTCCTAGCACTTGTATACACATACACACTAGACTTTGCAATGCTTTACACATTTAACAATTTGGTTATACCAAATGATGTCTCTTAAGATAGCTATAAATTATATTGTATGTAAATACTTTCATGTTTCAATAACATTATTTTCCATTTACATTCGCTTTTACTCACTAAATTGCTGAAATATTAGACTTTTTTTATTGTTTGCTTACTCCTACATGGAGCTTCAAAACTGTTTATGTTTATGGATGTATATATATAGAGGGAGAGAGTAAATTGCATTTATATAGTAAATTAAGTTTTCCTTAAAATATTTCCTTATTTTAAGATTGGATTAAGATTTAAAATCTTTGTATTTATTTTCTATTTTTCTTAATAATCAGAAACTCCTTTGCAAATTTTCCATTCAATTATAAGCTACATAGAAAAGCTGTGAATATCTTAGTCTACCATTAACTACATTTTTCACAAATTATTTGCCTTTAGAAAAGTCCTGTAGGATAAAAATAATTATAAGAACTTTTTCCCAAATAAAGCAGCCATAAACTTGCAAAACTACATTTTTATTTTTTAATGCATGTAAAGAGAAAATCATGCAGTTAGCAATGAGACCTGACAGAAACAAGTAAAAAACAATGGATATCCTTAAAATACTGATACAAAACAAAAAAATTGGAGGATTTACATTAAATAAATTTGTGTAATATTTCTCCTCCCACTACACTTTTGTTTCAAAGAAACCTTCCTTCTCCAATATCAGCTGATAATCTATTCTGCTACATCACAACTTGCAGGGAAGAGCTTTATCATATTCCTTTGTCTCTAATGCAGGCTCAGTCTTAAGTACATTTTTACTATTTGTTATCCTTTTTGACATTGACTGAAACAGTAACACCATGGGGCAGAGGTTAACTTCAAGTGAATATTGTCAGTCAAAAGCAATACAATAGAGGTCTTTCTTAGGTCCTAGGCTGTTGAGAGCAGTAGTAATGTAGAAATGTAGTAGTAATGTAGTAATGTAGAAAGCTGTTTTCAATAGCCTGAAGAATCACCTACAACTGAATCACAGAGGGCAAAAATGCCAGCAGCTTCATCTTGACTCCTGTTTGGAAAGTTCTGATGTCACACGTTTGCAGTCTCTCATTTTGCCCTTGGCCCCTATGACCTTGCTGCAGTATGAGCCAGCGGAAATGCCCAGGGCAGCTGACAATGTAGGGATCTCACTGAGAAATGTGGAAATCAATCACAACATGAGAAATTTTATACTTACTCCAAACTGAGGATTTTACTTCAAATCGAAGTTCTTAAGGTCTCTTAGGAAAATGGTTGCTGGTTTAGAGGAAGGTTTGTAACTGTGGGGGAAAAAAGGGTCAGTATCAGTCAAACAGGCTCCAGGGTAGATTTCAGACCATGATCTGTGCCACAGATTCATGCCAGTTATTCTTATACACCTTAAATCTGTATCATTTTGTTCTAGGGGAAAAAAACCCAAAACTAACCAAAACCCAAAACCAGACAGAAAGCTATAGGAACTTCTTGAGGTTTTCTACCTGTAAAACAATTTAAAATTTTCAGCTGGAAAATTAGATAACAAAAACTAATGGAATTAAAAACCCCCCAACTTCTATAAAAAATTTAAAACTTTGAAAAGTAATAACAATTCCTTCCAAACAAGAGATTCAAATCTACACCATCTACAAAGTCTAATCCATGGAACCTCTCTGTACCCTGTAGTCCTACAGAAGTAATGAAAACACAGGTTAAAAATGCAAAGAGAAAATTTAGAAAATTTTCTCTTTGCATTTTTAGCCTGTGTTTTCATTTTGTTTGCCTTGTAGTTCTCTGGGCAGTCAGTCTCTGAAGTACAACCATTCAATTCTTATGTTAAAAGCACAACCTTTAGATACAGACAAAATAATTTTAAATATTACTTTCCTTTCTTTTCCCTTTTTTCCTTTTTTTTTTTTTTTTTTTTTTTAATACCCTTGAATAATCCCCATGGAAAGCGGTATTACTATTAGGATTTTCTGTGGTTGTCATCAGCTGAATATCAGTATGGCTATTGTTACACATCAGTATATATTCCAAATATGAAAGTGCTCAGTTTGTGATAGTAGTGTTGTTGTAAAGGAAAATCAGAGTGCTTCAGGGAAGACTTTGTTCAAAATCACTATTTCTGACTGCAATCTGTGAAATAGTTTTTTTTTTTAATAAACCTTGTAGAATAAAGCCAAGCACAGATATTCCTCCTTTTTCTTTTGGAGGTTTTTTTTGAGTACTTTTTAAAAAAATATTTGTTGCCCATACTGCCCGTTCTAAAATGTGAAAGGTTTTTAGGAATTGTTCATGGAAGAATGAAATAAAAATGATTTAGAGATGCTAGTTAATCACTTGCATCAATTTAAAAAAAAATCATGAAAAAGGACATTTAGTACAAATTAATTGTATGTATGCAACTTTGAATACCAATATCTAAATAATTCAACCATTTTTAAAGATGTTTGCATGGACAAGGTGAAGGAATTTAATGCATTATTTTCCTCTGTCTTCAACACAGATGATACATCCAGGGAGTTTCAGTGGCCAGAGCTGGAGGACCATGACTGTAAGAATGATTAGCTCCCAGCTGAGTCTGAAACTGTGTGTGATCTGCTGCTGCAGCTGGATACCTACATATATATGGGACCTGATGTGATTCACCCAGGAATCCTCAAAGAGCCAGCCAATGTCATTGCAAAAACTCCCTTGATTTTTCAGCAGTCTTGGGAATCCAGAAAGGCCCCAGTTGACTGGAACATGGTAAGTGTTGTCATGATTTTCAACAAAGGCAAGAAGGAGGGCCCCAGAAACGACAGGCCTTTAGTCTCACTTCAGTGCCTGGTAAAGTTGTGGAGAAGATTATTCTGGAAGTTATTAAAAAACAACTAAAAGACAATACAGTCATTGGTTACAGCCAGCGCACTTCATGAGATCAAAGTCCTGCTTTTAAAATCTGATTTCCTTGTAAGACAAGCTGGTGATGGAAAGCCAATTGATGTAATCTTCCTGGAATTCAGTACAGGTTTCGATACTGTCTCTCAAGTATCTTTCTGGATAAAATGTCCAATAAAACTGGATAAACACATCATGGGATGAGTGAGCAGCTGGCTCATGGGTCAGGTGCAAAGGGTTACAGTGAATGGGGTGACATCAGAGTGGTGACCTGTCACTAGTGGGGCTCCACAGGGCTCCATCCTCAGTCTTGAGCCCTTCAACATCTTCATAAAGGATTTGGACACAGCATTGTAATGGATACTGAGTAAATTTGCAGATGGTACAAAACTGGGAGGAGCTGTTGGCTCCCTCCAAGTCAGGGAGGCCCTGCAGAGAGACCTGGACAAATCAGAGGGCTGAGCAATCACCAACCGCGTGGAGTTCAACAAGGGAAAATGCTGGATTCTGTACCTGGGATGGTGGATGCACTGGATGTACAGACAGAGTGGGGAATGAGGTGCTGGAAAGCAATGCCATGGAAAGGGACCTGGGGGTCCTGGTCAGTGGAAAGTTGAACATGAGTCAGTAGTGTCCTGGCAGCCAGGAGGGACAACCCTTTCCTGGGGGACATCAGGGACAGCATGGCCAGCCAGGCAAGGGAGGGATTGTCCTGCTCTGCTCTGAGCCGGGGCAGAGTATAGAATATAGTGTGCAGTTTGGATATGACAATATAAGAAAGATATAAATCTCTTACAAAGTGTCTAAAGGAGAGGTATAAAGATGGTGAAGGGCCTTGAGGGGAAACTGTATGGGGAGTGGCTGAGGAGTCACTCGGTTTGTTCAGCAAAAGAGGAGGCTGAGGGAAGACCTCATTGCAGTTACAAATTCCTTGCTGAGGGGAAGAGGAGGGACAGGCACTGATCTCTGCTCTGTGGTGACCAGTGACAGAACCCAAGGGAATGAGCTGAAGTTGTGTCAGGGTTGGTTTAGGGTGTACATCGGGGAAAGGTTCTTCACCCACAGCAAGTTTGGGCACTAGAACAGGCTCCCCAGGGCAGTGGTCACAGAACCAAGCCTGGCAGAGTTCAAGAAGCATTTGGACAAAGCTCTCAGGCACATGGTGACTCTTGGGGACGGCGCTGTGCAGAGCCAGGAGTTGGACTCAGTGATCCTTGTGGGTCCCTTCCGATTCAGGATATTCTATGATTCTATGACCTTAAAGCTGTGCCATAGTTAGTTTATCACATGGTTAGGGTCACATAAAAATATTGTTTTTCAGAACCTCTAAATGAGAATAAACAATAAAAAGTAAAGAATAAAGATTAAAATAAGTAGTATTTGTTCTTGAAAATAACAAACACCAACCATGTTAGGACAATTTTACCATATCTAAGACCTCTAAAGAAGAGGACTGTTAAAAGAATTATGTCAACAGTAAATGCATTCAAAGCTGAAGGAAAAGCTCTCACATCCTTTAATCAGCATAGAAAAAGACTGTATGCACACATTTTTTATTACCTATATACATTGGGTCTTAGCCAAATACCTTTGTTTTTTAAAGAACTATTTATTTTTTACAAATTTTATCACAGAATTATAGCATTTCAAATGGAGAAAATAGTATGTACTAAAAAATACATTAATCAGGCATGGAAAAATGTGCAAGACATCAGTGTCTTTCAACTAAATTGGACACGTTAAAAGCATAAACAGGTATATTTTTACCAGTGAGGTTAAAGAACAATGATAAATTCTTGGACTTTTCACATCAGATCGATATCAGAAAAGAGAATTAGATTAATATATGTTGCTCAAATCAGGAAAAATATTGCCAGTATTATACAGATCAAACCATATATAGTAATTTCACAATTACAAGCTGCACCTGATTATAAGCCGCAGCTCCGGGTGTCGGCAACATTTAGGTCTTTGTCCATATATAAGCCACACCGGATTATAAACCACACTTTCTTTCGCAGCGAGGATCCCCATGCAACTTTCACAAAGTTGCCAGTTAGTAACAGAATCGTGTGATCATGGGGTTTACTGGCTTGGCCCTGCTTGCTGTTGCCACCAGGAAGCAGGGGAGTGGCATGCCTGGCCGGTGCTGCCGGGAAGTGGGAGAGGGGCGTCCCCAGCCGCTGCGCCACCACTACCCCGCCACCTGGGGCCGGGCAGGCTCCGGCTTGGCTCGGGGCTGCTGCAGGCATAGGTTGGGAAATTTCCAAAATTTGTTCATATATTGGCCACTCCCGAATATAAGCTGCACTTCGAGTTTGGGAGCAAAATTTTAGACAAAATAGTGTGGCTTATAATCGTGAAATTACTGTAATTAAGTCTTCTGAAATTAAAATATTTATTTGCTTCAGACTATGGTTGGATGCAGTAATAAAAATAATTGACATTAATAAAGCAATAATCTAATCCAACTTGCAAATTTCCAAGTATTTTCTAAGTGTAACATATTAATCCTTGCATATTATACTGTATTAATTAACTGAAATTTAAAAATAGAATGGAACTCTAAAAAGAAGAAAGAAAAATTTGAGATAGTAACTGAACAAATCGAGTCCTTTTTCTAAGCCATATCTTGTTTTCTAAAACTGAAACATGATCCAAAAATTTTATGTAAGAAAATAAGAATAGAAAATTACATTAGTTGGAATCAGCTAAATTTTTTAAGGGAACAAAAATAGGAAGCCAAAAAATGTACATATTTTCAGAATATGAATATTTGTTTGCTTTCATATGTTTTGAATCCTCCATGAAGGTCACAATTATTTCACAAAGAAACAATCATCTTTACTTTTAAGGAAAAAAAAAGCATTTTTTCCCCACCTTCCCTCTTTTCTTATTTCCTCAACTGAATGGAGAAAAATATTTTTCAATAAAATGGTGTTTGTTTTCATAAATCATTAAACATGTCTTGTTTCAGGTAGTGCTACTCCATTGCAGTGTCAAATAGATAAAAACACAGCAGTAAAAAATTTGAGTTAATATTTCACATTTCACTCTGTTTCATTTAGAAGTCATGAAAGATTTCTTTGTTCATCTTTAGTATAGCAGGAATGTTGTGGGTTGGGTTTGAGGTGCTTTTTTGTTGTATCTTTGTTATTTTTTGCTATTAGAGCTAACAAAAGGCATGAAATTTTTATCTGACTAGATAAATATAAGGTAGACGACTTTGTGTTGGCTTCAGATTTTTTTAAAGTTTTATTTTTAACTGTCTTTACCTTACCAGTCTGAACAGATAGTAAATGCTCTCAAGAGAAAAAGAGAAGACACTGTTAATCCTGTTTTATTTTATTGACTGATATTTTTTGTGCATATATGTCTTCTTTATCCTTAGGGAAGCCAATTCATTTGTTTATGGATTATTGTTGTTCAGTGATGTCCTTTTGGCTACTGTGAACCTGTAAAATACCTCACATTTGAGACATATCAGCAGAAATGAGTCCAAGAGGAATGTCCTAACTGATTTTATTTGTCCTCAGCAAACCATGTGCTAGTGATAACACTGTTACTGCCTGTTTGTTAAAAATTAATTGGAAAAGGGACTTCAACTATTATATAATGGGTGAATATGTCTTATTTGGAGGAACTCGATAATTTAGCTTATAAATTTGCAATTAATAGTCTACCAGGAATGATATCATAGTAAAATAGAAATTGCGTTTTGCAACTGTGGACTGATAAATTTACTATCTACATTTAGGAAAAGAGGAGTGGAAAAGTGAGAAAGAAAAACAAAGGTTCAATCATCTGACTTCTATGCTTTAAGGGAAATATAGTAAATAAATAAATATGTACATACATGAGAGAGTAGTTTCAGACATGGAAGTGGAAAAGCTTATAGAATACATATGAAAGTTAATTTTTACTAAAAAAACCCCAAACTTCTTGTTAAATTTGCTAATTTACTAGACAAGAAAAAAGAGATAGTACTGAGCCCTTTTCCATATTTTTCTATATTTTTCCTTTTTTTTAGTTGTTGATAAGATCATTAACATAGAGCAAGAAAAAATAAATGAGTGCTTCTTAATTTACCTCATCCTTCTATGATAGAATTCTTCAAATTTGCAGAAATTCCACATTGAAAATGTGGTTATAATACTACTTGTTGAAATATAAATGCTTTTTAGTATTATTGTTTCTATTTTTAGTATTATTGTTTCTTTTATTCTTGTTTGATGATTTTCCAAATACTTTTTTCAAGGCCATTCTTCTGATGAAGACAACTACATTTAGAGACCTCAGAATGTCCACTCTTACAGAGAGGGAATTTGGAAGAATTTAAAGTACTATCCTAGCCACCCTAGTTTCCCAGCAGAGCAGATTTGGAAGCTTTGTCTTAAATATCCCATGTTAGAATTATTAAAGGTCTGAGTTATGTACTTTGATTTCCAATTTCAAAACTTCTTGGTTTATCTGCCAGAACAACTATGTTCAAAACAGGTTGAATTTCCTAATTTTAGTGGAATTTCTTGAATGGACTTTGGTATAAAACCAGAAAGATTATTTTGAAATGTAGTCAATGCAGACTGGAGTTTCCAGGGTGGTGGGGTGTGGAGAGGTGCACATCTCAGTTTCTCAGAACTTGCCCTGCCTCCCCCATTCCACACACACTTCAGTTTTGATACTTCTGCTCTCACACAGCATGCTCTTAAAGCACACTTTAATGTGTTTCTGTAGTTTGTTGAATTATGTTCTAAGGGTTAGATTCAGAATTAATACTATTTTTAATACAGTTTAATGATGGAAAACACAATTCAGGTGGAACTTACGTGTCTTATTCCAAAGTTGTCATCCATAAAAAGCCATCCAATAGCTTTAGATTTTTTATAGAAAACAATCTTATGCCTAAACCCACTTGAGATACACAAAACTGACAGTTTGACAGAAAGATGATGTTCTGAGCATTTGTCTGAATGGTTCCAACATATAGCAAATCAGCAATTATTTCAGCAGAACTTAGAGAAGCCACTGCAAAAGAATAGTTTAGCTGTTACATTCCTTTCTAGACTTCTAAGAATTATTCTAATAACTTGTCTGGAAACTGAGCAACATGAAGTTTCAAACCTTTACTTTTTTTAATGTGTATTCAAATAACCATATTTATGCGTTCTTATGAAGTTGGAAAAATTTCTTTATGCGAATGTGACACCTGCAATGCAATTTTCCTGTTTCACCTCTCTGTATGAAAACAAAACATTTAGAAAACAGGAAAGAAATAGTTTTGCTCTCTTTTGTTTTGTGGAATAGATCCAAAGAAACTCATGAAACAAATATTGTATTTGTCTTAATTTGTGGATTTGAATCTGGCTTCAAGTATCTATTAAAATGAAAACAACACAATGCATTTGTCTTTCTCACAAGATTTAAATATAATTTTTAACTTCATACTTCTCTCTAACAGAAAAATCTTATTTTCTTTTATGTATATCCTTTGCATCGGAGGAGGAGAAAGGTTTTCTAACTCAGCTCTTTAAGTATAGGTCAATGATTGATCCATTTAGACACCTTAGAAAATTTTTGTTTGTCTAATTTCCAAGAAAATTATAAAAATGCTTTCACAATAAATGATGCTCTTCCCATGCATCTCCAGTCATTCATAAATCGTCCACAATAAAATGAAAGTTATCACAGTAAGAGACAGGAAAAATGTTTGTGATAAAGATCAGATTTATAAAATGTTGGAAAACTTAATTGAGATTAAAAACATATTTTTATTTTATTTTTAGACAGTATTATTTTTGCTATACAGCAATGGAATATGATACATAAGCTATTCAATCTGCAAATCTACTTATATATGTCTATGTATCTACTTATACTTATTTCTTATAATCTTTTTATTTCAGATTTGATTTTCTTTTATTCCAGATTTGATCTTTTTCAAGCCAAACCAGATAGATTTCATGATTTACATAATGCAGAACTAAATGATAATTTAATGAGACAACCTCTAGTTAGCATCGATCTGAACATTTGCATCCCACTATGATATGCCATAAGGAAACTCAGCTCCCAAAAGCAGAATAGTCATTGGAGGGTGACACTGTGCCTGGACTAATCAGCTCTAGTTCTCAAAATGCTTATTTAAAATAGACATATTCCAAAAAGCATACAGATACACTGTTACATATGTGGAGGTGATATTTCTATAGCATACTCCACTGCACAGTGTAAGCATGATCTTTTAGTGTAGAACTTGTATAGCATTTGTGTACTGCAGAATAAAACTTATTCACCTGCTGTTTCAGCTTGAAATTGCTTCAGAATTATGGCAATTTGTAGCATGAAATTGTCCAGAGAGACTGAAGTACATATTCAAAAGTTGTTTCAGTTTTATAAATTTGAGTTATATCACTACTGATGTAGCAGGGATCTGAAAAGATTGCAATCCTGCATTCAAAATCCTCAATTAGGTGTTTTCAAAATGTGTCTAAATTTCTAGCAGCAGTAGACACTTTCCCAAATACAACAAAATTCACAAAGCTGCATACAGCAGGTAGAAATGGTTTGCTATTGACTAGAGTGGCCTTCAATTGCCTCTGGCTCTTCATCAGTGTGCCCTGCTCATTTGTACAGCACAGTCAACAATCAGGGCATAATACAGCATATATGAAATTATTATACTTGCAGCTTTCTGAAGGAAATGTGAAATTTTACAAAACATCTCACCCTAAGCAAGGTAGAAATCAGAAACAGTCTATCCTTTAAATCCAAAGTGACTTTGATGATGAATAAACTTTATCTTAAGTAAAGTGAGTCAGTTCCCTCACATGAGTAACAAAAAGTGGTAGAATGCAAGGTTTTGTCATGGTTCAATGTCCACACACCAATGACATCTTAAAGGCAGAGAAGACTAGAGCACTGCAAATGGTACTAGCTGTTTTGCTTTTCTTAAAAACAGTGTAAAGAAAACCAAACTATCTTCTGAATTAACATAACACCAGTTTCACACTGAAATAAAAAAAAAAAATGAACAATGTGTTTTGGTCCAGTCACGACTTCCCTGAAAATTTTAATTTTCTTAACAAAACTCTTAGCATTTTTTTCGCTAGGACTTCTGGTTTTTATTTTGGTTTATTTCTTGATGAAACTAATCTATCACTTGATAATTCGAAACATTATCAGCTACATTTCTCTCCCATTTTGTCTTAAAAAGAAAGTGTTCTAGATCTTGAACATTTGCCTTGCACTAGGAGAGGACCAGTTTATTCAGATCCTGATCACTTATTTTACTCTTAAAGACATAGATGAGGAGCAAACCAAGAGTCTTTGAATAGAGATTTTTTTTGTATTTAATATGATTCTTCTCTCCAAAAATTCAAGCCCATCAACCTTTTCCTTATGTACCACACACACATATAAAAGAACAAATTATTACTCCAAACATAATAGCAAGTCCAGAGGTGGGCCACAAAATTTATTAGAGGGATGGATCTTCTTTCCTGTGAAAAAAGGTTGAGATGATTTGGAATATTCAGCCTGGAGAAGACTTTGGAGGGATCTAATCATGGCCTTTCAGTACCTGAAGGGAGCCCACAGGAGAGATGCAGAGCAATGTTTTGCTAAGACATGTAGTGACAGAACAAGGGTCAGTGGATTCAAACTGAGACGAGAATTAAGTTAAATATTAGGCAAACAGATCTTTATTGAAGAGGGATGAGGCACTGGAACAGGTTGCCTGGAGAAATTGTGGATGCCCTCCCTGGACGTGGTCTAGGTCAGGCTGGATGGAGCTCTGAACAATTTCTTTTAGTGAAAGGTGCCCTGTCCATAGCAGGGGGTTGGAACCAGATGATTTTTAAGATCCCTTCCAACCTAGGCCATGTTGTAACCCAATACCCTACTGTTTTAAGAATGGTATGTCCCTTTAACCCTGTAACCCCTGCAAGACCAATGGACAGACCCCTGCGATGGGATTGGCCTGAAGCCAAGGCTGACCCCTCCCCTTTCCTGACCCTTAAAAACCTGAGCCCTCCACTGGAACTTCCTCTCTTTATCCTCATCTCCCGCTCTGCCCACATGGAAGCCTAAGAATAAAGCAGAATACCAACCCTGAGATAAAGAGCCTCTAATATCTTTCTGTTCTACATGAAACAGCATCCCAGGCCAGCTCTGCAAGGTAATTGGGGAGCAGGCGAGGCACAGGGTGCTGTTTCAGTTAGCGCCCGGTCCGTGGTGCTTTTTAAATTAAAACCCACGTGAGAGGCTGTGACCCTTGAAGGGTTAGGAAGCCGACGGGAAGTCAACTGCCCTGTGGGCGAAACTTGCTTTCTAGCAGGTCTAGCTTAAGGGGACGAAGTATAAATTTTCCTCCGTGGGGAGGGGGATTTTGAGGTGCTTTCTCTGTAGCATCGAGGTGCCGGCAGCTGGGCTGCACAGCGTCCTCCCTGGGGGTTTGGAGCTGTATGCAGCCGGAGACGCTGGTGGGGGTAGCAAGGCCGCCTTGAAACAGTTTCTGCCGTGTGTACAGTATCACGCCAGACAGCTGATTTCAAAGAGAGGCGCCGTTTTTGCTGCAGCCAGACAGTCTCTGTGGGGGAGGTGCCAGCTTTGCCGGCAGCTAGCAGCCTTCCCTTACTGTGTTTTAACTGTGCATTGTAGTGAGATATTAGAGTAACTTACTGTGGAAATATGGGCTCCCAGCATTCTAATTTGAAAAAGAGCGTGGCTTCACAAATTAGAGAACTTTTAAAGATTGCAAATGTGAATATTACTAATAGAAAACTAGAACGCTTTGCTAAGTGGCTGTCTGTAGAAAGATCTGATCTTAATTTGGAAGATATGAATTCGGTTTTATTTTGGAATGAAATTGGAGATTTATTAACTTTAAGAGTCGAAAATGGAGATAAAAAAGCCTTAATGTTCATCCCAATATTTTTGCAAATTAGAAAACTTTTACTTCAAACAGAAAATAACAGCCAGCCACAGCAAACTGCTTCAGAGGCAACCAGTTCTTGTATCTGCCCCTCTACATGTGTTATTTCCTCTTCACCTAAGAAATCTGACTCCTCTGTCTCTCTAACTCAGGCTATCAGCCACGTGTCTCCTGCTGAAAGCAGACCCCAAAATGGCTCCAGCCACATGGCACTAAACTCTTCTTCTTCCCATAATACTCCTTCTCCCCTGCTAACACCCTTAAACCCCTCCCCAAACTCATCCTGGCCCCTGGGTATTCAGGGCAATTCTCACTCTATTCAGGTTTTGCCATCCCTTCCCCCAAACTATCAAGCTATCACAGAGGGGGGTGGGGGTGGGTGTGGAAGAACTGGTTTTACAAGTTCTACACAACCTCCCTCTGAGATAAGGGCCGCGGCCTCGGCTCCGCCCATACCTCAGGACACTGTCTCTGTAGAGGCACATAACCAACAGATAACACAGCCCAGAGCAGAGGGAGGAATAGAGCCCATCCCTAAAACCCTGGGTCTGGAAACCCAGATACCGTCTGTGGCTCCTGTCATTTATATGGGTAGGAGAAATGGCAGGAGAACATATCAGCCACTGACATACCAAGATAAAAAAGAAATTTGTAAGGTTCAAAGAGAATTTGGTAGACACAGTGAAATGTTTAAAGGATTTTTAAGAGCAACATTTAGTTCTAATGAGATGGTACCTAATGATATTAAGGATTTATTCAGATGTTTGTTATCCCCTTCTGAATTTGATTTATGGGAAAGTATTTGGAAAAGATCTTTAAGAGTACTTTTGCAGGAACTACAACAAAGCCCAGAAAGTGCAAAAGATGAGGATAATAATGATATTACACAGGAACTTCTCTTAGGTGAGGGAGAATTTGATAACCCTGATAAACAGGCACGTTTATTAACTAAATTTGTTTTGGATAAGATCTCTCTAGCAGCAGAAAAAGCTTTCCATCAATTACCTACTGCTGAAGTTACAGGTAGTTATGTTAATATTAAACAGTTTCCTTCAGAAAGTTTCTTGCAGTTTCTGGATCACCTCCGTGCACAGGTGGAGAGACAAGTCTCGGACCCAAAGGTGCAGGCAGAGATATTAAAGGAGATGGCTCAGAAAAACGCTAATGAATCATGTTGCAGGGTCATACTTAGTCTTCCCCTCGACCCACCACCTAGCTTAGCACAGATGATAGAAGCCTGCACCAGAAAAACAGAACTGTTCAGTGCACCAGAGAGAAATCCAGGACCAGCACAATCAAGGTCTGCAGCAGCTATGACACCAGGACCAAGGAAGCAACCGGTACCACCACAGCAGCTGCAGCACATCAACTGCTTCCAGTGCAAGAAAACAGGACACTATGCAAGGGACTGCCCACACAACCAGAAACAGAAGAAGACCAACAAACAACTTCTACAAATATAAAAATCAGTTTATTTACATCTTTGTGTTTTACACAGTATGACTCTTTTAAGAAAAGTTCCACCACTTTGCATTAGAGCCTCAGCTCACTTTCAAATCATCCACAAATTTCCTGCATCCATACTTTCATGCAAATAAACCTCCTATATTTAGCATTATAATCCCTTTTACAAAATGTAGGCATTTTCCCACCGTTCAAGCTACCTTTAATTATTAATTATTCATTATTTCACTATTGTTCCATTAGCATTCCTCCCAAAATAAAAAATACAATACAAAAGACCAAAACTTAAGTGGTTGTTGACCTAGCATACATTCTTAAACCTTATTAGATCTTTCAACTGATCTTAGAACAGACAAAAACCATTCATATATTTAGTGGAACTTAATATCCACCAGATTTACAAACCTGATTCGCAATGTAAATTTAACCTCTACTAAGTCAATGGAACAGCTGGAAATAAATGTTTTTCCAACTGAAGCTCAAATTACTTATCCCCGTTTGCTTCTCTCACAAATAAAAAATCCCTAAGCCAGAGTTACAATAATTTTTTCTGCTCTACTGTTTAGTCACATGGAAAAAAAATTCAAGTTTTGAAAATATGGAATATAGAGCTGAAAATTGTCTTTACCTGAATTTTTTTTTGAGATGACATGTATAGTATAATGCTAGCAAGTGTGAAATGACTTTCTTGTTTGAGATTTATATTTATGTATGAACCTGTGGTAGCACAAATTACTGAAAAAAAAAATCCATTTATTCTTATTTGCAACAGTTTTCATTAACTCCAAAATAAAAAGAAGATTCAGTGAATGCTTTCAGACTAAAAGTGACGTTATTTAATTCTATAGTTACTATTCTAATTGCTTGACTTTATTTTGCAATTTCATTGCACCATATTTATCTTGATTATGGTGCTTTTCCATTTTCACTTTGCCTTTTTCAGCTTTTGTGAATGAGGATCATGATCTCTTTTGAACTAATTCAAACACAGGTGCATACATATTTTTTTTTTTTTTTACATTTACTATGTTTAGTTTAATTCAGTAGTACAGCACAATTGCAACTTTCTGTTGTGGTATTATTTTACATGTGGCAATAAGTCAGCACTACAGTTTTTATACTTCTTAATTTTTATTGCTTCTATACCATTATGCATTTCAAGAATTGAGAATTTATTTACCTTGTGTAAAATATTGTAATAGTTGTGTTCACTCTCTATAGAAGTGTTTCTATAAAAAGAATGAAGAAAGCGAGGAGATTTTAAGGACACAAAAAAGTTACAAAATAACCAGTTTTAAACACGCATGGCTATAACAAAATGTTGGGTGAATGATGTTCCTTTTAAATTCTCAGGTTGAACAAACACACTGGACTACATGTCTGGGAATTCTTATGTTTTATTGTACATTTGCCATAACTGCAGCAACCGGACCACTTTTTACACTGAAAAGGTGTTGGTTATCAAGCCCTTAAATTCTCAATAGATTTCCCCAAGAGTGAAGGCTAACAAGCCCTACATTTTATACAGTGCACTTCAATAAGTTCTCAATTCCCACAAAAACTGCTTGAGAGGCATTGGCTAACAAGCCACAACATACTTGCACAAGCTCCCATGTCCCACAAGACACCTCAGTAAGGAGCATGGAGTAGAAAACCATAGCTGTGCTTTCCCTAGGCAATGCAAAGAAGAAAACAAGGAATGTTTGGCAGCCCTTAGGTCCTGCCTTTGTCCTGACAGGTGGATTATCTGGAGCTGAGGTCCCCTACATGCTTCACTTTGTAGCAAACCTGGTGCATGCCTCTTGTGTAAACTAGATTTTTTGTGCTGTTTTGTTCATTCACGCACAGCCAACCCTTCTCCAGGGAGCCTCAAGAGGAGCAGGAATTGCCTAAGAACATCTTTGCTCCACCTCTGCAGGACCCTCTCCTCAAATCACACCTTTCCTGTAGCAATAAGTCAGAATGTTTGAGGCAAAACATTCTTAGGTCTAGCCCTCTGCAATAGCCTATAAGCATAATGTATTTTCTCATCTGTTATAATCTGGTAACATCTGAAACAGAAGGCTAGAAGACCTATGAACTTCCTATGGATTATTTTTAAAAGGTGGATTAGATCTCGTTCTCCATAGTGGTTATATTAATATAAAGCCTTGAATATAAATACATAGAAAAATACTGCAAAAACTTAGATTAATAAAAATATATTTAAAATTATTAAAATTATATTTATGTGACTTTACTCATTATTTGCAAGTATGCTTGTAACAAATACACATGTTTTGATGGATGCCTTGATTGATTAAACAAAGTAAACCAGTTAAAAATATCTGGAAAAGATAAAATATCATATTGTTTAAAAACAAGCAAATTTCATTGAAATCATGGTTATTATTTTTAGGATCAAGGCTTCCAAATCCAAGGAAGGGATATGACCAGATGTGATCAAATAAAATAAAATAAAGGCTAGAGTTTCTGTATGTGTTGATCATCTGGCTGTATTTCAGTATTTGTACTTTAGCTGGCAAATGGCGGCATGATCCAGAAAAGTATAAAACCTCCCCTTAGGATTCAGTGACAACATTCCCATTAATGTTTTTTCACTAATTGCCAAATCCTATGTATTTATTGTCTCAGGAAGCCTACTTTCAGGATTCAAAGATAACATCGAATGTGTTTGGGGTAGTTACTCTGTCCTGCAGACACTCATGCTAAATTTATTCTTGGACAACTTAAGCAATGGATGCGCTCTTCACCCAACCATCTCTATAGAGTAACATGGTCCTGAAAACTGTGCTGAGACACTTTAAAACTCTTCAGTATTTTTTTATTTATTTCCTTAAGTGGCAAGACATTAACCAAACTTAAGTAACAATTTACCATACCAACATCATTAAAATGTTAATAAATATAAGTTTTGAGCAAATAATGTATCCCACCTATCTAATAAGCATTTACTCTGGCCATACAAAGATAATTTAATCAAATATATTAATTAATAAAATTGTTTCTTGTATATTTACCAGTAGTAAGTATTGGCCTGCAACTTCCTTTCAAAGCGGGCTTCCTGAAAGAATCTAAAATTCATAGTTCAAAGGTGATTGAGTACCTTACATTGAGAAATAGGCTGTAAAGCATTTTTCTGCTTTCTGATGAGTAAAATGGTCTAATAACTTAAATTGCAATTGTTAAGTCAAAACTCATTTTCTGCCATATTCTTAAATATTTTTGATTTTGGTACTTAGCTGATTATACACAAAGCTCTCAGAATGTTTCAGGGTGCACACAGACAACTTTTAGGCCAGCTGCATTTTTCTTTTTCACCATCTCCACATGAGGGAAGGTGTTAGGCTGGAGAAAGGAAAAAGAATTTGTTGTTGGAAATAGAATTCCCAGAGGCAGAGATATATTCTCTAACAAGAGAATGAGAAAACCATAGTTTGGAAGTCCTTTTTTTTGTGATGTATTTGAGAATGCAAAGAGAGTCTGCCCCAAATGAATGTTAAAGATTATTTGAAGTGTTTTGAGGAATAATCTGTTAAGAGAACTGTTTTGCATCCCTTCACTGCTTGATTTGCAACTACTGTAAAAAGTCAATAACCAGGAGAGAGAGAAGAAAACTTGACTCAGTCATATCTGAAATGAACTCCTATGTTTAAGTTCATTACAAAATCACATAACAGATCAGGTTGGAAGGGACTACAGTGGGTCATCTGTCCAACCTCCTTGCTCAAGTAGGGTCATCTTAGAGCAAATTGCACACAATTGCATCCAGTGAAGGAGATTCACAACTTCCCTGGGCAATCAGTTCCTGACTGTAGTCAAAATCCTGTTGTTACTGTCATGAATAGAAGGGGATCAGGCACTTTCTATAACATTGAAAGCTTTGATTACAAAGGCTGTGGCTCTTGTGCAAGGGCAGAACAGAGCCATCAGTTTTGCTACCTCTTCCTTGCATCTGAGCCAGTTATTCAACCTGATAACCTACAACCTCCCTGAGCAGCCTATCATGCCTGAGTTTTGACCCCTTTCTCATGGAATTCCTTTTACCACATATTATCATGGTTTTAGGCTTCATGCCTACACTACCATCCAATTAGTACCCATTCAAGTCTCTTTTGGTGGTCTTAATTATCTATGAAATCTCACCCTGCAGTCAGCTATTTTAGGAAATAATTTTGGTTTTCTGTTGTTTTGGCACATCACTCTAGGAGAAAAAGATTGTATTTTGACAAGTGGGCTGGCAGGAAGAGAGGTAAAATAAAGGGCCATCTTTGTCTTCAGTTGTTAAAGAATCAGCTGAAGCAGAAATAGAAGTTTAATTCTGTTTTGGAGAGGTGGTCTGTCTTTTTTGGTTTCATATTTCAAGCTATGATTTTATGACCATCTTACACTGGGTACTGGGCATTTCTTCTGTTTCCTTGTCTTTTGCCATCAAGCCAATGAGCCCAACAGTGCTTTGCCAGGCACATCGCACTTATATGGCTCAATACTGTTTTGGGAGAATCTTGAGGAGCTTGAAGGGTCTCTTAGGCTGTAGAACGAATACGAGACATAATGTGAGTCTTGCAATATACAGGGTTAAAGCAAAAATAAATGGAGTAGTACCACTTACATAGAGTGAACCATATGAGTTTCCCTTTCTTTGAACAGAGAACACCAATAACCTACCTTCATATATGTGTTTTGCAAAAAAAAATCATGGCACATTTTAATTCCCTTTGATCCATTCACATGCTCATTTATTTGTAACTTCTGTAAATAATTTCTTATTCATTAAGTTGCTTTCTGAATATCAACTATAACCTCATCACCTCATTATCTCCAGTATCTCAGTGTTGAGGTCAGAGGTGACTGATATTCCTGGTCAAAATATTGTAAGGTTCCAGCAGGTCAGGCCTTATGGCTGAGAAACTAAAGAAGTTATCTTAAATAATCCAGTCAGAATATAACATCTAAAAAGTAACTCAAAATTCACTGAAGCACCTGTAACTGTTCCCTTAATCAAATCATATAATTGCTATTTTGCATCGGTTCATATTGCTTTAATAGAGGCTCAGCCTTCATTTCCATTAAACATACTGTATTCAAACACTTTTTTTTTCCTTTTTTAATCACTTCAACTGCTTTGTTATAGCTTTTACTTATATCATTAATACAAATGGACAAGGCTGTTCTCCTTTAATTTTAAAGATGTAGAGAGAAACAAAGTTACCATGCTTCCATTACTTCTATGTTGAATTCTGGCTAAAAATTACTGTTTTCAAAAATAAATCTTTTTAATCTGTTAAGTTTTACTGGCTTTCTGTATAGTATAACAAGAAATGTATACTGGATATCAATTAATGAAATTCCCTTATGCAACAGTGTTTGTGGTGTCTCCCTTATTTGATTTTCTTCATCCACAAGTATTTCAGGGTGTTTTTTATTTAATAGAGTAATTTTTTCATCTTAATCAGCCCTTTTAGGTAATATTTACATGTTTTAAAACTATCAAAAATTAATAAGAAAACTCAGACTACTAAAATTAGGTATTTTCAAAGAATGAAGACTGGCCTAATGCAGATAGCCTGGGCAAGTTCCTGTATCCTATTTTACACACTTTGAAATCAGGCAATCATTAATTAACTCTGAAACAAAATTCTGCATGCAACTGCACATTGAGTCTTAGATAAACTATAGGCTGAGAAGCAGTTACAATTCTTCTGTCAAATTCAGATTTTTCACAAGATCTATAAGTATCTTTTAGAAGCTGCTAATTTTTATCAGGAATCATAGGTAGTGTGCATCAAGCAAGTGAGGATATGGTGAACAGAAATATCTATATCTTATTTTCCAACAGATCTTGTCTTAAACTTACTACAAGAGGGAAAAAAAAATTAAAACCATCATAGATTTAAGATATTTTAACATACCCTCTACTTTTTTTTTGTGTCAAATTCATTTGAGACATTTCCTATTTGAAAGATTTCATTGTAATATACTTATACTTGAAAAATGTAGGCTTCTAAATTTCAGGTTATCAAAAACCAAGCATATGCGATGAATGCAAATATGAAACAAATATTTTGAAAGACAATGCTTCATTGTGTACTTGGACTATATCACACCACGAGGCAGAGATACTGGTGTAAATACAATTTAGCTGCAATACATATTTTGTTTTGATGACAATATTTAGTAAAAATAACTTTTCACATTTGGTAGATGATGCTATTCATAGAGAATAGAGAATATGCATTATATGGGTTTGAGTGACTAAGATAATTCTAGGGACATTTTTCAGAATAACTGGATTCAGAGGTAAAAGTTACTTTCCCTAATTAATTTTTGCTTTCTTTAAAATATAAATATTCCTTTTTATAATTACTTTTTAAACAATCGCAAAAAAAAGCGCTTTTTTTCTTTTTTTTTTTTTTTAAGAAAACAAACAGAGTCTCACAAGCCCCTTTATTGCTTCCAGGAAGTTTTTCTTTAATCACTGCCAGCATTTTATATATTTATCAATTATATACACGTTTTTCTCTATACTTTTCTGCATGTAAAGGTAGGAAAAGATGTATGACATGAAGATGTAGTCTTAAAACTGAATTTAAGGTTCATTTGGTATGGAACTTGCCTATTATTACAGAAGCTATAATTCTGAATGTAATTGGAAAAATCTCTTCACAAAGACACTGCAAGTTTTAACTTAAAAGAATATATATATAGTAGGTGAAAAACATTCAAAGTATAGCTCAACAAGGAATTTTTTCTGTATTTTTCCTTACAGTAGATAGTGTTCTTCTCTGTTTACAGAATATTAGAATTTTTCTGAAAATATTTAATATTTAATGGAAAATATATCAAATGTGAAAATTATGACACTTCCATTTGACAGCTATATTGAATTTTTTTTTTCAGGGAAGAGCACAATATAAAAAAGGAAGAAAGTGTTTATTCCCTATCAAATAAGAGACAGGATGGCTTAAGAGGTCAGGAAAACTGCCTAAGACGTGACACTTTGAGAATTATTTTGGAAACTTCTTTTACAGCAATCGTGAAACAGGTGCAATGTCATCTCTACAACATTAAGAATATATAAAGAAAAAACAAGAAAAAATTTAAAAAGCATCTTAATAGGTGTTTGGTTTATTTTGTTGAGAAGTGTATAGAAGTTTTGCTGAACATCTGAAATAAACAACATTTCCCTGTGAGTGGTATCAATCACAGTCTGCCTTATATTACATGGCATCAAAAGTCTGGTTGAACACACATGGGAGAGGAAACCCATTCAAGAGTTTCAAATAGAAAGAAAATACTTCTATCTCAAAAAGTATTTCTGCCCCAAATATTTAGAGGAGGAAGTACCATAGAAAATTATTGTGTGTCTGTTGCTTCTTGTTAGACTTTTGATTTTGGCTATTGTTAGAGTCATCATAGATGTACCTTTCTCTAGATTAACCTTTTGCCTGAAATTGCACAGCTTTTCATCTGTTTTATTTTCCTCATTATTCATGCTATGTTTACTGAAAAGGTGAGAAAAAAATATAGCCTGTACTTAAACAAAAGCTTTAGGAAGAGGAAAAGCAAAGGTAAAAAGGCAAGAGAAAAGATCTAAATCTGTGTGCTTAGGCCCTTAAGGAGTGAGATAGATTCTAATGATGTTTCACTCTTTGTTTCATACTAATATGAAATCAAATATACCTTTCATTTACTTTTGGAATAATTTAGATAAAAATACGAGGAAAAGTATGTTTTCATCCACTGGGAAGGAAAATAAAAGCAAAGCAAAATATTGCTTTAAGAGAGAGGAATATTTTTTCTTTCTGTAAATAATATTTTTTTTCCGTGTAACAGAGAGCAAGAATTCATATTGCACACGGTCAATTTTTTTTCCTTAAGAAATACACTGTATCTCAGCAACAGCACATGTACTGTGGATTGTTACAGCCACTTTCTCTCTTCTCCCCTTATATTTTTCTCTTAGAGTAAATAAGCTTTTAGGACATCATGGAGTGCTCCTTTTGAAATTTCTATTGCTCTTTTGTTTCCATTTTCATCCCAGGAGATTTTGAGGTTCTTAATAGAAAAGCTTGTTTTTACAACTTGAAAAGATAATTTTATTTCGCTAAAGCAGTTCCACTGAGCATATCAACACATCAGTTAATTTATGACAGTGAGAGTATCACAGTCAAATAATTTATATGCTTTAAAAATATGTTTTAAAACTGATTCCTCAATTATTTTATAAATTATTTTAGAAATTATGACTTTGAATATCTTCATGAATATATCAAGTGCAAAGAGGTACAGTAAATTCACGAATACAAGCCGCACTGAGTATAAGCCGCATCTCTGGGTGTTGGCAAATATTTCGGTTTTTGTCCATAGATAAGCCGCACATGAATATAAGCCGCTCTGTCGTTCGCAGCGAGGACCCGCGTGCAATTAGTAACAGAACCGCGGCAGGGCGGGGTTTACTGGCTGAGCTAAGGCTGTGCAGGCTCGGCCTGCTAGGGGCCGCTGACGGGGCCAGGTGGCCCAGCCCGGTGCTGCCGCTCGGGGCCGGCCACCGCTGCCACTGGACTCGGTCACCCCGGGTCGGCGCTGCCCCGCGGTGGCAGGCAGGGACGGAGCTTCCCCTGCTCCTCCTCCCCGAGCCGTGGCAATGGCGGCGCGCACTTCCCGCCCCCCCCCCGAGCCGCAGCAATGGCGGCGCGGGGCTCCCGTCGGCTCCCCGAGACGCGGCAATGGCGGCGCGCACTTCCCCCCCCCTCCCCGGGCCGCGGCAATGGCTGCGCAGGGCTCCCGTCGGCTCCCGGAGCCGCGGCAATGGTGGCGCCCCCCCACGTCGGCTCCCCGGGCCGCGGCAATGGCGGCGCGGCCCCCCCGCGTCCTCCCCGGGCCGCGGCAATGGCGGCGCGGCCCCCCCGCGTCGGCTCCCGGGGCCGCGGCAATGGCGGCGCCCCCCCCCCGTCGGCTCCCGGGGCCGCGGCAATGGCGGCGCCCCCCGCCCCCCCCCCCCCACCTCTCCTCCCCGGGCCGTGGCAATGGCGGCGCCCCCCCCCCCGTCGGCTCCCCGGGCCGCAGCAATGGCGGCGCCCCCCCCCTCCTCCCCTGGGCTGCAGCAGAGGAGGGAAGAAGAGAGCTCTCCCGCCTCTCTCCCCGCCCCCCGTGCTGCCTGCAG
This sequence comes from Catharus ustulatus, assembly GCF_009819885.2. Classification (NCBI taxonomy): domain Eukaryota; kingdom Metazoa; phylum Chordata; class Aves; order Passeriformes; family Turdidae; genus Catharus; species Catharus ustulatus. The sequence goes on along the minus strand of NC_046225.1, from coordinate 55,715,221 downwards.
GGAGCCAGGGCGACATGGTAACACTGTAACAATTGCGAAATGCCGGCTTTTACTGGCCGGTGCTTGGCTCGGCACTCTGGCTGGCACGTCTGGGGTTGTAAATGTCAGAAAATTATTAATATATTAGCCGCACCCGACTATTAGCCGCACTTCCGGGTTTCCACCAAAATTTTTGTCAAATTGCTGCGGCTTGTATTCGTGAAATTACTGTAAATGCTAAATAGCAAAGTAGCTGTATGCTTTTACAAAAATATTTAGATTTTGGCATCTCTACAAACATTTGAAAATTAACATAAACCTTTCTTTTACACCGAAGCAATTATAGGTTTTCCTTTTAAAAATATGTTTTTCAAATTTACTTGATGGTAAATTTATATGTTACCTTAGACATTTTAGTGATTTTTTTTTACTCAGTCTCTGTTTCCAGATTTTCTACAGCATCTCAAAATGAGTTGAAGTCAGAACACAAAATCCAGAATAATCTGATCCATTGCCACTATTAGTATTTATACTTTTATGGTCAAAATTTTTAAAAGAAAAATTAAATCACTTTAATTTCTCAGTTTGTTGCTCATTTCAATGGACTTTACTGCCATTTGTAAAGTTTACAATTGCTGCAACAAAAGATGAAAGACATTAATGATGCAAGCACAGTAAAAACAAAGCATGAGAATAAAGATTTATTTAAGAAAATACATAATATAACAATCAATATAAAAATACAGAATAATTTGGCATTATGTTTCTATACAAACATACAAATATTAGATGCTATGGCATCATCTTTTTGCTATTTTTTTATGTGTCTGTTAAAAAACAACAACAATGTAGCAAACTGTTTTGGTCTGAAAGATAATGTGCAACAAGCACTGCTAACTTAGTATCTGGCAAAACTTTTATTTTATTCTTATGTTATTTTTGTTGTCATAACAACCTGAGCAATAAGCAGTAAGCATATTCCCTAAAGAAGGACACAGAAGACCATATGACAGAAACTGACAAATATAAATCAACCATCAACATTATAGGTAATAGGCATAGTGTAGCATAGTAATGCATAGTAGAGTGCAGTAGGGAACATTGCTGTATTACATTGACTTCTATTTCACATATAATATCTCATAAAGTGATAGGGAATTTCAAATACACATACAAAAAAAAAATCACAATATTTTTGTGGAGTTTTCTGATCATCCACAATAAAACTGTTGAAACTGGATAGGAGTGCCAAGGAATTTTAAAGCCACTGTGCCCAAATTATTACGAAAAATTTCATCTACTTTGAGATGATCCCAATTTGCACTAATGGCTAGCAAAAAAGTGAGTAGCATGCTTTACATTTTAAAAGAAAAAAGTAAAATACGATTTCTTTGAAACTGAAATCTGGGGAGTCAAATGTTACATTAGTTGTGTCTTATGTAGAAAGGACTTGGAACATCAGATATTATTACAAAACTATCTTTTTAAAAACAGTACTAATTCCTTGGTGTTTAAAAATACAGAGTTCCAGGAGACAAAGAATGATGAGCTGTTAACTGTAACTACATTCCATATTTTTCACTATAGATATATTTAAATATCAGCAGGTTTCTGGCACAAACAGAAAACACTTTTATTTAGTTGACTCAAAGACATTTTCTTTCCCTTCTTAAGGTCATCATATTGATTCTGGCACAATAATGTAAATATTAAATCCTCCAGTCAATAAGCTTAATACTGACCTAAAAAAGTCAATATATGCTTCCTAGTTGCAAAAGAGTAACAGAACATAATTTAGTATACTCTGGTCTCTGTGCTTAAAATAGGTACAGTGGCTTTATATTTTTTAAGGAGTGGAAATGTTATTTTCTGGAAAAAAATACTGGTAACACTTTTTAAACCATTAAAATTTTCAACATCCTCTGTTGCTTAGCACAGTTCCAGAAGTGTTGAAAATAAAATGAACTGCACAGCAGTTTTATGATCAAGTTAGATGTTTTAAAAAACGTCTTTTAAAGAAGTGGCCATAGAAAAAAATTATAAAAATTTCATGTGACAGAATTAAGGACAAAAAACCCACTCAAATCCAAAGCAAAAAAACCACTTTAATCTTACTGAAGATATAAACCTCATGCTGAGGCTAATATGTGTGGTAGTTATCCAAAATTGCAGTATGCATTTGTTAATACATAAGAGTCTGCAATCTAGTGTTGTCAACAACAACATTAATTAATATATACCTTGGTCTGTGTGTTCTCAGAGAGATCTGGGTTTCTGAACTGCAGAATGATTGAGATGGGAAGATTCCTGTGGAGATCTTCCAGTCCAACCATGCTGTTTAAAGCATGAAAATCTAGAACAGGTTCTTTGGGATCATGTTGTCAGGTTTTGAATATCTCTGAGAATGAAGGCAGTTGCTCTGGGCAGATTTTTAGCATGTTTGAGCAATCTTACAGTAAGAAAAAATAAATTTAACAAAAAAAAAAAATTTGAAGGATGATTTGAGTTTTGATTTTGTCTGGTTGTTTGTTTGTGAAAATTTTAAATGGAAATTCCTGTATTTCAATAGAAATTTTAAAACCCCAAAAACCCCAAACAGTAAACATCTGTGCCCATTTCTTCTTTCTCACTGGGGCACGCTGTGAAGAGAGTCTATCTTCCTTACACCTTTCCATCAAATATTTATACATTTTTATAAGATATCTGTGATTTCTCTCACCAAAACATTTTGAAACTTTCTAGATACTGTCCATTAATTTTATGTTAATCAAAATATGATGATCATTATTTACCTTCCTAAAGAGAAAGATGGCAAAAACATTAACCAGAAACTGATGTCTTACAGAATTTTTATGGTTGTTTGTTGGGTTTGTTTTTTTTTAATATATAAAAGTTACACTAGGATCAATTTGAACTGTGAATGCTGAAATTAGATGTCTTTTAAAATCTGTATGTAAAATCATTAATGAAAATATTTATTATGCTATTCATCAACACATATGAAAAGTTATTTATCTTTTAAAAGGAGTAATGGTTTGGGCTTTGTTTTGTTTGGTTGTTACAGAGATATAATTTACTGCAACCTTAGAATTAATAAAGACTCTAAGCACCAAAGCTGGGTTTTACTTTCTCATAGGAAGATAAGATGATCCTTGCTACATAAACATTCTAACCAATTATTTATTTTTCCTCCGTGACACTTTTTCTGTAAGCAAACAATACTTCCACTTTTTTTTTTTCTTGTTTGTTCACAGACTTTGAAGGGTGAATCTAAATCTTTCTGAGCGAATATGGACAGTTTCAGGAATATTTTCTTTCTGTTCTGCTTCCAGGGACCATTGCAATGTAGAAAAACAGTATTCCTAATAAGATACTTTAATGGTATATCTAGTTTCTTCCCCTACCATAAGGCAATTTCAAAGTACAGTTACTTGAAAAACTAGGTAGTTTCTACAGTACAATATAGTGCTCACCGATATCTTCTCATTCCCAGTTTGCTAGAAGAATTTATGTGACAGGCAGGGGTAGAATGATTGGGGAATCCTAATGACACTTCTACAGTTATGAAAAATCTAAGTAAAAAGGGGTTTTGCATAAAGGAGAACAGCCTGTGCTTCTGCTTTTTGGCACTGAATAATAAAATCATAATGAAACAGCAGTGACAACCTGGAAGGATGTTACTTTAGAATATATATGTAGAAATAGAATTATTTCTTTTTCAGGTTGATACAATACTATAATGCTTATTTTCTTTATTAAATTTGTCATTTTTCCATTTAAACATCATTAGCTGCTTACTGAGCTTACAGAGCTCACGCTTCAGTTTTTAAATATAGCATGCTTGCTGCAAAAAATCTCAAGACTTCTGTAGAAGACCCTGTAATTATTTGCCATGGAAGTCATAATGATGACTTCATTTTTCTGTGTTTTTTACTTCTTTTTTCCTGTTTCATTCAAAGAACTGTGACCCTTGGTATTCATTATTTCCTAGTCTTTTCTGTGAGCATTTTGTACAGAATAAATAAATACCTTGGTATGTAAGTTATTATAGTGTCTTTTCAAGTAAATATAAAAGCGACAAGCAGAAAAGTTTTGGAGGCAGAGAGTGAGCTTTTATAAAATACATGTTTGAAAAAATATGTTTCTTGTAAATAATGATTAAAACATAATAACACTATTATTGGTGAAGAAATAGGATGGAGATTAATATAAGCAGTAAATAACATATGTAGTAAGGAAGGTTAGGATAGACTGAAGTGATATTTTTATGAACTTAAGTTTCAAGACAGGTGATTAATTTACTCTAGGACTGGATATTTTAAAGATAAACTGCAGACTAAATTAGACTGAAATTCCTCAGGTACCCTCTAACACTGCTTGTCTCCTGAATTCAATGTGCCCATTCTGCATCCAATTAAATAGATGTAACTAAAAAATGTGGAGGTTTTTGTTTCCACAGATGTTGTATAACTTCAACAACCCTAGCATGATCATAATGGTTTTTTTTTTTTATTTTTTGCAGTACAGGAAACGAACATATAATCAATTAATAATAAATTATAGTACGCATGCTAAGGATTTAATTTTACTATATTAATTGAAAATAAAACAGACAAGGACTAATGGACAAAAGCCAGTAGAAGCCTATGTAAGATAAACTGGAAAAATGGATCACTGAAAGACTAGTCTTGGTTTTGCAGGTGTTACAAAACATTTTTTAAAACAGTTATCATTTTGTTCTTAACTGTCATGCAAAACTGAGGTTGAGTTTAAATTAATATGAGAAGAAAAAATATATAGTCAAGTTTTCCCTATTTCAGTCAAGTTTCTCATGTCTTATAAGGGACAGACAAATATCACATCTTTGCTCCCATGAATTTTAAATACACGTTTTAAATATGACTTGATATGCGCTTTGTAGAAAAAAACGAGGTGAGTAAACTTCTACATTATCAGTCCTATCCTAAAAACATGACTTGACCATCTTCAGCTACAAATGGATCTGCAGCACATGTGTTTAACCATTCAGTAGTAACAGAATTAGAGGCAAAAGGCACAAACTGAAACAGGGGAGATTCCCTCTAAATGTAAGGAAACTTTTTTTTTCTGTGAAGATGCATAATGGGGATAAGGGCAGGATATGTGCATAAGGACAGGAGGTGATTCTGACTGTGGAACTGAGATTCCCCTGCAGCCCTTTGGTGCAGAGCATGGTGAGGCAGCTGTGCCCCTGAAGCCCATGTGTGTCCATGGGGATGCAGATCCACCTGCAGCCCTCGGAGGAGCCCCACACTGGAGTGGTGGATGCCTTGAGAGGATCTGTGAACCCATGGGAAACCCATGATGGAGTAGGTTTCCTGTCAGGACTTGTGACCCTGTGGGGGACCCACACTGGAAGAGCCTGTCCAAGACTGTACCCTCTGGAAGAGTGACTCATGCTACAGCAGTTTGGACAAGATTGCTGCATGTGGGTTGCACTCATGCTGAAGTTCTTGGAGAGCTGCCTCCTGTAGGAATCCCACAGTGGAGCAGGGGAACAGCTCCTTACCCTAACCAGTGGGAAGCCACAGGTGATGAACTGACTGTAACTCCCATTCCTTGTCTCCTTGCACCACTGGGGTACAAAGTAGAACTGGAAAGAAGGAGGGGGGGAAGGTGTATTTAAGGGTTTATTTTATTTCATTTCTCATTATCCTCTACTCATTAGTTATAGTTATCGTTAGTGTAATAAATTAAATGCATATCACTGAGTTGAGTCTGTTTTGCCTGTGATGGTATTTGATGAATGATCTCTGTCCTGGTCCTTATCTCAGCTTATTAATTTTCAAATTTAACAAAACTTCATTAAGTTTTCTCTCTTCTGTCCATTTTGTGGAGGGGAATGAGTAAGCAGCTTTGATGGGTGCCCAGCATCCAGCCAGTGTCAACACATGACATCATCACAAAGATCCTACATACTAAGTTCTGGATTAATCAATCATTTTTTGGAAGTCTTGAAAAGGCATTTCCACATTACTGCAGGAATTCAGTCAGTAGAAATTGATACTGAAGGCTAAAAGCATACAGACAATATTAACAGTAGTGAAGCCACTGGATTTTGGAAAGTGGTTATTTGCCTTTACTTGGTAACAATTACATTGCACCTAGAATAAAACATCCATGTTTTGGCCTTGCATGAAAAGCATCAGCAGACTGCAGTTAATTCAGCAACTTCAGAGTAGTTAGGGATTGAAGCTTATGAGGAGTTTGTGTTGTTCATCCCGGAGAGGCCAGCTGAGCAAGCCCTCTAAAGCCTAAATAGAAAATGAGCCAGGTTCTTTACAGATGTGAACAACACATCTGGCGTGCTGTTTTTGGCTAGGATAGACTCAATTGTCTTCACAGTATCTGGCATGGAGTTGTGCTTTGGATTTGTACTGAACACAGGGTTGATAATATAGCGATTTTTTTTCTTGTTTCTGAGAAGTTCTCACACAGATCCAAGGTCTTCTCTGGTTTTTCCACTGCAATGCTGGCAAGGAAGCTGAGGGTACGTGGAACATTGGCAGAAGACACAGCCAGGACAGGTGACCCAAACTGACCCAAGGGATATTCCAGACCATGTGACATCATCATTCTCAGTTTTTCTCTGATGTGAGGCTGGTCAAACCTAAATTCTCAGTTTATAAAGTGTCAGGAAGAATGAGGGGACATTTAGAGAGATGGTGTTTTTCCTCCCAAATCACTGTTATGTGTGAAGGAGCCCTGCTCTCCCAGGGATGGCTGAACACCTGCCTGCCCATGGAAATGGTAAATTAATTCCCTGTTTTGTTTTGTTTGCATGTACTGCTTTTGTGCTCCCTATTAAATTGTCTTCATCTACACCAATCAGTTTTCCTGCTTTTAACTTCTGATTCTCTCCTCAATCCCATTGCTGGGGGAGTGCGTGAGCAACTGTGTGTTACTTGTTTACTGGGATTATACCACAACAAATGGTTCTAATTTGTTTGGTTATGGTTGAAGGAGATACAAAGAGAAGTTTATTCATTCCAAGCATAATTAAGCATTGGAGCAGGTCATCCAGGTAGATTTCACAGTTTCCATGCTTGATGGTTTTCAAAACCCAGTTGGACTAATCCCATAATTTCAGTGTTAACTTTATGATGAAAAGGATGCTCTGCTAGATGAGAAGTGAATGATTCTATGATACTGATTTTTCTTTTTTTTTTTTCTCTCTGACCGATTTTTGAACACCTGTATGTGGATGTTTTCAGAAAGCAAGTTAATGAATTAAAATGAATTTTCTCGATGAGAAATTTGTCTAATACCACAGATAAAAACAACCACTTTCCTTTAAAATTTTCATGGGCTTTTTAACAAGTATTATATCATGACTTTGAACACACTATTTCCAGCTGCAGAATGACCCCTTGAACCATGAGGGGCTTCATGTTCACAGCTTACTGGAGGGAAAAAATTCAATTGCTGAACTACTAACATATGTACCTCAAGCTGTTTGACTCTTCATCTTTCGTTTTCCTATATGAAAGATTCAGATTTGGCCTGACACACTACTTAGCCTGTGAGATCTGAAGTCATCACAGCAAGAGATCACATGAATGTAATTTGTTTCTTGCTGGATATGCAGTTCCTATTAGCAGAACATCAGTTCTTGTGCATTCAGCAAGGGAAAAATAGACACTTTTTATTTCATGTTCAATCAATAATATTATGTATTGTCTTCTCTCTTGAAATATTTATGGAGAAAATCCATCTGCCTACCTATTAACAAGAACCATTTTCATTATTTACATTTGCAGTTTCTGATTAATGTCAAACAAATCAAATTACTGTGTGAAAATGGCTTTGATTAAAGCAAAATTAAAAATCTAAACAGTTTACAGCAGTGGATTTTTATTTCATTAAGAATGTGAATCTTACCTAGATACTGCAGCAGACTACTCATTTGATAAGATTTTTCTTTCATCTCTGTGACTATCAGTTATGCTGCCTTCCTTCAATTCACTTTATGCTCAGTAAAAATTGTTATGACTGGTAGTTATATGGAACCACCACTAAGACAGATCTGCCAACATCCTGGAAAACTAAAGAGAATTTTAATGTGAAATACTATAGCACAACACTTGGCGAGTCATACACTTCTACTGACAGGAGGATTAAGCATTGATGAATTTGGGAACAGTTGGAAAGAACTCTATAAAAAGTTTCCCATCAGGTTATTTCATTTAGCTCCGTAACTGGTTGTCTGAAAATTATAGTATGATTAGCAGTATGGCTGGGAAATGAAGCTGATTTTTAGACGATTTTTTGGTTTGGTTTTTTTTTTTTTTTTAATATTCCATAACCATTGGACATGTTACTATACATATTTTGGTGGCTTGTATTCAGAGAACAAAGGACAAAATTAATCATCTGAGCTTGTTTAAACCGAACACAGCAGTCAAAATGGGCTTCTGAAAAATAAATTATGATGACTATGGAGATTAGATTAGTAGTTCTTGCCTCTCTTTCTTCAATAGGACTTCTTCCTATTTTTTAAATACATTTATTTGTAAAGCAATACTCAAGTGTTCACACCAGGCTCTGTGGTCTGACTCTAAGGGATGATATCATTGTGAGTGATGCAGACTAGGCTTATTGACATTTTCATTTGCAAATGAAAGGATAGGTCATGTTCCTAGATTTAGCCCAATTTTCATTATTTTTCTGATGAATGATACTGGACCCTGGGGATTGCCCAAATGTAAAATAAAACAGAACTCTAAGAAAAATAAATACTATTTGGCATTTTATTCTTCCCTCTTTACTGTATATGCTAAAAGTATTACTCACAATAAGAAAACTGGTTTTACAAGGGTTGGCTATGAAAAATGTTCACAGATGCTGCTACATAAATTTAACAGAGGTTTTACAGTATGTACAACAGTAAATTATAAATCCAATGAGTAAATAGCACAATAGCAAATGCAAAAAGCATGTCGTTTTCTAGGAAATCTAAGTTCAAAATCTAAATACAATTTTAATAACATTAAATTCAGTCCTTTGAATTATATATTTCCCTATTAAAGTTCATGACAACAAACATAACATGATGCATTATAAGACTTCAAAATCTCTGGAATAGAAAATTACTTTCTTGGATAGCAAGATTAACATTATCATTTGATTAGCCAATGCCCAACACTATTTTGGACAAGATTAGTTTCCTTTTAATTACCCATGTGTTCACAGTTTGAGGTGCTTTATTACAAGCGTACTTCGAACCGCATCCATCTCTCCCATTACACCTTTCCAATTACAATGAAAGTAGGATAAAATTACATTATTATATTCACATTTTAATTTGTACTATAACTATTAATCTTTTCCTAGCCTTTAGCTAGCTGGGTGAGTATAATGACATAGTATTTTTCTCTTCTAAGCACTCTTCTCTTCTGACTAGAATCTTTTGGTCTTTTTTTGAGATGCTGGTAAAACCACTTTAGATTCCACCACATAGTAATAGATATATTATCAAGGTAGAGTTGTGTTTATTATTTAACAACTTTCACTGGGTTTTGAATACATCAAGTTTAATTCCATTTTTGTATTTTCAAATCAGAACTCAGTAGATATTTCAAAATGTGACACACAAAAATTAATGTAATCATGAAAATAAGGCATGTCAAGACACTAGGAATATCATATTATAGGCAACACAGCCCACATTCAGCTCATTGAATTATCGGATCCAGTAGCTCTGTGTATGTCACATTCCTTCTATTAGATTTTGTGAAAATTTTACACTTTTTAATAGGACTTTCTATCAACTGCATCATGGTAAAATTATTAAAATCTGCAGGTTACATTAAAAAGCTTTTTCCAATGGAACTGAATTTATTTGTGAAACATTGTCAAAACAGATTCACCAAGAAAATTAGGTGGTTAACTTCTACCGAATTGAGATTACAATGTTTATATTGTTTAATCATTTTTGGTACCCACAGCTCAAGCACAGAAAAAATCTCTTGACACCTTTAGAACAGCTGAACTTTAATGGGTGTTTAAATACTTAGCTATAAATTAGGTGACTAATTTATCTACCTTCACCTACCCGTAGTTGACCAAATTCCAATGACTTATTATCTTACATCTGTGGTAATTTTCATCTCAGATCCATGCCCACACAGCTTCTAGAAATGTAAGCCCTCTCAATGGAGTTGTGATCCAAAAATAAAAAGAAATGGAGCCTTAGTTTTGGTTGGAGGTAGTTCCTTTGCACCTACTTCATCAGCACTGAAAATTAATGTTAAGCAATCTGTATTTAACTAACTGCCTTAGCCAGTAATGTTTTTGTTCATTGTATAAATACGTAGATATTACTTACTGATTAGAGGAATTCTCTGTTAATGTAAATATTTGTATTTCATCAATATGAGGGGAGAATATCTGAGAAAATCTCTGGCTTTCACTTTGACAGGAGCTCCCCATTGAAGAAATAGTGACTTTTACTGAGACTGTGACTGTACAGCCTATAAAGCATTTCTAGCCCTTTAAATCTCAAACCCATGTTTCTTTAACAGTGAATATTATAAAAAGAGAGCACCAGACATACAAACAGAAAATAAATTGTTCTATAATAGACAATAAACTGGGATTAAGGCCAAACATAAACTTAAACAATACCAGAACTTAGATGTTAATCTCATCTATTATGATTGTTCCACCAACAGGTGAATTGGTTTTAATTCTGATGCATAGCAGTGACCTTTAAAAATCTTTAGTACTTGTGTGAAATTGAGTAAAAATTCCCATAAACACACACACACACACGCGGGAAAAAAAAAAGGCAAAAAACTAGCCAGTCAAATCTGATCATTACTTTTTAAAATTTTGATTCCAAATTCAGGTAGGTAACTAATTGTCTGTAAACAAATGAAATCTTTAGACTCTTGTGAACAATAACATAAAATGAGATAGATGTTTATCAGATTCCTTAGTTTTGTAGATTATGGTATACCCAGCTGGAAAGGTTTCCATTTGTTCTCTTCATGGACGTTCCAGAAAATAAGATATGAGATGCTGTGTTCTGGGTCAGCAAAGTTAGAATATACTGTTAATTTTGTTTATAATCAATAGATCATCTGAAATTCTCTCTCATATGAATTAACTTCCAGAAAAGAAAATCAGTTGGTTCAAGGACCCTATGTTTTCTCTGTGGAAACCTTGTTACTAATACAGTATTTAATATATAGGGTTTCCACATAATGAAGAGTCTAGAGAAAAATCAGATATCAAAATCAGATTAGTGGGTTTTTTTTATTTTTAGAATTGAAGGGTGTAGGGTTTTTCTGCATAGTCAAAAGATAGATAACCATTTTGAATAACCACTAGAAGAGTGAGTTATGATGGTTGTTTCACTGTAGAAGTAGACGAGCACTTCCTAGTGCATGGAAGCTTTTTTTTTACCACTTACTCTTTCAGAGTTGTGACATGCGGGCATATAATGAACCTGAAAAACATGAATCATGACTGGAAATAAAGACAAAATATATCATAGAAGCCCTTCTAAAAGTAAAGTAGCCAATTATTCTCCTTCCTTCTCTCCAATCTGAAGACATATCAGTTATCACAGTAAGATAAAAATAAATTAGCATTCAATGTCTTAGGCAAGCCTTCAATTCATTCAGCACTAGCTTTATTTGCTTATCTTCAAATTTCTAATATGATTTACTGGTGTAGTTAATCTGGAAAAAATACATATATAATTCTTTTTCACGCTCTTTGAATTAAATAACACAATAAAATCAGTTTCACCCATTGATAAGCTCTTAGATAATCTTTGTTCCATGTCTCAGATCTCCACTGCTCTTTTAACATGCCCATACCTTTTACCTTCCCATTTGAGCACGGAAAAATGATTTGCTCCCTCCTATTAGACTGAATACAATTTTTGAAACTGATCCATTGCATCTTAGTTACACTGTTCCTGTTGTCTCCTTGAAGATTCAATATTTGTCTTGTAGATTAATTGTTCCTGATGGGGAGTCAGAACAAACCCATTTTCTATGCAATTCTCCATGAAGTCAACTGTCAGCGATTCTACTTTCCTTTTATTCTGTCACTTTTCTTGCTTTATTTGGTTTAGGGGTTTTTTTTGTTTGTTTGTTTGTTTGTTTGGTGGGGGTTTTTTTGTTTTGTTTTTTGTTTGTTTAGGGGTTTTTTTTGTTTTTTATTTTAGTAAAAGTGTATAAAAGAGTTTTTTGCTGTATAAAGTGTCTGAAGATTTTGAAATATGATGGCCAAATTTGGGCCAACAAAATAAATCCCTCCACTCCATAGACAGCTAGAATATAAGACACCACAAGGGACCACTGAAAGAAGGGCTTTCTTCTTTAATGGTTTAGTATTTTCAGTGTTATGAAGAATACTTAAAATCTGGTTGCCTACTCAAAAAATAAGCAAGTATAATGTCTGATTATATATATTTCCAAGTACTCATAGGTGATTCTTCAATGATGATATAAGAATAGCCTGTGAAAACTCTTTATTTATCAGAAATTCTTCTTTCTTAGTGCCATTTCAGGCAAATTATGCATCTTACATTGAAATCCTGTCAGAAAATCAAAGTGTTGCAAAAATAAAGTGACTTAAATAATAAAATAATAATAATAATAATAATAATAATAATAATAATAATAATAATAATAATAATATAGTAACAATGAAAACTAAATTAAATAAGTCTCAATAAGAGAATCAGTATCATTCACTAACAGAAGTAGTAATCTTGCACCTAACCTGATACTTGCTACTTAATGATTGTTATTAACGTCAAGATCTTCACAAGTATAATTTGTAGAAGTGTTGAGTATACTCTAATTTTTGCATGTTGAAACCACTGTAGAACAAATATTAAAAGATCAGTGAAATTATATTTGTTTCTCCAAATAAAAATAATCTGATTTCATATACTATGCATTAATTATACTGCTAATTCAAAATTAATCATTATTATTATCTTAGAAATCGAAGAGAATTATTTTAACTTTTATTTTGTAGACACATATGTAGACATATAATCCCTCCTGAATATGAGCATATAACAGTTCCTGAATCCTATGAGATTTCTATGTGAGTCTCTTAAATCAATGTATGATGCTGGAATCAAACCATAAAAATTGACTTGGAATTTCTTGACAATGTCCTTAGAGGCAAATATCAAATACTTGCTGAAAATTCCTTGGAATTGAAATATTAAATTAAATTGGAATATTAATTTTTTCTGTTTTGAAAATTCCAACCTTAATATATTTTGTTAAAGTACAGACACTGTTAGGATCTCTGAGATCTTTATCTTAATGATATTTTTAAAATATTTGTCAAGGACCAAATGTCTTTTAGAAATTTTAGAAATTCTAGAAGATTTTGCTAAAAAGTTTACACCAATGTAACCTAGCTCCTCTACTGTTCTTCATCATGCATGAGTGAAATAACACCCTAGGCCTGGCCTGCCTGCTCCCCAATTACCTGCAGAGCTGGCCTGGGATGCTGTTTCATGTAGAACAGTAAGACATTAGAGGCTCTATCTCCCAGGGTTGGTATTCTGCTTTATTCTTAGGCTTCCATGTGGTCAGAGCGAGAGATGGGGATAAAGAGAGCGTCCACACGTGGGCTCAGGGTTTTCTATGGGTCAGGAAAGGGGAGGGGTCAGCCTTGGTTTCAGGCCAATCCCATCGCAGGGGTCAGTCCATTGGTCTTGTAGGGGTTACAGGGTTAAAGGGACATACCATTCCTAAAGCATTAGGGTATTGGGTTACAACATCTCACCCTTTTTTTGTTTAAAAGAAGAGAGAAGGTATTAGGTTGTTAAAAGGAAAACAAACATTTTAAAACATGTTAAAAGTCTCTGAGTCTGCCAGGAGGTCATCTTCTGTGTCAGTTCTCTCTCCTCTCCGGCGGCGTCTTCTTTTCGAAGCAACTGCGACTTGCTTCTCTTCCTCTTCAGCTGGAGCTGGTTGTTTGGGGACATAAGGCTTCACCCATTTCTGGGGAATCCACCGAGGGCCTGAGGGAGTGGATACGCACGCATAACCACGTCCCCAGGTAACAAGCTCATAGGGACCTTTGGTTTCCCAGGTTTCTGGATCCCTAATCAAAACTGGTGGATGCTCAGACAGCTTGAACTGTTTGCCACTGTTAAAATGACGAACCACAGGAGGATTCATGTTTTCAAATGAACAGTTCAAGAAATTGATAGTGAACAGGGCTTTGCACAGCTTCTGCTGTGGAGACATCCACACAGTTGAATTACTCTGTCTAGCCAGAACATGCTTGAGCGTCTGATGTGCACGCTCAATCACAGCTTGGCCTGTGGGGGAGTGGGGGATGCCTGTCTTATGTTCCACTCCCCACTGCTGGACAAATTCCAGGAACTCCTTGTACGCATACGCTGGGCCATTATCTGTTTTGATTTCCTTAGGGATCCCCAATACTGAAAAAGCTTGCACGAGGTGTTGTTTGGCATGCACAGCTCTTTCTCCTGCATGGGCAGAGGCATAAACTGCACCTGAATATGTGTCAATGCTTACATGGACATATTTGAGGCGACCAAAACTGGGAATGTGTGTGATGTCTGTCTGCCACACCTCACAGCTGCCAAGGCCTCGGGGGTTAACCCCTGCACCTAGCGATGGCATGGCCTGGAGCTGGCAGCTGGGACAGGTGGCCACAATGGCTCGAGCCTGACTCCGTGTTAGCTTGAACTGACGGATCAGACCTGGCACATTCTGATGGTATTGCTGGTGGCTCAGCTTTGCCTGTTGGAAGATGTCTGGGAGGCGTGCTTGTTCTGCTGGGGTGGCAAGGGAGTCTGCCTGACGATTCCCTTCTGCGATCTCGCCTGGCAAATCGGTGTGTGACCTCACATGCATCACATAGAACGGATGTTCTCTATGAGAAATCAGATAGATTAGTTTTGACAGCAACCTGAAAAGCTGCTCATTGTCAACCTCTTTGAGCACTGCCTGCTCCGCCCTGGACACTACTCCCGCTACATAAGCTGAGTCTGTTACCAAGTTGATTGGCTCTGAGAACTTCTCAAAAGCTCTTACCACTGCAGCCAGTTCAGCCACCTGAGGCGAACCCTCCACAAACTCAACATCAGCTTCCCAATGCTGAGTCTGAGGATTTCTCCAAGTCATCACCGACTTGTGGGAAGCCCCAGAAGCATCTGTGAACACTGTGAGAGCTTTGAGTGGTCTCCGACTCCTTTTCTCACGAGGAATGAGGTGGAATTCCTCATTGAACAGCTTGTGAGACGGGGCATGGACTGATATTTGTCCACTGTAGCTGTCCAGAGACAACTGGAGACTGGCATTGCTCTGGAGCAAGTGCTCGAACATCTCCTTTGTCAGCCTCTCAGGAGAGTTCCTTCCCTCCTCGGAGAGTTTGACTGGAAGGTGAATACATGTGAAGTCACAACCTGCCAGCTCATACAGTCTCATCCTTGCCTTACGAATCAGCTGAGCTATGAGTTCTTGTGGCTTAGTGATGGTTTTGGATCTTTGGTGGGAGAGGAAGACCCACTCTATGATTAAGAGCGAATCTCTCTGCCCCTCGATCCATTGGAATATCAAACCGTGTAAGTGTGGTAGTTTTCCCAGAATTATGAATTTGAAAGGCAGTTCAGGCTTGTAGCGATGAGCCTGCCTCTCTGCCAGAGCTTTCTGTACCTTTTCGATTGCAGCTTTTGCCTCTGGGGTCAGTTCCCTGGGAGAAATCAGCTCTCTCTCCCCCTTCAATAAATTGAAAAGGGGCTCTAGGTCCTCATTAGTGAGGCCTAGCCAGGGCCTAACCCAATTCAAAGACCCACACAAGGAATGGAGATCTGCTAAGGTCTTTGGGTTACAATTAATGTCCAATTTCTGAGGGACAATGGTCCTTGCAGTGATTTCCAGGCCCAGGTACTTCCAAGGTGGCATCCTTTGGACTTTATCCTCCTGCAATTGAAATCCAGCAGAGGTTAAAACCTTAACCACTAGGTCAAGCGTGTGTTGGAGTATAGAGTCATCGGGGGCACACACAAGCAAGTCATCTACCTAATGTAGGATGATAGCTTCCTTTCTCTGAGCACGCACTGGAGACAGCAATGAGGCCACATACCACTGGCATATGAAAGGACTACACTTCATCCCTTGAGGGAGCACTTTCCAGTGGTAGCGCTTCATTGGGGCTTCTCTGTTGATGGTAGGAACAGAGAAGGCAAACCGTGGAGCATCTGCTGGGTGTAAAGGGATTTGAAAGAAACAGTCCTTAATATCTAAAACTGCCAATTTCCAATTTTGAGGGAGCATCGTTGGAGAGGGCATCCCTGGTTGAAGTGATCCCATGTCTGCTATAATTTTGTTTATTTCCCGGAGATCATGTAACAATCTCCATTTGTCCTTCCCTGGTTTCTTAATTACAAATACCGGGGAATTCCAAGGACTTGTAGTTTCTTCTATGTGTCCTTTTGCCAATTGTTCTGCTACAAGCTCCTCCAGCGCCTTAAGTTTTTCTTTACTCATCGACCACTGAGCTGTCCAGATTGGAGAATCATCTAACCATGTCAATTTGTGGGCAGGGCGCTCCTCAGTGGCCGCCTTTAAAAATCCTGAGGACTTTTGGGAATTACCATTTTCATTCCCCACTGAGACATGGTATCTCTTCCCCACAGGGGGCACTTATAGTCTGTAACAAACGGACGGACACTAGCTATTTTTCCATCCGGCCCCTCAATTTGCACGATGCTTTTTGATATTTTTGCCAATTTGATTCCCCCTATACCTTGGATTTTGCCTGCCACGGGTTGCAATTCCCATTGTGACGGCCACATCCTTTCGGGTATGATCGTCACATCTGCCCCTGTGTCCAGTACCCCCTCCACATGGAGATGGTCTGAACCATGGGTCAGATTGCATGCCACAGAGGGTTTTTCCTCACCCACCACCTCTGCCCAATAGACTTCAGGTGATTTTCCTTCTGCTGTGATTTCTTTTGGAACAGGGATGGCCTGGGCGAGGATTTGCCCCTCATTCAGGTAATAAGGTGGTTGTGAGCAGCGTGCTAAGAGAACGAAACCTGAGACATTTTCCTTCTTGGATAATGGAAGTAATTCCATCTCCAAGGGTGTGTGTGCTGTGTCCCCCATAACTAAATACTCACAGCGCAGTTCCAAATGCAACAGGGTCAGGTCCAGTGAAGTGCTAGATAGATCCACTGTAATTGTTGTCCACTCTGTTGACATAAAACAAACACCTTTAGTGGTCTTAAGATTGAGACGACCAAAAGGCGTCCAACCCTTGCCAATTGAATGTTTAACATTAATGCTATCATTAATCCCCACACCATTTGTCCCGTCCTCCCCCTTAGTTTTAAAGAGAGAGGTTTTTTCCCGTGTGGAACCCGCAGTATTTATATCTTTGCGCGTTATGGTATTTATGGCGGGCACGCGCTGTACACCTAGTTTTTTTGTCTGTTGGTTTTCTTCTGTTTCTGGCTGTGTGGGCAATCCCTTGCATAGTGTCCTGTTTTCTTGCACTGGAAGCAGGTGATGTGCTGCAGCTGCTGTGGTGGTACCGGTTGCTTCCTTGGTCCTGGTGTCATCGCTGCTGCAGATCGTGAGTGTGCTGGTCCTGGATTCCTCTCTGGTGCACTGAACAGTTCTGCTTTTCTGGTGCAGGCTTCTATCATCTGTGCTAAGCTAGGTGGTGGGTCGAGGGGAAGACTAAGTATGACTCTGCGACATGATTCATTAGCGTTTTTCTGAGCCATCTCCTTCAGTAGCTCTGCCTGCACCTTTGGGTCCGAGACTTGTCTCTCCACCTGTGTACGGAGGCGATCCAGAAACTGCAAGAAACTTTCTGAAGGAAACTGTTTAATATTAACATAACTACCTGTAACTTCAGCAGTAGGTAATTGATGGAAAGCTTTTTCTGCTGCTAGAGAGATCTTATCCAAAACAAATTTAGTTAATAAACGTGCCTGTTTATCAGGGCTTTGGTACTCTCCTTCTCCTGTTAGGTGTTTCTGTGTAATATCATTATCATCCTCATCTTTTGCACTTTCTGGGCTTTGTTGTAGTTCCTGCAAAAGCACTCTTAAAGATCTTTTCCAAATACTTTCCCATAAATCAAATTCCGAAGCTGAAAGTAAACATCTGAATAAATCCTTAATATCATTAGGTACCATCTCATTAGAACTAAATGTTGCTCTTAAAAATCCTTTAAACATTTCACTGTGTCTGCCAAATTCTCTTTGAATCTTACAAATTTCCTTTTTATCTTGGTATGGTAGTGGCTGATATGTTCTCCTGCCATTTCTCTTACCCATATAAATGACAGGAGCCACAGACGGTATCTGAGTTTTCAGATCGAGGGTTTTAGGGAAGGGCTGTATTCTGGGCTGTGTTATCTGTTGATTATGTGCCTCCACCGGGACAGTGTCCTGAGCGATGGGCGGTGCCGAGGCCGTTATCTCAGAAGGAGGTTGTGTAAAACCTGCAGAACCAGTTTTTCCACACCCACCCCCACCCCCATCTGTGCTAGCCTGATAGCTTGGGGGAGGGGATGGCAAAACCTGAATAGAGTGAGAATTGCCCTGAATACTCAGGGGCCAGGATGAGTTTGGAGAGAGGTCGGAGGGTGTTATCAAGGGAGAAGGAGTATTATGGGAAGAAGAAGAGTTTAATGCCATGTGGCTGGAGCCATTTTGGGGTCTGCTTTCAGCCTCAGTAGTAAAAGACACGTGGGTGTCAGCATGAGTTAGAGAGACAGAGGAGTCAGATTTCTGAGGTGAAGAGGGAACACATGCAGAGGGACAGATACAAGAACTGGTTGACTCTGAAGCAGTTTGCTGTGGCTGCCTGTTATTTCCTGTTTGAAGTAATAGTTTTCTAATTTGCAAAAATATTGGGATGAACATTAAGGCTTTTTTATCTCCATGTTCGACTTTTAAAGTTAATAAATCTCCAATTTCATTCCAAAAGAAAACCGAATTCATATCTGCCAAATTAAGATCAGATCTCTCTACAGACAGCCACCTAGCAAACCTATGTAGTTCTCTGTTAGTAATAATCACATTTGCAATTTTTAAAAGTTCTCTAATTTGTGAAGCCACGCTCTGTTGCAAAGTAGATTGCTGTGTACCCATATTTTTCACAGCAATTTACTCTAATATCTCACTACAAAGCACAGTTAAAACACAGTAAGAGAAGGCTGCTAGCTGCCGGCCAAGCTGGCACCTCCCCCCACAGAGAATCACAGGCTGCAGCAAAAGCGCCCCTCTCTTTGAAATCAGCTGTCTGGCGTGATACTGTACACACGGCAGAAACTGTTTCAAGGCGGCCTTGCTACCCCCACCAGCGTCTCCGGCTGCATACAGCTCCAAAACCCCCAGGGAGGACGCTGTGCAGCCCAGCCCCCCGCACCTCGATTTTACAGAGAAAGCACCTCAAAACCCCCTCCCCACGGAGGAAAATTTATACTTACCACTCTGTGCGAAGTACCGAGGAGCTGAAGAACTGTACTTTGTAACTGTTCTTGAAAACCGACCACCCTATTACTGGATAGTTTACCGGTTTCGTCCCCTTAAGCTAGACCTGCTAGAAAGCAAGTTTCGCCCACAGGGCAGTTGACTTCCCGTCGGCTTCCTAACCCTTCTAAGGGTCACAGCCTCTCACGTGGGTTTTAATTTAAAAAGCACCACGTTCCGGGCGGCAACTGAAATAACACCCTAGGCCTGGCCTGCCTGCTCCCCAATTACCTGCAGAGCTGGCCTGGGATGCTGTTTCATGTAGAACAGTAAGACATTAGAGGCTCTATCTCCCAGGGTTGGTATTCTGCTTTATTCTTAGGCTTCCATGTGGTCAGAGCGAGAGATGGGGATAAAGAGAGCGTCCACACGTGGGCTCAGGGTTTTCTATGGGTCAGGAAAGGGGAGGGGTCAGCCTTGGTTTCAGGCCAATCCCATCGCAGGGGTCAGTCCATTGGTCTTGTAGGGGTTACAGGGTTAAAGGGACATACCATTCCTAAAGCATTAGGGTATTGGGTTACAACACATGAGAAGAATATTCTAAATTTAATAATCTGTTCTGGAATTACCTTTCATTTTTCAATTAGTACTATAAGCTATTACAGCACAAATATATCTGAAACAGTAAATTTCCTTTACTTTGATCTTTCTCATCCTTTGACATACTTTTCACAACAGGTCCAAATGGTTTCAGAAAAATGTAGACATAGTATTTTCAGTATTGCCAAGTTTTACTTCTGTGGACTCTGCTTATAAGGTTATGCAAATATGCAAACTTAACCTCAATACCAAAACTGCTTGTACATTTGGCCAGCTGACTCTCTGCTCATGTGTAGTCATGCCCTCAGGCATCTGTCTGGCTCTGTGGGTTTTAGCTTTTATCTTCAAATGATCTAACTCTTCAGTGGGATTGTCTCTTATTTTAATGTTCCTTTGGAGTATATATACATTTATGGAATAAAAATGTAAGTCTATATGTATTACAAAATGCACTGCAAACAGTCTTAGCCAGCTCTGTCTGAATACATTTATTATTCATGTTCCTTACTTCATGCTTCAGAAAGTCATTTAAGGACCTACAAACTGGTTATAGACAAGCAACCAAGTTGTCTAGCCTAGTAAGTTAATTCCTTTCAGATCCTTTGCTCTACATACCTGTATACCTAGGCTAAGTCTAAGACAAATTCAAGTTAGATTTCTCAGTAAAATAATAAACCATCTCAAATTTATCATAAAATAGCATTGGCAATTAACACAGAACAGTTCCTTATGTTAATTTCATACTCTTAACATGCCCTACAGTCATTTGCATGTGCATTCTGATGCAGAAATATTCTTATGACTGAAAACCACACTAGTCTTTTAAGTTTTTAGAATTAAAATATCAAGATCCCAGTGTCAATTCTGATGACCAAGAACAAGCTTACTCCTGTGATCCTCCTGAAGTAACAGAATCACAGGATAGCAAAAACACTGATGTTGGAAGGGAGCTCTGGGGGTCGTCTGGTCCAATATACCTGCTCAAGCAGGGACGCCTGGAGCAGATAACCCTGCACAATGACCAGGCATACTTTGAATATCTCCAAGAAGGGATGTTTCAACTTACAGGCAAGCTGCAACTGTGTTCGCTGTTAATTTTGTTTCCTGGAGAGTTGTTCCTCTCACATGTTCTCACTTTGCTCTTCTCTGGTCACAGTTACAACTCTTCAAGAACTTTTTTCTCTTTCTTCTTAGATATATAATCACAGAGGTGTAGCCACCATTTCTAATTGGCCCAGTCCTAGCCAACAGAACATTTGCCTTTGGAGCCCCCAGGGGCTGGGTCTACCAGCACAGGGAAAGCTTTTGGAAGAATCTTACAGAAGCCACCTCTGTAGCCCCCAGATACAAAAAAATAGGCCATGCAAAACCAATACAAAAGAACAAGTTAATTTTACATGCATTTATATTTTTGCAGAATTTCCTCTCATTCTCAATATGCAGGGCATCCCTCTGTTTGTCCGTGATCATAGCACCTCAGCTTTGCTTTGAGCTGTACTTCACTGTTCATATACGCTCCTTTCTCTTACCCGTAATCATTAGAAATTAAGAACTGTTTTTTTGACCTTATACTTTCCCATCGATTCAGTTAGGTCTTTCCATATACTAACAGTTCCTGATCATGCATTCCCATCAGCTGGACTACATGGTTATTGTAAGAAATGAACTGGAAAGAAATTAACTCTGTGATTCTAATAACACACAAGTGGCTCATGAAAAATCTTTAATTTCATATGAAATTTACAAAAATCATCCCTTTTCCCCTCATTTCTATAGAAATCAGGAATAAATCAGATTGTCTTTCCCAAGAATACCACAGACAAAAAGAAAGATGAACCAGAATCAGATGTGTGGAAGTGAGGGTAAATAGTAGAGAAGGCTGGAGCAGTGCAAGGGAAGCTGATTCCTCCTTCTCCTGGTAGTGTCAATTTGTGAGATTAACTTTGCTGTCTCATGAACCCTCACAATCAAAATGGGGAAAGAATCTGCTTGTAGTGGAAATACAAGGAATAAATTTGCTGTCACAAATTTTCCGTTCATCCTTCTGATTAACTTCAATTGAACTGGAAGGTAAGCAGAAAGTCAAAATCTCTGATAACATGAGGAACCCACCTAGACACAAACAAATTTCAGTCCTCTTTTGCTAAAGAGATCATCTTGAGCTCATCAGTTCAATCTTCAGGACTGTGGTCATCAAGGACTACAACCATGTTCACAATCAATAAAATGTCAGCTCCTGATATTGAATACCCAAAGTTTGTGTGTGTAGTGTCAGGGATCAGTCATGTATGAAAACTATCCCCTAACATAACTAGTGAATTAACTGAACAACATTATGTTTTAAAGTTTGAAATTGGCTTGATTTGTCAATCTTTTAAACAAGGAACAGCCTCTGATTCCCAGACACACAAATAAACAATTACATTCTGCGGCAACTCACTTTTCATCCCCTGATTTCAGCGTATAGTGAATGAGAATAATGCATGAAAACTAAAAATACTTTCAAAATTACTTCAAAATATTCAAAAAGTGAGCAGTTCTACTGCTTTAGAAGGTACATAGGCCAGTTTAAATGGTGATGACAGTGGCTAGGTATAATCAAATAACAAAATCTCTCTTCATAGAGTTATGTAAGAGTTAGACTGTTCTAGATCAATCTTTCTGAATCTATGACCCCAGCTTGGAGTACAAAACCTGATCCTTTAGAGTTTGTTAGTCAGGAGTTTTGACTGGGAAGAAAAAAATTGCAAGAATGGGAAACTAAAAATCCTGAAAACTACAAAATACTTTCCTTCTCTTTCCAAAAGCTAAAAATGCTGCTTTTGCAACTGCTGCAGATTCTACCTTCTTGGGAACTGTGAAGCGATCTTGAGCCTCAAAGATAGCTCTTTTATCAGTAATTATAGAACAAAGTGCTATGAGTAGTTTGTTAATTTCATTTTGAAAAATGCTTTACTAGTTCTGCTGTATCAGCTTCACCTTAGTTCCACAGACTGTGCTGAAAGAAGTATTTTTCCCCATCCCAGAGGTACCACAAAGAAAATCTAAACTATTTCACAAAGCATTATTAAGTTATAAGGAGAAAAGAAGCAGGGAGAAATTGGTGGAAAAAATTGTGTGAAACTGGAAAAAGAAAAAAGCAACATGGAAATGTGAACTGAATGGTGTGGAAGAAAAATACAACAGGAAATATTTTTTAATTCTTTTCATATAATTGTGCTTTTTAAAGGAAACAAGAAAAAATATCTGGGAGCAGAAAGACAACACTTTTGTGTCAAAAACAGCATTTCATTGAATAGAATTGAATAGAAAATTCACTAAGTAAGATTTAAATTTCATATGCTGTATTTGTAAATCCCCACAAATTTTGGAAGTAAGCTCAGACTTTTTCAAACTCCTACCTCTTCTCCACACAAAAAATGTAATTGTTTTAGAACAAATTGCTTAACTGGAATTATTAAGCACAGCAGATATTTCTTGAAATTCCCTTTTTTCATTGAACACTGCAATAAAGAGTCCAATTTTGGGGTGATTGTAGAAAACAATGTAATCAAGGTAATGAAGTTTAATTAGTTTAATTAGTTTAAAAATCAATCTATAATTAAAATGGTTCCTTTAATTCTGTAAGAGATACAGTGCTGTTGAAATGTAAACTTGTAGCTAAAATTCTTTAAAAAAATGAAAGAAAAAATGCAGACAATAATTTTATAGAAGGATATTTTTAATCTGGTTTATTTTTCTCTAAGTGTATCTTTAAAATATTGTCATCTATTTAATTTAATGGTCAGTGTGGGCAGAAAAAGTACTGGATTCAATGAATACTTATAATTAGCTTTAGCACTTAGGACTGTATTTGTTGATAGATGGGAGGCCATCTCTGGTTTTGGTGTCATACAGGTCTCCTCTGGAAATCTGTCTGTAAATTTATTACTCTAATTCAAACCACAAATGTGTTACTGAGAATTTCCAGCAAATTAGCAGTGTGAAAACTGTGTCATTTGATATAACATTATTCCCAGTCTCATAGGGATAAAACTTTTCTGTTAGCAGTGTGGAAGAGACGTGTCCTGTGTCCAGGCCAGTGATAACATGAGGGTGTTTTCAGCACTGCTTACACAGCAGTGCTTACACAGTCAAGCCCTTTCTGACACACCAACCCACCAGCGAGGACGCTGAGGTCATGCAAGAAGTTGGGAGAGACGCAGCTGGGACATGTGGCCTCAACTGACTGAAGAAATTCCATGTGTGTCATCTCATTCAATACTTCACATGGACAAACAGACTGCTAAAGAGCTTATTCTCTCTTATTTATGACATACCCCAGAAAAAAAGAAAAAAATAAAATCTCGATAGAAAGATATAAAGATTTTAAGGAAAAAACTACATGTCTGTGTCCAGAGATTCTTCTCTTTCTCTGTGTATGGTTCATAAAGAGTAAAATGCAACTTTGTTCACTTAGAGCCAAATAATACTTACCCAAATCAGTGTGGATGAATTTCAAGATTCCAGACTGACCAGGTGAACCTTAAAACATTCACTTATGTTAGCTAACCTATGTGTTTTGCTGGCACAATCTATGATCACAATCGATGTATTAGTGAACATAATTTAGGAAATCTGCAAGCCCATACAGGCTGGTTGTATTTTTCTTCTCACAATGAATGTGTCCTGGAATGTATCTGAACTTAGATTTTTTATTTAATATGTTTTTTAATATTTCAAAATGAAATAGAATTCTAGAATTCCCATTTACAACTTAGTATCCCAAAAATGTTTTAAGATTTTGACTTGGGTATTTCTTTATGTCAGTATTGGTATTAGCATTAGCATTAGCATTAGTATTAGTATTAACTTTTTGGGGTTTTTTTCAGACACAACCTCCACATTTTTATGCAAATTCCAGACTTGTTTTAAATTTCAAAAGTCGCTTTCACTGAAGTCTTAGCCAACAAGAGTTAAACAATTTTCCTGTTAGAGTCATATGGGATATCCCGTGATATTTTGATATTCGATATTTGAATTACAGTGTGTAATACACTCATGAAGCCTGGCTAGAAAAAAGAGGATGAGGCAACCACATTCAAGTTTGAAGGTTATGTTCACATTTCTTACTAGCTTCAAGGTATTTACAGAGAAAAGTTCTGAAGTTTTGACTGATGACCATTCTTGTTCTTTTCCTTGCTGCGATACAAAGAAACTTTCACTTTTTAAGACTATTCATCCTCTGAAGAAAAAAAAAAATTACACATAAAAGCTAAAATAAAAATGAAATAACAACAAACAATTAAAAAATGCCCCACTAACAACGGACTTCCTTATGGTTGCCTGTAGAATGTGAAGCATCTGCATAAGAAGCTTACTTGCCTATTTCTTTATTATTACCGTCTTAAAAATGGAGTGGGATCACTACATTTTAAAATAATCCTGCTACAGTATATGGTTGCTAAGAACATGACAAAGAGCATATCAATGGTGCTGTTTAAAAAGCTAATGAAATGAATTGCAATACCAAAGTTATGAAACTAGTATAGGATATTCCAAAAATCATGGTGCACTGTACCAGTGGCAAATCCTCTACCTAAATATACTAAAGTATTTAGGTAGAATGCAAAAGGAAAAAAAAAACCCAAACAAACCGCACTTTATATACATTGCAAACAAAGCATTTTTTTTCTTCTCTTTAAATCTAAAATTTCTCCCTATTTAAGGTAAAAGGAAACTAATGATATTATTTAAATAGAAGAAAAAAATTAATTATTACAAATTGGGATATGTCAAGCAAACAAAAAGGAAGATAATTACAGTCGATTTTATCAGATCAGTATATTCTGTTGGACTGCTAAGTCTGTAAAATTGTGATGACTTTATTTCATACAGGCATCATCTTGATTGATCATTTTAAAAATATAGTGATTTCAGTGGTGAAAGCAGATGTAGATTTAGTGTTGCAATATCTAACATTTAAAAGCCATACCCAGTGAAATCCTTCTAAATTATTCAATGCTGCAATAAAATTAATGAATTTCATTTACTTGGGGAATGAACCATCTTTGTCAAGAGATAAAAGATGGTTATATTCTTGTAAAATAAAAGGATGAATTAGGCATTTAGCATACATCTTTCTTCAAATAAAGATGCCCATATTCCTACTAAAAAAAAAAAAAAAAAAAAAAAGAGGATTGAAAGGATTGAAAAGTTTCCATGTTTCCATCTTGAGAGGAACTGGAATTAGGAGGGACATTCCAGAAGTGGAAAAATGTAGAAGTTCTTCGAAGTCTAAGGCTGTCTTCTCAGACATGAGGTCAGGTCATTGGGAAATCTAAAGTATTTTCCAGAAATCAAATGAAGATGGATTGTAGGATTGTATACATCAATAATTTAAATATATGGCTAGTGATTAGCAAATATATTTTCAATAAATAGATTTCATATCTACTTTACACAGATTTTTCTATGATCTTAAATTTGCACTAGTAGATGAGTAGCTCGAGAATCCAGCAGAACCTGTACATGATATCACCAGTGGTAGATATGCTGGTATCAAAAAGATCTTAGTGATGGAAATATACAATAATTTCACAATTATAAGCCGCACCATTTTGACTAAAATTTTGTTCCAAACCCAAAGTGCAGCTTATAATCAGGTGCGGCTTATATATGGACAAAGAAAGAAAAGTTGCTGTTTTAGTTTGGAGGACAGGTGTCTACTGAGAAAGGCAGGAGCTTCTCTTTGAAATGGAGAATGTAAACCCCCTCCCTCCAAATTATTAGAATTTTGAAATCAAGGGGCTTTCAGGAAAAAATATGGGAATTAGGAATAATAGTTCTTTACTAGGGAAATTAAAATAGAAATACAGTACTATAAAGAAACAAACTCAGAACCCTGACAAAGTCAGAGTACAACCTGACACCCCGTCAGGCAGGGTGTTGGTAGCAGTCCCATTAAATGGTGGCTGCATCCTCCTGCTGTGACAGATGTGATTCAGTTGAAGCAATGGTTCTGTAGAAGGTGCAGTTTCCCTCTGGAGGTCCAGTGGTGATGTGGAGAAATCCAGTTTTCCTCTGGAGTGTAGTGGAGAAAGGGGCTCCCTTAGTGTCCCAAAACCTCTGTTTTTATCTTGGTAAGAAATGCCGGGCTCTTCTCCCTGGTTGGAGCAACTTCCAATGGGATGAAGTAATTTTATCAGTCTCAGTGGGATTCAATGGGCCATTAGCAGAAAATGACTCGCTGGAGGAAGGATGGGTTGTGAAAAGATAAAGAACAATGCCCTGCCTGGTTTCAATGGATGGCCCATTAGCAGAATATCTCCCGTGGAGATAAGGATCATTGCCCCCACCCTCAACAGAAGGTGATAGAATAGATACCTTTTATCACACTCTCTATTGTAACCCGAGACAGTTGCCGACACCCGGATGTGTGGCTTATAATGGTGAAATTACTGTAATCATATAAGTACTTTAAGAGCACTAGGAGTTGCAGATCAACCTTTTGTTAGAAAGTTAAAGCTAATGTCTTAGATCCAATTAAATCCAGTTGGGGCTGGTCCATTTTGGACACAAATTGTGTTCCCTGGTGCTCAGTACTTGGGCAAGTCCAGCTCAGTATCTTTACCAATGATCTGGATGAGGGCATTGAGTGCAACCTTAATCAGTTTGCTAGCAAGAAGTTAGTGGGAGTGTTGATCTGCTGGAGGGCAGGAAGGCTCTGAAGAGAGATCTGGACATGTTGGAATGATGGTCCATGGCCACCAGTATGAGGATCAATAACACCAAACACTGGGTCCTGCAGCTGGGTCACACAAGTTCTACAGCCTAGTGCCAGAGTGCGAAAAGATAATTCTAGATCAATAAAGAAAGACTTTTTCATTCATAGGTGCAGCTCTTCATCCATCCTAAGCAAATAACACTTTTAGTGTGCAGTGATTACAGCTGCAATCTATACTATATGAGCTCAGATTGTAATTAAAATATTAGAAATATTCCATAAGCAGGAATGTCTTTGCCTCCTGAAGTTTCCTGTCTTAAGTAGCTCTATTTGTACTAAAAGGTGAAATTTATTGGTGCTTGCTTCAATCCACTGTGACAAGAATCATGGGGAGTTATTATTTTTTCTGATTTGTTGTTGGACTACATAAAGCAGATTGCTTCCTGCTTGTAGAATATTTCTAGTAAATACACTTCTTGAAAATTATGATCATCTATCTTGATTCAAATATTCTACTTGGTGGCACAGAGATGTTGGTAAGATGCAATGAGTAAGAAATCTCTTTCTCCTCTTTGGTGTGTCTATTACCATGATTTCAAAAAGGAATGACAAGAGGCTACCTTATCAAAAGGGTACACAATTTTTTAAGAAAACAAAAACTAGATAAAAGTAACCATCTAATGTTGCATTTTAAAACTGAAAAAATATGTTTGATTTTTTACGGTAATTTGCATAAAGCATGCCCTGAGCATTGCAAACATATTTCATATGAATATTCTAACAATTATGCTTCAGTAAAAATAATTTAATTAAACAGCAAATTTTTCACACATTAAAAAATATAGTGACAGACTATACATAGGATGAATCAATTAAATGAGAGTTGTCCAAAATAACTTTTGCAAGTTTTGTAGCTCTTTTACACTGAGTACACTTAAGCATAACAATCCGTGGTGCAGAAGAGTTTATGGCACAATCTTTTCTTTAGAACCATTCTCATCTCTCCTATTTGCCTTTTTTCTCTCACATTTAAAAAAAACCAAAACAAACCTAACATGGCTCATAGGATGGCCACTACACTTTGTTTATCCTGAAAAATGAACCGTAATTAAAGGGCTAGAAAGTATGTTCAGATTTAAGTGGGAATTATTGATGCAAACTATACATGAAACCTCACTCCACAGTATCAGTAGTCATATTAACTTCCAATTATATTTTGCATGTGGAAGAGCAAAATTCCTGAATGGCTTCAATAGATTTAGAATGGTTTTCTCCACCTAAGAAGCTGCATTCCACTTACAGTAGTTTCACGAATACAAGCCGCACGGATTATAAGCCGCACCCCCGGTGCCTCGACAATGTTGCTGTCTTTGTCAATAGATAAGCCGCACCCCGAATATTAGCCGCACTTTCGTTCGTCACGAGAATCCGTGCGCAGCTTTCACAAATTGGCCAATTAGTAACAGGATCGCGGCATAGCGGGCTTTACTGGCTCGGGGCGGGGCCAGGCAGGCTCGGCCCGCTCATGGTTGCCGACGGGGCTGGGTGGCCCAGCTCAGCGCCACGGCTCGGCGGGGCTGGCCGGGTGGTGCTGCCGCCGCCGCCGGGCTCGCTGGCCCCCCTCTCCCGTCAGCACCGCCCCGCTGCCGCGTTTGCTCACCCGGCTGGCAGGGCTGCCGCCGCCGGGCTCGCCGCCCGCCCCGCTGCCGCTTTCGCTCGCCCCGCTGCCGCTTTCGCTCGCCCTGCGCCGCGCCTCGCGAGCGCCGCGCCCGCCCCGCGCCACGCCCGCCCCGCGGCGCTTTCGCGAGCGGCGCTTTGGCTCGCGGCGCTTCGGCTCGCCGAGCGGCGCTTTGGCTCGCGGCGCTTCGGCTCGCCGAGCGGCGCTTTGGCTCGCGCCGCTTTCGCTCGCCGAGCGGCGCTTTGGCTCGCGCCGCTTTCGCTCGCCCCGCCGGCAGGGCTGCCGCCGCTGCCACCAGGCTCGCCGGCCGCCCCCTCCCGTCTGCACCGCCGCCGCGTTTCCTCGCCCTGGCCGGCACTGCAGGCCCCCGCACCGCCGGGCTCCCCCACCCTGCTGGCCCCGATTCTGCTGGGCTTCCCCCGCTGCCAGGCAGCCCCACCCGCCGGCCTTCCTGCTTCTGCCATGCTCCCCTGCACTGCTAGCCCCAGTTCTCCCGGGCTCCCCCGCCATGCTGGCTCAGGCTCTGCCGCCCTCCCTGCCCCGCCCTGCTGGCTCAGGCTCTGCCACCCGCCCCCACACTACTGGCCCCGCCTCTGCCAGGCTTTCCCACCTCTGCCGGGGCCGGCTGGGCTCCAGCTTGGCTTGGGGCTACCGCGGGCTCTCACTTCCGTGTTGGCAGCTTTTAGAATTTTGTTAATAGATTAGCCGCCCCGGAATATTAGCCGCACTTCCGGGTTTCCACCAAACTTTTGGTCAAATTGGTGCGGCTTGTATTCGTGAAATTACTGTACAGTGAAATTTTGCTCTGATCCAACAGATCTTTCTCTTACAACGCAAAATTATCACCTATCAGATTATTATTGGGAATACTAAGGTTTCTTTTTATCTGCTTTTTTTCTAACTGGCTGATGGGAGAGATGTTGCCACTACTCACAGAAAGAAAATAGCTTTTTGTTGTGATTTGATCATTCATGAGGAAAAACATGGTCAAAAATTCTTCAGACTTCAGCAGATTTGTAGTCTGCTTTTTGGGATTTAGATGGTGAATGCAAAATATGAAAGTCACTGTTCTTATTTTAAACTTTTTTCTTAAAATAACCATAATCCTTTTGTATATTGGTGTCCAAATTCAGGGGGTATTTAATAGATCCCAGTTTTCTATTAGTTACCTGTATAACAAGTGAGAAAAAAACGTGCATTTTCTTGGCTTGGGTGATCATCATTATAATCCTCAGAAAGGAATCTTTACATTTGCATTCAGTTCTACTATGGATTTTGTTCCTTCTACTCTTGAGACCGAAAATCTTCAGTTTTGTTGGAACAAGGATTGCAGGATCAAGAAGTCACTATTGTCCCTCTTAATGAAAAAAATAGAGGATTTACATATTTCTGCACTATCAGTACTGGAAAGTAAATAAAACCTTTTCAATCAACTCTGAAGGCAAGCCTGAGCTTCCTACAACTCTAACTGATATGTCCTGATGATCAGTGGAATAATAATTGTACCATAGATCCAAAATTTCAAACATCAAGAGATACTGAAAATTGGATGCAGATTCTGCATCAGTGCCTAATGTAAACCTCAGACAAATTTAAGTGCAGAAAGTTGATATTTCATTTTCTTATCACAACCTTGAAGAAATAGCCATGGCATGGGGGTCAGGAACTCTGACATAGTGCTTCAAGAT
This sequence comes from Catharus ustulatus, assembly GCF_009819885.2. NCBI lineage: Eukaryota > Metazoa > Chordata > Aves > Passeriformes > Turdidae > Catharus > Catharus ustulatus. Next base: position 55,684,080 of record NC_046225.1, on the reverse strand, counting down.
TTCAGGTCCTTCATATTTCTTATGCTTATGATTTTTCAAAAACTATGCTAATCACTTCCTAATCTTTTAATTTGCCATCAATTCAAATATTTCTTTAAAGAATGATTTATTGTACTTACTAAAAAAATCCTCTGGTAGGCTCTATAATAGAGAAGGAAACGAAGCAATATAAATTGGCAGAAACATCCAATTTCCACAATTATTCTTAGATAGCTAGATTTCTTTGGTCTGCCAATTTAAATTCACTTTGTAGTAGAGAAAAAGGAAATAATCGTTGGCTACACAGTAAAATACTGTATTATAGAGACTTACCCTTCAACATCTACTCTATAGCCTCTGCTGAAAAGACTCCTTCTAGGAGACTATGATTTTTTCTAATTAAAGAAAATAATTGATCTATGAAATGAGTTCACTAAATAGGGAATCACTTAGCTTCAAATCAGTTATCAAACTCAATACTATTGTCATAATCTCTTAAATTTCTCAGCACCTCTTTGAGAACAATGAGATTCAATGTCAGATCCTGTATGACATTACCTTAGTTCCACTATGTTTTAAAAAGGTTACATTTCAAAACCAGAACTTTGAAGAAATAAACCTCATAAGTTCTAAGTCTCAATAAGCCTCCAGTATGGGATTGTCTTGTGTGATTATTAAATTTTAGATGGAACAAGTCAATATTCCCTGCAGGAATTAGTTACAATTTTTCTGTCTGACGACAAGAACATGCTATGGCTATTTGACTGTATTATACAAATAACAGGGAGTATACAGACTTCTTCTAAGAAATCCAAAGGGCTTATCATTCTGATGAAACATGAGGGAAACTGAAGAAATGTATTATCATCATGAATTAGGTCATATAATATACTAATTACTTTCACCAGAACTTTTCCATTATGGATACCCAGGGAACTAAAGTTTCCTCCCATTATGCCCATATCAGTCAGACATTCCACCACAGTGTGTTCGCTGTCTGACTTGAGACAGAAAATCTGCAAAATCAGCCACATGCTTGAATATTGATGCACTCAGCTCAGTTGAATTGAATAGGATTTAAGTGTCAGTTATTTTTGCAACTGTGCATTTATTAGACAGGTGCTTCTATAAATTGAAGTCTCTGTATTGAAAAAAAAAGTATGTAATGAATACAGTATTACAGAGCACATACGTTTCACTGATGACCCCAAGAATAATGTTTCTTACCTGTCATTGAAAAAAGTATCATGGAAGAACAAGATTTCATATATGAGACCATCAAAGCACAATGAAACAAGTAAAATGTGAAGACTGAATAAGTAAGAGATCACTTTCCTACAAAACCTAGGCTTTAGTGTTTATACCTCAAAATATGAAAATTTCACTTTCAAATATTATATTTCAAATATTATATTTTATACTAAAATCTAAGGAGCACAAAAAAGGTTTCTAACTTTTTTTCTTGTTTAATTTTCAATACTTACTACAAATTAATTCCACATACCTACTGAATTCAGCAATTGAGTGAATACAATGTCCACCAAACATATTTCTCTTTTTTTTAGTGTCACTGTAAAACATTAAATATGTAACATTTCAAGTTCTAGTGGCACTTTTGAAACAAAAACAGATAAGTCTTAAAAGCAGTTTCTATTTTATTTTCATAATGAGTTTGCCTCTTAGGAAACTTTCCTCTGTTAATACAAAAAAAAAAAAAAACAAACCCTGGGAACATGATCTACTTTAGTACAGCTCAGTATTTCTTACCCTGATTACTTCTTTTCTCATTACTTTTCTGTTACCACAAAATCACAGAATCATCAAGATTGGAAAAGACCTTCAAGCTCAATTAGCCCAGCCTTCAACCCAGAATCACCATAATCACCCCTTGTGTCACACCCAAATGCTTCTTGAACACTTCCACAGGCAGTGAGTGATTCCACCATCCACCTGGGCAACTTATTCCAATACCTAAACACTGTTTCAGTGATGTTTTTTTTTCCTACTACCTCATCTGAACTTCCCCCGTTTATGGTAAATATCATCCATATTTATTCTTTGGTCTTTTAATTCTTGAAAAGAACCAGGTTATCAAAATACAATATAGAAATATCACATTCTAATTTCCTTCTGTTCTGTTCATATATTAGGAACAATAATGTGGTTATTGTTATTGCCCTGACATAAATTTGCATTCCACTGAGATTTTGTTTTTTATATCATAGTGGGATTAAAAGAATGAGTCAGAAAGTAACTACTTTTTTAAAAAGATTGTATTTATGCATTATATATAAGATTTTTAGGTTTTCATATATATTTTCATTTATGTTCAACCTGTATGCAGTGATTCTCCAAATTAAAATTATAGTAGTTGTATAGCAGTAGTAGATAATGTATGTCACATAAAATCTGCATGTGGATCAACTTTCAAATATTCTTTTAACTCCAAACACTTTTAAGCAGTTCAAACTAAAGAAGAAAAGCTCTGCTCTGTATCTGAACATTGATTACTCTTTAGAAATGGTATGAAAATCTAAACTGCTCATCCCCATCTCTGATGGTGAATAATACTACTGGTATTATTATATGGTATATATTATATTATTACTGGTATTTATTATTGTCTCCTATATCAACAAGTATTTCTAGAACTTATTTAATTCTGAATTTGCGGGTTGTGAATGCATTAATATTGTTTCTTCACAATAATGAAACCAAGAAAAATTCACAGCACAAAATCAGAAAAATTTGAATTACCAAGAACCTTTAAAAATCTTATAATGTAACAAAATAGGGTGCATTTTTTCAAAAATACAATATTCTAATTGTCTCTGAATGTTTCTAAATCATTAAAAGAAAATCCTAAAGTGCCTAAAATACTAGGTAATATACAAATTGTTTGCTGCCATGGAAACTGACAAGTTAAGAGATGCTTGAATTTCTGTGTGTAATTTTACCATATCTTTCTTGTACAGATTTAACGCATTTTATTTTTTATATTAGGCCTTTTCTATAAAAATAATTTCCTGGTAATGGTTACTCTCAACCAGTTACCCATAACCCGTAATAAGGATGAATGGTACAGAAATGTCAGAGGCTTTAATTCTTGTAATACTAGTTGCTACCAAAAACTATATATTTTAAAATCCAGTACTCTTGTATAAGAAAATAAAGTACTTTAGATTGGTGATCTTAGAGCCATTCAACTGAACTAATAATAATAATAATGACATTTGAGCACGTTCAAATTGCCATTGACTCTTTTTCAAATGATCTAACAAAAACAGCCTTTTTGGTAGGTTTTTAATTTAGATTTTTTAGACAGCTTCATCTTTCATTTATACCATTAAATAAACTATCACTTCTTACTATCACTTCTGAAATGTCAGCACTTCAGAAGAAGTTTTAGCAAGCTGACTGTATAATTCTCAGTTGATAACTATTGCCTGTTAATGCAAATCACCTAACCATCTAGCAATTGCTCATCATCCACAGGCTGATGCCCAGTCCTGAGCAGCATGCAATCAGTGCTTCCAGCAGTTTATATACAGAGCATAACTTTCTATGGTCTGGAACCTCCCTTTGGCCAGTTCAGGTCAGTTGTCCTGGCCAAGCTTCCTCTCAACTTCTTTTGCACATACTCACAGAACATGAGAACTGAAAAGTCCTTTATTTAAAGTAAGCTCTATTTAGCAATAGCTAAAACATCAGTGTGTTGCCAACATTATTGTCATACTGAATCCAAAATACAACATTGTAACTGCTACTGAGAAGAACATAGTCTTAACCCAACTGAAACCAGCATTACTAGAACTTTTCTTATGAATTTGTTTTCTATTTAAAAAAAACCAAAACACTGTTATTGCATTTGCAGGCAATGCAAGGATTGTCTATTATTGTGCAACCATCACATTATTGATGTGCAATTTCTACTTCAGTGTCCAGAAAGGAATGGGTTGAGGAAAGCCGATATGAAAAGGCACTCAGCCCTGGGCATGGCTATAACAATAAACAAGATCTTCTATATTTATCCTGCTGTCTAAATAAGGTTTTATATGTATTTTGCCCCAAAGAGACAAAACCAAAGTGGAATATTGCAAGTAACACCTTACAAATCTTAATTATTTCCTTTTTAGTGTCAATATTTTTATATGTAGAAATGTGCTTTCAAAAGGAAAATTAAACTGCGGTGGGGAGGGAAGGGATGGGGGAAATATTGAGGTGGTCAAAGTGTTTACTTTTAGTTTTTGACCAAAGATGTAAGTTATCTCATTTTCTTGGATATTACATCGTTTTATAAATTATATGAGATACTACCCTCACCTGTCCTATTACAGTAATTTCACGAATACAAGCCGCACTGTTTTGACCAAAATTTTGCTCTCATACCGTGAAAGCGGCTAATATTCAGGTGCGGCCAATATGTGAATAATTTTCTGACATTTTCAACCCTGGGAGTGCAAACCAAGTCAGTGCAAACTGCAAAGTCAAGCTCCTACCAGTAAAACCCTGCATTTACGCGGTTGTTACAAATTGATACTCTGTTGCGCGGCGGGTGGAGCTGCTCTGTGCAGGCAGCATAGGGGATGGGGAAACCGGGGCAGCTCCCTCCTGCTTGGTCCTGCAACTCGGGGAAAGCAGGGACAGCTCTCTCCACTTAGCCCCGCGGCTCGTGGTGTTCCCGTCCCCGCGTGCCACCGCCGCAGGAGCAGGCAGGCTACATCCCCGGCTCCCATCGCCGCCACAGGTGCCGGCGGGCTCTGTACCCCCCCTGCCACCACGGGGCAGCACCGGGCCGGGGTGACCGAGCCCAGTGGTGGCGGCGACCGGCCCCAAGCATCCCCACTGAGCGGCAGCGCCGAGCTGGGCCACCCAGCCCTGTTGGCAGCGCCGAGCCCTCATGGCCCGAGCTGAGCCAGTAAACCCCGCTCTGCCGCCGTTCTGTTACTATTTGGCAACTTTGTTGCACGCGGGTCCTCGCTGCGAACACAGAGCGACTTATACTCGGGTGCGGCTTATTTATGGACAAAAAACGAAATGTTTGCCAACACCCGGCGATGTGGCTTATACTCAGTGTGGCTTGTATTCGTGAATTTACTGTAATTTTAAAACCAGTAAGATGAGACCAACCAGAAATCTGTGTGGAGAAATTTTCAGTGTAGATCCAGAATGAAAAAGTCTTGGAAGTGTAGATATCTGCAAATCAGACATAGAAGTATCAGACATGCCATTTTCATTATAAACATCATTCATATTTCAAATTACATATATTTCCTTTCAGTAGGTTTTGAGATGCTTCATCACTAAAGGCAAATATAGAGTCTTATATTTGATTCTGAGGTTGGTAAATAGAGGATACCTACATAAAGAGGATTGATTTTTACTACAAATTGTATTCCTATTGAATTGAAATAGTGTAAACCTGTCTCTATGAATACTATGAATATGTGAAACAAGGAAAGATACATATGTACGTACCCACAAGAAAACATATACATATATATGTGTACAAAGTCTCAGGTTTTATTTCTAGCTCTGAGAAGGGGGTTCTCAGCCAGAAAATACTGAAACAAGTTTTTTGCTGTTATCGGAAGGAGGAGAATATCATAAGGAACACTTTTTCAGGAGTCCTCTGAAAAAACTCACAAATTCACAGCAGGGGAGATTTCTGAAGGCTGGAATGTAATTTCCTCTAATTGGATTGACCATGTAGAGTTCTAAAAACTGCTACTTAATTTTTTATCTTGGATTGGGTCTGTCAATACATGTCTGTTTTCAAGCAGAAAAAGGACAGCATTTTTACATGGAAGATTCAACACCTTTGCAAAGCTGCTTGACTTCTCTTGATTAACCATATAACTTTCTATGACAATGTGACCCAAAGTGGACTTTAGTAAATCACTGTCCTTGAGAAATTGGCTGCCCATGGCTTGGACAGGTACACTGTTTGCTGGGTAAAAAACTGATTTTACTCAGGCTTCTCTCAAGTAAAAAATGACAACACAAGGTAAAATAGCCTCAAGTTCCACCAGGAGAGGCTTAGCTTGGCTAGGAGGAAAAAATTCTTCACTGAAAGGTGGACAGGCATTGGAATAGGCTGCCCATGGAAATGGTGCAATCCCCATTCCTGGAAGTGCTGAAGAAGTGTCTGGATGAGGCACTTGAGGATATGCTTTAGTACTGAATATGATGGTCCTTGCTTACAGTAGTTTCATGACCATAAGGCGCAGCGGACTGTAAGACACACCTCCGGGAGTCAGCAAATTTCACAACTTAGTACATTATATAAGGTGCACTGGACTATAGGGGTCACTTTTTTTTGCAGCGAGGATCCGCCCCCAGCTCCCCCCGTGCGGTTGCTGGCTGAGATCCTGCCTCAAGCCGGCAACCATGGACCCCTGGGCCCGCCTGTTCCCAGTGGGGCCGGGGCATGCTGGCCGCCACTCGGCACCACCTCCCCAGGCCCGGGGCGTGCCTGCCGGGGCACCGCGGGTCCCCGGGCCCACCTGTACCCAGCAGCCACATGGCCCCGGGCCTGCCTGTACCCGGCAGGAGGGGTGCCCGGGGCCCCCCTGCACCTGAGAGCCGCAGCCCCACAACTCCGCCTCCACCCGGCAGCTGCGGCCCTACCGGCTCCCCCGCAGCTCGCGGCTCATGCTTCCAGGTTGGTAAATTTCCGAACTTTTGCCCATATATAAGGTGCACAGGACTATAAGGCGCACAAGACTATAAGACGCACTTCTGGGTTTGGGCAAAAATTTTAGTCAAAAGGGTGCACCTTATAGTCATGAAATTACTGTAATTGTTGAATTCGACCTTAGAGGTCTTTTATAATCTTAATGATTTTATGATTCTATAAAATCTGGCCAATATAAAATAAAAACTGAGAAAATTAAAAATTAATTAATGTTCATATCCAGTTAGTTGTGTCTAATTTCAAAATAGAATCTGTCACATTCATATTTAACAATGGAATACTATGTTATGCGAATTGTAAAATTTACAGTAAAATGACAGATATTTATCAAAAGTATTTATTCTCTAGGTTAAAAATATAGGATGTATATACTATATAATATTTTACTATTAAGATGCAAAGCCTTTCAGCTTTTTCATCAACAAATAACTGCAAGCCTATTTGATGCAAAAAAAAAAAAAATAAAAATTAAACTTCCGAATGTGGACCAGATATAAATAAGGGTATGAATCTTATAATTACACTTACTTAGAAGTATAGTCAATAAGGAATTGGATAACCAGCTTCCTTTAAAAATCAGAAAAGAGTTCTAACCACAAAAAAACAAAAAAAAATCATCCCTTAATTAGTAGGTTTTATATGCAGTAAATTCACGAATACAAGCCTCACTGAGTATAAGCTGCATCTCTGGGTATTGGCAAACATTTTGGTTTTTGTCCATAAATAAGCCGCACCCGAGTATAAGCCGCTCTGTGTTCGCAGCGAGGACCCGCGTGCAACAAAGTTACGAAATAGTAACAGAATCATGGCAGGGCGGGGTTTACTGGCTCAGCTCGGGCCATGAGGGCTCGGGGCTGCCAAAAGGGCTGGGTGGCCCAGCTCGGCACTGCCACTTGGCGGGGCCACTCGGGGCCGGTCGCCGCCACTGCTGGGCTCAGTCACCCTGGCCCGGCGCTGCCCCGCAGTGGCAGGGGGGGCACAGAGCCCGCCGGCACCTGCGGCGGCCATGGGAGCCGGGGATGTAGCCTGCCTGCTCCTGCGGCGGTGGCACGCGGGGACGGGAGCTCCCCGAGCCGCGGGGCCAAGCGGAGAGAGCTGCCCGCCTTCCCCCAAGCCGCAGGGCCAGCAGGAGAGAGCTGCCCCTGCTTCCCCCGAGCTGTGGGGCCAGCAGGAGAGAGCCCCTGCATCCTCCGAGCCGTGGGGCCAGCAGGAGAGAGCTGTCCCGCTTTCCCCATCCCCTGTGCTGCCTGCACAGAGCAGCTCCACCCACCACGCAACAGAGTAACCAGTTTGTAACAACTGCGTAAATGGAGGGTTTTACTGGCAGGAGCTCGACTTTGTAGTTTGCACTGACTTGGTTTGCACTCCCAGGGTTGAAAATGTCAGAAAATTATTCGCATATTGGCCGCCCCTGAATATTAGCTGCATTCCTGGTATGGGAGCAAAATTTTGGTCAAAACGGTGCAGTTTGTATTCGTGAAATAACTGTAGTTGAACGTAGTAGGTTTTAAATGTTGATGTCTAAGACTGTAACACAAAGCACATTAATTTCAGGCTTTCAGGTTTTAAGCATTATAGGTCTAACATTGAATATAAGACTGCAAAAACTTTCCAGAGAAAATGAACTTCAAATTGACATTTGTTATCACAGCAATGGATGGAATTCTGTTAAGAAGCTATATTGAAAATAGAAATTACTTAATACTGAGTACAAGAAATGCCAGTGAATACATTTTATATTAAAATAATAACAAATAGTCTTGTAACAAATCCTCTACAAGAACATAGAAACATGGAATGACAGAATAACTTGGTTTGGAAGGAACCTTACAGATCATCTGGTTTAAAAGCCTGCTTCATGGGCAGAGATGTCACCCACTAGATCAGATTGCTCAGGACCCCTTCAATCTTGCCTTGACCACTTCTAGCTTTCATCTTTGGTTCCATAGATTACTTTATAGCATCCATGAAAAGAAAGGACTCCAAAAAGTCCCAACAACAGTCCATGCAACAAGAGAAAATTCTTCTTTATTTCAGTTTTATTACTCAAAGGTGTAATGAAGTTCTCATCACCTGAGATGTCTCTAGTCCTTACATTTGCCTTCGTTTTAGAGCGTGGTTGAGAGTATGTCTACATTACAGTTCTATCCTGGATTAGGAGTGTGTTTTTGGTGCTAGCATCCCTATATACCATGCTTTGATTCACTTTGCAGGAGATTGTCAGAGCACAGCTGCGTTAATTTCAGATGAAAATAATCTGATGATGCACAGCAAAGGTACAACCAGTGACTTTCAGTTATTAATGCCATTCAGTTCATTAGAGCAGATTGAAGACAGTCTGAAGCAACCCCACATGAAACATGTTAATGGTGGACGTCAAGTTATTGACAACTGCTTTAATTTGCAAGTCCATTTCTACTGTTCATCTTTACTTGCTAAAGTAGATATGACCTACGTAGTTCCTTGCTTCTGCTGTCATGTTACAGTACAGTATGTCGATGGAAAATACTTATGCTTTTCTCTAGTGAATACAAAAGTTCTCTCCTCACTATTTTGAGCCCAAGTACCAAGAAAAGGTTCAAGTAGTAGGTGACTTGTACTGTGTTTTTAAGAGAGAGCAGTAAATAGCTACAAAATACGAAAGAAGATAACCCATAAGATAGAGTGCCAGCATCCAGGTAAAATGCTAATAAATATACTTTATGCATCAACCTTTCAACTAGACAGTGATAGTGATTATACTTCCATCACAGAGAGCAGAATAAAAATACTAAAGAGATTTTTATTCTGTCAAACACCAGCAATGTTCTCTGCTGAAATAATCCCAAAAATAAAAATAACACTGTCTAGAGTATGAAATCTAACTATATGTAAGAATGACAAAAAGAACATTTAAATAAGCTGCATTTATTTATGAAAGAACCAAGCAGGAAATTTAGCCCTTACAGGTAAACCATGATTATGCTCAGCCTGAAAAACGTAATCCAAACCTCTGAGGTCAGCACTGCATATGGGAGAATTAGGACTTTCTGAAACTTGCCAGAATTTCTACAAATAATAAAACATTTAAATACCTAGGGAAAATGCCAATCATTAGGTGATTGTGAACTATCTTTCTGCAAGGGCTCAAAATTTCCTGGACCACAAAAAGAAGACTGTTGTATGAACATACAACCTAGTTATCTTTTTATTCACATGCAATCAGAAATATTTTTAAATGTGACTGAAAATCCACTATGGCATCAAATAACATGGAGAAGGGTGTGGTGCTGTGTCTTCCCCATCTGCCCTGGGTCCCTGCTTCAGCAAATTGCAGTCAGAGTGAAAAATTAAGACTAAAATCACCTGTCTTGGAACTCTATAAATAGTGGTTCCAAGTGAGACATTTAGAGCCTTCCTGGACTCCAATGGGCTGTATCCAGCAGGATCTCTCTGCATGGGAATTTGCCATACTTGGAGGATCACTGAATGACGGTGGAGGCTGGGTTGATACCCACATTCCTCAAGGTTCAATCTTTTGCCCTCTAAGAAGACACAAAGGCATCTGACATGAGTACTTCACTGAATTTGAGGGGAATCTTCCACAAGTATGTCTTGTACATACTCTTTTAGGTCTGCATGAGTGTGAATATGCCCTAGCAAATATATTATGAATGTTGCACTCCTAGATTTGTAGATACTTAATATTTGTAAATAAGTTAGACCTGTAAGTGAGTTGCTGTTATGCTATAGTAAATTCTATAGGAATTTTATATCCTTGGCTAAATTGTTAAACTTAAGTTATTGAGTGAGTCTTGTTAAACTTAAGTGCTGTTAAAACTTTAGACCTAAACTGGTGATGCAGCCTGAGGCTACTTGGCAAGTCGGTCTACTCTGAACCCTAAGACTCAATGGAGTGGTCTCTCGTATTCCTTTTATCCTTACCCTCTCTTATCCTTGTTCTTTCCCCTACCACATTACCTGCTTCCACTTCCCCAGCCCTCACTTGATAATTTTTGGGTTGATTTCAAGTTTGAATTGATGATGGATTTTAGTTTGTTCTTTCTCTATGTCTTTAACCATCTAGTAAATAGCAGAATGAAAGTTTCCAAGGAACTTTGTCGTACTTTCACTTTTATGTTAAATGTGTTTATACTGATGTCTTTGCCAAGGATTCTTCAAACAACATTAAAACAATCATTTGCAACAAAGGGTCATTAGTAAATTTTGTCACAAAAACATAAGACCATCAAAATTAGAGCTATTGATATGATGGGTATTTTTACAGGAATGAGTGTACAATGGACTTGAAAAATTGTAACCCTTTTTTATAAATAACAAGAATATCTATATCTGTGTTTATATAAAAATCATTGGTTTGAAAGATGAACATTTCTTCTCACTAGAGAAAGCACTCATAGCACAATGAGAGATGTGACTTTCACCCCTTACCAACTTAAATAATCTATGTGTGTGGATATATATATACAGTAGTTTCACAAATACAAGCCGCACGGATTATAAGCCGCACCCCCGGTGCCTCGACAATGTTGCTGTCTTTGTCAATAGATAAGCCGCACCCCGAATATTAGCCGCACTTTCGTTCGTCATGAGAATCTGTGCGCAGCTTTCACAAATTGGCCAATTAGTAACAGGATCGCGGCATAGCGGGCTTTACTGGCTCGGGGCGGGGCCAGGCAGGCTCGGCCCGCTCATGGTTGCTGACGGGGCCGGCCGGGTGGTGCTGCAGCCGCTGCCGGGCTCACTGGCCCCCCTCTCCCGTCAGCACCGCCCCGCCGCTGTGTTTACGTACTCGCCCTGCCGGCGGGCAAGGCACTGCCGCCGCTGGCAGGCATGCCGGCCGCGTCGCCGCTGCGTTGTTTACGTACTCGCCCTGCCGGCGGGCCAGGCACTGCCGCCGCTGGCAGGCATGCCGGCCGCGTCGCCGCTGCGTTGTTTACGTACTCGCCCTGCCGGCGGGCCAGGCACTGCCGCCGCTGGCAGGCATGCCGGCCGCGTCGCCGCTGCGTTGTTTACGTACTCGCCCTGCCGGCGGGCCAGGCACTGCCGCCGCTGGCAGGCATGCCGGCCGCGTCGCCGCTGCGTTGTTTACGTACTCGCCCTGCCGGCGGGCCAGGCACTGCCGCCGCTGGCAGGCATACCCGGCCGCGTCGCCGCTGCGTTGTTTACGTACTCGCCCTGCCGGCGGGCCAGGCACTGCCGCCGCTGGCAGGCATGCCGGCCACGTCGCCGCTGCGTTGTTTACGTACTCGCCCTGCCGGCGGGCCAGGCACTGCCGCCGCTGCCAGGCATGCCGGCCGCGTCGCCGCTGCGTTGTTTACGTACTCGCCCTGCCGGCGGGCCAGGCACTGCCGCCGCTGGCAGGCATGCCGGCCGCGTCGCCGCTGCGTTGTTTACGTACTCGCCCTGCCGGCGGGCCAGGCACTGCCGCCGCTGGCAGGCATGCCGGCCGCGTCGCCGCTGCTCTGTTTACGTACTCGCCCTGCCGGCGGGCCAGGCACTGCCGCCGCTGCCAGTCTCGCCGGCCGCCCCCTCCCGTCTGCACCGCCGCCGCGTTTCCTCGCCCTGGCCGGCACTGCAGGCCCCCGCACCGCCGGGCTCCCCCACGCTGCTGGCCCCGGTTCTGCTGGGCTTCCCCCGCTGCCAGGCAGCCCCACCTGCCGGCCTTCCTGCTTCTGCCATGCTCCCCTGCACTGCTAGCCCCAGTTCTCCCGGGCTCCCCCGCCCTGCTGGCCCGGGCTCTGCTGCCCCCCCTGCCCCGCCCTGCTGGCTCAGGCTCTGCCGCCCGCCCCCCACACTGCTGGCCCCACCTCTGCCAGGCTTTCCCACCTCTGCCGGGGCCGGCCGGGCTCCAGCTTGGCTTGGGGCTGCCGCGGGCTCTCACTTCCGTGTTGGCAGCTTTTAGAATTTTGTTAATGTATTAGCCGCCCCGGAATATTGACCGCACTTCCGGGTTTCCACCAAACTTTTGGTCAAATTGGTGCGGCTTGTATTCGTGAAATTACTGTACATATATATTTGTATATATATACATATATATATATATACACACTGTGGTACTAGAAGAGTATCTGCATTTCCTTTAAATGTAATAAAAGATACCTGAATTTAAAATAATGGAAAGTGAAAATTTATTTTCACTACACTGCTCTCTTTTATTCCCATTTGCTGTCCAAATAAAAGTGTGGTTATGGTTTCTTTGCCTTTTCTCATTATCCTTGGTGCCTTCATAATCTCTTTCATGAATTCAAATTCAGCTTTCATAGCTTTCATATCTGTGCTTATGCATCTTTTCAGACATGCTTTTTGTTCAAATCAAAACTTTTCTTTATGTTTCTGGATTTCTACATTTGTTTCTTGTCCGTGTATGTATAACAGTTCAAAAGTTTTGGCATGGCCACCATTGGGGCATAACATAGACTTCATTTGCCTGTAGTTTTGAAAGATGTATCCAATGGTAAAAATAAGGATGATATTCCAACTGTAATAGAAGCTGAACTAGACTGGCAGAGCCTTCATAATCTCTAGAACTCTTCCTTTTGTCAGTTTTAGTCATCAGCCAGTCATAGGGAGATAGAGTTGGGACGCCAATTTTGTGTTTTTTCACGGTAGATTTCACAAAGACCAAGAAGCTGCTTCAATTCACCCTACAACACATAAAAAATTATTTCAGGTAAAAGAAGTGATATTTTTAAACCAGGAACATCTTTCATTCAGTCTTTTTTCCTACCCTCCACTGCCTCTTTTAAAAAAAAAAACATTTTTAAATTATTTTTTCTATTTTTGTTGTAATTTCTGTCTCTGTTGCAGTCACAAACACATATTATGTATAAACTAATACTATGAATAGCATATGCATAACTATTTATTTTTGTGCAGAAAACTCTGTCAACATGACCTGATACCTTGTAGAGTTAGTATGATTATATTTTTTATTATAATTTTACATTATTGTCTAACATGTATTCAAGAATATAGTATTTCTACTGTTACTGATTTTCATGTTCTAGTAGCATTTTCAACATGCTCTGTATCAGTGATATGTGATGCAAACCTAACCACCAGTCTCTTAAGGAAGGATTTTGAACTGACCATTCATTCTGAGTTTTTTTTTGATATGCAAATATCACTTGTCATTTCTTATAATTAATTTTTCTGTTTGCAAATGAGTGTAATGAACACATCTTTCTTCCTACTTTCTTCTATGTTCAGTTTGGCCAAGTTTTGTGAAAAGTAAAATGACTTTTCTATGTTATTGAAGCAAAATATATTGTACAGAGAAATATTATTTTAATGAAGTCTCCTTACATATGTTTCTGAAAGGATTCATAAATATTCTGGCCTAGGAGGTATTTCTTTGAACATACAAGGAAAATGTAACAGAAACACATATATTCAAATAATTAGCACAACAGAAAAAATGCCCACTCAACTCTCTATTTATTTAGCAATGCAAAATGCTATTTATAGAAAAATGCAAATATTCTAGGATTAATCCACCACACTGCCCCAAAAACAATGTGAAAAATTGCTAAATGGAAAGAAAAATGTGAAACATGCAAAAATTAATGGAAGCATTGTGGTGATTATGCAAATATAAACATCATTAACCAGTCTAATTAGAGGAATGTGTTATTTTTGGTTGTGCAGAAATGTTTCACAGTTTGTTTTAAAAAGCTCAGGAATCACTCATTGCATACTTGATTTGTTCTAAAATGCTGAATATAACTTTCATATACTTGACCTACTTGACCTTATGACCTACTGGTTATTTGAGCTTTGGAGAAATACAGTAGTTTCACGAATACAAACCGCACGGATTATAAGCCGCACTTCCGGTGCCTCGACAATGTTGCTGTCTTTGTCAATAGATAAGCCGCACCCCGAATATTAGCCGCACTTTTGTTCGTCGCGAGAATCCGTGCGCAGCTTTCACAAATTGGCCAATTAGTAACAGGATCGCGGCATAGCAGGCTTTACTGGCTCGGGGCGGGGCCAGGAAGGCTCGGCCCGCTCATGGTTGCCGACGGGGCCGGGTGGCCCAGCTCAGCGCCATGGCTCAGCAGGGTTGGCCGGGTGGTGCTGCCGCCGCCACCGGGCTCGCTGGCCCCCCTCTCCCGTCAGCACCGCCCCGCTGCCGCGTTCACTAGCCCTGCCGGCGGGCTCGCCGGCCGCCCCCTCCCGTCTGCACCGCCGCCGCGTTTCCTCGCCCTGGCCGGCACTGCAGGCCCCCGCACCGCCGGGCTCCCCCACCCTGCTGGCCCCGATTCTGCTGGGCTTCCCCCACTGCCAGGCAGCCCCACCTGCCGGCCTTCCTGCTTCTGCCATGCTCCCCTGCACTGCTAGCCCCAGTTCTCCCGGGCTCCCCCGCCCTGCTGGCCCGGGCTCTGCCGCCCCCCTGCCCCGCCCTGCTGGCTCAGGCTCTGCCGCCCGCCCCCCACACTACTGGCCCCGCTTCTGCCAGGCTTTCCCACCTCTGCCGGGGCCGGCCGGGCTCCAGCTTGGCTTGGGGCTGCCGCGGGCTCTCACTTCCATGTTGGCAGCTTTTAGAATTTTGTTAATGTATTAGCCGCCCCGGAATATTGGCCGCACTTCCGGGTTTCCACCAAACTTTTGGTCAAATTGGTGCGGCTTGTATTCGTGAAATTACTGTAAGTTTCTTTGGAGAGATAATGAATTTATTAAACTTTCATTTTGGATCAGTGAATCACAAAATAAAGTGTCTACCAAAAAGGAAAAAGAAAAAAAAATAGTTCAGCTAATGTCTCTTGCAATTAAATATTTAGTACAAAAGTTCATTTCTTTGCTATATGATTGTATACAAAGAAGTAAGAAAATTCAGATATAAATGGAGAGGCTAGAATTCTCTATCGCGGAATTAACATTTCTTGGGTCAACCTCTTTACAGAGAATCAGAGAATGTAATGAAACAGTTGGACAAAATGTAAAAAGTAAATCCCATTTTTTATTGTAAGTTCAGGGATACCACTTGGTAGGAGAAGAAGAGAGACCTTACTGCTTCAAATGGGAACAAAAATGCAATGAACATGAAATTACACGAAACATTTATTATTTTTAATAGAAACCAAGAATTCATCACAAATATTCAAACTTTTTAAAAAATTGCTTACAATCTCTCATATGTGAGTAGAAAAAGATACTTCACTCATCTCTACACTGTTATACAAGTACAGGTTTTATTTTCAAGAGAATGTCATATTTTTGTCAGTTTGTATATTAATGTTACTGTCTTACATTAATCCTAGCTCAAAGTGTCTTCTGAAGGTAGTCTTCTCAAGTAACTCTGACTCAGACATGATGTGAAAGAATACAATTTTCACATCATTGTGTGCAGAGAATGCAGGGGTATCTAAAAGAAATATTCTTCAGTCCTGTATCATACAGTCCTTCTTTTAGTGTTTGGATTATTTTTTCTGTAGACCCTATTTAGAGAATTAACACGTTTCTCTATGTATGCAGAATTATCTTTTTACAGTCTTCCTGTTTTTAAACTGAGGTGAGGGGTTTTGTGCAGTTTGAGATCTCTCTGCTTTAAACATCAAACTTACTTGAGAAATATCTTTACTTTCTCCCCAAAGTTGCACATGTGCTTATGTGAAATGTCTATATGTGTGTTAAGTTTCCTATCTTTATTTAAACTTTTATTTTCTTCTCTGACTGATCCTAAAACAGTAAAATTACCCCCAAGTTTATCACAAGACCCCATTTTTCAATAATTAAATCTAAGTGTTTTAAATTTCTTGCTGTCATCAGTAATCTTCCCATTTATTTTTCTTGTGATTTTATCTCAAAATTTGCTGTTTTAATTTGGAAGACATGTGTCTGCTGAGAAAGGTAGGAGCTTCTCTTTGAAATGGCGAATGTAAACCCCCTCCCTCCAAATTATTAGAATTATAATTTTGAAATCAAGGGGCTTTCAGGCAAAGATATGGGAACTAGGAATGACAGTTCTTTACTAGGGAAATTAAAATAGAAATACAGTACTATAAAGAAACAAACTCAGAACCCTGACAAAGTCAGAGTACAACCTGACACCCCATCAGGCAGGGTATTGGTAACAGTCCCATTAAATGGTGGCTGCATCCTCCTGCAGTGACAGATGTGGTTCAGTTGAAGCAGTGCTCCTGTACAAGGTGCAGTTCCCTCTAAAGGTCCAGTGGTGATGTGGAGAAATCCGGTTTTCCTCTGGAGTCCAGTGGAGAAAGGGGCTCCCTTAGTGTCCCAAACCTCTGTTTTTATCTTGGTAAGAAATGTTGGGCTCTTCCCCCTGGCTGGAGCAACTTCCAATGGGATGCAGTAATTTTATCAGTCCCACAGTGGGACTCAATGGGTCATTAGCAGAAAATGACTCGCTGGAGGAAGGATGGGTTGTGAAAAGATAAAGAACAATGCCCTGCCTGGTTTCAATGGATGGCTCATTAGCAGAATATCTGCCATTGAGATAAGTATCACTGCCCCCACCCTCAACAGAAGGTGATAGAATAGATACCTTTTACTACATCCTGTATTGTAACCCAAGACAGTTGCCAACACCCAGACGTGCGGCTTATAACCAGGTGCGGCTTATATATGGACAAAGAACGAAAAGTTGTCGACATCTGGAAGTGCGGTTTATAATCATGAATTTACTGTAATTGAAAAAGCTGCTATTCTTTCTTGTCCTCTAATGTTTTTTTAAATTATTTGAACCAAACAATGACTAGGCTGCAGCAAACCCATCAGTATAGTAGTTTGCAGCAAATCCTTGGTGTCAATTCAGAGAAAATTACAATGGTTACAGGAGAAGGCAGAAGCAGAAATTATTTTGTTAGGAATATTTTGATTTGTTTCTTCTCATAAACATGTGTAACACAGATATCTCACTGAAACCAGAGTAGTATCCCAACGTTCTTTAGGACAGTAAGAAATTTTTCTTGATGTAATAGCAAAGAAAGCATTATTAATCATGATTATGAACAAATGTTAAATCATTTTAACTAAAAGAATGGAGACTTCTGCCAAAAAAATCTGAGCATATAGATCCCTTAACTAAGAAGTATCTCCATTTCCTAGCATTTATATTCACAAGATTCCATGAAGTGGATCAGAAACCTTGTGTCATTTTTTTACAGACCTCCTCTATGTGCTAATTTTTATACAAAATTCCATCTGAAGCTGTAATCATACAATCCTGCACGTCATTAAAATCATAATATGTTGCCTCTGCTACTGAAGTAGAATTAGGTTACACTTTCAAAAATATTCTGGATAAAATAGCATGCATGTATTCCTCAATGATCTGTCATTGCACATAAGTAAAGTGTGGTCAGGAAACAGATATCTATGTCTGCATACATTATATAGATAAAGATATACTTACATACAATTCTAGATAGATTATTGTAAACTAAAGAGTTCTATGTGTCAGAATCCTACCGTGCTTGAATAAATTATATTTTCATGTTTGCTTGTAAACACAATATTTTATTTTATTAATAAAAAATTAATATCTCTTTCATGCTCTTAAAACATCTCTTTCTGCAATCCCTACAAGAATCAATATTTCCATTGTGAATGGGTTTTTTTTGGTGAAATTTAGTTATCTCCACGGGGAAAATTTCAGTTTCTTCATGTTATGCAACCATTTGAATAAAATAAGCAGCTATAAAGGATCAAACCTTTAAATAAAACTGAAATAATCCTGGATATCCAAAGATTATTTCCTCAGTTTTGAGAAGAAAAACTATTCAAAAACTGAAAAATTATAGCAGGTATTATTCATTATATTGATGCATTAATGAAAAAGTTTATCAAAGCATACTGAGTTGCTGTGTTTTGCTTGTTAAAATTTTTCCTTTGATTCATCTTTCTTCCCTGTTTTTCTGCCTCTTTCCAAACTGGCTTTTGATTTACTTGATTTTTTTTTCTGCTGTTCAGACTTGCTAAAGTGCTTTTGTCAACAGTTCAGTGGTTGAGTGAAGCAAAGTGTTAGTTAATAGTGTGAAAGCTTGGTGTGCTGTCAGAAAAGGGCAGGCCATTAACTTGTGAAATTCTGCTTTCAATGTTCCACAGCCCTGGCAGAACAAATCTCACTGATGATTTGCCATTAAAGTTACAAATGGCATATGAATTTATGACACTTTGTAATTAAGAACCACACTTCTGCCTAGAGCAGTTAAGATGGCAGACTATGAAAGATGGTTTATAACACACACATGCATTAAAAAAAAATCAGACAACAAAAACAGAGTTTAAAAAGGAAAGAATAAACACAACCACATTTAAGAACAGCTCCCATTCACCAGAAGCAGTAACCATGTCAAAGGGCTGCAATCTTAACTTTACAATCTGACCTTTAGATTATCAGATCAGTCAGTATATGAGTACAACTCTGTTAATTACTATTACAGTTATATGAGCAAGAGTAGGTTATCTTGAATGCAAAATAATAAACATTGTCTGATTCCAGGCCTGACAACAAAAGCGAAATGATAGCTCTGAATTGCAATAGAAAACCCCGAAATGACAGTTTTAAAACTATAAATATTATCTAATGATAGAGTATATTGCATGCTATTTTTCTGTCTTAAAAAATGACATATCTTTGTATCTGAAACTCTTCAAGCCAGTTGATCTCATGTCTGATAACTTCAAAACATTTGTGTTGCTTGTGGTTTTTGTCATTACCTGAATTTGCCTCCTAACTTCAACTAAACAGCTAGAGGTTACTTGGTACAGGTGAACAATGTTCACTTTAAAGCAACTTACTGTGGACCTGCTGATAATGTTATGGTTTTCCTTTTTCTAGTCTTCCACATTTGCTCAATTTTTAGTTTCATGCTAAAATAAACAAAGATATGTCACCCTAAACCCCCTGAATTTCGACAGTACAGGTTGATTTTGAAATACAATGTCATGCAGTTCTGACTACAGCCATAACTTTAATTCTCTCTTTTTACTCTTGTTGCCTTTAGATTTGAAAATTCTTAGTATGTCCACCTCCTGCTTAGGAGCTATGATTATGGTATTCTATTATAAACAAAGGTGGGTTAAATTATTCATACTGATCATAATTAATTTTGCCATTTCTCATATTCACTCTTTTTAAAGCTCCTGTTCAACCCCATGAACCCTCTTAAAAATGATACAGTGTACTCTTCAGGATGGACCAATGGAATTTTTGGGGTACAAGATGGACAATGATTTTTATCAGATTCCTTAGTCTCTCAGAGTACATAAACTCTGTAGACATTAAAGTAAGTATTATGAAAGTGTGAAAGAAACATTTATTAAGTAAAAAATTTAAGGCTTCAACTTGCAAGGAAACAAAGTGACAAAACTTATATTTCATATGGAAGTGAAGGTGACAGATTTTTTTTTTCCAGTATGTACTATGTATGGAAATATACAGAACAAATAATTTGCTAGAATCAGAGGAATTTTGCAATTAAACATCGTGCAAGTACTTTCAAATATATGGAATTGCACAGCTACATAATTTGCAGATGACATTGAATCTATGTCTAAAGGTTCATAGCAAGAAAAAACTTCTCAATGTTGAATATTAAATAAATGGAGAAGACTAGGAATAATTTAAATCTAAAATTCTCATGAGAATTTTGTTGTTGTTGTTGTTGTTTCTAATAATTAAAAGTACCCTCAACTGTAAACTTTTTAATTTTAAGAAACAATTTCCAAAACTTGGTGAATATTTACTGTCAGCTACAAAGTTCATTAACAAACTGTTCTTCAACATTGAAGTGTAGAACAAGCATAGGAAGTCACTTGCCAATAGAGTCTTCAGATCTGTACAGCTGGAACTGAGAGTGGCATCATTTTTATATTACATTAAAAGAATGGGGAAAAGGGTAAGAATACTAAAATGATAGCACAGAAGGTTTTTTTAAGACATTAGGAATGTACCCTAAATAAAGAAATGAAGAAACATATGCAACCCATTTTTAAAACACTCCTTCAAAATTTTACCTGCTATAGGAGTGTTAGTGTAGGACTGCGCAGTGTGTGCAGACTGTCCTTGAAGACATAAGAGAAAAGAAATGCCATTGTAGTTATGGGCAACTTCTCAAAATCAAGGTGATAGCTAGAATTTCATTCTGGGGAGCTGTTGTAGACCAAGAAGACTATGAATTTTAGTAGAGGTTTATTTCATTTTTAAGCATTGTTCTGACACAATAGATGATGCATAGTTGCAAGTAAATAAGTACCAAAACAAGTTATTTTGAGGAACATTTGTTTAGCTTTTTTCATTCTTTCATAAAGAGCTTTTCAAGATGGGGGAAAAGGAAGTTGGAAGAGGACTATAGAGAATAATAAGTATGATTGAGGAGGATGCAGGGAATTGGTGTAGGTACTTTTATTTTAGCATAATGTAACTTTTAAATATTTCTTATGGTGTTTTTTAAATATCAGTGTACGATGATATATTTTTAAACATCATTATTCCATGTTTGTCACTTTCCCAGATTTGAACCTTATCATATTTGCTTATTTGTTCTTTTGGTGCTTTTTTGAACAAAAGAATCAGATGAATTTTTGTTTATAGTTTGGTCACAGTTAGGATAACTTGTATTAACTGAAGGTATTTGCAAAAGAGCAAATGAATAAAAATAGATATTCCAAAGAAGCTGACTAATATTACATAGAGATAGATTCATGTATGGATTTCTTTTCATAAGAACAGTTATGAAGCCATCTGGAATGTGGCAATACTGTATGTTTTTTAACAGGCTACCTTTCTAAACATAAATAGAATAACAATGATCTTAGCTATTTTTTACTCTTACTTTTATCTAGACACTATGTGAAACAAGGGCAAAGCCACTAAAGTCTACTGAGTCGCATTTTACACTCTCAGTAATTGTTGGTCTGCAGTTGAAAGGGTGTCAATTATTTCAGTTCAGACAAGATCTCACATAAACAAACAACTTTCAGAGAGGTCTTAAAGTGAAAACATTTATAAATGCAAAACTAGCCTCTCATTTTCAAAGTTTATGGGGTTTTTTCTGCCTTCTCACTTATTACTTTCAGTCTATATTGACAGTGTAATTGTTGAAAGACAGATTGAGATTCAAGTTTTAAAAAGCTGGATTAAGATGTGTATTTACTTAGTCATTATAAGTAAATGTAGTGGCTGAAAGTGGGCGAATTTCACCAGTGAGAATCCAATATAGGAACACATGAATCCATACAGGACAGACCACCGGAGAGAAACTAGCCACCACATCATTGCAGTAGACAAAATCAGAGATAATGTTGGAGTTTTGCATTCTTGTATCATCCCTGGGGGAGGGACTAGCAGCACCAAGCTGGTATTAAATAGGGCACTGGACTGTGGGAAGAGTAGGGAAAGCGCCCTGGCTGGTGCTGGTGATGCTCTCAGAACTCTCTCCAGCTTTGAGTTTATTGCCTTCAAAAAAGCAACCTTTTTTGTTCACCCCATAAGAAAGACACATTCAATCTTGTAGAATCTCTACCTGGCAGTTCAGCTACATAATTTTGCCCATATATCTTACAAGGATACACATTCTATCAAAAAGCAAGACTTCTGCTCACTAACCACATGATCTGCTGAGAGGCATTACCCATAGATCTAATCTACAGATCTCAAGGCAACAAATTTTATTTAATTTTGCTTAAGGTGAGTAGAACGTAACACTTTCTGAGTATTCAGTGTTCAGTTTGAAAATACATGTCTGAATGCCAGCTCCAAAAGATTCAGTTGCTACTGTAAGAACTTAGAAGTCATGCATATATTTTTAAAAGATGGTGCTAACAGCCTTTGGCTAGAAGTGAGTTTCTCTAGCGCACTGTTCTTCCTGCCACTGAATAACACCGAGTGTCTCTGTTAGTTATTACAATTAACAGTAATTAGGAATACCTCAGTAACAACTTTTACTTTTTGAGACAAGGGAAAAAAAAACCCCCAAACTCATGTTCCTTATGTACATATCAACAGGTGACAAAAAAGTTTCTAATATAACCCTCTGTGGTTGTGGTGTACACAGGGTTTATAACATGTTATAAGTCTCAAGATATGAGACATTAAAAAGCATTTTAAACCTCCAGATTTTAGAGAGATTTATTCATCCTTTCCAGGAATTATCTTTGCTCCCTTCACATGTGATGTGCTTGTCCATATCTTTTGCCAGCTAAGCTTTGCTGACTCCTGTTTCCCTTTAAGTCAAAGATACTACAAATTTTATGTGAAGAATAAGTTGTTTCCACTAGATTTCGGTTGCATGATGCTGCACCAGAAAAGAGAAAGACAACAATAGAGAAAAGACAAATGACTGACCAACTGCATTATTCTTCTTTTTTTTTTCCCTCTACAATTAAAATTATGTGGGCACAATAATAATTTCCCAACACAGAGTAAACCATATATTTTCGTTCAACTCAAAAATAATTGCAAATATCTGTCAAAGTTCCCTGCGAATACAGTTTAAAATATATAAATCCTGGTAAAAACCACTCCAACCAACTTAAAAGAAAAATAACCTATATTACTTCATTCATATTGCTGCAAAATTAGTTCAAGAAACTTAAACAGTAGTTTAAATAATAGAGCCAGTTAATTTAAATAAATATATATGAGTATATTCTGATTACTCTATGTGCTATGAAATTTGAAAGTAAACATATGCTATGAAAGTTTTTTCTATTTATTAATTCATAGATACAATCTGCTTTATATTATTTTCATGAGATAGAAGCAAGATTCTCATGTACAAAACTACCTGCAATATTGTATGATTTTTTCTCCCCTTCTAGAGCAAAGGTACATCTCAGCAATATAATTTCATATACAGACATCAGAATTTTGCTTCCAACATTTAGGAAAAGCATAAATTAATATAAATGGAAGGATATTTCTTTTTTGTTGCTTGTCACTATCTAATGTTACACTATAATTCCAAGAATAAAAAATGTAATTCAATAGTACTGTATTCAACAGCTGTACTCTTTTTTGTATATTCTAAATTGTAACTTTGTATAAGAGATACTAAATTTTACTGATCAACTCAATATTAGAAAATATCTAGAAACATTTATCTAGAAGACAGCTACCTCACATTCTAAATACAGAAGGTAGTGAGTGACTTTAGTAAATATATACACATTTATGTTCTGCAATCATACAGATTTCAAACATGTAACGGATTTTCAGTTAGGGTAGTTGGGTAAAATTTGATGTCCTACATACAACATTTTTGGGAATCTCTTTAATCCAAGGAGACTCAGGAAAATGAGACACATGGGAAAAAAACCTATCAACTGAGTTTCACTTAAAAAAACATTGTGTTATTGAATAACATTAAGATAGCCAAAATTTAAGTCTCCTTTCTGATCACTGTTGTGCTACCATCTCAGTATCATTTGAATCAGATTTTAAGTACATAACATCTATACTTTTTAATAACATCTGGCATTTCAACTGAAAAGCTTGGAATTTCAACTGAAAAATTTCTTCAGACTGGACCCAGATGGGTAAGGATCAGATTAAATGGCCTGGAAGCTTGATTTATGTGAGCGCTTATTTTGTTGCCCTAATTTCAAAGATTCATTTTTGCGTTTCAAAAGACCTGACAGCTTTGCACTGTGGTACAACCAGTCTACTTTTGATTGGCATTTAGTAATCCTGTAGATGGATCTGCAGTCTTGTTGTGTTTGCAAAAAAATTTTGTTTCCTCTTGTCTATTTGAGAGAAACTGCGAAAAAATAAGTTATTTTTTTCCGGAGTGTAGACAGTTGTTATTATTCACACGAATCCTTGGTGTTTATTAGCAGCAAGATGAGCAGTGCATTTAATGTTCTTGAGGGAAGGGGTGCCATCCAGAGGGATCTGGACAGGCTTGAGAGATGGGCCAATGTGAGCCTCATGAAACTGAACAAGGCCAAGTGCAATGTCCTGCACCTGGGTCGAGGCAATCACCAGTGTCCACAGACACTGAGTAATAAAAGAACTCAGAGCAACCCTATGGAGAAGCACTTTGGGATATTGGTAGATGAAATATTGGATATGAACCAGCAATGTGAGCTTGTGGCCCAGAAAATCAATTATATCCTGGGTTGAATCACAAGAATTGTGGCCAGAAGGTCAAGGGAGGTGATTCTGACTTTTTATTTTGCTTTTGTGAGACCGCACCTGGAATGCTGCTTCCAGTTTGGTGATCTTAGTATAAGAAAGTCAGATATGCTACAACAGGCTCAAAGGAGGTCCATAAAAATTGTCAGAGGGCTGGAACACACTACCTATGAAGAAATGTTGAGGGATTGGAGGTTGCTCTGCCTCGAGAAGAAAAGCCTTGGGGAAACCTTATTGAAGCCTTTCAATACTTTATAGGGGATGTGAGAAACTGGAGAAAATAATTACTGGCTCAAAACACCTGGAGTCTGTGTGAAGGGGGGCAGTGTACATTCTGTGAAAAGTGGGATGTGCCCTACACCCCACCCCCTGGAGGCTCCAGTGCAGCCCAGAATGGCTGTCAGTCACTGGCACACCTGAAGCCCCACCTGGAGGAGAGGGCCCGGGAGACCAAAGCAGATAAAAGTAGTTGCACAAACACACACGTGGTCATGGCCCATTGTTTTGGATTTTATAGGAACTGAGAACATTCTGGAATTCAAGAAATGAATATAAATCTTTCTCTGTGCCCCCCTCTCTTTCTCCCTCTCTGTCTCTTTTTCTTCTAATTTCCACTTCTTTAAATCTGGGTAAGAAAGTTTGATGGCTGACAGTTTACTGAGCCAATGCGTTTTGAAATACAGTAATTTCACGAATACAAGCCGCACCAATTTGACCAAAAGTTTGGTGGAAGTTGGAATATTAGCCCAGAAGTGCGGCTAATATTCGAGGGCGGCTAATAAATGGACAATATTCTAAAAGCTGCCAACACAGAAGTGAGAGCCCGCGGCAGCCCCAAGCCAAACTGGAGCCCAGCCGGCCCCGGCTGAGGTGGGAAAGCCTGGCAGAGGCGGGGCCAGCAGTGCGGGGGGCGGGCAGCAGAGCCTGGGCCAGCAGGGCGGGGCAGGGGGGGCGGCAGAGCCCGGGCCAGCAGGGCGGGGGAGCCCGGGAGAACTGGGGCTAGCAATTCAGGGGAGCATGGCAGAAGCAGTAAGGCCGGTGGGTGGGGCTGCCTGGCAGCGGGGGAAGCCCAGCAGAATCGGGGCCAGCAGCGTGGGGGAGCCCGGCGGTGCGGGGGCCTACAGTGCCGGCCAGGGCGAGCAAACGCGGCGGTGGTGCAGACGGGAGGGGGCGGCCGGCGAGCCTGGCAGCGGCGGCGGCGGCTGGCCCGCCAGCAGGGCGAGTAAACGCAGCAGCAGGGTGGCCGGCGTGCCTCACAGCGGCGGCGGGGGCCGGCCCGCCGGCAGGGCGAGTAAACTCAGTGGCGGGGCGGCTGGCGTGCCTCACAGCGGCGATGGCGGCCAGCCCGCCGGCAGGGCGAGTAAACGCAGCAGCAGGGCGACCGGTGTGCCTCGCAGCGGCGGCGGGGGCCGGCCCGCCGGCAGGGCGAGTAAACTCAGTGGCGGGGCGGCTGGCGTGCCTCACAGCGGCGGCGGCGGCCAGCCCGCCGGCAGGGTGAGTAAACGCAGCAGCAGGGCGGCCGGCGTGCCGCGCAGCGGCGGCGGCGGCTGGCCCGCCGGCAGGACGAGCAAACGCGGCAGCGAGGCGGTGCTGACGGGAGAGGGGGGCCAGTGAGCCCAGCGGCGGCTGCAGCACCACCCGGCCGGCCCCGTCGGCAACCATGAGCGGGCCGAGCCTTCCTAGCCCCGCCCCGAGCCAGTAAAGCCCACTATGCCGTGATCCTGTTACTAATTGGCCAATTTGTGAAAGCTGCGCACGGATTCTCGCGACGAACGAAAGTGCAGCTAATATTCGGGGTGCGGCTTATCTATTGACAAAGACAGCAACATTGTCGAGGCACCGGGGGTGCGGCTTATAGTCCGTGCGGCTTGTATTCGTGAAACTACTGTACTTTATTTCAGTTATTTTAAAAATTGTCAAGTATTCTTATTTTCTAAAGTTTTCCAGTAAGATATGTTATTTAATCTTATGAGAGTATTTTCCATTTCTCCTGTGTACTTTCCTCAGAGTATAAAAAACCTAAGCCCCTTTAAGAAACTCAATGAGTAAGAGCAGGTGTTTTCAGGGGCTGCATAAAAAGATGGAAACTTTTCACCAGTGTGTGTAGTGATAGAACAAGGGAAACAGTGTAAACTAAAAACATAAAAGAAAAGTATTTTTGTGATTTTTGTGGTGAGACACTGGTGATGAACATGTGGCCCAGAGAAGTGACTGAGCCCATCCCTGGGAATATTCAGGGTCACGTTGGATAGGTCTTTGAACCACCTGACCTAGTGTGTGTCCTTGCCCGTGATCCTAGGTTATCTTTAAAGGTCACTTCTGACTGGAACCATTCTATGATTTTTATGATTTTTCATACATTGTGACAAAAAAAACCAATCTACTGTGACAATATCTGTTGTTTTGTATGCTGTTCTGATTTATGTACTAGCCTTTCCTAAGCAAGTTCTGAGTTTCTTCTCTCACACAGACGTTTTTCAATTTTGCTCTGTCTACTCATCCAAAAGATTGGTGAAACGCTGGCCTAAATAATTTGACATTACAATATCCATTAACTTCCCTATGCCAGCATGTCACTCACAGATCCCATTTCTGTAATGCTGTCCTTACCTTTTATCAAAGCTATTTCCTGCATTATGAAAGCTCCAGTAACTTGATTACAAGTAAGTAGCTGTGAAGTAAAACTGAAACTCTGAGAGCAATTTTAAATATATTTAACAAGTATGGTTCAAGTTTCTTACACTGAATTGCCATCAAAATTACTAATGTTGCAACATGGGTGTAAGTACAGTGAGCTCTCATCAAGTTTCAGATGATACTCTGGAACAGGATCCCCAGGGAAGTGGTCACAGAGCCTGACAGGGCTCAGGAGGAGTTTGGAAAATGCTCTCACACACATGGTGTAACTCTTGGTAGTGGTGGCCCAGGAGTTGGACTGGGTGATCCTTGTGACTCCCTTTCAACTCACTTATTCTGTGATTCTGTGAAGCCAGAGAATTGTAGCATTCAACCCTGGAAGAACAAACAGCTTATTGTTGAACTTAAATGTCACTATTCCTCAATTCCACTTATGTTACAGTCAAACTCAGAGACAACTACGGACTGGAATGAAATACACAAATCTTGATCTCAGGAGTAATGAGACTACAAGCCATCATTTTCTTTATAATCATGTTCCAATCATTAATCATACTTTCTGTTAACAGCATTTTTTTTTTTATTTCTTACTTTAATTTGTCAAACTTCTGTTTTTTGCTTTTGGTGTTGTTAAATCTTCCTGTTTAAGTGGGTGATATCTCTACCCATGATGACTTTTGTACTGTAATTGGGTCACCTCACCTTTTCTTCTTCACTTAGTTTCTTAGGATTACCTACAAAGAATTAATAAATTTCAATTCTTCCTGTGCAAATTTTTTTTCTAACTCTTATATTATTTTAATTTTGGCTGGGTTTTTTGCTACACTGTTTTCTAGGTGTCTGTCTCCTCGTAAAAAGACAATAACAAAATTGAATAAAATATTCCATCATGACTATCACCAGGTTTACATGTCATGCTTTCATTCTTTTTTCTTGATCTATCGTTGAAATTCAACATTTATAGTTCTGTTACTGATTTTGACTTCTTAAGCAATGTGTTGAAATTCTGCTTCTTCTTTAAAAATAATGTAGTTATTGTCTAAATTTTTGTGCATGTGTACATAAAATCATGTGTGCACAGGGACATTTGAAGGGTGAGAGAATAATGTTAAAACTGCTTTTGACAGAACATCTATTTTATTTGAAAATATCCTTCACCAAGCATGCATAATGCATTCTGTAATTGCCTTTTTCATGTTGGTTTCCACTTTAGCAGCTGGAGTCAGTTAATATCTCCCTTTTTATTTCATTTGTTATTAAAGCAGTGCCCTGAAATTAATTGTTCCTGCTTCATTCTTCCAAAGTCATGACGCACTGTGAGCAAAAGCTCTTATTTTTTGTTTCAGTTGATCTTTTCAGAATTCTCAGGAGGATTTTGTCAACTTTTACAAATGACACAGATGTGACTTACATTTTAAGCCCATCACCAGCTATTTTGTTTGAGGTTTAGCACTGATATGTTTGTGAGAATGCAAAGCATTTGAAAAGATTCCAAAAGGTGGATGTGTTGCAGGTTTTCTACCTTGTTTTTCTGTGCTGCTTTCTGTTTATGATTGTGTGCTTGTATCCTAGGAAACCACTGAAGGTGGAATTGTGAACTAAGATCCCATGATTATATTAAACATTAAAAAGATTTCAGGTTTGAAAAGTTTTTTAGGAAGTTAACTAATGCCAGTTTCATTTTGTATGAAAAAAATATAATTCTGCTGGCTGTGCAGAAACATTATATAAATAAGTGAGCCAAAGTACTGGAAAATATAAGTAAATAAATTATGTCTTTGTCAAAATATTTAGAATAAAGTTTCATTCAAAAAAGTTCCTTTAAAAATCCAGGGCATGATTTTCATTTATGCTTGCTGTTTTACTACCATATCAATGGACCTTGGATTGTGAGCCCCACAGAGTGTATATAAAGGGAGAATAACAAGAATTTGTAAAAATAGGATTTTATATGAATTAATAAAAGTAATTTCCAGGTAACTTGAACTGATTACTATATTTTAACACTAAAACTTATGGTCCTAATATGTAAAAGGTACTTAACTGTTGCATGTGAATCACATTTGGAATAACAAAGCAGAGGAAACTAAATAAGGCACTTCAATAATGATATGATTTGACTCTTGTGACAAGGAGGGGATAGTGTACCCTACTGATAGAA
Organism: Catharus ustulatus; assembly: GCF_009819885.2. Classification (NCBI taxonomy): domain Eukaryota; kingdom Metazoa; phylum Chordata; class Aves; order Passeriformes; family Turdidae; genus Catharus; species Catharus ustulatus. The sequence continues at coordinate 55,654,500 of NC_046225.1, read as the reverse complement.
TCATGAGCACAGTATGACTGTGTCTCATTACATCAACACAATTTAACATAATATAAAACCCCACAGAGCAGAAATAATAAGATGGAGAGGTAATATGAAGGATGAACATTAAATACTTTCCACCTTAAAAAGGAGATATTGAGGTAAAACACAATTAGTATTTTCTTTACCCACATACAAAGTGCAGAGAGATCTACAGATTAAAATTCTATATACTACTCTGAGTATTATTTTTGCTGTTATTTTTATTATTTGTTAACAACAAAAGGACAGAAAAGCAATTTACCATTACAGATAAGTCAAAACAGAACTTACCAGATCAAACTGTAAATAATTTGTAAAGGGTTTGCATGAAGAATGTTTAGTAAAGCTGTATATGACATGAAAGGGATTCAGAGAAAGTAAATATATCCATTCTGTTGTAACTGCCTAAAATGTCCTTGTAAGCCTGTCTCTGCATTTTAATTAGAGTCCCAAACCTATGTTTGACAACATCTATGAGGCATATCATATTCAATCTCAGAAGATTAATAAAGGTGATATTTGGAATGTAGGAATAGCTGAAATAATTGAGTTAAGGGTATTGCAAGACATTGCCATCAGCAAAAGACATGGCTCTTCTCAGCTGGTGCTCTTATCAACAGAAATGGTTGACTCTTAAATGAGTATACTTGTCCAAGTTAAAGTGTGCATCCTCTTTTGGATGCAGCAAATGATTCTTCTGCACCTCCTCTAAAAATGATAATTCAAATTCTATGGCCCATGCAATATTTGTGTGTGTGCATACTGTGTATTCATATATGTTTAATGTAGGTCTTTATATTATTAGCTATGTTTGTGCAAAATAATGGTGAAACCAGTCTTTCATTGCATAGGAATGGAAAAAAGGAATTCAGGAATTCCTAAAAAAAAAAAAAAAAAAAGCAATTCCTTTCTCCAAAACAAATTAACAATTGCATTGATGAAAACTAGAAGACCATACCTATTTTTTTCTAAAGAAAAATATTTATTTTTTTCATCATTTATGTATGCCTTCAGTTAAGCTATGGTTTCATTCAGATACCATATTATAATTTTAGAATATTTAATAAAAGATGGGAAATACCTAGAGGTTAGGGTTCTTTTTCTGTCCAGTTTTATCTTTATATCACTAGAGATCAACATCATGGATTTTAAGACGCTTTTAAAAAACTTATGAGGTCAGAGGACATTGCAAGTCTGAGGATACCTGAAATCTAAACATCTCTAATTTTGCTAGTTTAAGCACAGCATATGTTTTATTTTAAAAGACATTAGAAATGTTAATTCTACAGCATGTTATTGGCTTATTTTCTAAGAACAGTAATCCTTCTTAAGTTTCTTCTCAGCATAAGGGTGTTCAATCTTCTAGGCACAAGGTTTTCAATTTTGAGAATTTATGAAAATTTTATGCTATACTGAGATGTTAATTTTGTTAAGCAGAGGGATTGAAAGCTACATTTTACATCTTTCACTTTACTGATTCTATTCTTTGGCCCAAGGTCAGACTTGCAAACTTATGTCTTTGTTGGTTTTTTTACAGTAGAGCCTGATTTGATTTGTGAATTTCTGTGTCTCAGTTGAGCAGAAGTTAGTTTTATTTTTGAAAACTCATCGGTAGCCACAGATTTCTCATAATGTTTCATAGACAGCAGATTCCCCTTCCCTGGGCAATGCAAAGAATTGTACTTAAACACTGTATTTGGTGCTGCAATTTATCTACCTCACTGAAGAATAGTCTTAAGCATACATTTAAACTTAATCTTATCCCTACATTGCTGTAACCTTCATCACTGTCTAACACTCACACAAATTGGTCTGTGGGGAATTCTGAGCATCAACACTTATAATTTTCTGTGTTTGAACTCTTTTCCTGTCTAGGGTAGGAAATAAAACTATCTAAGGGCTTAACTCTTTTGTTTCACCCACCTCATTTCTACAAATCCGTTTTTTGTGTTGAATGAAGTATATTGGATTGAGGATAATCTTATATTACATCCATTGATTTGATATAATATGATTCCTTGGTAAATTTACGTTAGAGGAGAAATAAGTGTAGAAATTGATAACTAGTACAATTTTTTCTCTTCTTGAGAAAAAAGAACAAAACTTTCTTAATAAGGCTTCTTTAATGCTTAAGAGTAATACAGCTCTGTTGCCTCTTCATGTAACTCTCAAGTTATTTATGTTCAAGTTAGGAACTAACTATTCCAGACAGCAATTTGGAAGGGAAAACTGGTTCTGTGAGAATGGAATTGGGTTAATTCTATTTAGTGAGAATAACTTCAAGAACTACAGCAAAAAATCTTTCCAGCTCTGAAGCTGTCTGAGAAGCCACTTGTACCAATAAAGGAACAGGTGATTAAAAGTTACAATGTATTATGTAAGCTGCAAAAATTGACAATAGTCAACTAAAGAAATCCATCTAATATTTATTGCCATAAAGTAATAAAGAGTTGAATCTACAGAGTTGAATCTACATGCAAAAACATTAAAACAAAACAGGCTCTTTAGTCTGTTGGCAAAGATGTCACATCCCTTATACACAAAATTGGTTCATTTCTTTTATTTCCTACCCTGACACCTCCTGCATAGGTTGTGGTTTTTTTCCTGCATTGATATTTTTAGCAAAAATAAATCACTTTATTTAACCTTTTAAGGTTTTAAAGCTTGTTCTCTTAACACCTGTCCTACATTCTCAATTAATAAGATGGAATTTAAAATTCAGGTTGCATGTCCTACCTTTCACAGTCTTATGTAGGCCTAGTTATAGCTTAGATTTCTTTAGCTTTTTATTTAGTTGATAGAGTTTCAATTTGAGAAAAATGGAAATAATAAATCTAAAAATATGATACAGAGTGTATTTTCTAATTTCTTTTTTTAAGTTTTGTAGTGAAGGGAGTCTTTCTGCCATCAACCCTGCTTTACAAGACAAGATTTTGAAATTCAACATTTCAAATTGCTATTAAGTATACTAATTTTTAATATTCAATCTTCTTTCTAAATTTCTTTTTTAATGCATTCAACTTCTGTTTGACTATTTCCATCCAGCCCAACTATCTATAAACAAGCTTATAAAGGGAAATTCACGCTTATGTCAAGGAGATGATGCAATACTTTATTATTGATGGAATTTATGGGATAATATGTCTTCCAAACAGAACCACACACAACACACTCTGGCTAGAGGAACCTGTGTTTTCTTTTATGTACTTACATAATTCTCAAGACCTTTGGTCCAGAAGGATAAAGGGTCCTTCTTTATTTTTGATCTTCTGCATCTTTTTGAAGGATTTTATTCCTGCTTTTTTTTGGTTCATCATACAGCCCATTTCTCTTCCTTTTCTGATCTCTTTCTCTTTTTCTCATGTTATCCCTATCTCTACTGGCTATTTTTTAGTCAATTGACTCCTTTCCTTATCCCCTAAAATATGCTTATTTCCCTAAAATAAAACACACAGCTTTGTGTGTTACTTCACTGTTTCAGATATCCTATGTTCTCTTCTTTAGTGAAATTTTCTTGTCCCACCGTCCTGGTTTCAGCTGGAACAGAATCCATTTTCTTCTTAGTAGCTGGTACAGGCTGTGTTTTGGATTTAGTATGAGAATAATTCTTATAACACACTACTGGTTTAGTTGTTGCTAAATAGAGCTTACTCTAATTTGAGGGCTTTCAGTGTTTCATGCTCTGCCCGTGAGAAGGTGCACAAAAAACTGTGAGGGACCATGACCAGGACAAAAAATCTGAATTGACCAAAGAGAAACTCCATAACATAGAATACCACTCCCAGTATACAGTTACTCAGAAGTGGACCAATCACTGTTTGGGGACAGACTGGGAAATGTTCAGTGTGTGGTGATCAATTCTAAAGTACATCACTTTTTTCTACTTTTTTCTCTTAGTGTTTAACTCACTTTCTTCCTTTCCATTTTATTACGATTGTTACAATTATTATCATAGATGCAGCAATTTTATTATTATTACTACTGTTACTGTCATTAACAATGCCATTACTGTTATGAACAATTTGCTAGCTGTTGTTATTGTTACTGTTATTATTATTTAACTTTGCTGCAATTATTACACTGTTCTTATCTCTACTGAATAGTTTCATTTTCTTTTGTTTCCTGATCATCCTCCACATCCTCCTGGGGCAGATGGGAAGGGAAGTGAATGAGCAGTTGCATGGCTTTTATTTGCCAGCAGAGCAACTATACCAAGTTCAACTTAACTGATAGTCACATCCTGTTCTTTAGAAGAACTTTCATTATTACATAATCAAAGCTTTCTCATGAACCCTTTAGAAAGTTGCTGAGCTAGTAGAGAGCTTCTTCTGGTTGCTCAAAGGGCAAATACATTTTACCCTCTGTTGTGTTAAGTACGTGAAAGTAATTATTGATAACCTAAGTTCACCCTAGTGAATGCTTAAATAAAAAGAAATTGGCCAGCAGAGACCTTTTAAAAATAATCTGCAAATGAAAACACTAATGTATTTGCTACTAGCAACAGACCTCAGAGAGAATTTTTTTTAACACCAGAAGTTTAATGAGTATCTTGTTCTAAGAAAGTGCTGTGGAGTGGTGCCTTTAAATTAGCTTTATAATCAGTCAGAACACATTTGAAGAGGATTTAATTTACAAGGTTTAACCATCAATCTTGGTTTAAATTTGTAATCTCTGGTGGATTGGTCATTTCTCCAACAAAGATTTTCAGCACCAGCTGTTCAACCTTTGCCAAAGCTCTGTAAATTGATTGATCTGTCCCAGTTCACACCCTCAGGACATAGTTGGTCTATTGGCCCCTATAATCCTGAATGACAATGTGAATTAAAGCATGCTCAGCATCTGAATTAATTCGTACTTGTGAGTGGAATGCATTCTGAAAGTATGTTTTAAAATTTTAAATCAAATTATTTTTTATTAGTCTTGTGTACTAAAAATATGGTCTACAAATAAACACGTAATTAAATTATCCATATGCAAAGAAGTTTATATACCTAACAGCATAGACTGGATACAAACATATTTTACAGCCCTAAATTCAGCTGAACCCACTGAAAGGAACCCCAGAGGGAAGGGGAATGAAAGAAGCATCTAATGAATGAAAGCCATTCTTAATCATCAAGTATTCATCATGATGAAATTGGAAAAATGCCCTTCTCTGTTTATTCTCTTAGATTTTAAATTATTGATTGCATTAAGTTATTTACTAAATACTAGAAAAATTTCTTAATCAACATTGAAATGAATCTACGTATGTTTAGACATGGCATTAACATATTTACTGTCACTTGTACTCCCTGTACATAAGAACACAATGAAAGAACACACTTTTGCTAAATTTATCAGTAAGTGATAAGAGAGTGAAGATTTAAAATAATGATCATGCCTTTTCCAATTTATTATCAATAAAGGTATGGAATGATTAAGATGATGTGCAATACAATGGCTAATCATTAACAAGTCAGCATGTTCCTACTGACACTGTTTGAAGGTTAAACAAATTAAACAGAGATATCTTTGTCTGAGTCAATGTGTGTACATCCTATTTGTGGCTGGTCCCCAAAAAAGCAGATCATGGGTATATATCAAAAAGCAACTTCAAACACTTGAGTTCAAATCCTGTTCTCCTTCTTCAAAAAAGCTTTCTTGAGGCCAGTGGAAGTTCTTATCTTAATAAATGAAAAATAAAATGTCTTCTGACAAAAAGAAGTATGAAAACTACTATGAGATTAAATTGTATTACCAAAAGTAGTCATTTATTTTAATCTCATTACTGAACAGGTTAGGATCTTGTTCTGTTTTGTTTTCTATGCTATCTCTTTTAAATTGGGTCTTCATAAAAGGGAAACATTACATTTTTTGTAGAAAGCTTTCTGATTTAAAAAATTTTGCCATTTCTTGTTTTACGAGGAAACACAGAAAGATTGTTCAGAAGTTCTTAGGAAAGCCAGTACTTTTTTTTTCTTTCAGGTTAATATCATCTGGGAAAATGTGGCAGTAAGCAGATTATTTAGGACTTGGTTTCACATAACTGAACATTCCAGCATGCACTGGAAATAGAGCAAATGAAATAATAAAAATATTTACAATAAAGGCCTCTGCAGATCCGTTATTGGAGATATCATTTACCATTAGAAAAATTTGATCCCCAAATTAAAAAAAAAACATTGAGCAATTTGGAAATCCTGAACTACATGAAAGACTAATGCATTTTCTTACTATATAACCTTTTTCTTCTCAATAAGCTATGCATTTGGTTAGGAATCCTACATTCTTGGTAGTACAAAAATTTTACTTAGTGAAGGACCTTTTTTACTTTCCTAAAGGTTTTATTTCAAGTCATCATTAAAGTTAGTAAAATGATCAGAATTATTTCCCATGAAATGAACATGTTAGGGAAAGCATAGAATATTTTACTGTTAGAATGGAAAGTTACCTTCTACTTAATTACTCCTTTAATTTTGCATAATATCTAATGATTTTTTTTAAGCTATACTTCTCTATGTGCCTCATATTACAAATGTTACATTTTTACATGTAGATATGGTCTTCCTGAATTGCTTGATTTAATCTCTGCCTGATTTTCTTGAACTTGGTAAACTTCTGGAAATTTGAGATTTAAGGACTCAAAATAAGGCTTATGAAGTTCACTTTTAAGTGCAGTAATTTCACGACTATAAGGTGAACCCTTTTGACTAAAATTCTGATCAAAACCAGAAGTGCGTCTTATAATCCGGTGTGCCTTATATATGGACAAAGTTCTGAAATTTGCCAACCCAGAAGTGCAAGTCGCATGCTGAGCCGCCTGTCGAGCCAATACTAATTGGTTACTTTGTTGCACACAGATACTCACTGCAAAAAAAAAGTGCGCCTTATAGTCCGGTGCACCTTATATATGGACAAAGTTCAGAAATTTACTGACACCCAGAAGTGTGTTTTATAAGTCAGTGCACCTTATAGTCATGAAATTACTGTAATTATTTGCAGCTAAGTTTATATTCATGGAGTTTAATTTACAGTAATTTCACGAATACAAACCGCAGCAATTACACAAAAATTTTGGTGGAAACCAGGAAGTGCGGCTAATATTTGGGTGCGGCTAATTTATGAACAAAAATGTGATATCTGCCCTTGCCTAGTATCATACCAGTCCAGTCCTGAGCCGAAACAGTTTGAAATCCATGGTTTCCTGGTATTCCGATGATGAACCAATCAGAGAACAGCTTATTGCCTGCCTGTGGATGGCGGCGTTGCTGAGGGGCGGGGGTTGTTATTGGGGTGAGTTACCTCGGCAGTTCGATAAAAGTGTGTGATATTTTTCTGTACTTTTTAAAGTGTTTTCAGTCTTATGCGGCTGCGGGGCTGGCTGGGCTCACAGGGAGAGGGCTGGGGGAGCCACTCGGCTCGCAGGGAGAGGGATGAAGTGGGCGCTCGGCTCGCAGGGAGAGGGGTGGGGGGGGCCGCTCGCCCGCAGGGCTGAGCAGGGTGGCTGTGCCAGCACAGAGATGTGGCTCCGCTCGGAGCTCAGCTGCCTACCCGCACGGCTCAGCGGCTGTTTAAAGGCAACGCGGATCCATTGGGAATGCTCACAAAATGACCACACTATTGTTTGTGTCTTTTTTGGCTTGTAAATAAAGGGTGCTGCCACAGCTATTGTCTGTGTCTTTTTTCACTTGGAAACAATGTTTCTGAGGTTGGCAGTAAGCCAGTAAGCCCCGGCGATCCCGCGATTTTGTTACTAAATGACGACTTTGTGAAAGTTCGCCGCGAACTAAAGTGCGGCTAATATTCCGGGTGCGGCTTTTTTATTGACAAAGACATCAATGTTGCCAACACACCGGATATGCGGCTTATACTCCGTGCGGCTTGTATTCGTGAAATTACTGTACTTTGTCTGTGACTAGTTTGACCAGCTGAAATTTTTTTTTCATTTTAAATCAAAGGCAAAGATGTTAAAATTTGTACGTAATCAAGCACACATACATACATACACAGATACATGAATTATAAGTAAAAAATAAAGAATCAGCAGCTAAAGAAAAAATCTCTTGGCCTATTTAAAAATTATTTTAGACATTTGTCCAAATATATATTAAGCAAAAAAATTATGATAGCAATTATATTCAGTAGATTTCTTTTTATCACCCAGGAAATCTATTTTTTATTTTTTTTTTACTCAAATAGCTTAGATGTTACTGGAATGAATAACCAATTGCAGTGATATTAAAATCTTCCCTCTTTTTAGGAAATTAAAAATATTGAAAAGTGAAGTTTTAGCCAAAAATCTTTGGAGGGCAAACTGGAGAGCAGCTGCTTAGAGGTCCTCCCCAGATTTCTGATGTAAAATATTTGTGCCATCCCCATATATATTATAAATGCATATCAGAGATCTCTGAGGGAAAATATTTTCATTTCCATTTTCTTTTTACACTAAAACTTCTCATTTCCCATTCCATATAGGAATAAGTCCTTGAAACATCAGATATTGCCTTAATCTATTATGCTTGTTTTCATGAAGAGGGGAAAAGGAGTATCAAGAGGGGAAAGGAATAACTTTAATTAAAGCAGATATTTTTCAATTTTGACTAAACAGAAAATTTCATCTTAAAGAATCTCAACTGCTAAAAAGTAAATTTACAACCTCAAATTCTTAGGTAAAAAATACATTCAATCACGAGTTATTTAGGTCGACTGAAGTGTGACCTGGAATTGATGATTGTACTATCAAAATATATCTCTTATTCAAAAACAGGAGTTTCATTAGTCATGCTTTTTATTGCAATTATAGTTTCTTCAGTTTTTCAACATGGACATGAGCATAAGACCAATGCCCACAAGAGCTGAGTTGTTGGGTGCAAATGGCTACTGGTTACACTTGATTGCACAAGACATCTGAATTAATATCTGTATGATGTGTGTATAAAAAATGTTTATTTTAAGAAACACTCCATCCTGAAGGTAAATATGTGGTTGGGGTTTGAGGTCAATGTCTTTCCTTTAAAATGAATACATAGATGTATTCAGGACTCCATTCCAAATATGAGAAGAAACTGACCTTTAAAACTATGGTTGCACATATTTAATTGCAAGATTAAACTTTATTTGTGCTAGCATATGCAACTGTTACAACAGTATTTCAAAAAGCAGGTCTTTCACTTGGGTGCTTCAGAATCTCTAATTATATCCAAATTGTCTTAGAAAGAATTGCTTTAAATGCCTCCCCACATAATTTAATTGCTTCTAAGGAAAGCAAGGTTCATATTTTCAAAATTGCTGGCTTTTGAATAAATAATTACAGTAATATACCCAACATTAGGTATTTTCAAGTAGAAAACCACCAGGATTTCACTTTTCTAAACATCTTTGCATTCTTTCTGTCATAGCAAAACCTTTTATTTCTATCATGGAAAAAGACCTCCTAAACATATTGTTACCATATTTTCACTGCAATGAGAAAAGGAAAGATGATGCAAGTGTCAATTTTTGATCCAACCTTTCTGGTTCTCTCCTGTTTTCATAATAGACAAGTCTTTTCCTATGTAAAGCAGATTCCTCATGTTTTAGAGACGATTCATCTGTATGAAATAGAGAACAATACTACAGATATGTATAAGGTTGTAAAATTGCACCCGTCAGTGAAGAATGGTAGGAGCTAGGATAGACAAGAGACATTTCTTCTTTGAAATGGCATTCCAAGAAGACAAGATCTGCCGATGTTAATTAATGATTAAGTGAACAGCAAATGCAGGCAGCAGTACCTTTACAGAAAATGTTCAATGAACACAGAAAAACACAGAAACATTGCCTAGACACTAAAAATGTAATAAAAGCAGACCTCTGCTGAAACTAGAAATTAAGAAGAGATGGAGAAAGCTAAAACATGGCTTTATACATTTTTAGCTGAAGTAAAGCTAAAGCTAAAATAAATTCTATTTGCATGCAAAAAGACCAGAAGAACTTTTGGCAACAGACTCAGAAAAAGGTGAGGCAGTCAGCACTGCCTCAGTTTTTGTTTTTAGTGGGAATATTGCTTCTGAAATGTTTCAGGTTCACATTGTGCAGTGGCAGAGTCTAAAGGATTACAGTACTGTTCATGAGAGAGAAAGATTAATTCAAGGATAATGCAGCAAATTGGATATGCACAGGTCCATGGGAGTAGATAGCAAGGGTACCAAGGGAACAAGCAATTTCTACTAGACTAATCCCTGTCATCTCTGAGAGATCATGATAGACTTTCCCAAAAGCAAGAAAAGAAATGTTATGCACGTTTTCCAGAGACAGCAAGAAAATAACTTTAGTTTAGACTTTTAAAAACTGATCTCTCATAGCTTTGGTATGAGGAAATTTTGAAATAGTGACACAAAATGCTTGCACTAGAACAAGTAAAAAGTGTATTTCGTAATTACTTCTGCCCATTCACAGATTACTTAGATACCATGACAATGTTTTCCTGTATTAACTGAAACCTAAACTTATCAGTTTGGTTATGTCACACATTAGTGAACTCAGAGCTCTCTTACCTGCTCTTTAAGCTGAAAAATAATTGAACTCTGAAATGAAATGCTGTTTCAATGCGGCTTATTTTTTTTCCAGTTAGTTTCAAGATACTCTATATTGAAACAATAAAAATATATAAGCTTTACTAAAATAGCACAGTTTGGGTTTTTTTCTGATGAATCATGTTTGCAGCTGATACTGAAGCTGTTCAAATGGGACAGCAAGAAGGGCAAAAGTAATATCTTCTTGAAGCATACAAGTAACAAAAGGTAGACTACGAGAATGCAAACCTGCTGCTGAACTGAGTAGAGGTCTTAACAACACAGAACAAAGAAAAGGATCAGGTATTGGATTCACCCTTTGTCCGTAACTTCATCAGTAATACTAGAAAGACATAGTCTTCGTGGAAGAGGATCAGATCAGGAAATACTCGAGCCGAGTAGTCTTATATAAGTCTGTGGGTCTTGCTGAGATGCAGCTATGAGCGCCAAGGGAAGCAGGTGATGTTATTGCAAGGCTACACTCCATAACCCTAGATTGGCCATGACCACTCAGGTATTCCTGAGGACTAAAGAAAAGCAAAATATACTCCTTTTTGTAGGCTTCAAAGGCCCAGGAAACTATAGTTCTGTCAGTTTCACCTCAATACCTGGGAAGGTGACAGACCACTTAATTCTGGAAACCCTTTCCAGAACATGAAGGACAAAAAGGTGATGAGGTGTAGTTGACATGCACTCAGGAAGATGAAGGCTGGTTTGACCAACCTGATAAACTTCAATGATTGAATTATTAGTTTGGTAGACAAGGAAAAAGAAGTGGATATTTTCTACCTGGACTTCAGGAAGGCTTTTAACACTGTCTCCCCACTGTCAGAAATTAATATCAGAGAATGACATTTTATTGTGAAATTTATTTGCTTTTCTTTTCAAATATTCAGGACTTTTTACCTGATATTACTTTTTAATGCTTATAATACTTCTGAACCTTCTGACATTTATTACAGTGCATGATTTAAAAGGTAAATTGCAATAAAGATTTTATGACAGCTTATTTAGATATAGTGTTATTTATTTATTTATTTATTTAATCTGGTATTATGTCTTTCTTTTTTAATCACAGTCAGGGGGAAAAAAAGAATTGCATCATATATCATATGATGACTTTTAAACAGTCTTAATTTTTTCAAGAAAAGTCACTTAACTTTGAAGATATATTTCTTATTCTTTTCATCTCAAAGAATTTTCCAAAAGACAAAAACAATGTGAAAATTTGAAATTTAACAAAATCTGAGCATGTATTCCTTCAATTAAAAAACACAAAGCCACTTTTCAAAGTTTCTTTATCCTCCCTTTATTTGTGTTGTTCCAAAAGCAGATGTATCTGTACACTGATCAAGATAGTCAACAGTCAACTGATCCACCTGAAAAATTAACATTTTTGCTTTCTCTCCTGAGTTAGTTTTCAATTATTCCCTGATCTAATGCTAAATATGATATGGTAGAGCATGATAAGGGATTGAAAGAGGAATTAAATTCAAAATCAGGATAAGAGTTGTTCAAAACATCTGAAGCCATAATTTCAGTGTTGCAGAACAACCTGGAGAACACAGTAGAGACAGCATCGTCTTCTCCTGCCACAATTAGAGCAAAGTGTAGAAAGATCAATTGTGTTGAGAATCTGGTCCCTTCGTAAATAGAGACCTTTGATATCTAATCTGGAATTTTACTCTATATAGAGATAAAAACTCTTTAAGTTTTACTTATGCAGCAAATACCCACATACATTCTCCTTTAGGCAATGTTACGTATGATACTTTATTTTGACAAGGTGCTCAGTGCTTCCTATCTGGTGAGAAAAGTTCTTTTCCCACTGAAATCAGAGATGCAAAGAGGTTCCATACTCTCACACTCAGATTCACTGGAATAATTATCTCTTACCTAAATACTCACGAGTAAACACACACACACACACACACACACACACACACTCACAAGCACATCCAGGAGTATAAACACAAAACATCTGGAAACTGTTCAGGGTAGTCTGCTCTGAAATTTTATTTAGCAATGAATTATGATAATATCAGTGTACCAACTGAGGTCCATTCATTGTGGTTTTAATAGGATTTTTAAAAATTACTGTGAAGGATATGTAATTGTGGTGAAGACTATCAAGGTCATATAGGTTGCACATATTGTAAAAGTCTGTTTGTCGTAGTTCATAACGCAAGGCATTAATTAAGCTTCCCAGGGTTCTCTGCCTATACAATATGCCATCAAAGTAAATGGAACATAGATACTTATATTTTTTTTTTCCAAATTACTAGTGGTCTTAAGTGCAGGCTAACAATAGAGTTTTTTTCTGTCTGGGTAGTGCATAATATTGACAGGAAAATTATCACTAATTTATTTATCCATTTGCATTATGCGGTAATACATGCGTTACAGAATGCAGATGCATCATTTAGAATTACATACTAAGGAAGTTCTAGTGACTTTAAAATAACCATATAAAAGATGAACAAATAATTTGTAATATTTTTCAAAAATATCCTTTCTGAATATAAATATTTTTAAAATGCTAGAACTTCATCTAATAAGTATAAACAATTCAGATGAAACATTTTATTAAAAAATACAAATGAAAATAAAAGATGATGGGAATAAAAAGAAGCACTTCAAGTATATGTATGCTTTATAAAATAGTAGAAAACAACACAACAATATTTACATAGAATCACAGAATCATTAAGGTCAGAAAAGAGCTCCAAGTCATTGAGCCCAGCTGCTAACCTAACATCAGTGTGTTTACTACTGAACCATATCCCCATGTCCCAACGCACACACCTTCAGAACACTTCCCCCACATGCAGCCATCTCTGCTGTCAGAAGCCAAATTGTCACTACAGCAAACAGTGACACTTTTTAACTTTAGCAAATGATCTACATTTATCTCTGTTTACTCAGTGAACCAGCAAATATTGGCTCTCACACTAGCTTTTCAGTAACTAGCATTTGGTATTTATAAATAACTAAGCTGTATCTATTGTGTGGTATTTCTAACACAGAAATATCCCATTTGAGGATGATGTACAAAAATACACAGACAAAAAATTAGCAAAACATAACAATCTATATTTCTGGACTCATAAAAAACAGATGCATTAATATGAGAGATTTAAGTATATCTACATATGTCATAGATTATAATTTTATAGGAAAGGAAGAGTCCTGCAACACACATAAGTTATCATTTTGCAGGGTCTTATGAGCAGCTTGACCACCAAGAAGGCAAAGGAACTGTACAGAGGAGGCATCCAAGTAACATAACGTTGAAAAACCAAGAAAAATGCAATTACAGTAATTTCACAATTATAATCTGCATCATTTTGATTAAAATTTTGGTCTGAACCTGGAAGTGCAGCTTATACTCCGGAGTGGTCAATATATGGAGGAAGTTCAGAAATTTGACAACCTGGAAGTGCAAGCTGAGCCCGCTTGGCTCTAGTGGTGGTGGGGCAGCACTAAGCTGAGCTCACCCGGTCCCAAGCTGAGCCAGTAAACCCCATGATCTCGCGATTCTGTTACTAATTGGCAACTTTGAAAGTTGCACGCGGATCCTTGCTGCGAACGAAAGTGTGGCTTATAATCAGGTGTGGTTTATAATCACGAAATTACTGTATATATATTCTGACTAATAAATTAGAAGTAGTACTGGACAACCCAATGAAAATAGTACAAAAATGCAATTTTAAGGTCCTTTTTTTGAGAGAAAGTAACAATATTAAAGCATCAAGAATGAAGAAGAAAGATGGAAATATGATGAGATGAATAGCTACTTAAAAGTTAGATAAAGTTTATTTTAAAACTTTAAAACTGGTCTGATCACTATTTAAAGTTTTATCACAGCAATCTCTAATATGCCATTTAGTCACAAAAGTTGAAAGCAACATTAAATCACCTTACTAGTAACAACTTAATAAAATTATTAAGCAATTACTCCTAAAATTACCTGCAAAAAAGAGGAAAAAACCCACAAATAAATATAATTCTGAATTTTACATTCATCTACATTCATATACATATCTACACAATGTAGCTAATGAATGAACCACATTAATTCTGAGTCTGAATTATATTTCCAATGAGTAATGGACATAAGCTGTTCTCACAAGTTTTTTAAAACTATTACACGGTGTACTAATTTTTATTTATTTTTTAGTACTTCAGTTAAAGCATGCAAAATGCCAAACACTCTCCAGATGTATCCTCAGAAACAAAACAAGCCTAGCATTGCAGCACTCAGTGTAACCAGCTGGATTTAGACAGGGGATATAATTCTTTTGTTTGCAATGGACTTTGATTATTTACAGTAGCACTCATCACACTTTGCTCCAAATGTAACTTAAAATCTTTATTTTTGTCTAATATCTTTATCATATTACACCACTGACCTTGGCACTATTATGGACATCAGTGATACTAGCACTCTCACAGGAGAGCATGACAGTTGTTGCTCCTTCTTTCATTCATGTCTTTGGTAGTGCCAAAAAACCTTATACATAAATTATGTCTTAGCCTTGAAAATATGTGATACACTACAATAATATACTTGCTTATAATATAAGCTTCCTAACCTAGAATGTCTCTGAGTTTAACATTATTCCGCTCACCCATAAGGTGGACATATTTTTAATGCAAAGGACATGAAAAGCATTAAAAAAATTTGCAAAATAGTCTAGATACTCATTCATCTACATATCACCTAGATTTTGTAGTGAGATCCTATGA
This sequence comes from Catharus ustulatus, assembly GCF_009819885.2. Taxonomy (NCBI): domain Eukaryota; kingdom Metazoa; phylum Chordata; class Aves; order Passeriformes; family Turdidae; genus Catharus; species Catharus ustulatus. Next base: position 55,639,192 of record NC_046225.1, on the reverse strand, counting down.
AGATTGTCAAATCCCACTATTAGATGTTAAAGAAAAGATTTGTGCATCATTCCTTTTCCCTGAAAATAGTCACAGTATATGTGAAAGGGTCCATAAAGTGTTGGTCCACCTCTAACAAGTCACAGTATTTTCCCTAAAATATAGCACAGATACTAGTTTTCAGAATGTTTCTAAATAGCAAGGCTTTAGAAATAATTTAATTGATTAAGCAACAACAGTAATAAACCTGGAGTTTTTATCTTTGTCTAACACTCTTGTAACATTTCTTGAGAATATTACAATTTCCTGGGAGTAGACTAAGACATGGTTTCAGAAAATTATTTTAGTTTTACCATCTGTAGCATATTTCCAAATTCCTCTAAATAAAACTTTGCTAAAACACATAATTTCTTGTTCCAAGAGCAGCCATATTTCGTATACCATACTGACTGTGCATATTATTGTTTCAAGAGCCATATGTATTCAAAAGATTGTCTCAGTAACTGGTAGTGTGTTTTAACTGATGAATAGAAATGCTGAAGAGAAAATAATCAGGTAAAATCTTTTATTTCTCTAATAAATTTTTTTAAAAGAAAAACTATTTTCTTTGGAACATGCAAAGGATCTTCTTTCAACACAAATGGAAAATTGCTTTATGAAGTCCATTAACAGAAGAAAAGGAAATAAAGAACAACATAATATGTCTTCAAAAGGAAGAATTTAATTCAAAGGCACTTTTAACCACAAGCCATTTCATTAAAACAGGGCATAAAAAATCCCAAATAAACAAGCAAACAAAAAGCCCTCAGTTCTATCTCTTAGCAACTGGAGTATTTTTATATGTGCTTTTGCGGGGAAAGTCTCTGGGTTCTAATTCTATGCTTAACGCATATTCAAATATGACATGCAAAACATAATAATTTGAACACTATAAAATTGGAAACTCACAAACACACAATATTATAATTGTACCATATCTCACTTAACAAATGAAACATATGGCTGTGAATCCCTTGGGGAAGAAATAATTGATACTGGTTGAGGAGTCTAAACACTTGGCTCTTGGATAAACCACAAAAAAACCTCCTAACCTTCCCAGGATAAGGTATTTTAGCTTGAACTAGTCTGGTGAAAAGGTGTTGTGCTTTATGCCCCCTTGTCAGTGTCCTGGCTTCTCTCAATGCCTGATGACATTGACTGCAGTGGTTTCACCTCCTGAGACAGTCTCATTGGCTTCCTAGACCAGCCTAACTTTGTACTATAAGTTTGTATCCCTCCTTGTGTTACTCAGTCAATAGGTTGCTCTGGACTGTGAATATTGGTCACCTGGTACTTTGGGACAATCCATCTAGTTTAATATTTTTTATGCTGATGAGATGAAAAACTAATTAAATGTACAATTTATAGTACAAATCCAATGCATAGGTACTTTTTTGAATTTGCCCTTCTAAGTGCATGAAAATATCTGTTTATTTACTTGGAAATCTTTATGATTTTACTTCATTTTCATTTCAAGTGAAACAAAAAATTTCAGATGATATGGACAAATTGACACAATTCATAAACACTTCTGATTAATGCTTAATAGTCTTTAGTGACTAAAGTGATTGAAAACTCCAAACCAAACCGAAAATAAACCAGTCAGTCTTAAACTATTTCAGGTTGCAATATTCAAACATTTATTAATTTTAAGGTTTATATTTTGTGGTAACCCAGTCTTAAAAACCATAGTCTTGGTCTTTCCACCAAAAGAGTTCTGATGACTCCATTTATTCTAAATCAGTGATCAACCTGTGGGTCATGGCTACAGTATTAATTTCTACATGAACTTACCTGCTTGTCTCTCCTTTGCTTGGGAATTCACTGTAGTAAAATATTGAGCTGTTGTTGCTGTCATGGTGCTCCATCACAGTTTGATGCTGCCAGTTCTTACATACTGCAAATTACTAAGCAGAGCAAACAAAGATGTGAAGTAGATGAGTATGTTGAACTTATATATAGTAGGTACCAAAGCAGTTCAGTGCTATAAGAGCGACAATTAGTCATGAAAAGATAGGCACTCAGGCAATTTACTTAAATGGAAACTCTTAATACAGCAATTTGCGAACTAGACCATTATGGATGTCTTTTTGGTGTCAATTTTAGAAAATTATTTTTAAAAAATGTCTTGTGTTAGGAATGTTCTTAAGAGGATAATTATTGAAAATTTCATTCAATATAATTACATTAAGATGTGAGTGTATGAGAATAAAGATGTATATGCCAAAAAAAATCTTTCTGAGTATAAAATATCTCAAAAATATTGAACAAATATATGAAAGTCAAATATTTCTTCCATAATTTTATCATCAGAGCTCAGAGAAATCACTTTTGTTCATACAAAATTAGCTGTGTGAGAAATCATCTGTAGGCCAAAATGCAATTTATTTAGAAAATAACGTTGAATGGAAGGTAACAAAAGCTTTGAAAGGTCACATATATAATGCTATAGTAATTCTTGTCAGCAATGGGCTTCACTATTATTTATCAATTCAGTAGTTTACTGTTTTCTTTATCAATTCAGCACAAAAGAAGTAGAGATGTCTAAAAAAATATAGAACTCTTGGAGAGAAGAAATATTTCATTGTGTAAGGATATTTTAATGAAAAATAAGTTCTCTTTCTGGAAACTTGCTATTAAATCTTCACTATTGCTATAAACTGAAATTTAACAAAGTAATCAAAAGACTGATTTAAAAAAATATATTTTATAAGAGCAGAAGGAATTAAAATAACAAGGCAATTGCAAATTTGTCTACTTGTGAAGAGTGTTGTAATGTTCTAATAAGTATAGAAATAATGTAAAATGCTGCTTTACACAAACATATGCATACCAATGAATCCTTGCTTATTCTAGGACAAATCACTTATTCTATAAGTGAAACAAAAGCTGCATCAACACAAAATAAATATGGCTATTTGGTTTGCTTTAGTACAGAGTCACAAATTGAAAACAAAACAAAATTAAACAAAATTATTAAACAATTGAACTTTGCAGGAATACCCTCTCTACTACTGGAGATGAGTAAATACTACAAATGAACTACTTTCAAAGTGAGAGTTCTTTGTTCCATGTCCTTTGTGTTCACACTACAAGGAATTGTAGATAAGTGTGAAACAATCTCCCTACAAATTTCTCTCCTTGAAAAATCAGTTATGCAGAAAATATGAAGGATTTGGACACTGATGGGAGTGATAAGTTGGTTGTCCATGGTTTGGACAGGTCCACTCTGCTGGATAAAAACACTGGCTTGATGGCCAGGTGCACAGAGTGGCGAATGTGGTTAAACCCAGTTGATGGTGTTCCTCAGGGCTCAGCATTGGGGCCAGTTCTGTTCTAAATCATCATCGACAGTTTGGATGAGAGGATGAGGAGGATACTGTGTCCTCAGCAAGTTCACAGACACCAAGGTGGGTGGGAGAGCTGTTCTAATGGAAGGTAGGATGGCTCTGCAGAGGGATCTGGACAGGCTGAATGGCTGGGCTGAGAACTGTGTGAGGTTCAACAGCTCCTGCACTCATGTCACAACAATGCCTGGTATCTCCACAGGCTTGTGGAAGGGTGGTTTGAGAGCTGCTCAGCAGAAAGGGACCTGAGCTGCTGTTTGCCAGTGTTGTAACCCTATACCCTGATGCTTTAAGAATGGTATGTCCCTTTAACCCTATAACCCCTGCAAGACCTATGGACTGACCCTCTGAATGGGATTGGCAAGAAGCCAGGATTATCCCCTCCCCTTTTCCTGACCCATAGAAAAACCCTCAGACCTTGAAGATCTTTCTCTTTTTCTCCTGCTCTGCCCTCATGGAAGCCTAAGAATTAAACTTCTGAGATTAAGAGCCTCTAATATCTCATCTGTTCTACATGATAGCACCCCAGGCCAGCTCTGCAGAGTATTTGAGGAGTGGGGCAAGGCCAGGGTGTTGTATCATGCCAGCCAGCTGGATATGAGACAGCAGTGTGCCCAGGTGGCCAAAAATGCCAATGGCATCCTGGCCTGTGTCAGGGTACTCAGCACTGGTGAGGCTGCACCTCAAGTATTGTGTACAGCTCTGGGCCCCTCACTTCAAAGCAAACACTGAGGAGCTGGAGCAAGTCCAGGGAAGGGCAAAAGAATCTGGAGCACAGGTCTTACAAGGAGCAGCTGCAGGAGCTAGCGTTGCTTTATCAGGAGAAGAGTAGGCTGGGGGAGGACCTCACTGATCTCCATGACCACCTGAAAAGAGATTGTAGCCAGGTTGGGATCAGTCTCTTTTGACACGTCCCAAATGACAGAACAAGAGGAAAAGGCCTTAAATTGTACCAGGTGAGGTTCAGATTAGATATTAGAAAAAAAAACTTCATACAAAAAGTGTTTAGGCATCGGAATTAGTTGCCAGGCAGCTGGTGGAGTCACTGCCTCTGTAAATGTTCAGGAGATATTGGGATGTAGCACTTGATGATGTGGTTTAATAGTGTTTATGGTGGTGTTGGGTTGATGTTGATCTTAAAGGTCTCTTACAACCCAGATGATTCTGTGATTTGCTATATGTATACGTTAATTAGATGCATAGAAAGGATTGTAAGCACACCCTTACTTTTAGCTTCAGATGAGTGTGCCTTGACAGTAATAAGAAAAAAATAATAGTTGAAAAAAACCCTCCCAAACCAAACCACAAAGGTCTGCAAAGCAGTATAAATATCATTTCTATCTCATGATTTTACAAAAAAAAAAAACCAAACACTAACCATAGTAATGGACTGACTGGACAATCTAATGCTGCTGAGTGATCAATGAATTTTGGAAGCACAAGAGTGCATATCTGTACACTCTTAGACATTCAGCTGGAATGTAAACAGGTTAAATTAATGTCTGGACAAAAAGAAAAATCCTTGATAAATTTTTGGGGGATTCTAGGGTTTTGTGTGGGATATAATGCCATGAATTTGTGCAGCAGCTTCTTACAAGAGTTTTTAACATATTGTCAGTAAGTTTCAGTGGCTCATATTTTTCTAGTTCGATGTTCTTTGGGATTTAAATGGGAGTTACTCTGGATATACAGCAGGGGAAACAAACCAAAGTAAGCAAATCAAAGTAAGCAAAATAAGAAAAGAACTCTACCCTCCCTGAAATAAAAGAGAACAAAGCACACCTTACAACTGATTTTCATCTTTTGTCTTTGGCCAGATTCCACAAAGGCATTAGGCTGTTCAAATCATCATGATCAAGGGAAAAAAAGTATTGAAAACTTATATTCCCCACAGAACAACAGAGAGAAAAATAACCCCTCTCCTATCAAAACAACGTCATACGTTTGCAAAAAGCAACAAAAAGGGGTTGCTTTTATAATAAAAAATTAAATGAGAATCTAAAACTTTCATCTAAGTTCTACAACTTGCTGCCTTAACATGAATTTTCATCCACAAGTTCCAAATTCATACTGTCATTTCAGGGCGGGTTTTTTTTGTTGGTGGTGGTAGTGGTTTTTTGTTTTTTGTTTGGTTTTTGTTTGGGTTTTTTTGGGTTTTTTTGTTTGTTTATTCTAGGGGGGACTGGGCTGGGGTTCATGTCTGTTTGTTTGTTTTGAGGCTTTTGTTTGTTTTTTTTTTCTTTTTCTATTTGTTTTGGTTTTACCCCCTTAGGGACTCTATAACCTTCCTTATAGTAACAGTCCTTTTTCCTTGCCTTTTAAGTATTTTCTAAGTAAATGGCAAGAAAAACTAATCTTAAATGTATAATATAATTTTTAAAAGTCAGTTCCATTAGACTGTTTCAAAGACGTGATTCATAGTTTCTGCATATTTGGGACTGAAATGCTTCAGAATTCTCCACGACTACTTAGCACTACACTTTGTACTAATATACTTAATTTTGTTTCTATTAAAGTCTTTGATATAATCTCATTCTTCTTGGTTTACATTTCTTTCTGTATAAAACCTTCTAGATCTGTTTCACTAGAAGATTTTCTTAGTGCATCCCTTCTTTTTCTTTCTTTTGTGTAGACTGATGAAAACATTCAATTAAATCATCCCCATTTATTTCCAAAACTGCATGAATACCCGTTTACCTCTGTGAACCAACAAAAGTGGACCTTTAGCAATAATTTCTTCTCAAAAATCAATCTGATTAGTCTGGAGGAAATTAGATATTGACTAAAATGCAAAAACTGCTGCCTTCATGAAAAGATATCACTGGCCTTGATATGTGTATGACATATTACTTATTCTCTTCCCATGTTCAGTCAGATAACTCTTTATTTTGGGTCTCAGAGACTGTTTACCATGAGGCAGTTTAAATCAAACTGTTTTGTTAAAATATATTTTCTTCCTAAAATGTTGACTACTGAGAATATTACAGTAATTTCACGAATACAAGCCGCAGCAAGTAGACTAAAATTTTGGTGGAAACCCGGAAATGCGGCCAATATTCAGGTGCGGCTAATTTATGAACAAAAAAGTGATATCTGCCCTTACCTAGTATCATGCCGGTCCAGTCCCGAGCCAAAACAGTCTGAAATCCATGGTTTCCCGGTGTTCCGACGATGAACCAATCAGAGAACAACTTATTGCCTGCCTGTGGATGACGGCATTACTGAGGGACAGGGGTTATTTTAGCAAGGTGAGTTCCCGCGGCTCGTTCTTTTTCGGCGTGTTCTGCCCTCGGCGTGTTCTCTCATCGGCGCATTCTCCCCTCAGCGACTTCTTCCCTCGGCATGGCTGCAGAGAAGAGAGTAGCGTACAACACGGAGTTTAAAGTGAAAGCGATTGGCTATGCAAAAGAACACGGGAATAGACCTGCAGCTAGAGCATTCCACATTAATGAATGCATGGTACACAGATGGAGACAGCAGGAGGATGAACTTATTCTCGCAAAAAAGACAAAGAAAAGTTTCCGTGGCTGTAGAGCACGATGACCAGAGCTGGAAGAAAGACTTTATCACTGGATTTCTGAGCGAAGGGCAGCTGGCTGAAGTGTATCTACTGTCACCATTCGGATACAAGCCAAAGCAATTGCAAATCAATTGCATATAGAAGAATTTCAAGCAGGAGTGTCTTGGTGCTTTCATTTTATGAGGCGACAGCAGCTCTCTATCCGTACACAGACCACGGTGTGTCAGCGGTTGTGGGCGGACTACAAAGAAAAGGTAACCAGGTTCCGGAGTTACTGCAAAAACAAGATCTCTGAAAATAATATACAGCCGCAATGTATAATTAACATGGACGAAGTACCCCTCACATTCGATATGCCGCTGACGAGGACCGTGGAGCACACCGGAACACTGACAGTACCGGTAAGAACCACGGGGAATGAAAAGACGTCGTTTACGGTCGTCCTCGGCGTTTTGCTAGCTGGGCAGAAATTACGCCCCATGGTAATTTTTAAAAGAAAAACCCTCCCTAAAGACAGATTTCCAGATGGAATAAAGGTTCATGTTAATTCAAAAGGCTGGATGGATGAAAAAGCAATGAAGATCTGGTTAAAGGAAGTTTATGGTGGCACACTACATAGGTTCTTTAATCAGTTACCAGGACTGCTAATTTTGGATTCCATGCGTGCCCACACAACGGAAACCGTGAAAGAAATCGTGAGAATAAAGAAGACGGAGCTTACTGTAATATCGGGTGGCTTGACCAAAGAACTGCAACCTCTGGACATAGGTATTATTCGTTCCTTCAAGGCTAAAGTGCGATCTCTGTGGGAAGAGTGGATGTTGAAAGACGAGCATTCCTACACCAACACCCGGAGGCTGCGCAGGGCAAGTTACGCTACAGTGTGCCAGTGGATACTGGATGTGTGGGGTAAAGTAACTACCAGAACTATCAACCGAGGGTTCACCAAAGCTGACATCATTCCTGGACTGACCAGCAATGCCATCGAGAGTACCGAAAGTGATAACTCTGACGGTGAAGGTGCGGGCGAAACCGCCTCACGTTCGCTGGATCCCACCATTGCCCAACTGCTAGTTTCCGATATGGAGGACGAAGACTTCGACAGTTTCATGGAAGATGAAGCCGCTGATGAAGCGACTGATGAATGAAAAATGAAACTGTTTAAAAGTTTAATAAAAGTGTGTGATATTTTTCTGTATTTTTTAAGTGTTTTCAGTTTTCTGCGGCTGCGCGGTGGGCCGTCCTTGTGCGGCTGCGCAGGTAGCTGGGCTCAGGCAGAGGGGGGGTGGGGAGCTGAGCAGGTGGGGGTGGAGCGGCACTCGCTGAGCTCACAGGAGAGGCAGGTTCGCGCAGATGAGCGTGGGGGGGAAACGGCTCCGCTCGGACGTCGGCCGCTCGCCTGCGGGGCTGAACGGGGTGGCCGTGCAGCGCGGAGGAGTGGCTCCGCTCGGTGATCGGCTGCCCGCCCGCACGGCTCAGTGGCTGTTTAAAGGCAATGCGGATCCGTTGGGAATGCTCGCAAAATGACCACACTATTGTTCGTGTCTTTATCGGCTTGTAAATAAAACTTGCAGGGAACGGTGCCGCAGCTATTGTCTGTGTCTTTTTTCACTTGGAAACAATGTTTCCGAGGTCGGCAGTAAGCCAGTAAACCCCGGCGATCCCGCGATTGTGTTACTAAATGACAACTTTGTGAAAGTTCGCCGTGAACTGAAGTGCGGCTAATATTCCGGGTGCGGCTAATTTATTGACAAAGACATCAATGTTGCCAACATACCAGAAGTGCAGCTTATACTCCGTGCGGCTTGTATTCGTGAATTTACTGTGTATGCATTATTTAAATTTAATTTCTACTATTTTCCCACTAAAGTTTTGTGGGTCCACTACATTTTTTGTTTTCCTTTCGGACTTAGTTGTATCCTGGAAAATGCCACTTTGCAGAAACACCATTTCTTCAATTTAAGTTTTACAGTCACCCTTTTTTTCATTTTATAATTTCCTCTTCTCCATGGCAATTTCATTTGTGACAGCTATAATTATATATACATTTGAATAAAATTGCAAAACTGGGGGAAAAATGGGTTACCTTTGTACATGTTGTACTTCAGGGATCTGTATGAGACCTCCTTCCAACAGCCAACATTAACAGCAACAAGGCATTAATTTCTCTGTCTTTCTTCCAATCTGCTTTTAGTGAAATATTTATTAGAAACAAACACCTCTTTTAACACAAGCACAGAGATATATGAAAAGTCTTGTTTTAGCCACCTGAATGCCAAAATTATGTTTTCAATTCCAAATTATATAAAATTAAGTAAGATTGCCTTTCTTGGGTTTTCTGAGTTATTTTTACAGGTTTATGAAGAAGCCACAAATAAATGAGTAGTTTCATCTTGCTAACCATAATTTTTCTTTTTTTGCCTGGAAAAATATGACAGACTGAGATAAAACAAAATCTTTATAAAAACCATGCTGAGGGCCTCTATCTGCATGCTAAAAATAAATAAATAAAATGAACAAAACCAAAACTCACCTGACCTTGTTATAGCCAATGCAGTCATGGTGCTAAATTATTTCAGATTATTATATTAATTAATTTTAAATTTCTGTCCCAGTTTAAGGGGACAGTATTACCAGGAAAAGGAAATTCAGGAACTCTCAGGCAAAAAAGGTATAGGTTGGGACTAACAGTTCTTTACTGATATATTTATAAGACAAACAAAAACAGCATCAGCTATATGAAAGAAAAAAAACAGTGACAGAACAGAACGGAATTCAGTCCCAGTCCCTTTTTTCAATCACCGATGGCTCTCCGATGGAGCAGGGCAGGCGGTCTCTCAGCCGCGGCTGCTGCAGAAGCAGGGTGGCGAGGTGGCCTCACCGCCCCAGGTGGAAGAAAAAGGTGAGGAAGGGACTCTGCTCACCATGGATGTCTCAGTTCCCAGTTGTTCAGAGGAAGCAGGAAGCTTTAGCAGTCCAAATCCAAGAAGCCTGATCCCAACCGCGGAGGAAAGGAACCTCTCTCCTTGAGTTTGGCCGGCAAGTTGTAAGAGTTCTCCTACCCCCAGTGTCCTCCTACTTGCCAAAAAACAAAAGCAGGGCTCCACCTTTCCCTAATGGAGCCATCATGTTGCTTCAGTTATTCCTTTGTCTCCGGCTCTTAACGGCTAATAGGAGAGCCATCCCGGCTAGCTTAACATAATAATGGGAAAAATTTCTAAACCTCGCCAACCCACAACATTATCCACCCCAATTTTTTTCCATGCTAACATACTACATTAAATTAGAACCTTTAAATTACATACATGCATGCAGTTACAGACACAGTATCATAGGTAGTTCACCCTAGAACAAGGTCTCCTTGGGGTATGCATCGGGTTTCTCCATCCTTTTGCATCACCCACCAGGTACAACCTGGTCCTTGAGCAAAAACCACCCCACGGACAGGATTGTCTTTGCTGGAGGCAGAGTTCACCCAAACAGTTTTTCCTAGCATACCTCTCATGTGTACCACTGGAACGTTATCCCCATCTGGTGTTCCCAAAAGCTCAGATTGGGCAGGGCCTGCTCGGTTAGTGGAACCTCAGGTATTCACTAACCATGTGGCCTTTGGTAGATTACTTTCCCAGTTCTTGAAAGTCCCCCCACCAAGTGCCTTCAAGGTGGTTTTAAGCAGGCCATTGCACCATTCGACCTTCCCAGCTGCTGGTGCATGGTAGGGGATGTGGTACACCCACTCAATGCCGTGTTCCCTAGCCCAGCTGTTTATGAGGCTGTTCTTGAAATGAGTCCCGTTGTCTGACTCAATTCTCTCAGGGGTGCCATGCCTCCAAAGGACCTGTTTCTCAAGGCCCAGGATGGTGTTCCGAGCAGTGGCATGAGGCACAGGGTAGGTCTCCAACCATCCGGTGGTGGCTTCCACCATGGTCAGCACGTAGCGCTTGCCTTGGCGGGTCTGAGGCAGTGTGATGTAGTCAATCTGCCAGGCCTCCCCGTACTTATATTTGGACCAAAGCCCACCATACCAGAGGGGCTTCACTCGCTTGGCCTGTTTGATGGCAGCACACGTATCACAGTCATGGATGACTTGAGAGATACTGTCCATGGTTAGATCCACCCCTCGGTCTCGTGCCCACTTATACGTGGCATCTCTGCCCTGATGACCTGAGGCGTCATGGGCCCATCGAGCCAGGAACAATTCTCCCTTGTGTTGCCAATCCAGGTCTATTTGTGACACCTCTATCTTTGAGGCCTGATCAACCTGCTCGTTGTGTTGGTGTTCCTCATTAGCCCGACTCTTGGGGATATGGGCATCCACGTGACGAACTTTCACAGGTAGCCTCTCTACCTGGGTGGCAATGTCTTTCCACTCGTCGGCAGCCCAGATTGGTTTTCCCCTACGTTGCCAGTTTGCCTTTTTCCACCTTTCCAGCCAACCCCACAGAGCATTGGCTACCATCCACGAGTCAGTATAAAGGTAGAGCTTTGGCCACTTCTCTCTTTCAGCAATGTCCAGGGCCAGCTGAACAGCTTTGAGTTCAGCAAATTGACTTGATCCACCTTCTCCTTCAGTAGCTTGTGCAACCTGTCGAGTGGGGCTCCATACGGCTGCTTTCCACTTCCGGTTCATCCCCACGACGCGGCAGGAGCCGTCGGTGAAAAGAGCGCAGCATGTTTCATCTGCCGGCAGTTGGTTATACGGTGGGGCTTCCTCAGCCCGGCTCACTTGTTCTTGCTCCTCGTCATCGGCGAGACCAAAATTTTCACCTTCTTGCCACTTCGTAATTATCTCCAAAATCCCACTGCGATTTGGGTTTCCGATGCGGGCATGTTGCGTGATGAGGGCAATCCACTTGCTCCATGTGGCGTCGGTGGCGTGGTGGGTAGAGGGAACCTTTCCTTTGAACATCCACCCCAGCACTGGTAGTCAGGGTGCCAGGAGGAGTTGTGCTTCCGTCCCAATCACCTCTGAGGCAGCTTGGACTCCTTCATAGGCAGCCAAGATCTCCTTCTCTGTGGGAGTGTAATTGGCTTCAGACCCTCTGTAGCTCCGGCTCCAGAATCCCAGAGGTTGGCCTCGAGTCTCCCCAGGCACCTTCTGCCAAAGGCTCCAGGACAAGCCATGGTTCCCGGCTGCAGAATAAAGCACATTCTTTACCTCTGATCCCGTCCTGACTGGGCCAAGGGCCACTGCATGAGCGATCTCCTGCTTGATCTGGGCAAAGGCTTGCTGCTGCTCAGCACCCCAGTGGAAATCGTTCTTCTTACGGGTGACCAGGTAGAGAGGGCTCACAATCTGGCTGTACTCAGGAATGTGCATTCTCCAAAAGCCTTTGGCACCTAGGAAAGTTTATGTTTCCTTCTTGCTGGTTGATGGAGACATTGCAGTGATCTTATTGATGACCTCAGTGGGGATCTGGCGCCGTCCATCTTGCCACTTTACTCCCAGGAACTGGATCTCTCGGGCAGGTCCTTTGACTTTGCTCTTTTTAATGGCAAAGCCGGCTCTCAGCAGAATCTGTATGATCTTTTCTCCTTTCTCAAATGCCTCCACTGCCGTGTTCCCCCACACAATGATGTCATCTATGTATTGCAGGTGTTCTGGAGCCTCACCCTTTTCCAGTGCAGCCTGGATCAGTCCATGACAGATGGTGGGGCTGTGTTCCCACCTCTGGGGCAGATGATTCCATGTGTACTGCACGCCTCTCCATGTAAAGGTAAACTGAGACCTGCACTCTGCTGCCAGGGGAATGGAGAAAAATGCGTTGGCAATGTCAATGGTGGCATACCACCTTGCTGCCTTGGACTCCAGCTCGTACTGGAGCTCCAGCATGTCTGGCACGGCAGCGCTCAGCGGTGGAGTCACTTCGTTCAACGCACGATAGTCCACAGTCAATCTCCATTCTCCATCAGACTTGCGCACAGGCCAGATGGGGCTGTTGAAGGGTGAGTGGGTTTTGCTGACCACCCCTTGGCTCTCCAGCTCACGGATCATCTTGTGGAGGGGGATCACAGCATCTCGATTCGTCCGGTACTGCCGGCGGTGCACTGTTGAGGTGGCAATTGGCACTTGTTGCTCTTCCACCTTCAGGAGTCCCACTGCAGATAGGTTTTCTGACAGTCCAGGCAAGGTGTTCAACTGCTTAATGCCCTCTGCCACTACAGCAGCTATTCCAAAAGCCCATCTGTATCCCTTTGGGTCTTTGTAGTAGCCACTCCTGAGAAAATCTATGCCTAGAATTGGCGGTGCCTCTGGGCCAGTTACAATCGGATGTTTCTGCCACCCCTCTCCTGTCAGGCTCACCTCAGCTTCCAGCAAAGACAATTCCTGTGATCCCCCCATCACCCCAACAATGGAAACACGCTCTTCCCCCACATGTTCTGATGGTATTAGAGTGCATTGTGAACCAGTATCAACTAATATCCTGTATTCTTGTGGTTCTGATGTGCCAGGCCATCAGACCCACACCATCCAATAGACTCTGTTATCCCGTGCCTCTCCCTGGCTAGAGGCAGGGCCCCTCTAGCCCTGGCTATTATTCCTTTCCTGAACATACATAGTGGAGGTTCCTTCAAGTGGGTCTGACAGATCATCCTCCCTTCTGTAATACCCAGCACCTTGGTCATGGGAGATTGAGGCTATCTTCACTTTAGTGTAGCTCCCTCGGTTAGCATTTCCCTCCCTGAGTTGACGCACCCGTGCTGCCAAGACAGAAGTGGGTTTCCCGTCCCATTTTCCCATGTCTTCCCCATGGTCACGCAGGAAAAACCATAGGTCAGCTCGTGGGGTGTACCCTCTTCCACTAGCTGAGAGGCGCGGGGCTGTAACCTTGGGGTATGAGGCCCGCACTGGTGCTGCCTTGATCTTCCTGATCTCCTCCCTCATCTCACTTATGTCACCTCTCATCCCCCTCACCTCCTTCATCTCCTCCCTCTTCCCCCTCATCTCCTGGACCACGGAAGAAACCTGGGCCTGCACTACACCATTCATCATACTGTGAAAATCCCTAAGCTTGTTAGCAACAGAGCTCACTGTTTCTCGGTGCTCATCAGCATTAATCATTGCAATGAAGGTGGTGTATTGAGATGGCCCTCGGTTTGCCAGGTTCCACAGCATGTGACCTGTACACCTGACCTTGTCAGGGTCATTGTCATGCTGTCCATCCCTCCCAAAGAGTACCTCCAGTACCGCCACCTCTCTCAGCTGTTGAATCCCTTCCTCAACAGTTTTCCAATGCATTCTATTATGGTACTCTTGCATTCTTTCTTTGTTGACAAACCTCTCTCTTACACTCATTAAAAGCCGCTCCCAGAGGGGAAGTGGGCCTGGCTCCCTTACGAATATCTGGTCCACACCTGAGTCCTGGGACAAGGATCCCAAATTTCTTGCCTCTGTACCATCCAAGTGCACACCTGTACCCATGAGGTCCCAGACCCGAAGTAACCAAGTTGTCAAAGCCTCCCGGTCCCGTCGTGCAATATCTTTCCGCAGATTGCGGAGATTTTCATAAGACAGGGACTCAGTGATGATTTCAACCTCTGGCTCCCCTGCTGGTTGTGAGGGCCCTCCTCTCTGGTCCTCTTTGTCTAGGTGCCTTGCTTTCATTTTAGACTTCCTAGTTTCTACAGGGGCGACTGCTGCTGGCTGTGAGTGCCCTTGCAATTCAGCTGGACCCTGGGCAGATGTAACACCTATGGGTTCCACTACAGCATCACTGGATTCTCCCCCTTTATGGTAGGGCTTCTCACCAGCTGGGGAGAGATACTCCTTCATCATCTGGCCCATCTCACATATCTCCTTCACTAGAAGCCCCACCCACTCCGGGTGGTTTCTTTCTGAGGTGGGTTGTGGGGCAGGGTCAGGCTCTGGGGCAGCATCCCTAGTCTCTGGGGCAGGGTCAGGCTCTGTGGCAGCATCCCTGGTCTCTGGGGCAGGGTCAGGCTCGGTGGCAGCATCCCTAGTCTCTGGGGCAGGGTCAGGCTCTGTGGTAGCATCCCTAGTCTCTGGGGCAGGGTCAGTCTCTGTGGCCGCATCCCTAGTCTCTGGGGCAGGGTCAGTCTCTGTGGCTGCATCCCTAGTCTCTGGGGCAGGGTCAGGCTCTGTGGCAGCATCCCTATTTCCTGGAGTAGGTATCAGAGTTGTTATCCAGCTCAATCCCCTGTTATCTCTTGATGTTAAATAGGACAAGCCTATCAGTAACAGCAGCCACTGTACGATATCATTAGCATTCAGAGGAAATCTGAACCCTTCAAAAACTGGTGGGGTAGACCCAAAAATTTGTGTGAGGGGTTGGGAGAAAATTTCCCCTGGTTATTCCCTCACAGTAGGTGCCATTATTAAAGTAATCCCAAAAACATGCATTTAGTGTGTGGTATCCCCGAATCCATGTACCGACCATCCAAAGGAAGTTAAAAATCCATGAATTCCTCACCTTATCAACCCATAAAGCAAGTTCGATAACAGTCACAGTAGCCTTAGTTACAGGGCCCATGCTTATGTAAGGGTTTGCAAATGGGAGATATACATGTATGAACACGTGCAGCCCAAACCAGATTAAACTGGACCACATGTTGCTAGCACACAAAAAAAGACAATCTCAGGCAACTGAAGAACTGTTATTGCTTAACCTCGTGCCACACGTTCCGGGCGCCAAGATCTGTCCCGGTTTAAAGGGACAGTATTACCAGGAAAAGGAAATTCAGGAACTCTCAGGCAAAAAAGGTATAGGTTGGGAATAACAGTTCTTTACTGATATATTTATAAGACAAACAAAACCAGCATCAGCTATAAGAAAGAAAAAAAACAGTGACAGAACAGAACGGAATTCAGTCCCAGTCCCTTTTTTCAATCACCGATGGCTCTCCGATGGAGCAGGGCAGGCGGTCTCTCAGCCGCGGCTGCTGCAGAAGCAGGGTGGCGAGGTGGCCTCACCGCCCCAGGTGGAAGAAAAAGGTGAGGAAGGGACTCTGCTCACCATGGGTGTCCCAGTTCCCAGTTGTTCAGAGGAAGCAGGAAGCTTTAGCAGTCCAAATCCAAGAAGCCTGATCCCAACCGCGGAGGAAAGGAACCTCTCTCCTCGAGTTTGGCCAGCGAGCTGTAAGAGTTCTCCTACCCCCAGTGTCCTCCTACTTGCCAAAAAACAAAAGCAGGGCTCCACCTTTCCCTAATGGAGCCATCATGTTGCTTCAGTTATTCCTTTGTCTCCGGCTCTTAACGGCTAATAGGAGAGCCATCCCGGCTAGCTTAACATAATAATGGGAAAAATTTTTAAACCTCGCCAACCCACAACAATTTCTCACTGCTCTGATTTGTTAGCACAGCACTCAGGATGTCAACAGCAGTATATATATGGTGTATAGTTAAATGGTCCATAAAATCTATATATTTGTCTCCTTTTGAAACTTCTATTTCTCTCTGAAAACAAAGAAGACCATATATGACAGTGGCTCTGCTTTCTCTCATGCAAACAATCCTTTAAAATTAAATCCTTAATAAAAAGGATAAATTATACTAAAATATAATTCTGGGTGAATTAATTTCTTTATTAAGAAAAAAAACCCAACATATTTCCATCTAAATAAAAAAAATCATCAAAAACAAACAAACAAACAAAAAAGTGCAAAAGAGTACACAGACTCTTATTTACCTCGTCCTTAAATCAGCTGTAAATAAATATTGACCATTTTATGGTCACTGAAGAGAATAAAACAGTTTTCCACCTTCTAATCATCGTTAAACTATAAATGCTATTCTCATATCATTTGGTTATCAAGCAGCAAGCCACTAATACAGTGTAATTTATAATTAATGTTCTGCTGTCAGACTAAATGGAAAAGGTTCAACCTGTCAATTTGCTGGTTTGGGAGTATTGCTAAACTACAGTGCTGTCTATCATCAGGAATTTTTACTTTCCCTGGACAAATTTTCATTGACAGGGTAATCTAGGTGTTAATTTTTCCCATTGTAGTCTGTGTTCTAGTATTCAGAATGGTAGCCATGTTAAAGGGCGCATTGAAAAATCTTATATATAGTGCAAAGTTCTCTTTCCCTTTCATATGCTTATGGGTATAACAATGAGAGGATATTCATAGCATCTATTTTAGTTTGTTGTCTAAATAAGAGTCTTAGTCTTGTATTTCCTCCTCACAGTCATTGTGGCTAACATAGATACGAAGCTGGTAAAACAAATAAATTAAGAAAAGAGATCAAACAATTAATATGGAAAAATTAGGTTATAAGGACAAGCACTGTAGGCAAGAGAGACCCTTGGCTAAGAGCCATGGATGCACAGGAAACTCGTGCTGGGCCAGCAGCTAGGGCATTGAGAAAGGCAAGATTAGGATAAGCAATCACTCATATAATTTACTTGCAGGTATTCAGAAGTTGGTTTCACTCTTTTAGAAGAGGTGAATTCTTCCTTTCCTCACGAATTACATGAGGTGTCTGCAAAAAATAAAACGTTATGTGACTATATCAAACGCATAGAATAAAAAATTGAGATCACTGTATTTTTGGGAGGGTGGAAACAGCTGAAAATAATAAACTACCTAGAACTTCAGTAAGACTTGCATAATGAGATTTCCATTGTTTTGTGGAATCCCTAGTGGTTTCATATAAGAAAATTTGCAGTTTTGTTTAGGAAAAAAAAACAAAAACCAAAAAAAACCAAAACAAAATAAACAAAAAAAAAAAAACCCAAAACAACAAAAACAGGTAAAAAAAAAAACCCTGTCACAGTGTTTTGGGGAGGTTTTATTGTTTGCTTGAAAGCTGCTTCACTAAGGATCCAGTACTTCTGGTAACGACCACCTAGTAAGGGTAATGGAAAATTCTGTAATAAACTGCAGTGTATTTATTGATGATGCTGGTTCTCTTTAAGAGTGGTATGTCGAGCACTATCCAAAAGGTTCGATTAATGTGTAATTAATTCATTGATCTCTATATTGTTAAGCAGATTTTTTGCTATATTGTCCAAAAATTTCCCTAAGTTATTCAGGAATTTATAATAATTTTGTTTGAGTAATACTCACTAAAAGTAAAATCCTTTTGCTCACTAAATGCAAAAATCATTTGCATTGTCCTTATTTCCTTCTTTTTCCTTCATTTATTTAGGGCTTGTTGGGGGTGGGGGGAGGGTTGGGGGAGAGGAGCTTATGTGATGAAATCAGTCAACTGCATCATGTTTGGTTTCTTTGTGTCATGGTTTAACCCCCATATGGCAACGAAGACTCGCACAGCTGCTCACTTACTCCCAAAACCCAGCAGGACAGGGGAAGTGAAACGAGAGGGTAAAAGTGAGAAAAGTCATGGGTCAAGATGAGAACAATTTAATAACTGCAAGAAAATAAAATCTTTTAGTGAGAAGGAAAGTAAAAATAAAACCCAAGAAAGATAAGAAATGGAAATGAAAACGATTGCTCTGCACCAAATGACTGAAACCCATCCAGTCCCCAAGCAGCCCTTGCCCCAGCCAGCCTTGCCCCAGCCTATTATGCTGAGCATAAACCACAGAGTATGGGCTCTGCCTTGTGTCAGTTGTGGTCAGCTGTCCTGGCTGTGTCTCCTCCCAACCCCCTAACTGGGTGGGGTGAGAAGCAGAAAAGGTCAAAACACGGTGCAAGCACTGAACCGCAATGACTGAAACATCCCTGAGTTACCAACAGTGTTTCAGCACAAATCCAACCACATCTTCATACTAGCTGTGGAGCAGAAAACTAACTCTATCCCAGCCTAAACCAGCACATATTCTGAGATTGAAAAACTCAACATGGTGAACAGAAACCTATGAACATACCACTTGAAATCAAAAGGATCACAGTTTTGAGAAAATTAACTTTTACTTATATAACAGTCCAGAAATACACTGAATATTATTGTAGATAGATGAAGCAATTTCTTATTAATATATGGTCCTAACACTTTACAAAACAGTGGAAAACATACAGCTATGCTGTGAGATAGAGTAAGCTTAACTCTATTAATGCTTAATTTTATTTCTTTTACACAAACATTGATATATAAGGAAGAAATAAGAAGTAATAATAGACCATGAAGTGTGTGAAGTATTCATAAGCCACTGTGGTTTACTTTCCACCACCCCTTGACAGAAAAATGGAATCCACAACTGCAAATTTAAAGATGAGACATGTCAATATCACTGAAATGAGATACTATGAAGTCTAGTTACAGAAAGAAAATATTCTACAGGAATGAAATATCATCTGCAAAACCTGTTTTCATTCAACATTCTCCTTTTGAGAATGCCTTAGTAGTTTTTATGGTGTTCTTTACTTGCACTATAACTGTTGACTCTGAAGTGAAAATTCAAACTGTGTATCACATTTCTTGTGTATATATGTATAGATATATATATATATACACACATACATATAGATATATGTATATATGCAACTGACTTTTAGCAAAATACTTAGAAAGATAAGCTCATTATTGATGTTTATCCATAAGAGGTATGTAGTAAAGATCCTGAAACTGTATAACCACATAACCTTTTGAGTCAATTAAGGCTAGAGGAAGCTATTTTTCAGCTTTTAAACTTTAGTTGAAAATCAGTGAGCTGGATGCCCATACTGTAGGGAGGAAACTGATGTATGCCGACTGTCAATCTGCTCTAAGATGCTTTAATGGATATACCACACCCTGTAGGAAGAGATGCATTTCAAATCTTCATGGCATTTTTTCATACAGTATTGACTTGAGATTTAGTCTCACAATACAGGAGGGCTTAGCAAATCTCAAGCTTTTCCTTGCCATGCTTGGGGTTTTTTTTTCATTATTATCAGATGCATATTCTCTACCTCCATAGAGAATTTGTTGTGATGAGAAAGATTGTTTTGTCACTGAAGATCAATAATGTGTTTGCATTTTAGATCAGTTCTTCATTCTATTTCAAAGTGACTACATTTATACATAATGCAGAATGATGACGTCTTGCTAAGCATATTTGGGGCTCCTCTATTTTTCCAGAGTTTTTAAACAAATACTTGTGATATTGATTATTCAGATTTGCTTATTTACGTTAACTTGTCTGGATAATCCTGCATTTATTTTTGAGAACTGAGTGTTTGCTAGGACGTGTAGATATTTTTCTGGTAAGTATAATTCTTTTGAACACATTTCACATAATAAGCATTGTTACTTAGGTTGTCTTACTTTTTTTTCTCCCCATCTCAGATAAAACAGATGTCAAAGGGTTTTATTCTGTTAAACTTTAACCATTTAATTCTGAAATAAACATTTAAAATCATAATGCCAAGAATTTCAAAGTCACCAAACAAGAATTTATTTAAAATGCACACATGTACACACATACTTTGCAATGGAAAGTACTTCTCTAAACTAAGTAAGATATTTTAAACTATCTGCATTCCCCTGGGAATGTAAATTCCAAAAAACAGGGACTAATTTTTAAATTTTTTTAAGTAAATCTGGGATTTTTCCCTTTTATGAACATCAAAGTCTTATATTCAAAATTTCATTTTTTTCCCAACAAATTAAATCATGGTTTGCTCAGAGAATTTTAGCTTAATGTATTTTATTCTCTTAGTTTTATTAAAATACATGGGTCATAAACTAGTCTTTTACTGACTTGATTCAACGAGAGCTAGCAACTCAACGTAGAACCATAGAATCATAGAATCGTAGAATCATAGAATAATAGAATCATAGTATCATTTCATTTGCAAAAGAAGCTTAATATCATTGGGTCCAACTACAAACCTAGCCCTACCAACACCCCCACTGAACCTTGTGCCCAAGTGTCACATCTGGACATGTCTATTTGTTTACTTTCCTTACTTCTTTGCAGTCTAGAAGTCTGTATTCCTTTGAAGTATTTCTTGATTTCTTCTTCTTGATATTGATCTTTTAGAAGGATCTACATTTTTTGATTAAGAACTGTCTTTGGTTTCTTAACCAAAAAATTCATGTCCATCTGAAGGCAGGAAATCAATAAATACTTCAAAGGAATACAGACTTCTTAACCAAAAAGAAACTAACATTAACTACCTCAATGCGATTTGGTGAAATACAGACACCAGAAGTTGGTATCTGAAGGTCTGCCCAATTCTATATACAGTAATTTCACGATCATAAGGCGCAGCGGAATATAAGGCGCACCTCTGGGAGTCGGCAAATTTCACAACTTTGTACATTATATAAGGCGCACTGGACTATAAGGCACATTTATTTTTTTGCAGCGAGGATCCATGCCCCATGCAACAAAGTAACGAAGTAGTAATGCCTCCCTGCCCGTGTTGCTCCCGACCCTCGCCTCCCTGCTAGCACTGCTCCCAATGCCTGGGGCCACCCCCTACCTCCCTACCAGCACTGCTCCCACCCCCCACTTCCCTTCCAGTGCTGCTCCCGGTGCCTGGGGCTGCCCCCTACTTCCCTACCCGTGCTGCTCCCATCCCCGCCTCATTGCCAGCACTGCTCCCGTCCCCTGGCTCCCTGCCTGTGATGCTCCCGCTCCCC
Source organism: Catharus ustulatus (assembly GCF_009819885.2). Classification (NCBI taxonomy): domain Eukaryota; kingdom Metazoa; phylum Chordata; class Aves; order Passeriformes; family Turdidae; genus Catharus; species Catharus ustulatus. The sequence continues at coordinate 55,617,810 of NC_046225.1, read as the reverse complement.
GCCTCCCTGCCCACACTGCTCCTGCTCCCCACTTCCCTGCCAGCACTGCTCCCGGTGCCTGGGGCTGCCTCCCGGCACCTGGGGCCACCAGCGGCCGCCCCCGCATTTCTACTCAGTGCTCCCTCAGTGCCACCCGCACTCGCGGCTCTCACTTCCAGTTTTGCAAATTTCACCACTTTGTACATTATATAAGGTGCACCCAACTATAATGCACACTTCCAGCTTCGTGCCAAAATTTTAGTCAAAAGGGTGCGCCTTATAGTCATGACATTACTGTACCACTACTGGCATATTATAATAAACCATCAAAAAGTTCTAGGGAAAACAGAACTTTGTTTTGGAGCTGAGACTCAGTCTGATCTTAAGCCTGAAAATACATGTTTTAATATTATAAAAATATTCTCTTAGTATTAAGAGAATTTTGACAGTACCCAATAGTGGGTTTTCAGAGAAAGAAGGATGAGTAGGAACAGTGTAGAATGACCTAAAGATATCAGGAAGCTTTAATTCCTTCCAGGATTTTAGCATTAATGTAGCAATTATCTCTCCAAATTCAATTATTTAATATTTTGATTTTGTATAGTCCTTTCCTATAAATATGGAGAACAATTTTCATGTGACTGATTTTTTCTGTCCTTTTAAAGGCTAAAGTTTTGTCAGTTTGCTCCTCCATGCTGAAGGACCAGACTTGCTTTATTTATTTCAGGAGATATTTGTTAGAAGTATGCTTCTACTTCAGTTTGCTCATTTAAACAGTGCTGTTTCTAGTCCAACAATTGTATATCTGCCTATAATTCATGAAAGTACATAGTAAACTCAAGCATAGACATGGTCCTGAAAGTTTCATGACAAAATGATAAAATACTGCTCTGTTCAGTAGTTATAGTTGTAAGGACTCAGATTATCAGTTCTGTAATTATCTGGAATGAGTTTGTCTTCTCTTGAAATGTGATGTTAGGAATGCTATATGTGGTATTTACAGTAATTTCATGACTATAAGGTGCACCCTTTTGACTAAAATTTTCCCCCGAACCTGGAAGTGCGCCTTATAGTCCAGTGCGCCTTATATGATGTGCAAAGTTGTGACATTTGCCACCCCGGAAGTGTGAGTCGCAATGCGGGGGGTGGTGCCGTGGGAGCGCCAAGTTGCGAGGGGGGGCGGGAGCGGGCGGTCACGGCCGGCAGGAGTTGCGCAGGGAGGGAGGGAGCCAGCGTCAGCCCCGGCCCTGGCGCGGTGGGAACGAGGAGTCGCCGGCCACCGGGGGAGCGAAGACCCACTGGGCGCCGCCAGCTGTGGGGGGATAGAAGAGCCACTGGGCGCTGCCGGCTGCGAGGGGAGCAAAGCACTGCCAGCCACAAGGGGAGCAAAGGGCCACCAGCTGCGGGAAAGCAGTGGCGGCAGCGGCACAGCCCCTGTGGCCACAGGAAAGCGGTGGCGGTGGCGGCGCAGCCCATGTGGCCATGGGAAAGGGGCGAGAAGAGGCGGTGCCACTGAGTGGAGTAAGGGACGGGCGGCAGGGTGGCGGTGCTGCCGAGCCGAACGAGGGAACGGCATGGCAGGAGCGCCGAGTCGAGCAAGGGAATGGCACGGCGGCTCCGTGGAGCCACAAGGGGGAACAGCACCGTGGCAGCACGGAACTGCAAGGGAGAGGAGGCCCCGTGGCTGCGCCGAGCCGTGCCTACCGGCACCGGGGGCAGGCGGGAGTTCCAGGGCCCACTGCACGGGGAGGGCACCTGGGGTTGCCTTTGAAAGCCTACATTGATCTGTGAAAAATGTTTCCAAATTGTTCACCTGCCAGTAAACTCCACGATCGCGGGTTTCCATTACTAATTTGTTACTTTGTTGCACACGGCATGGATCTTCATGGCAAAAAAAATTACGCCCTATAGTCCGGTACACCTTATATGATCTAGAAAGTTGCGAATTTTGCTGACTCCCGCCTGGTGCACCTTATAGTCCGGTGTGCCTTATGGTCGTAAAATTACTGTATGCATTTCTTGTTATAGAAAAATCCAATCCCCTTGCAATCATTAATGTTACAATCCTCGAAATACCTAGAAAAGGTTGGGAAATATTATATTGAACAAATAGAAAAACTCACATGCAGAAAATGTAACTCTCTTAGAAATATTTAGGTATGCAAAAAATGTAAAATAGGACAAAGTAAGAGCACACTGTTTTATCTGGTAAGGTTTTGAAAGTTAGCAGGGGCTAAGGCAAGTACAATAAACTGAGAGTGCATAAGTTTGAAGTGCAATTTTGGTTAGAGGCAACTGAATTGCTGTTTGAGTTTTTTTGTTGTTTGTTTGTTTGTTTGTTTGTTTTAAGAAGACCAGAAACAGGAGAGGAGGAAGGTGTTTATATTCTCTTTTTCTTGTCTATTCTCTTTTTCTATGGTCACATGAGTCAGTAGCCCTGCTCCTCCTTTTCAGTTGGGCCTTGTTAGTCTGCAGGAACATATTCTAGCTACTAGATTATTGTGCCAGGAAGTTCAAGACAACCCTGTCACCTGTACACTAATCCAGACATTGTATGGAACCTTGGATAAAAGCAGAAAGGATTTCAAAAAGCGAAGCCCTGTTTTGACTCTTCTAGAAAGATAGTCAAAATATTAAATTTCATATTAAATTTCATAGATACTTGTCCTGTTTCTCTCCATAAGATACTTACCCCAGCTGAAAAACAACCTAGTCTTTACAATGGGAAATGAGAGCACCCCTCAGTGCACTCTTCTGCCAAAGTAGCAGCAGTATCTCCTCGGCCTCCTGCAACAAGACAACTGCAAACTTAAAATACCTTCTGAGTCTTAGTACATAAATGCATTTGAATAACCCTCAGGGTCTCAGATGCCTATCTTGTACTTCAGATACCTAAGTGCATTTTTGGATCTCACTACTACTATTTATTGATTTCAACAGTACTTACACGCTCTGGTGATTTTGAAATTCTATTCATCTTCTATCTGTATTTTTAGAGAGCTATTGCTTTTAAAACGCATCACACAGCAAAAAAATCTGAACCTGGATTAGCTGAATCACAGGATGGTCAATCTAATCAATGATGTGGACTTCCTCACTAATCATGTATCTTCTAATGTACATACAGTTAAATAATGAAAGTCTATTCCAATGGCCTGAGTAGGTCCATATACTAAATCTAATAAACTCAGTGAATCAAAATGTCATTTGATGAAAAAAATATTTTATACTATATATCCCATTTTATTTTAAATATTTTAATTTCTTTTTGATGTTTACCATTTTTTCTTTTTATATTTTTTTTTTCCAATGGAAAAATTAGACTTAATTTAGAATTTATGAAAATACAGCCAGTGTCTATTCACTCAGTTTTATGTTAGCACAAAAGTCCCTGATCCTTTAGGAAAATGTATTTTAAAAATTCAACAAATATATACTAGGGTAAAAATCTTTTATGATTAAAAAAGTATTTTTTCACTGTAGAGGTACTAATAACAACAGCAACAACACAGGTAAGCTTTTTGTCCAAAAAAAAAAGTATTTTAATCATGATGAGGTAACCTATGAAATATCCATCTTTTATTTATGATGGCTATTTTACCCAGAAACAAAATACCAAAACCTTCAGAAATCCTATAAAACCTTCCTATAAGGATTTACTATAAGGGAAATACCTTCTTATAAGGGTGATTTCAGCTACACTGCATTTCAAAAGAAGAGCAAACAGGAAAATATTTATCGACAAAGCATACAAGAACACTATGTACAGCCTGTAATCTTGGAACTAGTGTGTTACATTAAAGTTGAAAATGGTTGAAAAATAATTGTAAAAGTAAAAATGGTCCAAGAAAAAAAGAAAAAGCTCAACAAGATTTATTAGCAAACTATACATTTCTCATGGATATTAGTATATTTTTTTGCCCCTACTTAAGAGAAATAAAATTATGAAAGGAAAGAGGGAAAAATGAGAGATTGGAAGAGAGAAGAGGAGAGAAGATCACCAGTCCTGGTCCAGACCTCCTGGGCTTTGTAGGGGTGCCTTTTTGTATGTAAGTTTACCCCACCCTGGGCTTAGGTTTCTTGTTGTTCATGTAAATGAGTTAGAATATACAGTCTATTCATCTGGACCTATCTGGAAATAGGGAGGATTGGGGGGGAATTTGCTGGGAGGATTTGAAGGTCTCGTTGTTCTTGTTCTCACTCCATGGGTCTTGACCCCTCCTTGATCCCATTCCTTCACTTCCACTGTTCTGTGTTGTGCAGTCTCCATGGACCAGAACAGGGAAGTTTGCCTCAGAGAAGTGTGCTTTTCCTCCCCTTTCCAGTCACATCCTGTTCTAACTTACTCACTGGAATGGTCCCCATTGTTAGAGGCAGAGCAACAGATCAACTCCTCACTGTCCAGGTTTACTGCAGTCACCCAGAGAAGCTGTGGATGCCCCATTCCTGGAAGTGTTCAAGGTCAGGCTGGATTGGGCTCAGAGCAACCTACTCTAGTGGGAGGTGTCTCTGCCCATGGAAGGGGGGTTGATACTCAATGATCTCTAAGGTCCTTACTAACCCAAACCATTCTATGGTTCTGTGAATGTTTTAAAAGATATTAAGGCAGATATCTGAAGTGGTTTGTAAAGATTCATAAAGGAGAAATGACTGAGACCTCAGGAGTGACATTCATATGACACGTAAATTATAGATTTCTTGTCAATCAGTATTATGGTATGTTTAACCAACCATAATATAAAAGTGGAAGATTGAGCAAAGAAGAAAACATAGCGTTATACTGAACAAAGGGCAGCATAAGAGACAGCAGAGCCTTATTGAGTTGATCCCAGCTGTATTATATTTCCCTTCTCCTACAACATAACACATACTGTCTTTTTTTAAGTTACTCTGAACAAATAGCCAAAAAAGTGAAAGGCTACTTAGCCATTTCCAATAATGAAGGTAAAAGTAATGAATCATTTGACAAAAATGTTCTTTTCCTGCTCTTACTATCTAGGTCAAGCGACTGGCATGTCAGCATAAGTAGTACCTTGTGTCTCTTTTAACAAAGCAGATATATACAAACCAAACCACGCTGTAGCTTATAACAAGGTAGAATATTGGTATAGACATTCATTTGGTCCATTCTGCATCTCCATCTTTCATTGTTGCCTTTTTTTTTTTTTTCCAAGGTCTGGCTTGCTGCAAGATATTTCTGTGAAAGGAATTAAAATATAAACAATTTTTCTCCCTGTCTGTGACATAGACTCTCAAACTGACAAAAGCTAACAGGTTTATCTGTGGGAAAAAAACGTTCTTCATAAAAATTACAATTTTTGCCTGCAGGTCAGAGGGAGCCTTTGTCTCCCTGTACAAAATAGAAAGCTGACACAATGACATTTATCTCCACAGGGCTTCTCTAACAATATTTCTAATGGAGAACAATATATTATATATCTCTTAAAAAACATTAAACTCACTTCAGGTCTCAGAAAATGTTTTCTAAAAGTGTGATGCATTGCACAGTACACTACAGACATTGAAACTACCCATATTAAGTTTTTGTTCAATTAAATTAGAATAGATTAGATGTCACTCATGAATTTCCTTCTGCTCTTCTACAGTAATTCATTTAATTGGCCTCAATGATCAGCTCTGGGGTTTCTCATCTCCAGTGAATTTTTTCTGCCCAGGAGCAGAGTTTGAAAGAGATATATCAATTCTGAGCACTTGTCTTCAGTTCACTCCAGGTTCTCAAGTAATTACATGACTAGACATGCATTTCAGCAAAAGTAACAAAAAACCCCCATCACCCAGACAATATAAAAAATATTACTTCTTTAAAGTTCCTAATTAATTTCTACCTATTCAGCAAGGAAAGTCTTTAAATTTATTTCACATCACATTATTTTCCATCATGTAAATGTCCACAGTTAAAATAATATAACCAGCTAGCACATAAAATTTCTGTTTGAAAACAGTGGATATGCAGAGTTAACAGCAATAGTATATGAGAATATCGCTGAAAGTATGGATCAGTAGAACACAAGGTTCACACTGGGTTTTGGTGGGTTTTCTCTTTAAGATGCTATTTAAAGCAGAACAGGATGGACAGTAAGAAACTTTCACAAGGGGGAGAAAAAGGAAGAAAATCATACTTCTTTAAAACTAGACCCAGAGAGGCTATAAGAGCACAGATGGATTTATATCTCTTTCCATTATATTTCTACATGACCTCTTAGACTGGTCACAAAGTAAAAACGTTAATTACAGAACTCTTACCTGTATTTTATAGGAAGGATTGATTGAATTAATTTTTTTGTGAAAATATAAAGTCCAGGTATTTTTATGAAATAATTTTGAGACTGTTTAGGATAACAGTAAACGTGGAGCTTAAATACCCAGAGACAGAGACAGTAATCAGAGCTAAGAAAGCTGGCAGGAAGGTGGAAGGAATATTTTTAGTTGGGAGTCTCTGTTCTCAGGAAGGGCTTTAGACTCTGACATCCGTCAAAAGTGCAACACAGCAAGATGCAACCACTCAAGATTCTGGTGTGTGTTGGGGTATCTCCTGGTATGAGTGTCATGATGATGCACAGGGGAGTGGGTGTATACTCTGAAGAGTCTTTAATGTACTCCTAAATATGTTTTTATATTCTGTATATGTGCATGTGGGTTTGTTCTCTGTATGAAAATAAGTATGGCAAGTTCTCTTAAGTCTGTGAAAGAAAATTCGTTCTAAACTTATAACTTTCCAGTTTATACTAAAACACAATTTGTATTATGGTTGCTGTCAACAGGAACAGAAAACTCTCCAAGTGAGACCTTTTTTAACATGGATATTGGTCAATTGGTTTAAGAGTTGATGAAATAGAGCAAAACAATTATTAGATATTTGAGGACTTAGGAATTCTGTTTTTATTTATTGACTGTTTCTTCAAACATAGACTTGATTCATTTGTTCCTGATGTAACAATCTGCCAATGAACCAATCTGGAGTTGCTCCTGAGTTTTTTTAATACCTCTCAAAATAGAAGTTTCACAGCAATCTGCACTGAACTGTCAGCTCATTGTAGGAACAAAGTAGTAGTCATTACTTTCCTCATCTAAGCTGTTGCATTCCAGAGCTTCAACACTTTAATTTATGCCTGAAGAGTCCTTTAGAGACAAGCAAAGGACCGTCTAGAATGGATGAAATTTGAAAGGTCCTTCTAGAAAATCCAACCATATTTAACAGGTTGACGATGTCTGGATTTAAGTTTGGAATCTGTGTATCATAAGAATACTTTGAAAGTTGTGTTTCAAACCTAGTTCCATTATGGGTCACTTCCAAGGGGTGCAGTTCTTCAGGAATAAACTACTTCAGTGTGCCCCCATGGGGTCACAAGTCCTGTCATAAAACCTGTTCCAGCAAGGGCTTCTCTCTCCACAGGTCCTCTGAGGAGCCTGCTCCAGTGTGGCCTTCCACAGCCTCTTTTGGGTATCCATCTGTACCAGTATGGTGCCAATATTCCTCCACAAATTGCTGCACCACTCTATGAACTTCCATGGGCTGCAGGGGAACCTCTGATACTTGAAGCATCCCCTTCCCTCTTAAATCACCTGGGTACCTACACAGCTGTCCCTCATGTATTTTCACTTTTCTTTCCAGGTTACATTTGTGTAAGAGATCAAGAGATTTTTTCCCCCTCCCTAACTGTATTATCCCAGAAACAGTGCTATCCCCACTGATGGGCTTGACCTTGGCCAGAAACAGGTCCTTCCTGGAGCTGGTTGGCGTTGGCTCTGTTGGATGTGGGCGAAGCTTCTGGCAGTTTCTCAGAAAAGCCACCCTTACAGCATCCCATGTCCAAAACCCTGCCATGGAAGACAAATAATTTCCACACTCTTCTCTGTGAACTGAAATATCGTTAAAATACACATTTATCACACAATCTTGTCAAATTTCACAAACTTCACTCACATTAAAAATAAATAAATAAAAAAAAAGGATTCCCCACACCAAAATAAAATTGACATCATCACAACTCTGAATAAAAGCAGGCAATAATTTACACTCATTCCACCCTTTGTCCACAACATGACAACTGAAATTTCCATGATCATTCTACTCTTCATTCGCTGGCTCAGTCCATATTTTATTCAGTCCATATTTTGCTCATTACCTCTCCTTGTCTTGAATTCCTGAGGCCCTACACTGTTCACCAAAAGGAAGCATGGTGGGTTGATCTTGGCTGGATGATAAAATGATCTGATGCCTGGACCATCTGCTTCCTCTCTCTCCAAAATTTTCTGTTCCGTAAGAGATTAAAATATATTTGCGGAGGTGATCCTAAAAAAAATAGACAAATACGTATATGAGTTTTAAGCTCAAAATTTAGCATAAAAAACCATCGTGATATGTAATGCTAATCTGGAATAAAGTATATTTTCTTGTACAGGTTATTAACAAGATGTTAATTGACTACTCTTGTATTAGTCTACGTTGTCTTGGATTTGTTACCAACTTTTCGCACCCCTCCTTGTGTCAGAGAAGATTTGTGTCTACCATGAAGCTGACATTAAGGCACTTAACCTAACTATAACTGAGAACAGTGTGCTGCAGCACATTTACAAATGCAGTCCTGTGCTAGTAACCCACCTAACTACAGCCCTCCTCCTGGGTGTCTGCCTCATGTGCTGGGCAACTTTTGTAGCACACAACTTCAACTAGAAATAGGTTAAATATTAACTACTGACAATGAAAATTAGGTATATCTTCCAGAACACATTATATTAAAATTCACCTAACAAAAACTGAATCCAGTATATTGCCATTATGATAAAATAATTTAATTTTGGATTAATTGATATTTTTCCTGTAGAAAAAGTTCAGGTGAAACTCTATGGTTACCTGAATTTAATGTTTAGTCATTATTGAAATTTTTTAAGGGTGGTAACATTGTATTGCAGTATTCTACAGATTCAAGTTTATAAAACTCATAAACTCATAATTCAGGATAGGGTTTTATTCAAAGAGGAGAGTGGAACAAGGCTTTGCTTTCCTGTTTCCATATTTTTTCATTTTTCAATGGTAGAATAACTATCCTTAAATAAGATTAGGTTTGGGGAAAATTATATGGAAAAAAGTTGTTTCTCAGATTTATTATTCATATTTCAGAGAAAAGCTTGTTCATTTCAGAAATTGTTTCAACTACTTCAAATAGCTATTTGGGCAAACTGTAAGTCTCATATTACTGTATTTCAGTGCAAATGATTTTAGGGAATGCAAAATTGGTTCCCACTTGTCTCACTTGATTAGTGACAGTACTGAAGGCTAAACATATGAATCTATCAAAGTCTTCACTTTTTAGAAAATGTCATAGTTGCAATTCCAATTATTTTCTCTAATTAAAAGAGAAGGTTGCTCATTTATTCATTAAAAAATTAAGATATTTATTGCAATTTTATAACTGCATTATTATATTTGCATGCACATAAATTGGTATTGTGGAATTTTAATATTAAAAAAAAAACTCTTAAAATTCTAACCATTAAAGTTCTATAAGAAAATATGAAAAAAATTAAAAATGTATCTTTATGGACTATGATCCTCTTTTCAAGGAATACTTAAATCCATTGAAATGCCATTTACAGTAGGGAAAATAAATACTTTGTGAAATATGTTGAATTTCTTTTTTAAACTAGACTGTTTAGAGGTCTTTGTTAGATAATAAAGTGTATTATTCTCATTTTTGTGTAGCATAGATATGTTCATTTTGCCTTAAGTAATATGCATCTCAAAATTATATATGACACATTACCTAACCTGAATGTATAGCAACAGTTTTTTTCCTAAGTATAGAGAAGCTTAGCACAAAAGAGGAGGGAAAAAACTCTTGATGAGAAAAATCTACTCAATAAAAACAGTGAAATTTAAAGCTGGGAAGATTCTACTCTTCAGTTCTTGGCAATGTGGATTTTATGTTGTAGTCAAAAGAAGTAAGATGAAAAGACAGCAACCTATTAAGAGGAGAACCCTACAGTGAGGCAGAAGCTGTCAGCTTCTTGAAGCTGACATGGGCATACTGAGAATTAAGGTTTACAATAGATGGGAATTTACTGGGTTCTCAGACACCATATTTTTTTGACACCATAAATATTGGTGTAGAGACTGAAGGGAATGCAAAACACAAGTCAGTTAATAATTGTATTTTTGCTTCAAAACCACCTCCAGCTGGTCTAAATAATTTCACAAAATGACCCACATGTTTACATGTATCTGTTCTACAGTTGCACAATCCATTATTTTCCAAGGCTTTCAAATAAAAATATTCAAGACTCCAGGAAAATTACACTATTTCTAACCTTAAAGTTAACAGTCAAGGTGATTTCAAAGACTATAACAAGAATGATCTGCTCACAGAGAAATAGAGGTGTAAGTCAGGTACAGTAATTTCACAACCATAAGGCACACTGGACTATAAGGTGCCCCCCCCAGGAATCGGCAAAATTCGCAACTTGTTAGATCATATAAGGCGCACCGGACTATAAGGCACACTCTTTTTTTGCCACGAAGATCCGTGCCGCACTCAACAAAGTAACGAATTAGTAATGGAAACCCGTGATTGTGGAGTTTACTGGCAGGAACACAATTTGGAAACATTTTTCACAGATCGGCGTAGGCTTTCAAAGGCAACCCCAGGCACCCTCCCCGTACAGTGGGCCCTGGCACCCCAGTCCGCCCCCAGTGCTGGCAGGCACGGCTCGGCTCAGGCGTGGGGCCGCCTCCGCCTTGCAGCTCCATGCTACCATGGTGCTGCTCCCGTCGCTGCTCCGCAGAGTAACCATGCTGTTCTCTGTGACCAGCAGCTCCTCGTTTCCCCCCACGCCAGGGCTGGGGCCGACGCTGACTCCCTCCCTCTCTGCGTGGCTCCTGCCGGCCATGGCCGCCCGCTCCCACCCCTCCTCGCGACTCGGCGCTCCAGCAGCACCACCCCACCTTGTAGCTCACATTTTCGGGGTTGCAAATGTCGCAACTTTGTACATCACATAAGGCGCACCAGACTATAAGGCGCACTTCCGGGTTCTGGGGAAAATTTGAGTCAAAAGGGTGCGTCTTATAGTCGTGAAATTACTGTAATTTGATTGGGCATAATGATGGAACTGAGCAACAAAAACCAAAGCTGGCTTAGGGATCCCTTATTCTGAAAGTTGCACTTCAGAAATGAGAGGTCCTCAACAGTAGGTGTTCTGTGGTAAAGAAGAACACTTTAATTTTCAAATAATGGAACATTTAAATTTTGGAAAGATCTTCTTCTTATAGATGGTAAAAATAAGGATGAAAGTTTATGTGTGTACAAATTACCTTAATCAGTCCAGCATGTGATCTTCCACTTTTCTCAGAAATCAGACTTGGGGTCAGAAAAAAATTTTTCTGAGCTAGAAATGTCTTCTTGTAAGGTTTAGCAGGACAGTTTAATACACATTTATGCAAACAGCATGGTTAAACACAACCATTTGTTCTATAAATTCTCAGTACATTTCTTCCCACTCTTTGGTGGTTTTTCCCCAGACTTTCCTCACCTTTTCTGCTTTAACACATAAATAAGCTCTTTAGATAAATTTATCAAGCTTTATTCATACTTGAACAGTAATTTTAACTATTAGAAAAAAAATTATTTATAATAATAGAAGTTGAAACTAAAAATGTCCCAACAAGTATGTTATTCATGGGGTCTACTATAGCTGCTACAAAAGGTTTGCTTCAACTGTTTTAGCTATCTTAGCCATTGTAGTTTAATTTAAGAAAAGTACTCCCAAACTCAAGTTCTTACAGTTTTCCAAAGGAATCTACTGGGTTGCGTAACAAGCTTCAAAAGGAAATGGTTTTCAATACAAAAGTTTCATGCTTGAATTCATCCCACTATTTTTAGAGTTTCCACTTATTTCTCAGAAGCAACAATTTATTGAAGAGGAGGAGTGTGATATTGACACTATTGAAATGCACATAAGTTGTGATGATTTTTTCTTAACAGTAACTTAGTCTTTATTCCATTAATCATTGCATTGATAATGAAGATGGTAAAATACAGGACAAAGTTTTCAACTATGTCTACAATGATTCACACATTTTATGCAGATGCATTTTATGTTTTACTTTGCTTTGCTTTACAAAATCTGAATAGTTTTGATATGCTGCAGTCTATTTGGAGTGTGTAACGTGCTTGATTTCTCACTGCCTGTTGGTTCCATAATGTTAAAAAAAATTAAGCTCTAGAATTGACAGGAGAAAAATACGTTCCTAATTTTGAGCCACTCAAGTGAAGAATCATGAATGTCCTAGACTGATAATTACAACACTCTTTTGTTAATACAAGCAGTTGAATTCCATCTCTCTTGTACATATAATTTAGGAGTTTAAGTTGCTGAATTTCTATAGTGCACTGAAAGACCTGGAAGCAAATATATAAATACTGTGCTCCCTTTTTCATCCCTTGTAACCTGTAATTTTTTTTTTTATTTGAACCTATAATTTGTCCATACCTGACTACAGTAATCCCACACATTATAAATCAAAAATAGAGGTTGACCTCTCTTTTCATTGTACCCCCAGTAAAATTCATTGACATTTTACTCTTCAAGTATCATACAGCAAAGCAGAAGTGGTCTTGGTGAAAATTATTAAATCGAGTTATTCCACTTCCTTAACACAAATTTTTACTTTGGAGTAAAAAATAAGCAGGTTACTGTGTTTTTGTTTGGTTTTTTTTTTTTTTTAACTCCTTATTAAAATAACATTACCATTCACCATGCTGTTTGGCCCTACTTTCAGGAGAGGACTGAGTGGCCTGAAGTCTCCATTGATGTTGACAAGGTGAAACCCTTTTTCAGGTGGCTTCTGGTATAGAAACATCTCTAAACTTAGATTTTTAAATGATCTGTATTCGGACTGGGGGAAAAAGAATCTATCTGTAGCCTGATGACAGGGATATTCTTCCACAGTGGGAAAAAAAAGAAATAATCTACTTGAATCTTGTGAAATAAGTTTCCTTGGTTTTGGGAAAATGTTTCAACCAGAATTTTATGTTTTTCACTTCATTGAACAAAAATATTTGGAGTTGCTAACCAATTTTCACAAATTAAAACTAGTATAGTACAATTCAATTATTTTGATGCAATATATTTTTCATGTACACCACAACATCAGATAATCTTGCCTAAGTGTGTTTCTGAAAATGTGTAGACATCCAGATTCAGGTGAGCAGTTTACAGTAAATTCACGAATACAAGCCGCACTGAGTATAAGCCGCATCTCTGGGTGTTGGCAAATATTTTGGTTTTTGTCCATAAATAAGCCGCACCCGAATATAAACCGCTCTGTCGTTCGCAGAGAGGACCCACGTGCAATTAGTAACAGAACCGCGGGAGGGCGGGGTTTACTGGCTGAGCTAAGGCTGTGCAGGCTCGGCCCACTAGGGGCTGTCGACGGGGCCAGGTGGCCCAGCCCGGCGCTGCCGCTCGGGGCCGGTCGCCGCTGCCACTGGGCTCGGTCACCCCAGGTCGGCGCTGCCCCGCGGTGGCAGGCAGGGACGGAGCTTCCCCCGCTCCTACGGCAGCGGCGACGGGCGGGGATGGAGCTTTCCCGCGCCCGTGGCGCCGGCGGTGGGCGCGGACAAAGCACCCCACCTCCTCCCCGGGCCACGGCAATGGTGGTGCACACTTCCTCCCCCCTCCCCGGGCCGCGGCAATGGCTGCGCAGGGCTCCCGTCGGCTCCTGGAGCCGCGGCAACAGTGGCGCCCCCCCCCGTCGGCTCCCCGGGCCGCGGCAATGGCGGCGCCCCCCCCCCCCCCCTCCTCCCCTGGGCTGCGGCAGAGGAGGGAAGAAGAGAGCTCTCCCGTCTCTCTCCCCGCCCCCCGTGCTGCCTGCAGGGAACCAGGGCAACACGGTAACACTGTAACAATTGCGAAATGCCGGCTTTTACTGGCAGGTGCTTGGCTCGGCACTCTGGCTGGCAAGTCTGGGGTTGTAAATGTCAGAAAATTATTCACATATTAGCCACCCTCGACTATTAGCCGCACTTCCGGGTTTCCACCAAAATTTTTGTCAAATTGCTGCGGCTTGTATTCGTGAAATTACTGTATATTGGAGTCAATCATTCATTTTAGATTGTTCAAGTTCAAGCAGTTCTAGAAAATAGGTTCTTTAGTGGTGTTTTAACGAGATCTACATACCTTGACCTTCCTAAATGTCTAAATATGGAACTTGAGTAAGTCCAAAGTCATTAGGATATGTTTAAGCATGTAGACTGCACCTTAAAACATTTCCACATAATGGTTCCTTAAGCATAAGCAAACCAATCTTTGAGAACACAGTATAATTGCATAGGACATAAGGAAGCGGCACTCTATTTCCATACTCAAACAGCTCATTTATTGTATACTGAGACAATTAAAAGAAAAGGAATTTTTGCCAAGATGCTTGAAATTACTTTGACATTTTACTTTTAATAAAGCATTTAATGCATTGTTCCACTCTAGGCATGATCTTCCTTCCAATGAAATAGTGAAAAATTTTTATTGATTTCATTTGTTTTACGTTAAAAAAATAAGGAAATATTACTGAACTCTGTAGAGTCTTAAGAGATTTAATTTTTAAAACATGAATTGCAGTTATTTTCTGATTTTGAATTTGATAGTGACAATCATCAGTTTATTTTTAATTGCATACATTTCAAATAAAAATCACCAAATTAAATGAGGATGGCCATGTTTAAGACACATTGTTAAGGTAAGAGATATCATGCAACTGTCAAAACTAACTATCTTGGAAAGTCAATATTTTGTAAAGCAAGTTTCAAAATGTAATGTAACTAACTTGTGTATCCTCGTATTTCTTTGCAGTGTTACAACAGCTACAGTGGAACTGCCACTTTGAATTTGACAACAGAACCATTAATGTACAGCTCTGCAAAAAGCCACAACCTCCTCTTGCTTTATGACCACTTCAAATGGACCCTTTGAATCTTTTCTAATATCATACCATCACTGTCAGAATACAAACTATATAAACTACATAGACATACTCAGTCATATTTTTGGAAATAATTTTCTATATTTTTCTTAAGTTGTGGGGAAAAGAAAAAATTCAAAAATCAGCAAGAGTCATCTGCAACAGCACAGAAATTCATCTAAAATTCCAATAAACTCTTGGACCCCAAAGAAAGTGATGTACAATGATGAAATGATAACTGTGACAATACATGCAAAATAGGATTGAGATTTGTTGCTGCAGCATTAGTTCCCACTTCTGCTATTGACTGAGTTTGACACTTTTCATGTGCATCATTTTGCAAGCATGAGATGGATTTGAGATTGCATCTTTAAAATAGGAATAACTAAATGAGATGTACTAGGGGACCTGACTTTTCAAAATGAGTTTTAGAATCTGTGTCCCTTGTGATAAGTGAGCCCCAGCAGGATTAATGGCATTTGCTCTCTTCAAAACTGTATTATGAACATATAACTAGTGTTCACAATTAGCATTTGAACAGAAAATACTATTGAAATTATTGCAAGCAGTAGAAATACTACTTGGAAATCCTTGACTTGCATCTCAGTTATTCCTTTAGGCTCTGTATTTTCCCATGAGCGAGCTATACACTGAATTTGCTGTACTCTGTCTCATCCCACTGGTCCTTTCTCATTTCGACAGGTAAAGGTATGTCTAGATTGCATCTATCTCTTTTTTTTCTATTCTCTGGTTCTCTTTTTATACAAAAAACCTGATTAAATGGTCCAAGTTTAAACACACAGGAATGATCATAGTCATCTTTGATCATCTTTCTTAAATTAGCACTTCCAAGAAATGTGGGGGGTTTCATTGCAGGCACAACACTTTAACCATAAATCCTAACCTGCAGATTTACAACCTGCATCTGTTTTCAGATATATATTTTTCTGTAATATAAAGATCAATCTGTTTGAAATTTCCACTACTGGTTACAGAATACAAATAGCCAAAATACTGTTTATGTCTGCTAATTAGAGATGCATTATATAAAAAATAATACATTGATGAATAGTGGTTTATTTTCCAGTAATAAGAATTGCCTATATCCTAATAATGCTTCACACAAAGTGCTTCCTAAGCTGGAAATTTCAGGAACCTCCCTTTTCCACGTTTTCGGATACTAGACTATATTTTCCACATCAGGATCAGGTCACACATTTTACTCACCATGAGACCTGGACTAGTAGCTCAGAGGCATCCTACCATTTCTCCCTTTATATCCATTACTGCAACTTGTGCAGCTTAGCTAAAGCAAAGGTACTGTGTCAGTTTTTTTCTTTTAAGTTAACCCAGGCACTTGTACAACTCATTATCAATATTAAACAAATCATTCAGGCCTTTTTTGTGACCATGAGACAGGTTGCGTGTAAGTAAGTCTTTTAACACAAATCATAGAATTGCAGTGGTAGTTCTCTCTGTTCTCTCAACAGTTCTTTCAAGAATGGGTTCAAAAACCCTTTAATGGTATCAAGGAACTCCAAATTTTCTTACATATCTTAAATATTGTAGAAATACAAACTCCTTCAAATGCAAAAAAGTATGAAAACAGACATAGAATGTTACAGAGTATGTATTAACACTTACAGACTTTTCTAGACATTTCACATAAGTCTGTATAAAAGAAGGTTCCTAATTTAAATTAAACCATAAAAGATTTCAAAGGAAGAAGAATCAAATGCTAAGTGCAATATCTTGCACATGAGTCAGGGCAATCCCCAGTCCTGAAAAATTCAGTCTAGTGTAGTGAGAGGTGTCCCTGTCCAATGCAGGGATTTGGAACATGATAATCTTTAAAGTCACTTCCAACCCAAATAATTCTATGATTCTGCAAAATAAAATCATGCAAAAGACTAGAAAACTTCAGTTTTTCCCTGGCCAATTTACAACAGTCACACACACAATTTCAAACAACCACAAATTATAAAGGCTATGTTAGAGGTTAAATCATGTCTGCCTAAAGTCAATACAAGGAAACAAATATCTTCACATCCCACTGAACTTGGTTTTCATGGTTATATGAAAAATAAACTTTATCCTGGAGTTTTTTTCTTTGGTGCGTTTATGAGGTTTCTACCTGAATTAGCAATAAGATGTTAATTTCATCACAATATAACAGATTGGGAAAGATGACAGTCACCTGAGAAATTTTATTAATTTAAATCAATAATTCTTTGAAAATTATTATATTTCTCTGAGGTTTTATAAATTTAACATTTATGTATTGACTTCAAACAATGTTTTTATTATATTATTTTGATTCTATTATATAGTAATAATTTTTTTTCAGTAAAAATCTTTTAAAAGTAATTATTTTCCATTCAGAGTGGGCTCTTTTGATTCTCAGCTCATTCTACAGCTTCCCATAATATCACTGCTTTCTATTCCTTCAGGATAAGAATTATGTAAGCAAAATAGCATTATTCTTCAATTAGGACAAGCCTGTTCTTATTTACATCCCAATATCCCAAGATGGTAAAATCACTTTAGCATGGCAATGTCCGTAAATGAAATGGCTGGTTGTTTAAATCTCCACAAATTTTTGTCATTTATATATGTAATTTTAATACTTTTAAATAGTATTAACAACTTGAAATTTTAATCCCATGATTTTCAGGTGAAGGTGAAAGGTAACTTGCTTGAAGATAATGCCACTGAAAAACAAAAGAAAACAAAGAACCTACCACATTCTATTAATTTAGGATGCTAACATGGTCAAAAAGAAAAACACTTGCCAACACACCATGAGAACACTGGACTCTGATATGTCTAAAGAGTGTATGACACATTTGCCTTCAAGTTTAACTTATAAGTAACTTCTCTCTGTAGTTACACTTCTGATTGTCTTTTGAAAAACCATCATCAAGTACATCCATAGGAATTAATAAGTTTATTTTGAAATTAAATTTAAATTCCCCCTGTGTTTCAGCTTATTTGATAAGCTTTGTTCAAGCATATCTATTTTATTTGACAATAAATGAATTTTGGTAGAATATCTACTAGCCTGTTTTTTTCTTCAATAAAATATATTTATTGAATTCAATTTATACTATGCACTGGATAATAAAATTTGAAAAATAATACAATAATGTGTGGGACAAAGTCAGTTCTATTTGAGTCAATGTTAGCCATATCTCAATAAAAATGGAGCCACAACTTTTTTTTGGATGTTCTTCAAGTTGTTACACCTATGTACAGAAATTTCTGCTTATGTCAGTTTCTCTGTACACAATACACAAAGTACTGAAGCAAAAGAAAAGCAATGGCTATTCAAGTTCATTCACTTATTTTTGTCAGTGTCTGATTTCAACCTGTTCCCTGTCAGTTGTCAGGCTGTAAGTTGGAAAATATCTTTAAGATCATGGAGTCCAACAGTAAATTGTAAATGGTGTAAATACTGTCAGTCTTTCCATATTTCTGTGGTGGGTTGAGCATGGCTGGATGCCCACCAAAGCTGCTCTGTCACTCCTGTCCTCAACAGGACAGGGAAGAAGAAATATACTGAAAAGCTCATGGGTCCTGATAAGGACAAGGGGAAATTACTCACCATTTCCCATCATAGGCAAAACAGATGCAACTTAGGGAAATTAGCTGAATGTATTGCCAATTAAATCATAGTAAGATAAGGAGAAATAAAACACCTTTGACCCTTCTTTCCAGGCTTAACTTCACTCTACCGCCTTTCTCCAGCAGTGCAGGAGAACAGAGAATGGGACCTGCATCCATTTCATCATATATTGTTCTTGACTCTCCTTCCTTCTAATGGGGAGGACTACACACACACTCTCCGCTCCAGCACGGGGTCTCCATGAACTTCTCCAACATGGGCCCTTCCCATGGGCTGCAGTTCTTCCTGAATTGCTTCAGCCTGAGTGCCTTTCCTGGAGCGCAGTCCCTCAGGAGCAAGTTGCTCTGTCGTGGATTCCCTGCGGGGTCACATTCCCTGCCATTAAACCTGCCCCAGTGTGGGCTCTTCTCTCCTCCGAGGACACAGGTTCTGCCAGAAATCTGCTCCAGCGCAGACTTCCAAAGGGTCACAGCCTACTTGAGGCATCCATCTGCTCTGACATGGGGTCCTCCGTGGTCTGCAGTGGATCTTATCCTCCATGGAGCGCTGTAGGTTTCAGGGGACAGCCTGTTTCAACAAGGTCTGGGGAATCTGCTTTGGCACATGGAGCACCTTCTTCTCCTTCTGCGCTGGCCTTGATGTTCACAGAACTGTTCTTACATATTCTTACCCCTCTCTTTTCTGGCTGCTCCTGCACAGTAACTTAGTAACTTTTACCCTCTTCATATTTGTTGCTCCAGAGACACTACCACTGTTGCTCTTGGGCTAAGTCTTGGTCAGTTGTGGATCTGTCTGGGAGCTGGCTTGTGTAGTCTTTCACATAAATTGAGAACAGCCTCAGAAACCTTTCTTCTTACAGTTCTTTTTTTGCCTGATTGTAGAGGACTGTAATTAATTTCTCATCTTCAGAAAAATGTGGAGACCAATTACATTTAAAACTTCTGCCCTCTTTGAGCAATAAGGTTCAGAAGCCAAGAGGACAGTATATTCACTGGAAACTTGAGATTCATCAGGGTTTTTTTTTTTAATTTTTTTTTTATTACAATCAGACATTATATATTACCTGAAAAAAAAATTGGTAAATTAAGAATACCATGTAATTAAAATATTTCACTTGTAACATGCTAGATATTTTCTTAGAATACTTTTTTAAAACCCTACTTTAAAATGGTAAATTAATTTTAAAGTAAATCTAATAATCTTGAAGCAATTTTAAAAATTCAACTGACACAATAAACAAAACACTCTGTTCCATACCAAACAAAGGTATTATCCACACCTAACTAAGAAAAATTTGAGCACTTTTAGTTCAAACCAGCTCCTCTCAATATTTTCCTTTTTGGGTTTTAGGGAACCTAAAAATTCTTCATTTCTGTCTAACAACTTTTGGTTATTAAAAAATATGAAAGACCAAAATACCTGTGAAGATGCCTTATTTCAAGACATGAGGAATTAGATACTAAAAAAACTGTCCAAAAATATGAAAACTGTATAAACGTCACCTTCTCTCCTCTCACAATAAAGAAAAAGAATCAATTTTAAGAGCAGATCTGCAAGACTTTTTCTAATTCACTCTCTGCATGCACATGATTAATGGCTGTGGCGAACAGGTTGGGAATTACAGTGTTCTGCTTAATGGAGATGAGTGGACATGTTCTCTGCACTTTTATGAAATAATGCATTTTTTGCTGAGTAAGGGTTGAGATTAAATGCTCTACATAAAGCTGAGAGGAATAAAAAACCAATCTGGTTAATTAATTAATTATTTTCCAGTGAACTGCCTAAATAAAAGAATATTGTCAATACCAAATAATTCCTAATAAATTAATGCTTTAGTCCAGATGATGTCTAAACCTTGTTTAAATGGTATGCACAAAAATGACCTAGTAGTCATTTATGTCATAAGTATGTTGAAGAGTTTCTGCAACAGCATATGTAACTGGACTGCTGTGCACAAATGCAAACATATATTTATGTCTTTTAACTTTATTCTTTTTGGAGCGTAATGTGATACTGTTTGCATCACACGATAAGCTGTAAAACTGCCTTTCAAGAAATTATTCCCATAAAATGTCACTTACAACAGATGGAGGTAGAAATAATTCATTAAATAAGGAACAAATATTTACAGCTCTCAGCATATCATGGCCATCCATTAAAATTCAGCCTGCAGCAGCACTAGAATATATTCTTACTGATGTGATATTTCAGTTTTTGAAGAAAGCATGTCTTCTCTGCTGTTACTCTTCTCATTTGGCATATTATGTCAATTTGTTCCAATAATAATAAAAATTACTTGTTTTCTGTCATTTCAGCTGAATGCAGATTCTTAATAAGATCATACAGCCATAATAAAGATTTGGCAAATTCTGTAGTCCATCTTTTTTAAATACAGAATATTTTTTCCTAAAGTTTGTGGTTCTATAATTAATATAGGACATTTTGGACAGATCTTTGAAGGACTGAATTTTAAAGGTAGTAAAAAGTAAGTCTATGTTTTCACAAAAAATCTATTTCAATTATTTAGGGGGACAGTCCAGACTTTGTTTTAACTTCCTTTATATATATCAGAGTTGACTATCTGAAGAATAAACTATGTTTCAGCTGCTAAATTACGTATTTTGGAGCAAAATCAATTTAAATGTTTGTGATTGACTCATGAAAGAGAAAAAGTTCCTGGAAACCATCAGTATGGATCAAGTAGGGATGAGCCATCAGTCTAAACAACTTTTCTGATCAAATGTCCTGATTGTCACATGAAGAGAAAGCAATCAAAGAGTCTCCCAATATTTATGAGAGTATATTAAGAATATGGATTCAGACTTCCCACAATAGAGCATGATAGGAGAATCGGTAGCAATAGGAATTAATTGAGACAGTAGAGGCTCTGTCTGAAGTTAAGGAAAACTTTCCCGCCATTAAGAACTGGAAGAGTTTGTCCAAAGACATGATGAAGTTTCCATCTTTGAAAGTTTTCACGACCTGAGTGAACCAAGTACTGAGCAACCCAGTTCAATATCATAGATAAACCTGTTTTCAGCAGGAAGGTGGATCAACAACCTCCTCAAGTCCCTTCCAATCTTAAAATTTCTGTGATTCCAATAAGGGATAAAGAGGAGATGGACCTGAAAAGTACATCCTGATCCGAACTGAAGTACTAATATAGCTGCATCCCGTAGACATATACTGTATACTGAATTACTGTTGATACAAGAAATAAAGGAAATAATGCATCATAAACCCAAGTTCTTTGAAATTGTCAGAAAGCATTCAGATGGAGATGATAATGCTGCAATTGCACGCATAAATTTAAAAAAGGAATTTGGACACTGTCACCAAACTTTGATAGAAACAGATGAAAAGACGCATGATCTCTTAATGGTTAATATATTTTGAAGGTAAGAAACAATGATAGAAATAAGTAATTAATTTTTTAATGGAAGAAGATTAACAGCATGCATCTGTGCTAAGGACCCTAATGTATGGGTATTATGATCTCACAAAAGAAATGGGAAAATAATTAACAAAATTCAATGCTCCTATCAAATTATTCAAGTTAATCAGTGTAATGCTGGCTTTAAAATATAATTGGATAATGAAATAACAGGGGAAATTCAGTATTAATAAAAACAACATAAAGAGTATTTAGAAAAGCAGTTCTAGTTATGCATGCATAACAATACGTCTTAGTCATTAAAAGTCAGGAAACAAACCTTAGAAACATGTTCTAAAATTGCCAGTGACAGCTGGAAGTGGTACTAGAATGCTAGGAAGCAAACCAATATAATTATACCATTATGTTAATCTTTGATGCACCTGGATCTTCAATATTGTGATCAAGTCTAGTCTCTCTGTTTTCAAATGAAGTAAAAAGATACAGAACACATTGACAAAATTACCACTGAAGAAGAAATCAGTTTCTGAGATTTCCTGAAATGGAATGAAAAAAAGGAAATAATGACATTATTAGGGGATAGTAAATAGGTCATGCAAGACTATCAGGAACAGACACAGTGAAAATAAGCTTTAATAAAGGTCTATAAATGTCATGTGTGATATAAAAAGGCTGACTAGTAAAAACCCACCTGTTACATATCTTGAGAAGTAGGCAACAATCAATGTAATAATAAAGCTGTTGAAGGAATGAGAAATATTTTTTTCACCTGCTAAAAAACTGCTTCACGGAGTTTAGAATGCTGTAGAGGCCTCCAGAATAAATATCTTTAAAGTAGATTAAACTCTGTTGTGTAAGAGAGTTTCATCAAGACCTATAAACACTGAAGGTCTTAATGGAAATATTCAGCTCTGAAAACTGCTAAACCTCTAGTTGTCAAAAGTTAGGAAGCTATTTCAAGGAAATTCCATCTTCTGTATGTGAATCACTCTGCTTCATTTGTTTTTTTTTTTTGGTAAGACTTTAAATTGCTATCCAAGACTTGCACGACTGATTATAATTTTAACGATGAATGCCTGTTTTGCCTAATTTGATATACCATAGAATTTAATTTCAAATTCAATATATTCTAAAGGTTAAATTGCGTATTTAGATTTAAACATACCTTTAAAGAGGTAAAAGCAACAGCACGTGTGTCTTTGAATGTCTTGACTTGTACAAATTATTATTTTTCATTTTAACTGTGATGTGGGTCCTTATTTTAGAAGATGATAGGCATGCTGTCCATCTTCCACACACTGTTATGGATGCTGGTAACCAAAAACCCCCATTTTTTTAGAATGCTTGAGACAATCCATACTCAGGTAAATCTTGTACTTAATTATTACATGAGCAAAACCACTTCTACGAAAGATGACTTTCTTTTCTATTGCTCCCCTGCAATAACTCTCATATGAGAGACCATGCTGATAGCTATCTGTGCTAAATGACTGCTCAGTACAAAGATGTTAGTGACTTTTTGTAGCCCTGCAGGTTAACAATCCATCTCTGTATCTAACACCTGCTTAATGGACCAGAGGACATCTCTAAATCTCCCTACTGACATATTTGAGAAGGCCGCCCTTGTGTAAAGCAGCAATGAACCTGGTTTTACTGAGACACAACTTTCTATTTGCCTACTGGAAAACAAAATTTGGTGAATGTTAAACCTCTTTGAAGCAACTGTTGATGTTTGTCAGTACATGCAGTGAAGATTAAACTAGCAACCATGGGATGTGTTTGGTTTTTTCTCTGTTGGAAACAAAATATGCAGTTTTTCTTACAAAGAAATCTCTCAATGAATCCTGTTTCTCTAGGGAATATTTAGTAATGGATGTATTTATAAACTGACTTTGTATTTCTTATTGTTGCATGCATATCTAATATGCACAGCAATCTTGACAACACCAACATTTTAAAATGCCAATAATTTTTACAATTAGTTTAATGTTGCCTCCTCTATTATATGCGTATTGGTGTATTTGTTTCTTTGCATAAGTCCTGGGGAGCCTCCTATTTCAAAGGTTTAGATAACAATCTCCAAAATCCTAAACTCAGAAGATCCCTCTTTATTCCACATGATGTACATTACTTTGGAAATATAAACCGTTCTTACTTTAATCTTTCCAATAAATGTCAAAGTTTACATGTTAATAATCTGATAATTTTCTCTTATTTCTGCTCATTAATTTCCTCTCAGTTCTTTTTTCTTTATCAACTCCTCCTTTTTGAGAAGGTGCCAGCAGCCCTTAGAAACATTCTAAATAAAATGCACACTATAAAGTGCATAATGGCTGTGAATCACTCATAACTTAAAAAAAAAACCCAAAACATAATCTGCCAAAATAATGTAGTCATGTTCCTGTATCTTCCTAATAGCCTCTTTGTCCTTCCCTATTTTTAAGTGTGTTTTTCTGTACTATTTCAAAAGATATGATTGTTTTTTGTCATCACACAATTTTCTGTCTACAATGGGATTTTAATCCTAAATTAGTTGATATTTGGAATAATACTAAATTGGAAGGTTGTTAGTAGGCAGAATAAAGGAGGCAGAAACACACTTAGTTATTTGAGCAAGAAAAGCAAAACCATAAATTCAAGAGGAGGCTCAGAAAAACGAAAGACGTAAGGCAGATAAAATGATCATGACCTGTGCAAAGATAGGAAGTGCCAACCTGTACATGGTCACACTCAGTCCAAAGAAGACTTCTATGAGTGTACAGCTCCGTGTTGCAGAGCTGCATGTTCCAGAGAGAAAATATTAATACCATGGACAATGGAATTGGGAATGAGGTATCAAATATGGAAATTACACTTAAAAAATAGGAAACGATTATCAGAAGGAAAGGAAATTTACAGTAATTTCACGAATACAAGCCGCACCATTTTGACTAAGATTTGGTTCCCAAACCGGAAATGTGACTAATACTCAGGAGCGGCTAACAAGTGAATAATTTTCTGACATTTACAACCTCAGAAGTACCAGCGAGAGCGCAGAACCGAGCAGCTGCAAAGCCGGCATTTCGCAATTGTTACAAATTGTTACTCTGTTGTGCCTCGGGTGGAGCCTGGCTCCCTGCAGGCAGCACGGGGGGTGGGGAGAGAGGCGGGAGAGCTCTCTCCTTCCCTCCTCTACCACAGCCCAGGGAAGAGAGGGGGAGGCCCTGCGCCACCATTGCTGCGGCTCGGGAAGGCGGCGGGGGCCCTGTGCCACCATTGCTGCGACTCTGGGGGGAAGGCGGGGGCCCTGCACCGCCATTGCTGCCGCTCGGGGAGGTGGCGGGGGGCTCTGTCCCTGCCCGCCACCACTGCCGCGGGAGTGGGAGGGGGCTCCGTCCCTACCTGCCACCATGGGGCAGCACCGGGCCGTGGTGACCGAGCCCAGTGGCAGTGGCGGCTGGCCCCAAGCAGCCCCGCCGAGCGGCAGCACCGGGCTGGGCCACCCAGCCCCATCAGCAGCCCTGAGCGGGCCGAGCCTGCACAGCCCGAGCCGAACCAGTAAACTCCACCCTGCCGCAATTCTGTTACTAACTGGCAACTTTGTTGCACGCGGGTCCTCGCTGTGAACAACAGAGCGGTTTATACTCAGGTGCGGCTTATTTATGGACAAAAAACGAAATATTTGCCAACACCCAGAGACGCAGTTTATACTCAGTGCAGTTTGTATTCGTGAAATTACTGTATATCCTTCTATGGACTAGGAAGAAGCAATTTAAAAAAACCAACCTACTAGGAAAAGCTGGATTAAGATGTAAATGCTGCCAGTATCTCAGGGGCTCCAGCAACAGCTCCCACTCGAAACACCAGAGAGATTGTGGCAAAATTGAATAACCAGTCTATGTGACTGGAACATAAATTAATATTTGATGATAATAGATAGATACATTTAACACTTGATAAAGCATAATGATAATTAGGGTTAAGTCATAATTTATTCTTTAGAATTGTTCTAGCTTGTAGTCTTTAAATAAGAATGTTGACCTCAATTTTGTGATGGAACTTTCATCATTTAATATTCCTCTAAGACTATAATATCTATCAACACTTGTGCTTTCACTGACAGAGGAAGCATCTCTATATCTAATTTTGTCATGTTCCTGTGATATTTTTTACACTTCATTAAAACTCTGTGATTTTCCACTTGCTGTTCCTTTTTTTTTTCCCCTTTTATGAAAACATGCCTGTTTTCAGGTATTGCAGCTGACATTTGCTTAGATCATGTATATGCACAGTTTACTTATGTCCAGAAGTGGAAATTGAATGATTGATGTTACCATTTTTCTGTCTTGGTTATATGGCATAATGGGCTACATTAAGTTTAACATTTAATATTTAAATTTTGTGACAAGCTTTGTCAGTATGATCATGGAAAATCTACAGATACTGTGTTTACTGATGTGTCAAAATTCTTGGTTTGGTTGATTTAATGAGAAAATAAGAATTAAGGGGTTTGTGATCAAGTGGTAGATTGGTTTTCTAGTTAATTTTCAGAAAAGAAATTGTGAAGCTTCAAGGTACCTTATTGTAGACTCTTTCGGTTAGCTGCCAGGGTCTTACCAACACTCCAGTCTGTTTTACATGGCATTCCAAATGACCACTCAGACAGTTATTCACTTACATATTCTACATCTCACTATAGTTCATTGTGATCGGAAAATTAGCAACTATAACATAGTTATGATTCATACAAAAACTTCTTTAAAATAGGCTATTTTTAATTCTGTCAAACTGGGGATAGGGTAGAGGTTCTCTGTGGGAGTGGTAGGAGAGAAACCTGCAGCCAGGTAGCAAGATAGGCTGGAAAGAGCCAGAAGCAGCCTCAACCCTGGGCTTTGGGCACCACCAGAGATGTGCCAAGGCCACTCTGTTTCAGTAGCCTGCTTTTGGACACTTTTTGTGCTGCCTTACCCTCCCACAGGAAGAAGGAGGGAGAAAAAGTCTCGACTTTCCAAGCCACAAATTGAGAGTGTAACAATGGGCAACAATCTGCTACTACAGAAGAATTTGTTTTCATTATTTCTGCAGCTCAGAGAATCAAGGAACTATAAACTGCTTCTCTGTGTGTCTCTTCATTCTAGAAATGGCTGCACAAGGATCATCTTAGCCCTGAGCTCAGACTGGCCAGGTCCCTGTCATGATGGATGTATTAATGTGTTTGATTTCCAGCAGCCTCTTGCTTAGAGAATATGTGGCATACTGGGTTGTTTTCTAATTTAGCCAGTTCTTTTCTGCTAAACTCTTAGTCAGCCCCTTTCCAGACTGTTTTGATCTATGTGGTTGTTATTGATGAGCTTCATAAAGCTTGTGTTGACCAATATGAATTCCACAGATGTTCCCTTTATTACCAGCTACCAGACATCAAGACATAAACCATCACCCTTTAAAAATTATAGACTACCCAGTTTTAAATCCATCTAAAAGTCTGTATGTCCAGTGCATACTACCACTGAAGACTGTCTGGAATAGTATTCTTCAGTATAGAGGCATAACTAGAGATTCATGCCTGATAAAGACATCTGGTTATCAAGAAAAAGTAAATATTTCTTCTCACAGGAATAGATTCTGACCATGTATTATTCCCTATTATTAACTGAAGTACAGTAGGTTATATAAAATATTACAGCCTATTTTAAAAATATGTATCTACTTAAATATAATATCATACTATGCTCTGACAGGCAAAATATTTTTCATACTCTCCATCTGGCTAATCTGGTCTGCTCATAAAAAAAAAATCCAGTGAAGTCATCAACAGTGATTATTTGATGCTGTGTGGACTAAAACTATTAAAGGACGATAAATATGTTAAATATGATTTTGAAGCTTAGTTTCTTTTATCCTTTCCATCATTTAATAACTAGAACTTCATCAAGAAAGAGAAAGATGAGATTTTCTTTTCAAACAAGAACTAACTTCTAGCAAGTTACTATTTTAATTGTAGCCTGTTGTTAGGGTAACTAAAGTACTAAAAATACTTTAAATAAAAAGGACATCACCTTAAGAGCTACTCAAGTAGTCATAGCAACTGTGTTTTGAGAATAAAAGCAGGTTATAGAGGGTTCTTTCCTCCTAACCTGAGGTTTTACAATAATACATAGCCAACTTTTATTTATAAAATACATTTTTTTATCCAAAGTCAGATAAAATCCAAATTAGGAATATTCTGGAGTATCCTAAAGAATTTTATGTACATGCAGACTACTAACCAACTGAAGCACACTTCAGAATTTTTATCACTCTTTTCTGTAATTCCAGAAAGAACATTCGTACGGCAGTTTTGCAGGGGCTCATACCAAAAAAAACACTTTCTCACCTTAGTGGCCTATAATAGATATGTATTTTATTTAAACAGTCATATGCATTCTATATTTCCAGATGGATAATTTTCTCCATTGTTTTCTTTCAAAAATATGTCCTAATGAGATTTTACTCTCTTGTTAGTAATAAAGAATATGTTCCTACAATGAAGAAATTTTCTATTTAAACCTAACATGCAATTTTACTACATGCTGTGATTACTTAAAAGCAGCACTTTTTTTTTGACTAACACTAACTATATTGCTCTTAAGGATAAATTTGTTATTTTCATGTCTGAATTCAGATAGCTGTTTAAAATTTGCCTTCTTAAAGAAGAATCAGTAATACTTTTGATTGTCGCTACTAACCAACATAGCTAAGAAAATGAATATTAATACTTCTTGCATGTCATGAACACAGCTGTTAAATAAAGGCCTTATTTAAAGCTTATTAAAGTCAGTATAAAGGCATATGGTTTCCAATAACACCTTTGAATCAGGCTTAAAATTTATTTAGTTACAGGTGTACCGCCAAAATGAAGGTTAGAATATTATGGAGTTATCAATGAGGACATAATACAAAAGTAATGGAATCTGATCTGTAACCAAGGGCCTAATTTGACATGCAAATCCATATTAGCAGAGATGACAGATATAAAAAGAAGAAAACAGCTTGTGCCCAACAACTCAGGTTGCGATTTCAGGAAAGAAATTAGAAATAAATAAATTGACATTGTAGATATGCACATCTAATATCATTGAGAGGCATCAAGCATAGAAATCATGAGACAGTGGTTCTTTAGACCAAAGGTGTAGTACAAGTTCCTTATCAGAATGAAATAATGCCTCTTCTAAGCCAATAAAATTTTAATACAAAAGAAATAGTACCCACGTTTGGATAAAACCAGAGTAATTTTGTATTCAAAAGTCTCATTTCTGTATAATATTCTGGATAATATCTTAAGTCTCTAAGAACTTTTAATATAAGCAGCATTCACGAGGAATTAAGGGAAAAATTAGGGTGATCATGCATGTGGCTTCTTCATTGCCTCCCACAAATTTTTTTGTCATATATCTCAACAGTTTATAAAATATTTTTATCACCATTTACATAGTCAATATCTTAAAATATGCTTATGGAACCATCTTAGAGAAATTAAAGGGATGCTATACTATATGGATATTATACTATGTGGAAATATGCAAAAAGTAGTATAATAAAACTATAATAATTATTAAAATAAAATGAAAAAAACTCAGCTTTGTGAAAAAACTACAGTTAAAAGTGTTTAGGTGGAAGCAAGCAAATAATAACAGTCTAATGGAATAAGTGAGACAACAGTTTACTTTTCCATTATTGATAAATATCTTACTAACAGTAAATCTAATCAGAAATATAGGCTGAAAAATTATAGTTTGCCATAAATTCTAACCAGGAATTGTGAAAGCATTTGAAATTTGTCAGAGAATTTTCTTTTTTGATAGCATTCATCTGGTGGTTCCGACATTTCCTGTGGTTACATTTCTCAAAAGGTTGCTGCCATGGTTTGCAAGCTTCAGGGTGAGTCTGTACTTCTTACTCTGTTAAGTGAAGAAAACTCTTAAATTTTGTGAAAATATCATGTGTTCCAGGCTGACAGCACTCTTTTGAAGGCTTCCCCTAGAAAACTCTAAGGAGCAGAAATTCATGTCATGGGTCTATTTTGGAAGCAGCAGAATTTAAGGTTTTAACCAGTTCATTCTGAGATGATATGTCAATGCTCACATCTGGTTTTCCTAGACAGAGTAATCCTTATAGTCTTTCATAGGTTCATTATTACTAGAGTACCTCTTCAGTCTCCTTTACAAAAACTTTCAGGAGGCTATCAAAACAGGGAGACTGAGAGACCAAGGAATGAATTTTCTCATCCCCTGTGAAGAAGAAATCTGTGCTTATTTTGTGCTGGATTGAGCACAGACTAGGCAAGCACAATCCTGCCTAATGGAATGATTAAGTATTTAAAATGATGTTTTAATTCAATCAATTAAAAGCATAAACAGCATGAGTTTGATTGAATCAGTTTAAAGAATTACACAGAAGTCAATGTGGCTGTCAGCAGGGGTGAAAAATTCGTGTATCACCTACACACAGCTTGAATTCTGCATTTCTCAATTAGATATTACAAACAACCTACTCTATCACAGCATAGCTCTTGAGTGAGAAAAAAAAAAAACAACATAGCGAAGCTTTGAGAACATGTGCAGTTAATTAAAATTTAGGCACTCAGCAACCACTGGCAAACATTTAATAAATATGACAGCTTGATTAGTCTTTATTTGTTCTGTGTCTTCCATAGACAATTTGAAGAAAATGTTTGATAGATTTAGGATTAAAATATGATTTTAAGAGGCAAAAAGGTTTAGTATTTAACAAAACATCAGACTTTTAGGAATACGTAATTTTTATATTCATTAGATGCATTCTTAAAAAAAATACATTAGAAAAAACCATGAATATTTAACTACCATTAATTGCATCAAGTGCTTAAGACATAGGAACACAAAAGAAAACAAAACCACCCAATTTCAATTGTAATATAGAATTGCTTTTATCCTAGAATGCAGTAATTTATATGGTAATTTAATTATGTAAATGTTGGGGCAAGATTATCCAGAAGTGCTCAATTTTGAGCTAATTAAATATTTACTTCAGTGATAAAACTCATTGGCTCTAAGACAATTTTTACTAAAAGGAAAGATGGGAGACAAACTGGTTTTGAAAATATATGTTTCAAAAGCTAACACAAATATATTGCCATCAAATTTCTTATTTGAATCCCTTCATAGTTAAATAAACACAATCTGATTATTAAAGTAAACTGATACAGTTCCTTCCATTTCTATACTTTAATTCATGTGCCACTGTTTAACAATTTTGTCCTATTAATTTTAGGTTTCATTGAAATCAATATTGGATATTTCACTTTATCTACATTTTTCAGTACGTCTTTTTCAGTTGACTGTTTTTTCTTTAAAATATTATCATCATATTAATTTCTTCACAGGAGAACTTTGACATGACAAGAACTTAAAATAATATCATTTTTAAGTATAATATAAAGAAATATAGGTATGGAAGCAAATAATGCATTCAAAATTAATATTCTCTCCTTTGATTCTTCTCATCTGATTCTTAGTTTATTAGCTTGGCTTCAGTAATCCAACAAATTTTAGAAGAAAAGAAAGAATATTTGTTGGACTGATAGTTTTCACATCATTCATGCACTAATGAATACTTTGAAATGAGCTTATGTTGGTATTTTAATAATGATATTTAGTTCATCTGAAAAAAGGGCTGAAGAATTAGACTTTTTCGACTAATATAAATATATAATCAAAAAACCCTCAAAATACCTTATATACCAGCACAAGAGTTTTGCAAGCAAGGAATTGGTGAGAGTAGGTTTAGGTTAAATGTTAGAAAAACATTCTTTACTCTGTGGATGGTGAGGCATGGGAACAGGTTTCCCAGAGAAACTATGGATACCCCATCCCTGGAAGTGTTCAAGGCCAACCTGATCTGGTGGAAGGTGTCTCTGCCCATGGCGGGGAGCTTGGATCTAGATGATCATTATGGTCCCTTCCAATCCAAACTCTGATTCAAAAGACTTTTCAAAATAAAAAGTACCTGATGAAACTTAATGACATGATCATCCTGCCAAAGAATGGAATCTTACCACATCCTACCAAAAAATATTCAGAGATTTCATATAGTTAATAAAGCCCAAATGGCATCATTTCTAGGCCCAGCCTACAGAAATCCAGACATTACATCTTGTTCAATACAGCTACATCCACGTTTGTATAAGTTCTTAATGCACTGAACATGTCCTGGTCTTATTGTTTTAGCATAGACTCTTAGTACTTTGAAATTGTCTTACTAAATGCTCTTTCCTTGTGGTACAACCTTCTGCTTATACTTTGACTATGATTTATATTTAAATTTTACCTTCTACATTATACCTCATGCTAACCCAAATGAAAGTTGAAACAGATGAAGAGTCTTTTATTAGTATTTAATTTGATTTTTCTCCTTCCCTACCTCACCGTTTCAGAAGAAATGGCACTGGTTCAGTAAATTCTTGGAGCAGAAGATTCAAAAACTCCAGAAAAATAGAAAATGTCAGTGTTTATGATCTTAGACAATGAATACGGAATTCGAAACATTCAGATTAATGGAATGTCTTTGACAAGAAGGAAAGCACAAAATATCTTTGCAAATTAGACTTTGGGTGCAAGTGTAGAATTTGGTAAAATTAATCAAGTGATTAAAACTATTTTTTACTGTGATATTTGATTTATTTGATTATATTATATTATAGTTGGGTGAAATCTTTATTTTCTCAGAGAACACAGATCACCTTAAAGACCATTTAATAACATTTTGGAGAGCTTGTGTTAGCAGCATCAGCATACATAACTAGAGAAAGTCCACCTCTTATCTGCAACAGAATTTCTATGTCACAGCATTTT
This sequence comes from Catharus ustulatus, assembly GCF_009819885.2. Taxonomy (NCBI): domain Eukaryota; kingdom Metazoa; phylum Chordata; class Aves; order Passeriformes; family Turdidae; genus Catharus; species Catharus ustulatus. The sequence continues at coordinate 55,584,991 of NC_046225.1, read as the reverse complement.
TCCAGGAAGCTGAAAACAGTCTCAAAAAGAGAGAACTACAGTATCGACAGTCCTTTGGAAAGTCATCACGTTTCTACTGTTGTTCAATTTAACTGTTGTTTCACTAAATATTTTAGTCAAATAAACTCTTTCATATGATTTACCAAAATATGAGTATTGGTCTAATACCGATACTCAACTGTGACGGACAAAAGACTCTCTAACAATTTAAAGTTAGAAAGGGTATGTTTATTCAGCACTGGGCAGCAGCGTGGGGTCACCCCCTAATACACACTGAGAAATTACAAGTGGTCACAGAGTCTATTTGTTGACAAAAGATTTAAACAAATACATATTCATAATACCAGCCCCTCCCATCCCCTGCTTCCTGTGGTAATTAGCTTGAATGGTTATTAAGTATGTGTGGTTGGCTTCTTGAATTAAGTCTGGGGTCGTTTTTGTGGGGAGGGGTCTTAAAAGGAGGAAGTAAGGCAAGTCTTCCTCGCCCTGACCTTTTCTATTAATGACAATACAAATGGCTTTTGGGGTAACTCCAGTTTTGCAAAGAATGAGTTTCTGGTTGCAATTGTTTGTGTTCTTTGGACCTAACTACTAGTTTCATCCTTTCCCTTTGCAAGCACAGCTGAACAAACCTAAATTGACAGGCAATCAATTATTTAAGTTTCAGGTAACTATCTCAAGCCCAGTTTCTTTTAACTTTTAACTAAAATCTTAATTTCTTTAAGATTAGTGTTGCACATCTTTATCTAAGAACAGTATGATTCATACCCAGCATCAACTCCACCCTAACCAGCAAATGTGTCTGGAAAAGGCAAAGTCTAAGCATAGTGGTTCTGTATGAATCTTAATTTAACAGTTTAGTTTACTAAAGCATTTACTCATTTTTACTTTATATCCATTATTACTTCCATATCTTTCAATAATTCAATATTTCCAATACATAGACATTTGACAACATATATTACAGAAGTTTGCTTTTGTCCAACATGTCCAAGAAAATTTCCAGTTCCATTAAAAGTGTTTTTGGGAGCTGAATGCCCTTTTTCTGCTTTTATTTCTGATGGTAAGTGTCTATTTCCATTACCTTTTACTGATTTTGTGGTAAAAAAGCAAAGCAGGCAAATTGCTTTCATTTATAAAGATCTTCTCAAAGGGAGAGAGCAGCTGATTTTAAAGAGTTCTAGCAATAAACTTAACAGTAAGTTAAAAGATTAACAAAGTTACAATAAAATGTTTGTGTTCACCACTGTCAAAGAAGTTGATTCAATTTCACATTGTTGTTGAAAGAGTGATATATTTTGAAGAATCAATAGATAAAACACTGAAAATTTAATTCAAAATAAATAAAAACTCCCTTGATTTTAAATATTTCAGTATAATTTTTAGGTTTTTTAGATAAAAAGTGTAATAGTAGTACTCTTCACATTTCAATTCATTGTATAATTGCTGTTTTTGCCTGGGAAAAGTTTGGAAAAAACATATATACATTATTCCTAAGTAATTCTGAAGTATGTCAAATTTTAATGTGTTAAATGCATCAGAACACTTCATACTTTAATATACACAAGTGCACAATGTAAGGCTCATGGAAAATAGTTTTAATTACATAAAGGTCATTCTAGGCATTGTTGGTTTTATCCAGACTACATATAAGTACCTTAAGGGATTAGCTGATGAAGTGTTATTGCTGATAAGTACCCAGAATTATGAATTATAATTTAAAAATAAATATATTTCAAACATTCAGTGTAATGTATCCAAAAAAGTATAAGCTACTGTTTCTTGATGCTCAGAAAAATATACAGTAAGATTACTTAGGTCACTTTGCCGTCTAGCTTAGCTGAGGCCTAACTACTAATCTGCTATTTATTTTGTTCTGTGTTTCTTTTTATATAAATGTTTATCTAGTACATGAGATACTGACCAATTAATTGTAAATATGTAAAAAAATCCCTCCCAGTACAAAGAAACACAGAGGGACTCTGAATCAATAAAGCAAGTAACAGACTGTTTTCTCCTATCATCTCCAACCTCCTTCCTTTATTCATTAATGGTGGTAGTAATCAAATTCAGATACCAAATTCTGATTTGTTCAGCTATTCAGAATCAAATCAGATAGTTACTTTAAATTATACTTAAGAAACTGAATGCAGAATCATACATGTGAAATTGGTCAGGTATGATTTTAAAGATTAGCCTTAAAATATTTGTCCATTCATTTCATGCAATAGTTCCAATTTTAGTAAACCATAATCTTCCATGCTTATGATTGTTCTGATGTTACAGACTGTTTAATTTATCAGCCATCATAACTCTTATTCCATTAAAAAAAGGGTAAAGCAGGAATGAAAAGGGAAGATGAAAGAGGGAAATTTGGACCTAAACAGAGAATTTAAAAAGCACAGAGACAATAGCAGCATAATAGCAGAATATCCCTACTACTTGGAATAACTTTCAAAGTGCTTGAGTACGTACATTGCATGAGTAATTGAATCTGACAAATATAAAACTTCTAAAATTTCCCCTGCCTTTCTGAAATTTTTTGCCATTTATAAGAATAAATTAAATTTATTTATTCATGTAAATGTGAAGAAAGGTCATTATGAGATAAAGATTGAAACACACAGCTCTGGTTATTGTCTTTAGCATACCGGATAAATAAAATCTAGGCTCAAAAAGTCCTTAATAGTCTTCAGATGTTGACATTTTTTGGTTTGAAATCATGGTTTTGAAAAGAATTAAATGATCATTTGATTATTCATATAATGGAAAAACTCAGAGTAAGCAACAAAAAAACCTCATGTGATGTTTTATAATAGCAATATAAATGTAATCGCAGTTAGTTAGAACACATTGAACTGTATTATTTCCAGCAGTTTTTACAGAACATTGTTCAAGTTCTATTTTCAACACATATCACAGTACAAAAAGATTAGGAAAGAACATTTAAAAGTTTAACAGTCATGAAGATGAGGAGAGAGTTTGAAGTTTGTGGTATTGCAATTTTCCTTAGGAAGAGTATTCCTTGCACCACTTTATTATTTTTTCCCTAAAAATTATACAGGTGAAAAGAGATTGCAAACCTAGGGATGAGAAGTAGGATCAATTCAAGTTTCAGGTTGATAGGTACAGTAATTTCACGAATACAAACCGCACCAATTTGACCAAACTTTTGGTGGAAACCCGGAAGTGCGGCCAATATTCCGGGGCGGCTAATACATTAACAAAATTCTAAAAGCTGCCAACATGGAAGTGAGAGCCCGCAGCAGCCCCAAGCCAAGCTGGAGCCCGGCCGGCCCCGGCAGAGGTAGGAAAGCCTGGCAGAGGCGGGGCCAGCAGTGTGGGGGGTGGGCGGCAGAGCCTGAGCCAGCAGGGCGGGGCAGGGGGACGGCAGAGCCGGGTCAGTAGGGCGGGGGAGCCCGGGAGAACTGGGGCTAGCAGTGCAGGGGAGCATGGCAGAAGCAGGAAGGCCGACAGGTGGGGCTGCCTGGCAGCGGGGGAAGCCCAGCAGAATCGGGGCCAGCAGGGTGGGGGAGCCCGGCGGTGCGGGGGCCTGCAGTGCCGGCCAGGGCGAGGAAATGCGGCGGCGGTGCAGACGGGAGGGGGCGACCGGTGAGCCGGGCGGCGGCGGTGGCAGCCCGCCGGCAGGGCTAGGGAACGCGGCACGGCGCGGCCGGCGAGCCGGGCGGCGGCGGCAGACCGCCGGCAGGGCTTGGGAACACGGCGCAGCGCGGCCGGCGAGCCGGGCGGCGGCGGCGGCAGCCCACCGGCAGGGCTAGGGAACGCGGCGCGGCGCGGCCGGCGAGCCGGGCGGCGGCGGTGGCAGACCGCCGGTAGGGCTAGGGAACGCGGCGCGGTGCGGCCGGCGAGCCGGGCGGCGGTGGCGGCAGACCGCCGGCAGGGCTAGGGAACGCGGCGCGGCGCGACCGGCGAGCCGGGCGGCGGCGGCGGCAGCCCGCCGGCAGGGCTAGGGAACGCGGCGTGGCGCGGCCGGCGAGCCGGGCGGCGGCAGCCCGCCGGCAGGGCTAGGGAACGCGACGCGGCGCGGCCGGCGAGCCGGGCGGCGGCGGCGGCAGCCCGCCAGCAGGGCTAGGGAACGCGACGCGGCGCGGCCAGCGAACCGGGCGGCGGCAGCCCGCCGGCAGGGCTAGGGAACGCGGCGCGGCCGGCGGCGGCGGCAGCCCACCGGCAGGGCTAGGGAACGCGGCAGCGGGGCGGTGCTGACGGGAGAGGGGGGCCAGCGAGCCCGGCGGCGGCGGCAGCACCACCCGGCCAGCCCCGCCGAGCCGTGGCGCTGAGCTGGGCTACCCGGCCCCGTCGGCAACCATGAGCGGGCCGAGCCTGCCTGGCCCCACCCCGAGCCAGTAAAGCCCGCTATGCCGCGATCCTGTTACTAATTGGTCAATTTGTGAAAGCTGCGCACGGATTCTCACGACGAACGAAAGTGCGGCTAATATTCGGGGTGCGGCTTATCTATTGACAAAGACAGCAACATTGTCGAGGCACCGGAAGTGCGACTTATAATCCGTGCGGCTTGTATTCGTGAAACTACTGTACATTGTGCAGGTTTAGAACAGCTGTCTGCTAAAAGACTTAAAATAAGGAATTATTTATGCAATTGGGCATAGACAGACATAATATGTGCTCAAGAACATAAGTCTTCATATGTGAAAATCCTTTTGAAAAAGTTGGCATTTATTTAGTGCAAAGCACACCATTCATTAGCAATTCTATCTTCGGTAGTAAGTCTCACCAACTGCTACCTATGCAACTGTCACAATCTAGAAGAAATTTTTTTGTGTTATGCAGAATCATTAAAATGCTTCATACATACACTATTCCATATGCCATGACTACTACATATATAAATGTGCTTAATATATGTTTATGGTATTTTAAAAGTGCATGTTTTAAAGTGAATTTTTCGTGAAAATTATAACTAGCAGAAAGCTGGGGATGTCTTATTTCCAAAAGTATAATGCAATAATCCCCAATGCAGAAAGTTGGGTTTAACTGATTTGTGGGAATCATATGACTTCCCAGCTGTGGTCCTGCATCCAGGTCTGGGACCCCCAGCACAAGAAAAACACTGGATTTGTAGAAACAAGTCCAGAAAAGAAACACCAAGTTAATCAGAAGGCTGGAGTACCTTCCCTATGCAGATTGGCTGAGAGAATTGGGGTTCAGCCTGGAGAAGAGGCTGCAGGGAGATATTATAGCAGCGTTCCAATACCTAAAGACGACCCACAAGAAGACTGGAGAAGGGCTTTTGTCAAGGACATGTAGTGGTAGGACAAGAAGGAATGGCTTTGAACTGGAGGATGTCAGGATTAGATTAGATACTTGAATGAAATTCTTCGCTGTGAGGGTGGCAAGGCACTGGAACTCAGAGAGGTTGTGGCCTCTCCATCCCTGAAAGTGTTTAAGACCAGGTTGGATGGAGCTTTGAATATCCTAGTCTAGTGAAAAGTTCCTTGCTCATGGTAGGCGGTTGGAGCTAGATGGTGTTTAAGGTCCCTTCAAGACCAAATCAATCTATGACCCTATGCTTCTTGGGTTTTTTCATCTGGGTATATATGAAGTTTGGGAGAAGGTAGAAGTGATTCTCTGGAAATGAGCTACAACTGTAGCATTATGTCTCCAGGAACCTCCAATTAGGAATTCTCACAAAGGCATTCAGATTGCTGGAATGGTCCCAAGGCAATGGACTGGTGAGAAAAAGACTTTTGTTTTACCCTTTGCTCATGGCCAGCTGTCCTTTCTATTGACAGAACATCTGTTCTTCATGTAGCTGTATGGAGTCTGTCATGCTGCCTAGTCTCTGTGCCAATATACACATCATTTTTCTTTTAGTTTGTCTTGTCTTGTAGGCAGCTTGATATGTTTCTTACAATTTTGTTTTATTACATTTTTGTTAAATTATTTTAAATGTTTCACTGAATTTTGCCAGTTTTTTGTTTCACAGACTGCAGAGCACAAAGTAAGGATTTACTTTTACAGTTACATTTCCTTATATTTCAGACCTGTACATTTTTCTCTAGATTAATCATACCACTTAAGTCTGTTTTAACTGCAACTTTTTAGTCCTATATACCTTTGCACAAAGTCTTTTCCTTCAGTATATAGAGCCTTTGCTTCAGCTAAGTTTGTTAATTATCTCCTCTGTTGATATAATAATTGTTTCCCATGTAGATTTTAACATTTTAGGTTAATTGCTCTGTAAAGAGCAGGGGAAATGGGAGAAATGGAGAATCTTGTTATGCACCTGACTGGACAGAAAACTAGCTAGGTGATTAACAAGCATATGATCAGAGAGGTACATGGCTGATGTGCCTCAGCAGTTACTTGTTTCTTCAGGCATGAGGTTACTTAAAGAGGATTGTATCTCACCCCAGAGCCTATGTCGGAGTCCATTATCTGCAATTGCTACCTGATAACAAGTAAACACGATCACAGGAGCTGCAAAGGGAACCCTGCTGTTGTAGTAGCTTACTGCACAAAATCCTGCCAAGAGCCAGAAATATTTCTTGTACTGAAGATCTATCTGTAGGTATCTTTTCTCTTTGAATCAGTTATTATATCTGACCCTTAATATATCAAATTCTATAAAATATTACCACAAAGGAGTGTGGAATATACTGTCAATAATGACAATCTTCAAGCTGCTGTAATGATACTAACCAAACTTTAAGGCACCTTCTCCAGACATATATAGCGATCTGATATTCTACTAAAAACCATGTGTAATTTTTTTTCTGAGCAGATAATCTGTTACTGTTGTAATTTATTTTACATAGAATATAAAAATGAAAAAAAAAAAAAGAGAGAACGATTATCAATTGCAAAATACCTTACTCAGTATGACATTTTGGAGCACAATAACGGTATTAATAATCCCTAGCTGGCACATTCCACCACCTAATATTGAATATTGGCTTTGTTGTAAGTGCAAACATATCAAGAAGGATTGGAAACTGTCATCAAATTTTGGCTAAGTGTTTATTTGGGTCCCAGAGTCTTGTGAGTTCCTAAGAGGAAATACAAAGTACTAAATCTCAATTGCTTCAATGGCACTGCAGCATACAAGAACAGAGTTCTACCAGCACTGAGAAGGGTCCTGGTGTACATAAAGTCCAAGGTACTAATTTCAAAAGTTGCTAAATGGAATATATTCCAGATAATTTCCTTCCTGTATTTTTCTTGTATTCACAGAATTACTTTTATTGAGGTCCCAATCAGATATGCAAGAGAAACTTGTGGAAAGGAAAAGTCTAAAGAAGCAACAAAAAGTTGGATTGAACTTACTTTATTTTCAGCAAGCAGGAAGGTTGTTTATTGCCTAAATTACGAAATATCTAAATCCTTTTCTTGCTTAATCATACTTTCTTTACATGGCCTTGCACAAGTAATTCAGCTACTGCATGACTCCTCCATCTGTTGAAGATACAGAGTATCTGCCCACAAATAAGTAATACAGCAAAGTTAAAATCAATCCCACATCTCTCAGAATTCTAAAAATCTTTTTATACCATTTTTAATGGGCTACTTAAACTCTGGGTTAGCAATTTCAATTTTTTTTTTCACTTTAAGTTAGTCATCATCTGTATATTTTCTTCATAACAAAGCATAAGTTTATTGTAGAAATCCTGATATCAAATAAAAATTTTATGCAAGACTACAAAGAAAATGTTTTTCAATAAATGGTTCTCCCTACACATGTTCCTACTGCCTGGAGGGATATACTTATTTTATTTTAGAAGCTCAGAGTGGTTTTATCAGATAGCTATAAGCAGGGGTTCAATGTTAGCATATTAAGGCTAGCAAAACTTCCATAAAACTTTATTATTATTCATAAATATATATGTAGAAGAAAAATTATTATTTTAGTGACTTTTAAATACCTACTATAAAAATAAAAACAGCTTTCTGAAATGCTTATTTATATAATAGCTTACACATTTTTTCCCCTTTCCCTCCTCTTCCCTGATTCTAGCAAGTGTAAGAGACTTTCCTCATCATTGCCCAACAAATTTTAACCCATTTTACAATATTTTAAATGAGTACACAAGAAAAAACAATGATTGATCTGTTCCCAAGGGATATTTGCTTCAGTTGCAACAAGACTGTAAGATCATTACAGGAAATGCTGACGCCACTAAAGCTCTCCGAGACAGAAGCCAATGAGTTACACAGACATACCTAAGAACAGAATGTTTTCTGTAGGCTTTAGCCAGCAATCCAAAGAAAAGTTTAGAAACTATTGCCCTATATAATCTGTTTGCTGCTATTAAACTTTTTACTTGTTAGTTTTCATTACTCTTTTACTGCTTTACTGATTTCTGTTGATTTTTAAAACAGAAATAATTTCCTTTGTTGTAGTTCACTTGCTTTTATTACTGCTTACTCTATAATATCAACAATTGTTATTATCTGGAACACAACCATATACTGAACCAGACACCAAATAGTTTTGTTGTTATAAAACACCTTGGGTTTTCTCTTTTTTAATTATTTGCAGGAAAAAGGTAGCAAACTGTGTACTTAATAAGTCTCAAAAGTAATTCCTTTTTCAATTCTCAACCATCTCTCATGGGGCAGCAATTCACTTTCATAGTATTCTGTAGTAGTTTTGCCTGCAACAAGACTAAACGGGAAAATGGAACACTTGTTTTCTTGGAAGAAAGATCTTTAAAATAGACTTAAATAATTTGGTCTTTCTACTATAAAATTACTGAAAGTGAAGTATCCTTATACAGAGACCCTTTTCCCTACTCTGAGACCTGACAGATTCTAAACAGTCCAGAAGAAATCTATACAGGCGGAAATGTTTGGGATTTTTTGAGAAGAAAAGGTAAGTATTCAGCTTTAAATTTCCAAACAAGATAAAATATTTGGATTTGGTCTTGTGCTAACAATCAGAGAGTGACTATGAAGAGAAATGTACCCTTGTTTTCAAGGATATACAAGGCAGTGAATGAATCTGAGAAAGCACTAATGCTGTTCTGTACTTAATCTGAATCTAAAATAGAATACTGGTAGTCCTAGAATTTTTTCAGTCTAGTTATATCTGACTATAGTTAAAATTATATTTCCTTTTCTTTATATAATCAGTAAATCAAATGATAGAGATTTATTTTAATGTAGTGAGGGGACAGGTAATATTTTGGAACAAATTCTTCACTGCTTGTATTAGTATTATTTATTTTATAAATGGGTAATAGTGTGCTGCAACTATTGTACAAAAATATAAAAGTGAAAACTCAATTTTACAAGGATCATCTTCTTAATAGTGGGATCAAAATCACATTACCTCAAATTAATCTTTTTTTTTTTTGTGTGTGTAACCAACATTGTCCATGCTTCTGTCTACTTAAAACCAAATTTTTTTCAATAGGCTAGACTTGAAAATTGTGATGGTTAAAATCACTGGCAGAAAAAATAAAGAAACTATTAACTTAAAAGTTTTGATTTATTTGAGAATTTTTTTCTATTTTCACATGCTTAAGTTAGACCTTTTCATCTCAATTTCCCCACCTGCATTTAGTTAGATTTTGATTTCATTTGGTTTTCATAATGACTTTTTAAATGCAAATATTACTCTTTATTCCTAATTTTCCTTTCATTTTTTAAATTTTATTTTGGCTTCAACATACTTTCATTTTCTCCTTTTGAATTCAACTAATTTCTTTTGGTCATTATTTGTGTTTGCCTTTGCTGCCTTCTTAGTTTTTCCTCACTTTGTTTGTTAGGTTGATTTTTTTCTGTGTGTTAGAAAGCAGGAGGATTAGTGCTCTCCAGAAAGTATGAGCCATAAGCACAAACACTGCTCTCTCTAGGGGGGCACAGCTCTACAGGATCTGACTACAGCACACAGAGCAGTCTACTGATCACAAGCTCCTTCAAGAGATCTGGTTTATCTGAGCTCTTAGTCTTTAGGAAAGAGAAAGTTACTTATACTCTGATAGCAGTTATCATTTATAACTGATAAGTGTTGAGTGAACTTCATGTAGGTTCACATGTGTGACTAGGAACATAAAAATATGATCCAGCACCACAAAACTTATCACCTGATACACACAGATACAAAAATGTTAGTGTAAAGCTTTGTTCCATTAGCCTTCTCTCCTGGATTAAGCAGTAATGCTCAAATACCAGCTACCACCTCATTCAATGCATATTGAGATTATGACAGAGAATTGGATTGACCTGTATATTCCCACAACATACATTTATTTGTATATATGCTTTTCTAGTGCACTTGAGAAATATAGTTCCTACTAGTTGTCATGGTTGCTGCTTGCAATCTTAATAAACTTCCTAAAGTGTTTTGAAGAGTGCACAGAAATACCAGGCAGTCTGCCAGCTGGAAGGATACTATAAAATACTGCACTTACTCACCAGGGGTTTCTCACAATATCTTTTCAGCTGGCAGCCTGATCTGCTAGACAGAAGCCTCTAGAAGAGGAACTCTGTACCTGTTGCTGGCAGATTTGAAAGGTTTTTAACAATTTCTTCAAGTCTGGACATTTATGTGGTTTTACTTCCGCTAGACCTTTGTGCTTAACAGAAATCTGCCTGTTATAAAAATAACAATAACATATGAACTGAAAAATTCCCAAGTTTATGGAAATATTCACATAATATTAACATTTCTAAATATTATTACACTAGATTTGGGAATAGTGAATCTTAACTCATTAGAATAAAAGGGTTAGTCTTGTACCTCCACAGAGATCTGTAGGGCAGATCACTCAGATTTCACTGGTTGACTAAAATTTTAGGATGATTTAGCATCAGCAAGAGTTTCAGTTCTCTAATAAGATCAGAACTGTAACTTTGACTTGAAAAGCAAAGACAAAAGTTCACATAAATTCTCTCAAAACCTCACTGAAGGATCTGAAGACTACCTTTTTGTCTGCTTTTTAAAACTATCTCAGTTTTTTCAATGTCTTCAGAAGGACCATAAAAGAGACTTCTTGTTAAATAATATCCTACTACTAAATAGCTTAACACATATTAATTTATTGAATGAAGATTCAGAAACCCACAACTATATTAAAAGCAGAGGTTCATCTTAGCAAAAAATTTTTTAAAATATAAAGCAGAACCAGCAACTGTAATTCAGATCTTTCCACTTCTTCCTGCTGAAAAAAAAGCACAAATCTTGATAGAGGAAGAACACAGTGTAACTGTTAAACTATTCACTTTCAGACATAATTGTACAGCATTGCATCTAGATGGCTCTGGAGTGTCTCTGGTGAGGAAGACTCCGCCTCTTTGGGCAACTTGTTCCAGAGAGCAGTCTCCTGCACAGTAAAGAATTTCTTCCTCATACTCAACTGCAACTTCCTGGGCATCAGTTTCTGCCCATTGCCTCTTGTACTGTTTTTTGGCACCAGAGAGCAGAGCCTGGCTCCATCCTCTGACACCTCCCTTCAGGTACTGACAGACATTGATGAGTTCCTCTCTTGGTAGCCTCTTCTCAAGGTCAAACAAGTCCAACTGTCTCAGTCTACCCCCAAAAGGGTCATGTTCCTGTCCCTTCATCATCTTTGTCACCCTGCTCTGGACCTGCTCCAGGAGCTCCATGTCTCTCTTGTCCTGAGGAGCCCAGAGCTGGACACAGCACTCCAGATGAGCTTCACCAGGGCTGAGTAGAGGGGCAAGATCACCAGCCTTGATGTGCTGGCAGTGCTCTCCCTAAAGCACCCCAGGGTACCATTGGCCCTCTTGGCCACAAGGGCACTGCTGGCTCAGGGACACTTGGTGTCCACCAGGACCCCCAGCTCCTTCTCTGCAGAGCTGCTCCCCAGCAGGTCAGCACCCAGCCTGTGCTGGTGGGTAGGAGTTTTAATTCCCCAGGTGCAGGAGTCTGCACTTGCCTTTGCTGAATTTCACATGGTTCTTCTGTTCCCATCTCTCCTGTTGAAGTCTTTCTGAAGGGCTGCACTCTGCAGATCCTGCCAGTGCATTCTGTACCCTTACAAAATGTGCAAAAACCTACCAGAATGAAGCATAAAATTTGTTAAGTCAGAAGTCCTGGAATCAAGTTTTCAGTAAGTACATCCACAGAAAACTCTACAGGAACACAAAAAGTTTCAGGCAAAAATAATAATAACAATAACAATAACAAGAAGAAGAAGAAGAAGAAGAAGAGGAAGAAGAAGAAGAAGAAGAAGAAGAAGAAGAAGAAGAAGAAGTGATTGATTTGTATCAAATGACATTAATTTGGTCGTTGAAAAGGAAAGTGTCAACAAAACAACAGTGGGCTGTGCTGGATATTCATTTTCCAACTTGCACTCTTTATCATAATTTAAGCTGAAGTCAGACATATGTCTTGGTGCAGGGGCTCTCAATTTCATTTCTTTTCAAATGGACTGATAAGATTTTTATACTATATAACATAGCCAACCTTTCACTTCTTAATGTGTAGTCTCTTTCAGATATGTCTAATTAACCAGATAAAAAGATTTATCAGCTCTCAGTGTTGCACAGTCACAAGACTTTCACCTCAGCCTGAAGAAAGCCAGTCCTTTCAGTATCAATAAAATTCATTTTTTTCCTGAAAAGAGGTCATGAAAATCTATCTATCTGAAGACTATCTCTATCAAAGAGTATTACCTTTAAACTGCATGCTTTAATATTTATGAGATAGCAATAGAAACAAGCATTTATTCGATCACATCCACTCAAAAAAAAACATCTGCCTTAGCACAGCCTATTTCTAACATTTTTAACCTGACCAGACTGGAAATTCTTTGGAATTTTTCAACAACATTTAACTGCATAGATGTACTGTAATCACAGGAAGATTGATTTAAGGTAAGCTTAAATTTAAAAAACTCTTAATGATAATGTAGTCCTTCAGAGCCTCTGTACTAGCCATTCTATCTATACAAGCACTTAAATGATGCACTTCATTTACTTTAACCTCTTTAGTTATAAATTTATTTTCTCACACTCACATTTTTCCCTAATATGAGTTCTACCTTGTACTTGTAAAGGTTTCTCCTTTGTACTTGTTAGAATTTTCTGGGTTCAGACACACAAATTTGATGACATTGCTAGAGTAAAACCACTATTGATATAAAGCCAAATAACTAGAACTTTCCTAAAAGCAAAACAGAACGTACAGTAAATTCACGAATACAAGCCGCACTGAGTATAAGCCGCATCTCTGGGTGTTGGCAAATATTTCATTCTTTATCCATGAATAAGTTGCACCTGAATATAAGCCGCTCTGTCGTTCGCAGTGAGGACCCACGTGCAACAAAGTTGCCAAATACTAACAGAACGGCGGCACGGCGGGGGGTTTACTGGCTCAACTAAGGTTGTGCAGGCTCGGCCCGCTAGGGGCTGCTGACGGGGCCAGGTGGCCCAGCCCGGCGCTGCCGCTCGGGGCTGGCCACCGCCTCTGGATTCGCTCACCCCGGCCCCGTTCCCGCCGCGGCATCGGCCGGGCACGGAGAGCACGCCCCGCTCCTGCCGTGGCGCCGACCGGGCACGGAGCACCCCCTGCTCCCTCCACGGCGGCGGAGGGTGGGGGCAGAGCCCCCCCCCCTCCCCCCAAGCCGCGGCAATGACAGCGCGGGGCCCTCCCGTCTCTCCCCCGGGCTGCGGTAGAGGAGGGAAGGACACAGCTCTCCCACCTCTCTCCCCGCCCCCTGTGCTGCCTGCAGGGAACCAGGGCAACAGAGTAACACTTTGTAACAATTACGAAATGCCGGCTTTTACTGGCAGGTGCTTGGCTCGGCGCCCTGGCTGGCACGTCTGGGGTTGTAAATGTCAGAAAATTATTCACATATTAGCCGCCCCCGAGTATTAGCCGCACTTCCAGGTTTCCACCAAAATTTTTGTCAAATTGCTGCGGCTTGCATTCGTGAAATTACTGTACTTGAAAAAGGGTTTTCATACAATAGCCTTTTTTTTTTTCTTTTTTACAACTTTATGAATAGGAAGTATTTGAGTAAAATGCATTCAAGTTTAAATTAGATCCTACCAAATTCTGGAGTGGCAATTACAAAGGCATCAACAAGTGTTTTAAACAAATCTGTAATGTTATTCTGGAGGCAATTTTGCTTTTTAAGAACTGATAGTACTGAGAAACAGCTGAGTCATCTAACAAAAGAATCATAATTATATGGCTTCCTTAAAGGAAACACTACAGGCTTTCAGTTATTAGACAAGAATTTAAACTACTATGAAGTAAGGTACAGTGTTATCATAACAACCCCAAAGAAGTAAACAAACAAGGAAATAAACTCTTAATTTGTATGCAATTTTGTAACTAAAACTACTATCTTAATTCACACATACAGGAGAATCAAGTTAAGGCTACAGAGGTTTTAGGCCTGTTCTTTTCACATACTAAGTGAAGATGCTTAGCTATCATGCTGAACAGTCTTGCTTTGATAGTCTCAAAATCATCAGTATCTTTAATACCCTAACACTCCCCAATTGGCTGGTTATTCCTGTAGTTATTTTTTTCTCCCAAATTACAAAGTAACTTAAAAGCTAATAAAAATTGTGACTATTACGTCAGGGTGGTCCCAGAATTTTGGGGCTAGCAATGGTGTTTATAAATGTGCAATTATAAAATTATAAAATACACTTTAAAATGGTTTCATACAATAATCATGGTTTGTGTAAAGTTTGATGTATGTGACACAAAATTATATATATCCTTCAAGTGGCAAAATCAGCTTCTAATGTAACATCAGAATATAAAGAAAACAGGAGCAAAGGATGTTTCAGAGCACCATATCCATTCAGATGAAGTTAAGATGTGATTTAAGTCTATGCTAAAGCTAATAATGTTTGTCTGGAATGTAAATTCTAAAAACACATATATCAAAATGAACACATATCACGTTTTCCAAAAATATACTGTTCTTGTTTTTAATAGCTTCAAAAGCTTGAGAGAATATTAATAAATTGATAGAATATCTGTGTTTTATAAACAGCAACCATTTATAGGAAGACTATAAAAATACACTGAATACTTTATCTAATTGTTGCAAAAATATGCTCTAGACACTCATTTTAGGATCTTAACTGACCTATAATTCACAAGCTGCTTGGGTCTGAGCAGTTGTTCTAGCCTCTGCCACAGTGAAGCAACAATGGATACTGAGAAATCTTGGCAAAATCCTAATATATTAACTTATTGAAGATATCTAAATATATCTAAGATCTTGCCACCATTTGTTGAAATAGAGAGTAATGCTTGTTTACTTTTCTACTTTTGTTAAATGTCCCTAACACTCTCTACTGATCTCTGTTTTCAAGTTTGTAGTTTAAGTGATCAGGGTCAGTAAAACATTTTTTCCTGTCAACAAGTTTTCAATAGAAAAATGTTCATTTGTTTGATAAAAAAACAAAATGGGACAGAAAGCATTTTAGCTACTGCTATTTGTTAGTGTAAAAGGTTCTGTGCAGCTGCAGAATGCAGTTTTAAGTAAAAACAGGAAAATATTTCTATACAGAACAGCAATCAGATACAAAAAGTCCACAAGCAGGTAAGAAGCCCAATATTAGATCTCCTTACTTAGGATGTTGAGGGCTTAAATGGTCTTGAGACCATATGAATTCTTTAATCAGCAGACTCACAAAGTGTCTCATAGAATACCTCTCAAGCTCTCTTTCAGATAAAATATTCTCTATATGTAAAAATAAATACTATTATAGTGGTTAAAGAATTCGTTTTTTAAAAATATCATTTCGATTTTAAGACTTAATTCTCTAGAGCACTCAATCAAGCATATAAAATTACATCTGCACTAGGAAAACAGGAGAGTGAAAACAGAATAACCAGTAGCTGCTGGACAAACCATATGTACAGTGACAACAGGAGGCCCCCAGTTTAAAACCCCTCCCTTAAATGTACCAGATACTTAGTGTGAATCCTGATTTTCTTTTTCACACGGCTGAACAATCTCACTAGTACAAGTAAGAAATACTAAAGACTACTAAATCCCCCAGCTGGTGCATCAATCTCCTACTGGTGAGGTTCACTAGCCCTTTACACTCCAAGATTTTTGTATGCTCTTGTCCAACAAGGAATGTTTTTAATTTTGGGTTGGTTGGTTAGTTTGTTTTTTTACTGTTATTGTCCCCACTCCTTGCTGTTTAGAATCACCACACTGTAGCAGCACAGGGAAGCACAAAGAGCAGGGCCACCCCACAGGGAAGAGCAGTCATGAGCATTCGGGGCACTCAGAGGGTAGTACCCTTCCCAACCAAACCTGATGGAGCTGACAATGGAGTCCAGCATCAGCCCCCAAAGCAAGGAGATGAACCAGGCACAGAGTTTATCCAGGCATCCAGTTAGGAGCAGCAGAAGACAGTACCACAGACAAGACTGGAAGCAAGATATAACTACCATATGAGAGGTCCTTTCAGTAGACAAGTTACCTGCAGTGTAGGTCCTAGGTCTGTCCACATGACATGAACATAAACAGGACAAGTATGTTCCAGTCGTAGCCCAGGACAGGAGGCAGGTTAATCAACCTCAACTCAATTGAGGCTTCTGGAACCCAATGAAGATGGAGTGATTGGAACCCCAGGGGAGGCTGGTCAGGGTCCTTAAGAGCTATGAGTTTCCCAAGAGCCCTGACAATCACAGACTTTAAACTTCTTCATGATACCAAAACTTACGAATGCGATGAAAAAAGGTTCTAATCGAGCTTGACTCAGAAAAAAGATCAGCCTAACTGTACTGTTGGGTTTCTTGGCTCAGGCACCAATATAACACTGCATAGATACAAATGTGACTTTTTAGATCAACTGTAAAACTCCAAATGTATTGTTTACTACACAAAATTGCGGTTTTGATAATACTGAGAACTCTTCAAGTCCAAGGAATGTTAAACAACAAAGGACTCAGCTTAGTTAACGGTTAGTGTCAACAAGATAGTTTTGTGTCCCACTTATGCTGGAATTCTCATGGGTAAAATTAACAGATTGGCCCCAGTTCAAAATTTGCCCATGCAATAGGGACAGGAATTATGAGCAATGTAAATATCTATGAGCATTTTTTAAAAATGTTGTAGCTGTCAATTTGGACAGTACGCAAAAAGTAGCAAAATTATTTTCAATGTTTGCTTGAACAGCAAATTAGATGGCCATAATGTGAGCTCTCTTGTTGTGAAAGATGTACAGGATGAAAGGCAATGTTACTCAGAAACGCCATACAAAGAGGTTGACTCCTTCTCACACTCAGTTGACTGGGTAACAAACATTTTTATTAATACAAAGAAAAGAGTTTATACAGCAGAGAGGTAATTCCTTTATGAATTATCTGATATTTTATTCCATCAAGGGATAGAGAAAGTTGTCATGAAAATACTTTGCTGAAGGCAATACAGAGAAACAATAACAAAAGTCTGCCGTGATTTGTCAACACAGCCTATCCGTTCCTCTGTCACATACTTCCAAGTCTAATTGCCACCTCTATCAATTAATATTTAGAACACTGGACTAAACATTAGGTTAAGAAATATGTCAAAAGCTACTAAGTCTCTAAAACAACTAATGGCTTCATACCTAAGATAGAGACATTTCATGCACAAAACGTATTGAGGGGTGTCATTTTTCTTTTTCCAAAGCAAACTACTCTATTTTTCACCATCCAAACAAAAAATGTTTATGCAAAAGAGATTTACATTAAAAGAAGTTAAGAAAAATAGTTATTGTGAAAATAAACATTTTTAAAAAGCGACATTTTCCCATCAAGATTTTTATTCCTTTTATACTAAAATATATAGCTTTGTCTCATGACAGAAAAAGAATGATTGCCAGATGACAAAGTATTAGTTGTGCCTAAGTATAACTTCAATTAATGACCTTATGCATATTTTCACTATGGAATTCAAAAGTCTTGGTACATTATCTATACATCAAATGTATTTACATTTGCACCAATTGTAAAATTATAAGACTGCAACACAAAAGAACCTCATAAATATTTTATCAAATGCTTTTAGGATTAGAATAACTTCATTAATAATTTGTAAAAATGGATAAATATCAAAAACACCTTCTCAAAAGTTACCAAAATGAATATATTACGAGTCTTTAGGGGTTTCTGTTTCATTAACTGAAATTAAATTTCTATTTTTCATCCAAATAGAAAACACCAACTGGTACTTTCATCATTATAAAGACAACTTTTTTCTATAATAGAAAGTTTTCAGCAAGACAATTTTCTCATTAATATTTTTTAATCACAAAAATTATCCAAAAATTTAATGTGGTCAAAAATTTCCCCTTATGCTTCCTAAACCAGAAACTGAAATTAATTTTAAATAAATATATCATTATTTTAGCCTTATATCATTTACTTTGTCAGAGAAATCTCACATTTTGAGTAAGACGATAAAACAATCAGTTCAGCATTTGGCCTAGAGAAGGGAACAAGCATCTGAAAGGAGACCAAGGATTTCCAATAGCAAATCTTTGACTAAAATAGTAGGTTTCAATGCCATTAGACACAAAACCACTTTAAAAAGCTCTATTGTATTGCTGTAATGTTTCATCCATACATGTACAAGTAAGGCTGTAACATTTATTGGCTGTGCATGAGACCATGTTCTACAGGGATAAAAATTTCTTCCCTGAACTATTGATAGAAGTTCAAGAATAAACCAAAGAGGTTAAAACAATTATAAAAAGAAAACCTGTGAATCCTTTGTGTCATTGGAAAGGTGACCATCATTTAGAAGGTCAAGGTTTGATTTTTTTTTTTTTTTTTGGTGACAAACAGAGGAAAACAGTAATTCTAGAAGAGCACTGAGATGTGTATCTAAGAGGCAATTTGTTGTGTCAGTACATCAAAAGCACCAGTGTCCTTATCGAAAACTATAGGTAAGAAAAAGAGATTAATTTAGCAATTTATTTAGAAGATCAAACAGCTCATTTCTATTTGGTTTGATTTTTATTTGTCTTGAATTATGTACATCAAAAGTGTACACCTCAGGCTTATAAGAAAAAGAGAATAAGAAACCCAAAGCACTGAAACTAACATCAGGGGAACAGATCAGGAAACAACTTCCAGACCAATAAGTCGCTATGACTTTTTCTGTTATAAAGATAAACATTTTGACCTTTTTAAAATATGACTTCTGGAACTGCAAGGGCAACATAATCAGGTCTTTTTCAAAGGACACTGATTCAATGCAATAAATTGAAGAGTTCTCAAAGAGCTGTAAAAAAGTGAAATTAATATAATATTAAAGCACGACTTACTTGTTTTTAATAATCTTGGTCATTTTAAATTCAAGTGGTAGAACACTGACAGGTTTCTGTACATACTACAGCAAATTTCAAAACTTACTTGAATTCCTGATGCTGTGGAAACTTTTCAAGGTCTTGTAACTTTTACTCAATAGCATTACAAATGTAAATGCAATATTAATGTAAACTTATTGCTAAGTACATATATCTTATCAAAGTGTACATATATTTTATGCATATGAATGAAAACATCACATTTTTAAGAAATGCAGTTCCAAGAAGACCTCACAAGTTTACAGCAAACATGTTAGCAGAAAATTATTCTGCTCTGAAAAAAGCACAGAAAATTTTAACTTGTCATAGAAAAAATAGCATGCAATGTGTCACCTCTCTAAAAGAGAGAGCTGTCTGTGAACTGAGCTGAATAACAGCTGAGAGTATTTTTCTTTTCCCTGAAGCCAATGACTTGTGTTTTAGAAGAATCCTTTCTCACCCACTTACAAGTTGCTCTCTTGAGTATACTCTTTATTATGGAGGTGTGAGCTAGCAGTTGCCTGTGGGCTGGGAACTGGAGTCCTGGGGAATTCCCAGGTTGGGCAGACAGTCCTGTCCCACTGCACAAGGCAGAAGAGGAGCAGGGTCACTGGGGGAAGCCCTCTGAGCTGGGGAGGGACAGAGACTGACTCCAGGATTGGGCATGGACTGGTAGATGGGCTTGGTCTAGGGATGGTCAGGTCTGTGGGGACTTGGACACCAGCCCTGGGACAGAGACTGAAGGCCCCAGTAAGCTGTAATGGGGTCCAGAGCCCCACAGAGGGGCACAAAGAGGCCCCAGGTGAGGCTGAGCAAGGACAGTAAGGCCTGATATTGTGCTTAGGGCCCTGACAGCACTAAACTCTACTTTTACATGCAAATGATGTATTCACACAGCTTCTATTCTCTGTCCCCCTCTTTTGATGTTTCAAAACTCTCCTTATTATCATTTATTATTTTCTTCTTCATTCTTTCTCATGACACCTTAGTGTGTATAGGTTCATGGCAGCAATTCACTGAAAAAAAATTCAAACAAAGGAACTAACCTATTAAAAAGCATAGAGGGAAAGGATTACCTCCTGGAAACTCCCATAACACACGTTATATTGGATAATAAAAAAAAACTGTATCACCAAAAATCTTAATTTCTGACTCAGTGTTGTTATGTATCTCTATGATATTTTTTCAGTATAAATGGTTAAATATCAACCTTAGTAGTGTAACAACTGCCATTATATTGGAATTTCAATCCAGACAGTATTTTAGCTACATCATCTTGTCCTGCACTAAATTATTTCTCTCTGACTTAATACTTCAAACCATTGGCTATTTGTAGCGTGCTAATTCTCTCTGCCCCTTTTCATGCTGAGTCAAGCTGTACATACTTCCTTCTTTTATCTTTCCTCAGAAATCAATACCTCCATCTCCTTGATCTATGGTTTGTGCGGGTTTTTTGGTGGTTTTTTGTTTGTTTTGGGGGTTTTATTTTGTTTGGGTTTTTTTGTTTTGTTTCTTGTTTGTTTGTTTTTGGGGTTTTTTGTTTGTTTGTTTGTTTGGTGGAAGGGTGGTTGTTGCTTTTAAAACTTGTCCTTAGACAATATCTCTTTTGGAATGTAGCTTTTAATATCAATTGCAATATTCGAGACATTCGCTTCAAAACACCACAACAAAGGAGTTCTTTCCTTGGTTGCTGAAACAATACCAAATTCTTTACTACTTTCTGACCACTTTATGATCATTATGCCACCTACAGAACTGAAAGAAACATTTAAGTCCTTCATAACAGAAGTGTATTTCTATCTATTCTCTACCTGTCTTTCCAGGCTTATACATTGGCAAACTTACTTGGAATGCTAATGAATTAATCACTCAGAACTAAACACTAGTAATAAAGTCAAAGCACAACAGAAAGAAGTTATGTAAGCACTGTACTTCTCCTATGTTATCTTTATATTGAAAAATTTATCTGACTTTGTGAGTTTTACAGTTCTCTTCAAAATCTTACAAGTTAACTTGCAGTTGTTAATAACATAACATAACATTACTAAGGACCCAAAAGGTCAAGCTTATTTCCCCTGCTACCGTAAATTCTACTGTAAATTAATTTATTTATGAGTTTATCAAGGTCAATCTTAAAAGTTTTCAACTTTTCTACTCGACATCATAAATTACCCATAATCATACTGACACCCCGTCAGGCAGGGTGTTGGTAGTAGTCCCATTAAATGGTGATTGCAGTTCTCTTGCAATGACAGATGTGATTCAGTTGAAGCAGTGCTCCTGTACAAGGTGCAGTTTCCCTCTAAAGGTCCAGTAGTCATGTAGAGAAATCCGGATTTCCTCTGGAGTCCAGTGGAGAAAGGGGCTCCCTTAGTGTCCCAAAACCTCTGTTTTTATCTTGGTAAGAAATGTTGGGCTCTTCCCCCTGGCTGGAACAACTTCCAATAGGATGAAGTAATTTTATCAGTCACACAGTGGGACTCAATAGGCCATTAGCAGAAAATGACTTGCTGCAGGAAGGATGGGTTGTGAAAAGATAAAGAACAATGCCCCACCTGGTTTCAGTGGATGGCCCATTAGCAGAATATTTCCCGTGGAGATAAGGATCACTGCCCCCACCCTCAACAGATGGTGATAGAATAGATACCTTTTATCACACTCTGTATTGTAACGTGCAGCTTATAATCAGGTGCAGTTTATATATGGACAAAGAACGTGAGGTTGCTGAGACTCAGAAGTGCAAAAAAAAAAATTATAAAGAGTACTAAAACTAAATAATTAACCACGCAGTTCTTATTTTCTAACACCAGTTTACTTATTAAAAAATACATATGAACAAATATTGATAGAGGTAACGTGCCAAAATATTATTATTAGATGTATTAATAAGGAAATTAAAAATATCTCTAAATTACAAAACTTTTTTTTTCTGTAACTACTCTCATTAAAACTGCACAATGACAGTAAGAAGTATTCTCATAGCTGTCTACTCAATTCGATTAGAAAATTCTCTATACACATGTAGTCAGAAAATGACAATATATAACATGATCTGGCTATTCTTAGCCTCAATTTCTTCTGTGTATTCAAAGTTATTGTAAAGAAGAGTAAAGTCTATAGAGTAATTTTAATTAATCTGCATACCTCACAGTACCACATACTTGCTGGCAGGACAAAGAACTCAAGATTTTGTCATAGTTAATAAATTTCCTTTATTCCTGTAATTAGAATAGAAAGAAAAAAAATGTTTTTGCAAACCTCTGGAGGCCTAAATATTTTTTTTTGTTTTCAATCTCATTAGAAACTTTGAAGTATAAACCATAAAAATGTTCATTTTAAGAAATCTGTGATCTTTCTTACATCTTTTTCAGTCAGCTGTAGCCCATCAGAAGGCTGGTTTCTTATGTCAAATGTGAACTTGTCCTTTCTTGTTCTACAGGAGCTTCTCTTTTCTTCATTAATCAGCTATTATGATAACAATTTATCCTTACATATGCCCCTAGAATTGTGATTGCCTTCTGTTTGCTTTCCTTCATTTGTCCTACATGTGTAAGATATTTTCACCTCAGCCTGTGATATGCTAAGCCCACTCCACATAACCACTAAGACAATTTTTTTATCATTTTTATATCACTCCCTCATCTTTTCTCTATTTATCCAAACACATTCAACTGCATCAAGATGGGTTTCATAGGATATACCTTTCTTTTCTCATACAATTCCATTTATTTTTGCTTATATTCTCTGTGTTGTATCACATTATTCTCTTCTAATATTTGTCTCTACCTGTGATAAGAAGATATTGGTTCTTTTAGTTGTTCATTCCTTTCAGAAACCTGATTTTTGAGCTCTGTTAAGCTACTCCAAGAAAGGAGATTCCACAAGTTATTTGGTTTACCTTTAGCAAAATGTCATTTTTTTCGAATGTTCAGTCTGAACTCCAACTTTTACTTTACTCCATCATGTCTTTAACTTTCTGTCAAGAAGCTGTGATCTGCCACTAGGCTCACTGTAGTAAACAAGCCCAAGTTCTCTCAGTGTTTCCCTGTAGAATTCTGTTGATCAATCTTAAATTTGTCAAGATCTGTTTGGACTGAAACTCCAGAGTCTGCTGTGTTTGCTGTTCCAATTTTAGCATCACCCACAAATTTGCTGAAGATGTATTTTAACCTGCCATCAAGGTGGCTCTTCATGATATAGTATGATATTAACACACTGATCAACACAGAAATATCCTGTTACCAGCCATCAAACGGCTATCAAGGCACTGATTGCTATCCTTAGACTCTTGTGATACATCCAAATCTCTATCAATCCAATTCTTCAGTCCACAATTTCTCCACTTCCGAATGAGCATGCTGAAAGAGAAAATCTCAGAAATCCTACTGCAAGGTGTATCCTATTCATTGATTTTTCATTCTACCTATTGCCACTCAACACACTATAGAAAGCAACCAGGTTAGTTACCACGTTAGTTAGTTGTCTTACCTGGTTATCTGGTTATCTTTTATTTTACGTGTTTCCATGTGTGTAAATGTGTTTTTCAAAAGGAATTTCTCCCTGATCTTTACATGCACTGAGGTTGGACAGACCTGTCTAAAGCATACAGGTTTTTGTTGCTGTCTTAAAGATGTTGGTAAAACTTCCTCCATTTGCCAGGAGCACTCTCTTCCCTCAACCTCATCATAGGCAGCATATTCAAAGTAATAGTCTAGTCTTTTCCACGAGTGTCTAATTAATTTTTTCCCATTGTTAGTTGTACCATACAGTCATTTATATCATCATTAATCCAAACCCAATAATAAGTCACTAAATGAAGAATACAAAAAAGCAAAATAGTCCTTTTACTGCAAAATTATGTACAGTAATTTCACGAATACAAGCCGCACCAATTTGACCAAACTTTTGGTGGAAACCCGGAAGTGCGGCCAATATTCCGGGGCGGCTAATACATTAACAAAATTCTAAAAGCTGCCAACACGGAAGTGAGAGCCCGCGGCAGCCCCAAGCCAAGCTGGAGCCCGGCCGGCCCCGGCAGAGGTGGGAAAGCCTGGAAGAGGCGGGGCCAGCAGTGTGGGGGGCGGGCGGCAGAGCCTGAGCCAGCAGGGCGGGGCAGGGGGGCGGCAGAGCCCGGGCCAGCAGGGTGGGGGAGCCCGGGAGAACTGGGGCTAGCAGTGCAGGGGAGCATGGCAGAAGCAGGAAGGCCGACAGGTGGGGCTGCCTGGCAGCGGGGGAAGCCCAGCAGAATCGGGGCCAGCAGGGTGGGGGAGCCCGGCGGTGCGGGGGCCTGCAGTGCCGGCCAGGGCGAGGAAACGCGGCGGCGGTGCAGATGGGAGGGGGCGGCCGGCGAGCCTGGCGGCGGCGGCAGCCCTGCCGGCCGGGCGAGCGAACGCGGCAGCGGGGCGGTGCTGACGGGAGAGGGGGGCCAGCGAGCCCGGCGGCGGCGGCAGCACCACCCAGCCAGCCCCGCCGAGCCGTGGCGCTGAGCTGGGCCACCCGGCCCCGTCGGCAACCATGAGCGGGCCGAGCCTGCCTGGCCCCGCCCCGAGCCAGTAAAGCCCGCTATGCCGCGATCCTGTTACTAATTGGCCAATTTGTGAAAGCTGCACACAGATTCTCGCGACGAACGAAAGTGCGGCTAATATTCGGGGTGCGGCTTATCTATTGACAAAGACAGCAACATTGTCGAGGCACCGGAAGTGCGGCTTATAATCCGTGCGGCTTGTATTCGTGAAACTACTGTATTTTGTTTAAGAGCACTACAGAACAGTTTTATGTGAATATTTGTCTTACTATTATGTGACACAAATTTAATTTATCCAATATTTTCTGGATGATTGAATTCCAATGCACACAGGCTGTCCAGACTTTCTCAGGACATGGTCCTTATTCTTTTTCCTAGCATTATACCTTCTTCTGAGCCTAAAGTGAATTTCCAGATTTTATATATTACACTTCTACACTTTACTTTTACACTTTTACACTTTACATCACAAGATTCACAGCAGTTTGTAAACAGAGTGGCAATTTTCATGAGAATGGTGGTCTTAAAAAATGAATTATTGGAGCAGTAAGATAGTCCAAGTTATCACAAACTACTCACCATAATTGATTATAATCAACAGAATACAATGAACAGTAAAATTAAACACATATTATAAGCTTCTTGTGGTGACTTTGGTCCTGTGGAAAATAATTTATTAATGAAAGCCATTTACTTTCCACAGTTCATTTTAACAAATCTAAACATAACCTAGAGAAGCTTGTGAAGAACTTATCATTATACAATTTGCTAATTTTCCCTTATGATAATTTTTAATGATTCTTAGAACAAGGGAAAAAGATACTGCAATAAAATACAAAATGCTCTGTTGTTAACATCAGTACTGCTGCAGCTTTTCAGTATTAAATTTATTTCACTAGTGGCTAAGTGTGCTGGTTTTGTCTAGGATAGAATTTATTTTCTTCAAAGTAGCCCATATGACTGTGTTTTGGATTTGCACTGTAAACAGGGTTGATAACACAGGGATGCTTTCATCACTGCTGAGCTGCACTGAGATTTTTTGCTCCTTATACCACCCCTCCAACAAGGACACTGGTACTACAGAAGAATTTGAAAGGGAACACAGCCAAGACAATTGACCTAAGAAAACCAGAGGGTTATTCCAAATCATGTGGAATATAGCTGGGGAGAAAAGAAGGAAGGGGGGAGATTAGAAGTGACAATGTTTGTCTTCCCAAGCCACCATTCCATGTGATGGAGCTTTGCTTTCCTGAAGATGGCTGAACACCTACCTGCTCATGGGAAGGTGTGAATCAATTTGTTATTTGGCTTTGCATGAGTATGCAGCTGTTGCTTTACCTATTAAAAAGTCTTTAACTCAAACCACAAGTTTTCCTTCTTTTACTCTTCAAATTCTCTTTCCCATCCTGGAGAAAATGAGCAAACAGCTGTGTGATGTTTAGCTGTTGGCTGGGGATCAACCATGAGATTAACTAAACCTTTCGTACCACAGAACGTAATTCCCAAACAAAACCAAGTACAGTAATTTCATGATTAGAAGCCGCACCATTTTGACTAAAATTTTGGTCTGAACCAGGAGTGCGGCTTATAATCAGGTGCGGCTTATATATGGACAAAGAACTGTTTTAGTTTGGAGGACAGGTGTCTGCTGAGAAAGGCAGGAGCTTCGCTTTGAAATGGAGAATGGAAACCCCTCCCTCCAAATTATTATAATTTTGAAATCAAGGGGCTTTCAGGCAAAAATATTGGAATTAGAAATAACAGTTCTTTTCTAGGGAAATTAAAATTGAAATACAGTACTACAAAGAAACAAACTCCAAACCCAGTCAAAGTCAGAGTACAACCTGACACCCTGTCAGGCAGGGTGTTGGTAGCAGTTTGATTAAATGGTGGTTGCAATCCTCCTGCAGTGACAGATGTGATTCAGTTGAAGCAGTGCTCCTGTAGAAGGTGCAGTTTCCCTCTAAAGGTCTAGTGGTGATGTGAAGAAATCCAGTTTTCCTCTGGAATCCAGTGGAGAAAGGGGCTCCCTTAGTGTCCCCAAACCTCTGTTTTTATCTTGGTAAGAAATGTTGGGCTCTTCCCCCTGGCTGGAGCAACTTCCAATGGGATGAAGTAATTTTATCAGTCACACAGGGGGACTCAATGGTCCATTAGCAGAAAATGACTCGCTGCAGGAAGGATGGGTTGTGAAAAGATAAAGAACAATTCCCTGCCTGGTTTCAATGGATGGCCCATTAGCAGAATATCTCCCGTGGAGATAAGGATCACTGCCCCCACCCTCAACAGATGGTGATAGAATAGATACCTTTTATCACACTCTGTATTGTAACGTGCGGCTTATAATCAGGTGCAGTTTATATATGGACAAAGAATGAAAAGTTGCTGACATGCGGAAGTGCGGCTTATACTCAGTGTGGCTTAAAATCGTGAAATTACTGTAAGTAAAATATGAAGGGAAATTTCCTAGACAAGGAAAATATTGCTTTCTCACAGTCTTTTTCCTTTATTCTTCAGTTGAATTTTTTCTTTCTCAATAAACACTGATTCTTAAAATAATCATAGTTGGTATGTTTGGACGTGTGGAATTATTCAATTGTTAAAGTAGATATATAAAGCTTACTGGTCTGAATTATTTTTTTTTAAAAATGCTTATTTTTTACTATGACAGAAGGCTATTACCTTTTTTGACTTAAACAATTTTGAAAGCTGAAGCTAATAGAGAAGTAAAACTGCTACAGTCCAATAATTCTACCTCATTACAAAAAAGGGTCTATATAAGGATTTCAAGTGAACTAAGAGGTACTACTACTGCAGTCAACCTTTTCAGGATGAAGAAGATAAGGATATGATTTGTCAGGGTCAATATGAGATAACCTTTCTGTAAGTAAGGATTTGTTGATAATTTGTGGATAATTTGTCAATTGAAACTTCGAAATGCATCTTGAAAGTAATTTGAACTGATTAATGAACATTGCATAAACAAGTGTACAACTGGAAAGAGGAGAGCAGAATATGAGTTCAGGAAGATGCATTTCTAATAACTATTAGGAGTGACTACTTAGATTCATTACAACAGGTTTCTGGGATTAAAAGACCGTGCTACCTAGATGGCATAATGACAATTATTTGACATCAGAAGATTCAACTTTTGTGTCTTCTAAAGAAATTACTTCAGCAGGGAAGGGATTGTAAAGGCCAGAGATAGAGTCACTTCATCTGCTTTCCTCTAGTATTCTGCAGGTCAGCAATCCTGTTCTGCTGTGAGATTTGACAGCATCAGTACATTTTTATCTGCTACAGCAGATGGTCTTTAGCTGTGACTTCCTATATTGTGGAATTAAAGCCATACAACGGAAAATGTTCTGACCATATCTTTTTAATTATTAACTGGACACAATTTCAGCCACTTACAGTATTTTTCTGGGAGTAAGAAAGAGTCTGTCCACAACAGGTTCTCCAAAATTCATGCTTAGCGTTCAAAATACCCTGAATAAACCTATAGGATCAATGATTCTGTGCTGAGTGGTTGAAAAAACGAATTATATAATATTATAACAATATCAGGTATGCGAATGTGACCACATTATGTCTCCAAGTACCTTGCATGAAGTAAACTGTTTCAAACAGCTCGTCAGCTACCTATTTCTGTAATAAAAAGATTCTTTTTTTTATTGCCTAGTAAACTTAACTTCCAATTATTTATTAAGAATTTAAAGAGCTACATCATCTGCTTTTTTAATCAAATTGGAACAAATAACTGGGTAAATGAAGTTGTCTGCAGTTCTCTTTAAGCTGTTTCCTGAAGGTGCTAACAGTCCTATGCTTCAAGATTTCGAACAGTTTCTTGGTATAAGGATGGATGCTATAGTGAAAAGTACTAAATGCATTTACAGAGATTAAAAGAGCATGGTAAATTAGCCCAGTCTTCACAAAATCTTAATTCTCATTGAATGCCCGGCCCTCCTTCCAAGGGATGCATATGTGAGAAAAATATAAATTTCTTCATCAAGTGTTTTCAAAATAGAACCTCTTTTTGGCTTAATCTATAAAAAATTCCTAACCAGGTGGCATGACAAAACAATCCCTGACAAGGCATAGTGACAGATATAATGAGAAGAGCTTTAAATTGAAGCATGATGAAGCAAGGAGCATAGGTTGGAGAAATAATAAAGTAGAGAGAATGATAATCAGCTGAAGATAAAGTTACCTTTTACTTACTTTAAGACTTCTGAAATGTGCAATGAGATGGTGCCTGAATATACTGTTATTTTTTATCAACTGAAGAAAAAGACCTTGCAGTATTATATCATTCTAAGTTAGCAAAGTGAAACGAAAGAAGTGAGAGTAAATTATTAAAGCATAGGGGAAAAGGTAAATAATTCTATCCTACCTTTTTTAATTTCTTTTTCCCTTCCTTATGCAAACTGTCTACTTAAACTGAAATCACTTCAAAGTAACAGCTTATATTCTTGCATGACTGTAAAGCAGATGCCCTAAAAGGGGCTTTAATGACATTATTTTGACTGATTAAAAAAACAATATAAAATATGAAAATTAACTTCTAGAACCTTTGAAGACAATGAAGAGATTTTGACCTTTTTTGAGGCAAACTTTCAGTCTAAATATGAAAATATCTGCATATAAACATATATACCCTATAATACGAACATCCCAAAATGTTCTTTACAGTTTTTTCCTCTTTGGAAATCTCCACAAAAAAACCCCTTTTTTTTCCTCCTGAGAAATGCTATATATTCTTTGAAGAATAAATTTTAATGGAAGGACTTCAGTCCTTAAGATTAAATTCCCAAGGATTTACCTTTAGGGAAAGAGTCTGTCCTGTCAACCTAAGATGCTGTCTCTGAGCAGCCCAAGTAAGACTATTGGACTATTGGGTCTGTAAGAGAGATTAAATCCTTGTTTTTAATATTCTTTCTATGGACTATAACTCTAGGCAACCTTTTTTTTTGTTGTTGTTGTTCTTTCCTAGCAAGTAGGCCTTTTATTTTCTTTTCTATAGAATTCATTGTGATGTGTTTGTTTTGCTTTCAGTATACATGGAACAGAGATGTGCAATTCAACATTCAGGAATGCTCAGTACCTTTTTGGACTCAATCTCGAGCACAGATATATTCATAATGAAAACAAATAAAAATATTTTCCAGTATTAGTCTAGGCTTTACATTAATTGAACTAGGGAAAGCAAAAAAACTTTTTTACATCAGTATCTTCATGTTTAAAATCCATTGATAATGTTCACTAAATACAGAGAAATAATGGGAAAATTAGTTATTCCTGGAATTTGAACACATTAAAGGTTATGAAATGTTACTACTAATTTTTTGTTCCATTACTACTCATTCTGTACTTGTTGGCTGTTTCCTTTCACCTTTATATTGTCCCTTTACATTTACATAGGTGGTGATTACAACTGTCCCTACCATTCTTTTCTTCAGACTGAAAACACGCAGCTCTGTTTTAAATATCCTTTCCAGATTCAAATGTAAAAACTTTTCATCATGTTTGTATTTTTTTTTTTTTGTTTGTTTTCTGGGCTATGCTCAATTTCTACCATTAATTTTGAGCTACTGCCTTCCTTATTGATTGAAGAGCTATGAGATCTACCATTGCTGAAGTTTTGCTTATGCAGTTTGTTAGACCTCCATGAGCTACTATTTATGTTCTGATTGTTAAACCAACACAATGATAGATGAATCTTTAGCTACATCAGTTTGCTTATCCCTCCTGTTGCACAGACACAGGGTCATGATTGTTGGCACAAGAGGTCCACAGGTAAATGTGGGGAGTGGGGAAGGGGGACTGTCCCTTTGTAAATGCTGTCTCCTTGTGAGAAAGTCACTAGTTTTGTCTTAATGACACTTCCTCCTGTCTTTCCAAATTTGATTCATCCTCATTGCATTTATTTTCACTTTATTTTGAATTACCGAAACTTTTCATAATCCATTTCACTTTGATGGTTCCATGCCAAATTTTTTTTCATAAACTACTAGGATTTTCTGCAACCTTTATGGTACTAGCTCAGAAAACCTAGAAAGAGTTTTCTTTATGTGGAATGAGAGTGTTATTAAACAAGGATAAAGACAGAAGTAATATGAAAGAAGCCTTAGCTCCTGGTTCTATGTTCCTGATGAGTTTGAAAGTCTGTGGAATGTGGGAGTCCTTTCTCTTCTCAAAGGTAAGATATTTCTAATCAGCTCTATCAATGCTCTAAGGCACTATCTTACAACACCTATTAGTTGTAAACTCAGCAGGAACTGCAATCCCCTGTCTCTTCAAGAAAAAAGATCTTTTCTCTATGTGATCCAGATTATCCAGCAAAAAGGAGACAAGATACAAATTATATGTGAAAATGTGCTACATTCCCATTCAAGTTGCTGTTGACAATACATTACACAAAAGTCATGTCCCACAAGCTATTGAGTAATTTTCACTTAAATGAATTTTAGTAGGAACAGGATTTGCAGATTACTCCTCCTATGTGCCATGAGCTCCAGGGATCAGGAAAAGATTGCTGACTGAATTTCCTACACTCTGCTGGGTGTAAAAGAGAACATTATATCCTACAAATAAAGACAAGCAATATTGAAAGGGTGTAGACACACACAGGTATAAAACGATCGTTTTGTCTGAGTCTAGGAGCCCAAATTACCTAAATACATTGCTGATCTCCTCAGTAGTCTTTTTAAGTAGTACACCAAGTAAGGACTGGCAGAAGTTTGAAGCTGTACATTTAGGCACAGTTACAATAAAAGCAGGCTTTGATACCCAAATTATTTTCTTGAAATGAATTGTCCTTTTGACACAAGTATTATAAAAGCTTCAGATTCTAGTTCTTGTATTCAAATTAATAAATTAAAAATACAATTTATTATTATTGTTTTCCAAAGAGGTAGACAAGGGACAGACATGGAAGGGGTTCTTTCCTTGGAAAAAATCAGACTGTGTCAGGCAACCTCTTGGACAAGAAAGGAGTCAAGCCTTTTCTGTAGAACAAACAGTTTTCAATAAAGCAATGATAAGAACTTGAATATTTAGATAGACTCCATCGCGAGCTTTAGCTCACAAAGTGTTCCACAAAAAAATAAAACTGGAGAAAGTTACAGTAAATTCAAGAATACAAGCTGCACCATTTTGACCAAAATTTTGGTGGAAACCCGGAAGTGCGACTAGTACTCCGGGGTGGCTAATTTATTAACAAAAATGTGATATCTACCCTTACCTGGTACCGTGCTGGTCCTGTCCCGAGCAAAAATGGTTTGAAATCCATGGTTTCCCGTTGTTCCGACGATGAACCAATCAGAGAACAGCTTATTGCCTGCCTGTGGATGGCGGCGTTACTGAGGGGTGGGGGGGTGTGATATTTCTCTGTACTTTTTTAAGTGTTTTCAGTCTTGTGCAGCTGCACGGCTGGCCATGCTCGCATGGATCAGGGGAGGGGAGGGGCCGGGCTGGGCCGGGCCGGGCTGTGCTGTGCTGTGCTCCTGCGGATCAGGGGAAAGGAGGGGAGGGGAGGGGAGGGGCCAGGCTGGGCCGGGCCATGCTGTACTCCTGAAGATCAGGGGAAAGGAGGGGAGGGACCAGGCTGGGCCGTGCCCGCACGACTTAGCTGCTGTTTAAAGGCAACATGGATCCGTTGGGAATGCTCGCAAAATGGCCACACTATTGTTTGTGTCTTTTTCGGCTTATAAATAAAGGGTACGCTGCCGCAGCTATGGTCTGTGTCTTTTTTCACTTGGAAATAATGTTTCCAAGGTTGGTGATCCGTGATTCTGTTACTAAATAATGATTTTGTGAAAGTTCACCGCGAACGAAAGTGCGGCTAATAATTGGGTGCGGTTTTTTTATTGACAAAGACATCAACGTTGCCAGCACACTGGAAATGCGGCTTATACTCCGTGCGGCTTGTATTCGTGAAATTACTGTAATTTTTTTTATTTTTTTCTGCTTAGATCAAAGATAACAATCTTTACCATTTACCTGAAGAAACACTTTGACTTTTTAGATACCTTAGAAAATTTCAAAATCTCATGCTTTATTTTCCATCTTTTCAAGTTCAAGTATACCCTTTTTCAGCTACAGCACTGCCAGCTTACAAGGTTCATTAAGTTATAACAATCATCATAAAAAATTTTCTTCCTCACACCCCTCTGTCAATTATGTTGTAAAAAAGCAAGAGAGTTGACTGATTCAGACTGCATATATGCTCAGTATTCACATATTATCTCCCAGGTATACGAGAATTAGTGAAAATTCTTAGATCCTTGCCAAGCTAAAGAAGATTTGTGAGCAAATACTTTCTTGTATCTCATTTATAGGCACTTAGTCTGGGACTAACTTTTCTCTCTGTTTATGCTGAGTATCTCTTACCTAACTATTTTATGCTAACACCATCATATAAGTATTAATGAAAGTAATGTAAGAAGAATTCACTGGAGAATTAGATCTCAGGCAAAACTTTTCCTCCCCTTTTGTGGGTAAGAGCATTCACCTCTCCTTTAAAAATTCTTTTCTAAGATTAACAAAAGATAGTTTGAACCTTGTCCTTAACCTTGTCATTGTACACATCAATTAAGGAAAGGCAGGACTCACAGATACTTGTTCCTCATGTTATTCTCTTTTAAATTCTATTAACTGACATACTACTTTTAGTGTTTTAGCAAACATCATTCTGTTTAAAATATTTTTCCAAATGCAGTAGGATTTTTAATGTTTCAATAATTTTAAGAGATTTTAGGAACATCAGACATCTGTTGGATACCCACACGAACACTTCCTTGAAATGAAACTTTAATATGGAAAAATAGATAGGAGGATTTTTAAATTAAAAATGTAACTATTCTAAAAGGATAGAAATGAAGTACATATATTAAAATGGCAAAGGGTGTCAGCACATCCTGTTGGAGTGTGCCAGTCAGACTACATCATTACCTTCCTGTCCTGCATGATGTTCTTTTTGCCACCACTCTCATTGAAAGGCAGGGCATGACTAACAACCTTCAAGCTAGAAGAGGAAGGAGACAGAAAAATTCATCTTTTATTTAAGTTCCTGCTTTTGACCACAACGTTCTGGGAGACCCTTATAACTCAGTTTCATTGGAAAAATGTTAAAAATCAAAGTTCACAAGAAAGAGGTGACATGAAGGGCAACAAGGAGAAAAGTCACTCTTTGGTTCACTTTTTTTTTCCTACACTTATGGCAGAGAGTACAAGATCAAATGCTCTTTCCCTGTTACTTCTTCATATGACTAATCTTCCTTCTCTCCTCTGTATATTTTGTAAGTGGCAAGGTGCCACTTTGTGTCAAATTCCATCTAGGCTCTTTGATCACACAAAATCTCAGATTTGAGAGTGACTTCTAAGTGGTATTCTCAGCAATGTGTAACTAAACTCCATAAACATGCAAATACGGTAAACTGCTTGCAAAGACTGAAGTAAAGTAAAGTCTGGAAAAAGTTGAAGATTTTAACATTATGATGACTACATTATAATTGGTAACTTTTATAGAACCTAACCTAAATTAAATTTCTCTGCAAGTACAGTATAACTATACTCACGAGCAACTAAAAGAAAATACTTTTTTTCTGATCAACAATATTCTTACTTCCCCAGTTTTATTTAAACGTTTCTTATGTTATTCCTGGTGGGTTTTATGCTCTCCATCCAATTATGAATATATTTGTATTCCCTCTTTCTTTAATATTTCAGTTTTCAATATTTTCCATAGCCTAATTCAATTCTGATCATCTTAATGATAAGAATGAATTAACACATAGGGAATGTTCTCCACTGCTAGATAGTTATCTCCACATGTCAGTGGGCTGAATTCCTTTCTCATTGTCTCCTGTCACTTTAGGGCAACTCAGTAAACTATGATTTCAGAGTTCAAAAAAAACCTCCAAAGCTCAATCGCAATATGGACCACCCCAGGTTTCTATATCATTATGCTTCATTGAATCAAAATTATGCCCTTAAGCAAATATATGTAAACCTTTATGAGAAAGAAGACAAAAAATAAGGGAGGGAGTGGGAGGAAGAAGCAAGCAAATAGAATATAGTTCTACTTAACTCATTCGCTCAAAGGTCACAGATATCTTTCAGCTGCAGACATTACTTTTTTGTAATAGACTTTGTGCCCTGCTATCACAAAAGACTTCATGAAATAATCCCATTCACAGTATTTTCAATATTAATTTCCCTCAGGTTGAGAAATTTCTCTGAAACATTTAAGCAACATTTCATCACAGAAAGTTTATACCTGTTTTCTCTTGTGCAAGCGTATTTTATCTTAACTTGTGCAAGCGTATTTTATCTTAAATCATCCTTCTCTGGTGTTTATTTCTGGAAGGCAAAACATATCCTCTCCTTTCTGTGCTCCATAAGTTGCCTTCAATAAAATAAAGTTTTCATCCTTCTGGTCACCTCACCTTAAAAAAAAATTATGTCCTGAACTATATAAAAGATTCAATATAGGATTTTAGCAATACCTTGTAAAATGTTATTGGTATTTCCTTTTCTGTAACAGAAATAATTTTTTGATGGAGCCTGTGGTATGTCCCACCCCTCACCTCTTCCCATTCTGCCCTTAATACTGTAGTCATTCTGTAATTGCTCAGAATGTTAATTTATTTGACTTTGGATCTATCAAAGAAGAAAAGTCCAATTTTCTAGCAGAATTTTTTTAATATATAAATGGATGATAACCCATATTTCAACCCATTTCTCAGATCATCTAATTCTATCAGATATTCTGAACCACTTCTGTATTGGTATTAACTTCCAATTTTCTGTCATCAGAAAATTTCATGACTGCCTTGTTGCTTTTTGCAAACATCACTGAAAATCAAATTGCTTTCTCAAATATCCCATAAGATAAAGGTAATCTAATAGATAAAATCTTCCTGGATTTCCAAAGGTTTGAAAAGGTTCTTTCCAAATACTTTGAAAGAAACTGATCAGCAATGACGTAAAAGACGTTTGCAATGTTAAATTATTTAGAGAAGGATAGGAAATTAAGGTAGGAAAAGTCAGTTCTCACAGGAAAAAGAGGTCAGCTACTGGTGACCACCAATCACTGAGTAATTGAGGATGAGTTACACTGGCATGACTTGTGAAAATATTGATATACAGTTTAGCAAATGTGACAAAGTGACAAAGTTTGCTGATGACAGAATTTTATTCTAGATAGTAAGCAAGTAATTGTAGAAGGAACTAGGAACTAGCAGAAACTAGCTACTAAAATGGCAGATGAACTTCAATAAGAATAAAGATAAGATTAAGGGTAATAATAATTGTCTTTATAATTCTAATAAAAAATTTAATGAACCGATCCAACTTCTCATAAAAAATGATCAGCTCTGAGCTGACAATCAACACCTCAGAAGCATGGTTAGGGGTTACAAAAGCTGTTATCACCAAAATCATCAGCTTGATATTCAGGAGTGGCCATAAAAGCAAATCAGGATATTAGAAGACAGTGAAAAAAAAAGAAAAACATCTGTATAAGAAAGTGTACATTTCCATGTACAAACCCAATATTTTTCTGCATTTTCAGTACTATGTAAAATTCTGTTTCAATCTCCTCAAGAAGAGTAAAGTAACAATGGAAAAGAAGACAGAAACAAGATCAAAAGTATAGCAAAAATATCCCAAAGATCAAACTCTTTGTGTGAGTAAAAGAAAATGCATCATAAATATTTAAATACAAATACATATAGCCAAGAATTTTTGTTTATAAAAACTGAGCAATATAATCAGGCTAAAGTAAGCAATAATTACACCAGCAATCATTGTCCAAATACATATAGAAAACCTCATTAGTCATAGCACGTTTTGTTGCTGTATAAAAAAAATTAAAACATCTCCTCCCCCCTCCCTTCATGCTCATCCCTATAAAGTCCATCTAGGTCCTAAGGTCTGTGTCACCAGTCTTCCTCAAGCAGAGAAGGGTTGTAATAACAGGAAATCACTGACATCCTGAAGGGCATATCTCTTTTTCTTCTTCAGTGTTGACATCCATTTAGGGATTATTTTCTGTGTTTTCTAATAAAAGTCCTCTGCTTCTCATTGGTTTCAGTAAGTTTCCCCTCACTTGGTAAAGGATTGACAAACTGACAACTCCACCACTGGCTTGCCACCTAAGACATGTCCAATCTGCACACTGATGTACCAGCCTGCCCTTGGTTTTTCCTCCATTCCCCTGCCCTGTCCAGCCGTTCCAGGTCTTTGTCTGACACCAGTTACCCTCATTGGGACTATTCTGTCCCATATCCTGGATGATGTCTCAACACTGCGTCATCCCTCCCTGCCACCATACACCTCTAAGGATATCAAACTGTTTCTGGTTCTGGTCACTACAGCTGGCTGTAGCAAGATTAAAAATCTCAGCTCATTAAATTTCATTTAAATAAATGTATTTAAAATTGTATCAGTTTTTAATTATTTGTTAAGGTAGTGAGTAATTAAACATTTGGGGAATTGCATTCCCTCCCTCATGTCCAGACTCAGCTTCAGCCCAACATTTCACCTTTTTCTCAATTACTCTTGTTTTCACCATGCACTACACTTGGC
The DNA here is from genome assembly GCF_009819885.2 of Catharus ustulatus. Classification (NCBI taxonomy): domain Eukaryota; kingdom Metazoa; phylum Chordata; class Aves; order Passeriformes; family Turdidae; genus Catharus; species Catharus ustulatus. The sequence continues at coordinate 55,547,610 of NC_046225.1, read as the reverse complement.
CCCTCCAAATCCTTTTGATAAGGAAACAGGTAGTGCGAAAGATAGGGAACAGAACACAGAAATTTCTTTCTGCAGATAGTTCTTGTTTCATACTGTTTCACTTCTCTGGCATGGGTTACCTCTGGGCCACAGTCATTTCAGAGGTGTCCCTGCCCCAGGTAGCACAAAGGATGCAATCCGTCAGGGGTGTCCCTTGTCCATCACAAAGCACTTTCTTTCAGGGGTTCATCTCTTTACATGCTCACAAACATTTCTCTTTCCACTTATTTTCCTCCTTCTTTCTCCCCTTTCTCCAAATACTCCTCTTCACATACTTTCCATTCTGTCACATTTTGTGTGTCTCCTGGGTCCTTCTTGCACGTCCTGCCTCCAGCAGCTGCCATCCTTCCTCAAACATGCCTGAAAAGAAGAGACGGGTGATCCCCTGTTAGGGGTTTGAAGTTTTGGGGTGTCATGGACTGCTTCCTTCCATCTAGAGCTGTCTGGAATCCACTGTGAACAGCACTGGACAGTCCATACACTCCTTCCACAGAGGACACCCTGTTTCCTCAACTATCAAACCCTGGGTTTTATGCCCAGAGCATCAGGGCTTTCCTGTCCTCTCCCTATCTGATAGGATAGGCACTGGATGCTGAGGATTGTGTCCTGCCAGTCCTATGATGAATCCTTATGTCTGATGCTTTCCCAGACCCTAGGTAGTCAATGGTCTTTACTATCCTAGGACACTAACAAAATTAATGGGTTTTATGCAATGACTATGTCGAATGTAAGACTTCTACCATACCAGGAATTCAAGGAACTGAAGTTACAATGGGTGTGTTGAGTGGCCAGTTGCTAAAAAAATTCCAAAATGAGCTGAAGCTAGCTCCCTGACACACTGCTGTCACTTCTTTCAAAATCGTGTGACCCTTTACTAGGAATTACAAAAATTATATTCAATGGGTTACAGTATAAGGACTGACTATGTAACTCATTTTCTTGCCAGCATGAAATCTCAACAATCAGAAAATGGTAGATAAAACAGAGTGGATGGAGCTTATTCACTCTACCTTAAAGAAAAAAAATGTTTAGAATGTATCAGTAAGGTATTAACAGTCAGGTTTTAAAAAAATTCATTTCTTCATCAACTTCAATGCAAGAAGATGAATTTGCCACGGGATACAGAAAAGATCAAAAACTTACTAAGTCTGAAAGTGTCAAGACCTGACCACATGCTAGAGATTCACTACAAGCTACAAAGAAAAGTATCTGAATTAGAAAGTTCAGAGCTGAAAAGAGATAGAGCATGGGTAAGAATTAGGATGAAACATCGTATGTTGGCTGTGCTCTTATTCTGCCCTAGATAAATATACAGTCAGTGCTGAAATGGTACATTTATGAGGACATGGACATCTCTCACACCTACTACAGACATTCACACATTCCTGTGTTCTAAGCCTAACTAGGAAAACTGCCTCCTAACAATTCTGTCTGACATAACCTTTTCATCCTCAACATTCAAATTCAAATCTTTGTTTGAAATATGAAGCTCCTGAGGCCAAAACTAGGTAATTTTTAATTCCACACAAACTCGGTCCATCAATGTCTGATTTTTCTTTCCTTATTCTGTACTTACTGAGACAAATAAAATATAATGCACATATTTTCAGCTGAAAAAAGAAAAAAAAAGTGTCTCTTGATGTACTTGGAGGTTTTCTAGATGCTTTTTTCCTTTTTCCCCTTACAAGTAAGCTCCAAATATACAGTAATTTCACGACCATAAGGCGCACCGGACTATAAGGCGCACCCCACCGGGAGTCGGCAAATTTCACAACTTTGTAGATCATATAAGGCGCACTGGTCTATAAGGCACACTTTTTTTTTGCAGAGAGGAATCACGTGGTGCCCAACAAAGTAACGAATTACTGGCAGGTGCTCAATTTGCAAACATTTTCAAAGACCGGTGTAGCCTGTAAACGCAGTCCCAGGCACCCTCCCCGTGCAGCAGGCGCTGGCACTCCCGCCCACCCCCGATGCCGGCTGGCATGGCTCACAGCTCCCGGCTCCCACCACGCGGACGCACTGCGTCCCGGCTTCCCCCAGGTCAGTGTCAACAGCGCTTGTCGCCGCTTTCCCACAATGGCAGCGCTTCTCACCACTTCTCGCTGCTTCCCCTCGGTCAGCAGCTGGACCACTTGTCACCGCTTCTCCGCAGTCGGCGGCTGCGCCGCTTCTCGCCGCTTCCCTGTGGTGCTACCACTTCTCCCCGCTTCCCCACAGCAGCGCTGCTTCTCACTGCTTCTCTGCGGCTGGCAACTGCGCCGCTTCCCCCCGCTTCTCCCCGGCCGGCGGCCATGCTGCATCCCCCCAGCCGGCAACCATGCCGCGTCCCAGCGTCCCCCCACCCGGCGGCCATGGTTCCCGCAGTTCCCAACTTGGCTCGCAGCTCACACTTCTGGGTTTGCAAATTTCACAACTTTGTACATTATATAAGGCGCACCAGACTATAAGGCGCACTTCCGGGTTTGGACCAAAATTTTAGTCTAAAAGGTGCACCTTATAGTCGTGAAATTACTGTATTTATAATTTTGAGAAATATCATAAATTATCCACATTCACAAATCTATTTTTCCCTCTCTTTTAAAGAGAATCCTAGAACCAGATTTTAATTTATTCTTTTATATTATATAACAGAATCCTTATTTTCTACATGATTTGAAAGGAAACACTTTAATATACTTCAGTAAAGGCATACTGTCCTCCTCCATCTTACATGCATATTATTTGCCAAAATCAAAATGAAGGTATCATAAACCTTTTGATAACTTTTCTGGAAGAAGTGGATTTTGCAATATTGATAAATGCATAAGGAATTATATCTTATATTATTTATTTCCTTTCACTCTCTCAGTAATGCTGTTAAGTGGGATCTATTGATCAATTTCAAATTGTTTATTGTGGTGACCTGTTCTGCTATCGTTTCTTCACTCATATGTAGAATCCTCAAATGCACTGATATTCATGTCTGGAAACAAAAAACAAGGTAAAGACAGCTAAACTTCTGAGACTGGTCAGATTCATATACTCAGTATATTATTCTTAATTTCACACATATTTAGTCTGTTTCAATGTTTCTTTATTTAAAAAATACTCTGATTGTATTTTCTGTTAGATCACAGAATCTTGGAATCATAGAATAGTTTTTGTAGGAAGGGACCTTAAATATTATCTAATTCTAGTACTCCTGAAATGGGCAAGGATACCAGGTTGCTCGACGCAGCCTGGTCTTCCAGGTCTTCTGGAATTGGGCATCCACAACTTCTCTGGGCAACATGTTCCAGTGCCTCACCACCCTCACAGCAAAGAATTTCCTCCTAACATTTAATTTAAGCCCATCCTCTTTCAATTTAAAGCCATTCCCCCTTGTCCTATCACTACATGCCCTTGTCATAAGTGTCTCTCCAATCTTCCTGTAGGTACCCTTTATTTACTGGAAGGTTGCTGTAAGGTTTCCCCAGAGCCTTCTCTTCTCCAGGATGAACAACCTGTCTTCATAGGAGAGATGCTCCAGCCTTCTGATCATCTTCACAGCCCTCCTCTGGACTTGCTCCAGCGTATTCCTGTCCTTCTCATGTTGGCGAACCCAGAGTTGGATGCAGCACTACAGATGGAATCTCATGAGAGCAGAGTACAGGGGACAATCACCTGCCTTTACCTGCTGGTCACATTTCTTTAATTCTCTCCCCATTCTGCACTAGGATTGTCCTGATCCAAGTGCAGGACTTTACCGTTGGCCTTGTTGAACTTCATTAGGATCACACAAAGCCACACTTCTAGCCTGTCAAGGTCCCTCAGGATTGAATCCCTTCCCTCCTGTGTGTCACCTACACCACACAGCCTGGTGTCATTGGCAAACTTGCTGAGGTTTCACACAGTTCTGCTCTCCACGTCACCAAGAAAGGTATCAAACAGTGTAACACCCAATACTGACACCTGAGGAATGCCACTCATTGTTAGTCTCCACTTGGACATCAAGTCATTGACTGTAGCTTTTTTGGGTCCACCCAATTCCTTATCCACTGACTCTCCATCTCTCAAATCCTCAATTTAGGGACAAGGATGTCATGCAGGACAGTGTTTATTCATGCAGGCATCTTGTCTCTTTTACCTGACTTTTTCTTTACTGTGTCGCATTGCTCCTGAGGAATCATCCCACCATGCCTTCATGCTGCCAATAAGGTCATAGCCCTATAGATGTGCAGTTATCTCTAACTTCTCTTGTTTTTTCCCCATGTTACATCCATTTGTATAGAAGCATCTGTTGGGTCCTCACTAAAGGTTTTTACTTTGCACTGAAAAGTCTGAAAAACCTTCAAATAATCACTTAACACATTTCAACAGATAGACAGTAGCTAATGGGAGCAGCCTTCTGTTACAGTTTAATCCAAAGTGCCATATATGTATATACCTTGATTCCCACCAACTAAACATTTGGTCTAGACAACATCAGATTCAAACACAGTGGTTTATGCACCTTGTTCTCATATCACAATCCAAGAGGCTATTCATCTTTTTCAACTAGTGGTTTTAAGTAGTCTAATGCCAAAATAACATGGGAGAAGTAAGAAAAAAAAAATATAACCATATGCATTTAAAATTCTTTGCATGGTTTTAAACTGATCTTATGAAAAGTAACTGATGTGAAGATTAAATGGTGTACTAACAACTTTTGTGAATATATCTGTCTTTAACTACAAATGAACCTCCAAAAATATTGTGACATATGTGGTATAACTCCCTTTCACTCCTGTATTACTGAAGTATTTTTTCCTATTCATTCTTCTGGAAAAGAGGCAACACGCCTTAAGAAAAGTCTGTTATATTTTTCAATTGTAATTTTTCTTTCAACTTTTTAATTAACATATGGATATTTCCACCGTGAGGATAAATTTTATCATGGGTTCATTTGGTTTTGTACGGTAAGGTTTTCTCTTTAACAGTGTGAAAGACAGAGTTGATTAGAAGAGAACAACCTATTTTGCTAATGGGCACAAGATAGGTCAGACTAATTTTCACTTAAAGTAGAGCCTTTCTCTGCAATCACTTTCTTGAGTAAAGGCCACTCAGTAAGAAAGTTGAGCTATTAATAAAAAGTTGTTCTTCTCATGAAGAAATTTGTTCTACACATGATATCTCAGTAATTACTTTCCAGAAGATGATCATTCTGTGGATTTAGCCAGAGGCATAAAGCTAGCAACTTCATCTCAAACAGAAAATCTATCTATCAGGACTATCTATTACCTGGAATATTAGATACTGTTCAAATTCTGAATCCATCCACAGAAATGTAGGCACTGCTTCTTTAGTAGCATATGATCAGTGATCTTCTTTGACCCATCTTTGCTAGCGGTAGGACCCTATTTCTGTTTGGCATTAAATTTTTTCGGAGCCCTTTACTTAGACGTGTTGATAAAAAGCTGACATCTCAGAGGACCAATTCAGACGAGCAAATAGCATTCAGGAAAATGTGCTGGTTCAAAACATGTTGATCTAGAAAAAAGTCTGCAAATTCCTCACAGAGAGAGGTTTCCTGAATCAATATGAAATAAGTATTAGAAAGCATCCACAATATGTAGAAAAAGAACAATGGAGCTATGTTTTATTATTTCAAAATTCAGTCATATTACTCAGAACTTTGTGAAAAAAATCTTTTCCTGGTATTATTTTTTCAATAGAGGTAATTAAATGAAATTCAAAAAGAATCTTAGCAGCAGAGAGAAAAACTCAGTTTTCCATCCTGTCAAAATATTCTAGCCACTTGTTTTCAGTATCATATAATTCATATAATAATAATATATAATATAATAATATAATAATATCATTCCTTATAATTTTTCTCACTTTCCCTCTCATTCCTTCCCCATAAATCTTATATTCTTAACTATGTAGTAGCAGATTGAACAGGAAAGTTGGAAACACCCTCCTTTTCATATATGTCTTTCTTCTTCCCTTTAATAGTTGTCCCACAGTGCAGGCTGTTGATTGAAGCATTAAGTTTGAGATGAAAGGGAATCTGGGTGTCTGAATTTCCTCACTCTGAAAAGATCAGTGGTCTGTCAATAGTATATTTTGAGACAGTTTTCTATCAATCCATGTAATAAGGCAGTCTTCATTCAAGGAACTACATTATAAAATAATCTCCTAAAATCTTTAAAGAGAACAGTCACAAATACAATTCCACAGTTAATGTTTTCTGTTATCAGTCAGAGAAGAATACAGACATAAGGATACCTCCTACACTGAGCTATTAAGAGGATTTAAACAAATGGAAATCTGAATCACTGATTAAATAAATATGTAAGTGTGTATTCAGCTGGCAGAGGACATTCCAGCAATGTTCCAAAATAGATGAAAGAGTGCAGGAATCGAGCATTGACACTTTTGCTGCCATTCACCACTAAATTGCAGAGTTCTTTGCTCTGAGTTAGCTAAGGCAGACTTTACAAGGAGAACAGTATTCATATAGGCCCTTTAGAAAAGCTCTTACACAGAAAATAAGAAGACAAATCAAAGACCCAAATCCTTGCCCAGGGAGTAAGGTGTCACATTTTCCCATTCACTGCTCAAAGTCAAAAATTATTTATGAGGTAAGAGAGCTAAACCAAGCTCCATGTATTCTGTATCCTAGCAGTCACCTGAGATACATTTTTGCTTGACTTAGAAATAACAAAACGCCTATAAACACCGCTGAAAGATAAGACATTCTAAACAAAGCTGATTTCCTTTTGAAATTAGTTTAATAAAAAGACTTAGTTTTACAAATATGTCTAAAATCAATATAGTACAGAGCAGCGTGTTCACTTCGAAAACAACAGATATAGGTTTGCAGTTCTCCAAAAGCAGACAAAGAAGGAATGACATCAATCTTGTTCTTTATAGACAAAACTAAAATGCATACAAATACAAATAAACAAGTATTTAGTGCATGTATTTACTAGAATGAAAAACAACTGTCCTCAGACATCTTCTTTCCTATTCTCACAGACTTCACAGAGAGTTTGATATCAATTTTTGCTAATTTTTCTTTTTTCTTATCAGAAGAAGATATCTTCATGGGTACCACATATTTACAAGAATGATTCAACTTTATGATGCAATGGAGGATTACCATAGGAGGAATGTTCATTGAATATCTTATTATGGCTATGCAATTTTCATTGAGAAGTCTGTCAAACCTTTCTATTTGTGGGTGGGTATACAAGGTGTCAATTTTTGATGTCTTAAATTTTCTCAAAGTACTCATTTTCTGTTAATCATATTGCCACAAAAATCTGTCATACTTACATATGCACAATTTTAAAAAAATGTATGTCAGGTAATGACATCAAATCCAAAACTAATCTTATTCTTCTAAAGGGGGCCAGAAGTACCTAGTGACAGTTCAAGTCCAGAATCATTCCTCCATAAAAACTACACTCAGTAGCTTTTGTAGATGTCAGACTGTTTGATATATAAGCTTCTTTTTAGGTGTTTATTACTCTTTTTTTCTTTTCTTTTCCCAGAGGGACAGTCTGACTATCAATCTTCTATCTTAGGCCAGCAGAAATCTGAAAAAAGACTACACAGCAATGTTAAGTAGATGGTTTCAAAGAAAGCCCAGCAAAAGGTTATTACACATTGAAGAAAATATAGTTGAGACTATCTTCTAAAAATATAAACAAAAGAACTTTAGAAATTCCCTCAGTGGCATGAGTTCAGAAGTAGAAAAAATCTGGCAAATATTTCAGGCATAATCCTAAAGTGAGGTTTACCATCAGAATATCAGGAATGTTTTAGGTTTTTTTAATAGTTCTTCAAATTAATTGATTTTTGCTTCAGTCATTAAAAAAATGGAAAAGACAGTTTTCTTACTCTTCATCTCTTCCCTCTCCTAATTGCTAAAGTCTGCCTCAATCCCTTCAGCCCTTCAACGAGTCAGTGAAAATACTTTGGGAGTGTGTACAGTCAGTGCACGGTGGTTTGTGTCTGTTGTTCCTTGTGTCTCACACTTTTCCTCTAATCTCATGTGGGTCCTTCATGGACTCCAAATTAAATACCTTGTTCGGTGACTGGGAAACCATTTCTCCTCTTTTCTGTGACTGTGGTGTTCCCTCTGCTGTTTCTCACTCTTTGTGTTCTCTCTGCCTGTTTGGAATTTTCTTCTCATTCTTAAATATATTTTCCTAGAGGCACCACCAGCTTGGCTGATGGGCTTAGCTGTGTTCTGTGGTGGGTCTTCTGGAATAATCTGGAGTCATCGAACTGGACCCAAGACTGATTCCTGGGGGACATTACCAGCATCCTCTTGGTTGGTGATGTTATGCCTGAAGCATTCCAGCACGCACTCAGCCCTCCTGGCTTCCAGGTCACTGCTGATTCTTGTTCAGCTTTCAGTCAAGTAGGATCCCCACATCCCTTTCTGCTGCACTGCTTTCCAGCATCTCAATCCCCAGTCTATCCATACATCCAGGGTAACCCCATCTCAGTTGCAGAATCCAGCACTTTGCCCTGTTGAACTCCACGTGGTTGGTGATTGCTCAGCCCTCTGATTTGTCGAGGTCTCTCTGTAGGGCCTCCCTGTCTTTGAGGGAGGCAACAGCTCCTCACAGTTTTATATCTTCTCCAAACTTGCTCAGTATCCCTTCCATTCCCATGTCTAAGTTGTTTATGAAGATGTTAAAGAGATCAGGGCCAAGGATGGAGCTCTGTGGAGCCCCTCTAGTGACAGTTTATCACTCTGATGTCACCCCATTCACTGTAACCCTCTGTGCCCAACCCATGAGCCAGCTGCTCACCCATCCCACGATGTGTTCATCCAGCTGAATGCTGGAACTTTTGTTCCAAAGGATCCTATGAGAGATAAAAAGCGTTACTGAAATCCAAAAAAAATATTGTATTAGCTGGCTTCCTTGACCATCTAGGTGGGTTAAGTTCTAGGTCACCATTTTTTATCACAAACCCTCTTTGCATTTCCCTCTACTTTCATATTTTAATTTCTTTGCCATATTCATTGATACATTGTTTGAAAGACTAATAAAATACTTTATTTCCCTTGCTCCCCAGATGATCATTAATAAGCAGTAAAATAATTCTAAATAGTACAGATTGGTAGGATATCTTTTAATCCTTTCCAAGACAAAACCACAAGATGTAATTATTCTCTTAGCATTACAAGTGTCTGATTGCTAGCAGTCTCACATCTCTAGATGCCTGTAATTATCCACTGTAATTTGTTAGCTCATTTGACTAATTCAGAGAGACTGTATGTTTCTTCTTATACAGAGATATATGTAATGGTATGGATCTCTTTCTTCACACAGTATACTAATCACTAATTTTTGGGATGGGTAACAGTATAATAACATTTGAAAAACCAGCAAAGAGATTAACTCTCCCAGTCCAAAGACAGAATAATTACTCTTACAAATTAACTAGCCCTGTCTCCCATGAGTGAAGAATCTGTCTAATTAATGGTCAGTTCATCCATAAAAAATTACTATCAGCTGTTCAACCATTATTTAAAGATGTTTGCAGTAACTGATACAGTTTATCTGAATTTTAAATGAATACAAAGTCAGTGAGACTGTAAAATATATTGAGCATGCCACTTAATAAATACAATTTGTGAAAAGTACTGTCAGAAGCATAATTCATTGTAAAACACAACTACAGAATGTATTAGTCACTAAAATCATAAGCATCACATGTTGTATTTTTCTTATTGATGTATTGGGGTTTTCACTTATAAAATATCCCAATCAGATAATTTGAAATTATGTTCAAGAAAACTTAGCAAGTAAATGCAGATATATACGCTTTAATCAGTACGGAATTTTTGAAAAATTAGATCTAGGTGCATAAAAGATAGAGATTTAGTTGCACAGAGTGCAATTTAAAGAGAATTGGAACATCAAACTACAAACTTTTTTTTCAAGATTTCATGTTAACACATTTATCTATCTAGTAAAGTAGGTTTCCTCTCATTTGGGGAAGCTAAGCAGTGCTTTGGTGACTATTTTATCCCTACTTATTTGATAAACTAATTATTAGAAAGCTACATCAACTATTTGAATTTTTGTGTTACTTTTTTCATTTTCCTAGCAACTTTTAATTTTCTGAGCCAGAAAATAGTCTAAATACAATCAAACTCACTTTACAGCTTCTGCTGTGGGCCAGTCAGTGTTTAATGCAAGGCAGAAAAAAATGGGTGAACTCTACTTAAAACAGGAGGTTAGGCATATACTTTTAAGAGAATTATGCTAGTAAAATTAAATTTCATCACTTACATTTAAGATGTTCTGACATGTATAGAAGTAGAAGTTAGTTAGGGGTATATATATAATAATTAGTTGTGATCCAAATGTGTAATGACCAACTCCATCAACAGCAAGTTTTACTTGCTCAGATAAGTAGTGTCAATCCTATTCCTGACAATATGTCACATTTTATTTCATAACATACAGATTTCTCTATCAGAGTAAAGAGAGAAAATAATCCTTTTTTCTTTGTAAATGGTTTTACTTTTTTGTTTTTTGGGGTTTTTTTTCAGGAGAGAAAATTAAAGAAATATTCAGTACTTACAATTATTAAGAACTATTTGTTTCACATTATGGAGACAATAGAGAGAACAAATATACTTTTCATATGGTTTGATTCGTGTAACAAGAATGGCACATAAACACAAAAGCAGATATAAATATAGAAACTGTTGATTAAAAATTTAATTGCAACCAGGTATCTAGGAAACATGTAAAGAAAAACATTCTCTTCTACTAGTGATGATTAGTTAAATAAAGTAGTAAGTTTTAATCATATCACTCAAAACAAGTTAAATTCCTTGAATCATTTTTATGCCAATATCATGATTACCAGTACCTCTGGTCTTTTCTGAGATATATTGTTAACTTCTCATGCAACTGTTAGAAATATAATTAACAGATCTATATTATCACTGAGGTATGAAGTGTGCACGTGACAAAATCCTTGAGCATTTTCTAGTGAGGAAGAGCTTTGTTTCTCACAATGACTTTTTAACTTGTTAATAGCTCAGCTAGGGATAAACATTTATTAAATACCTGCCTTAAATCTCAAATTAAAATTGCAATTAGGACTTTTAAATAAAAAAGTAGAAAAATGTGACTTGATGGAAATATAGATAAACACCTTCTTATTTGGATAAAAGAGTAACAAATAAAGTTTAAAGGGAGAAAAAACTGTTATTAACCCAAATAACTTCCCGAGTGAGGAATTAATTACGAAGACATCCATGTTGGGAAACATTTATAAGGGTTGAAGGACTCATACAATTTTCTTCTCCAAGTCCAATGAAATACATACCAATTTATCATATGAAACGCAAGGGGAAGCATATTATGCATTATTATTTATTGTGGTTTATGTGGCTAAATGTGCACTGGTTAATTCTTAAAAATTCTTTTCCTTTAAGCAGACAATCCTAAAATTTAGTTAAATGTCACAGTGCAGTTGGTCTGAAGCTGTCCCCTAAACTCACCCAGCCTAGAAGTAAACAAATCCCTGGGTGAACAAGAGTAGGTTGGATTCAAATCTACACAGGGACCCTCAGCCAATCACACTCAGCCCTAAATGCAGATGTATCTGGAGCTGGGCAGTGTAAAGCCAGACCAGTCAGCTGTCTAGACAAGGGTGTTCTGAACCTCCTGTTTGAGGAGGATCTGAACAATAAAAAGAGTTGTTGTTGCATGGGTCTCTGAAAGTGTGTGTTGTCTCTGTCTCTGACTTGTGGATCCCGTCACAGTTAAGCGGAACGTTTTTGACAGTAAAAAAATAGGCTATTTCCTGCTATTTAAAAGACACAAAGTTGAATTTATGTCCACATTACCATGAAAAACATGGGATAATTTTCTGATATTGAGGCTACAAAGGGAAATACCTCACATTGTTACTTTCAGCCTTGTTACTCTCCAAAACAGGTCTTTTCCATTCTGATTTTTCTGACTTTCTTACATTAGTTTCCAGACTATGTCTAGGGCTGCTACATTTCACAAAGCAAAAGTGTTTCAGGGATTATTCTAGCAATTTTAAATCATGAACAACAGAGTTTCAGAGTCTGGAAGTGTCCCTTTAATTTACTAGACTTTAAGTGTCCCTTTAATTTACTAGACTTTCTTCAAGTTATCTTGCTTCATTAGCTAGGAAAATCCAGTGACATGCATCAAAATCGGAGAAGTTAGCCTTCACTTTGAAAGTGCTAAGAGTCACACAAAATTCTTGCATTCTGTTTAATTTAAAAGACAGTCTTTTACTGTGGGCTCAAATACCAAATATATTTTTAGATGGTTCTCTAACTACGAGATTTCAGAATGCAAATATAAGCTCTTTCACAACATAGATATTTCCTGGGAAAACTATAAAACCACACTTAACAAAGAAGAAATAATATTACTGAATATCATTGAAGAAACTACACAAATATCAGGGTAAAATTAGAAATTCTCCTTTAATTCAATTTGCTTTGAATCCCAGATGGTTTTTCCTTCTTTGGAATTCAATCACACGTGAAGATAAGTGCAAAAATTATGTATATCATCAAAGAAGAAAAACAAATTAAAGAGAGACAATAATGTAGCTAGGTTGCATCTATATAGGCTATATTTTCTGGTAATGGCTGAAATGAAAAAGCAAATTTTGGATAAAAGGAGAGAAGGAGACACCTATTCAACAATTTGAAAGTCATCCTAAATTCTGAAAATTGTCTTGTGATATAAAAAGAAATTTAACATTCATTTTGCTTTTGTGGGTTTTATTCATAAAGTCAACTGAATATTTTATATTCACATTGTAACTCCAGTTGAGTTTCCCATCTCCTTCCCAGGGAAAGAAACAACCAACCAACCAACCAACCAACCAACCAACCAACCAACCAACCAACCAACCAACCAACTAACCAAAACAAACAAAAAACCCCATATCATTTGCAGGAAAAGTGCTTCCAGATTGTTGTGTCATCCCCATTCCACAAAATGACAATCAGCTGTCAGGTAAAACACAGTCTATGCAAATAAACCAGTTGCTAGGTAAGATTGCTAGTCAATGAACAGAAGTTACAAATTTTCTTCAAAACTGCTTCCCTGTCAACACAGAATAAGGAAATCCACTATTAACCATGTTTTGTTACTCTGAAAATCAGAACAGAGATGGAGATAATAACATGGCTACTACAAAGGAAATTCAAGCCCCTCTAATCTACTAAAATTGTAGATAAATGGGAAATATTAACGTAATATTTTTAGGTCTTTCAGAAATCTTAATCAAGTCCTTTGTAGAAACTTCTTACGCATATAAAGAAAGGTAAAATACTGCAATGCATTCTAAACAGATTTAAATATTGACAATAAAGTGTAAGAATAAATTATTGATTTTCAGCATGACAAAAAAAGTTAATAACTGGACTTTCCAGAAATGCTGTATGAGGAATATGGTTGTTATACTCACATATACTTAATACTGATATGAAAAATATGATGTGGAGGAAGGTCACGATATGTTCTAGGAACGCGTTATTCAGACTGGTTCAAGATTGAAGAAATTGTATAAGATTTCCAGAAAAACCAAAATTTACTTCCATTATGGCAATAGAAATCTAATTCTCATAAATGGAAGTTGCTAAACACATTAATAACTTGCAGTCTTAAATCAGTTCTATCCACTTACAAAGTTAGGTCACCTATCTTAAGGGACTATTAAAATAGAAAATTGCGAAAAGAAATAATAGAACATAATTTAAAATATTGTGAACCAATCCACAGTATTTTCTGACATAAAATAGCAATTTCAACTTCCTAACAAACATGTATCAGAAAAAGAGTAAAGCAATTTTTGAGTAAGACTAAGGTTTGGTTTTGTATCCTGTGTGATCAAGATGGAATCAAGAAATATAAATAAATTATTAATGTATCAACATGGTGTAGATGCTTTTCATGTTGTATAGCATAATGTATGTATAAATACATATATATAAACATTTGCATGTATCTTATTTAATTACAAAATCTTCTTTGCTGTTTTTGTGTGGGGACATTAAACATCCACGTCCTAGTATTTTTTGCTAATTAAATGCAAAAAGCTATTTCTTTTATCTATTTTTTAAATTTTGTCTTCCTCCTACCCACAAAAAATATCAAAAAAATTCAGCCTTTTTCACAGTAGTTTATGAACGAAATTTACTTTAGCGAACAGTGAAATGGAAGATTTAAAACACACTTAAAGAAAATGATGGAGTTTGTAGTATCCACTGACACTTACTTTGAACATGGTATATACATGTACAGAAAATAATATATATGAAGTAATTTAAATGAATAATCCTACATATACTTATGACAGACTTAAATGTGAGATCTGTCCATTTAATGGGCAGCTATGTGAGAGTGAATTAAATGAAAGAACTGTTAGTTTGTTTGATCTTATTTTTGTATGTGGAAGAAATTAAAATATTAGTAGATATAATTGAATGGTTGTTAAATTAAGCAATGGTCTCTGCATTGAACCATTTGGGGCAACGTCAGGCAAAATGAGGTGGCTGCAGAAAAGGAGGAGGCTGCTGGTTTCCCTTCAGCACCTTGTCCCCTGCAGCCATCAGCTCTGGCACAAACAACATGGACAAGAAGAAATTATTTCACTGTGAATGTGATGAGGCACTGGAACAGATTTTCCAGAGAAGTTGTGGATGTACCATGCCCAAAAGTGTTCAAGTCCAGGTTGGAGGGGGCTCTGAGGAATGTGGTCTAGTGAGTGGTGTCCTTGCCCATGGCAATCTTTATGGTTCCTTTCAACACAAACCATGCTGAGATTTTATGATTCTATAAATTCACATTGCAGATTCTATTCCATTAGTATATTTTAATACATACAACAATGTAATATATACAGCTAATATTCTATTAGTCAATACTTTAGTCTATTAATCGCATTCTTCTGCTTAGACAACCATATTGGTATCATGCAAAGTTGTGTCAAAAAGTCCTTTACCATTTGTGATGAATGGAACCAGAGAAGAGAGAGTATAATTAATAAGTCCAGAAAGACAACAATATTGCATTCTTCTTTTGTGTATAATCAATCTGTATATGTTATGCCTAGATCAACAGTTGGAAAATTCAAAGCACTTTTTTTCATTCAGGAAAAAAATTTCTATATTTTGAGAGTTTCTGTTTTCATTTATCAGTAGCGCTCTTCTAAATAAAAAAACTCATTTTTCCTTAGACTTCTTGTTAAGCTTCTCACCTTATGGAAGGTTAAAGTCTCTTAGATCCCATCTCATTTACAAATCATTAAATATTCCCTACTGATTTCTTTTTGTCTCTTTTATTTCTTTAGATTACAAAGAAAATTAATTATTTAAATAATTAAAGGATCTTTAAGAGTAAGGAAAAATAAAAATAAAGTTCTTCCACTCCTCATAACAGAAATGAACATAGGTGAGATGAAAATCAGTTTGTGGAGGAAACTGTAGAACAGATTTTTTTGTCAAGGCTCTCACAAAGACTAGTGCTATGCTATTGTGTGTTCTAAATGCGACATACATTGCTTTGACATAAGCCAGCCAAAAAAAACCTGATGAGACATCTGATCACTGTTTTATTTAAGAGTCAAGAATTGTAGAGAAACTCAATTCAGATGCAAATTCATAAGTCTAAAGAGGTTCTGAGGTAAGAATATATAGGACATTTCTTCACTAGAACAGCAAGCTATTTTTTATTTCTTTTTTTTAGTGTTAGAAATTTGATTTGGATTTTTCATATTATGAAAAGGAGGATGGTAAATTATTTTTAAAATAGCAGTTCAAACATCTACTAAGCAATTTCTTATTGTTGGACCATATTTTTTTTATGTATGCACATTTATGAATTAACTTCTTTATACTGTTACACACCAGCAGCAGTATCAAAATCAGTTTTGGTTTTCAACTGAACTAATTTTTTTTTCCCCAAAAGAACACAAATATCCAATATGGGACAACACATGGCTAAAAGATGCACTGTTGATAATGATTTCCCTGAAGGTAATATTATCTGATAAGAAAAGTTAAGCCAAACTATCTATCACATTCTAATGGTCAGAGGTCAGTGTAACATCTGCCCTGTCTATTTCCAAATTGGTTCTGAATTCATGTACAGTATTCCTCAATGGCAAAATTTGTTTGAGCAGAAAACTGCCATACCAAAGATTTGAATCCTTTTTTTCTTTTCTTTTCTTTTTTTTTTAGCTGATATTGTGGCAAATTGCTTTTCAGCTGCAAAAGTAGCTTATTTAAGGTTTTTTCCCTAGTATTGTTAGAAGTGAATAAAGTGGCCAGACAGTGAGTACATCACAGTGACCTTGCAACTAGAAGTCAGTGATAATGAACAATTTATGAAGTATGATACCTATGCTCCAGTATCAAAAGTAATATTATCCAATGGATTTTTCAGTTTCTACAGCAGCTTTTTTGCTCCTTTTTCAGTTTTACTTTGCTGGTGGCACTAGCTTTTGAGGCCACCCTAACTTTTAATCCTCTTTTATAGCAGGAATCAACTAGTACTCAGCTTGCCTGTCTACTTCATTCCATTCCAATAAGAGAACCTTTGAGAAACATAAAAAACTCTGGACTCAGCACAAGTTCCTGCCTGCAAACCTGCAGGTTGCAAAAAAAAATAAATACATACCCATCTGAGTTTCATTTTTGCAGACACTGGAAGAAATTTTGAGTAACTGGAACCAGAACAGAAGCTTTCTACTACAATTAATTTTATTTGATCATTTTTTACATTGATAACTTGTTACTTGGTGATTTTGGTCTTCTTGTTTTTCTTACATGCTTTACTAACCTGCTAAGTGAGTTTGGAGAATGATCCAGTTGCTGATCATACCATGCTAAAATTTGCAAATACAAAGAGAGAAAAAAGAGAAAATCACTATAAACATCGGGCAGTGTGGGATAACTTTGTATATAAAACTAACAATACTCTACTACTTTAAAAAGCATCCAAAGCACATCCCATAACAATTACCATGAAGAAAATCAACTCTAACCTGGACAAAACCAGAAAATATAATCCATACTCTATCATATTTGATTGTATATATTATTGTGCATCATATTTGATACTGTGACTGAGGACATTTAAAGCCCCAAAAAACTTGCTAGATGAAAACTTTTTAAATGGTTTATGGGTGTTCACGTACTCTGAGTTAGACACACAGGAGAAATACTGACAAGATATTCTCAAGAGGTTAAAACAACAAAAAGAACTTCACTGGCAACCTTGTAAAATCAGAGGATCTTGGCAAAGGCTTAGAACAGCCTTCAATCAACATAAAACCCTTCTCAAAGTACTAACTCAGCCTATTCAACTTAGCAAACTCGAGGCCCATTTGATTTTAAATTGCTCAAAAATTTCAAGAAGAGAGAATTGGAGGAAGAAAGAGGACATAAAGACAGAAAATATATAGAAAAGGGCACATACAGCTACCAAACCCTGGGTTTCAGCAGTATTCTGTGGATAGAAATTCCAGGAGGAGGTAGTATTAAGACATGTGCTTGCCTTGTGTTCAGCTTTAAATACTCCTTTCTGGGCCCATCCCTCAGGAAGGACTTCCAGTCATCTGCCCTCTCAGGAGCTGGCTTAGGGGCTCCAGAAGCTGGTGCAGAGCACTGCCTCTGCTGTGCCAGGGATTGACAGGCACTGCTGGGCTGGGATACAGGCTCTAGGGAAGCTTACACTGCCTTACCAGGGTAAGACCTGACCAGCCTCTTCCCCCACACACATGCACCCCTCAAATATCTCGAGGCATCAGTCTTTAGTCTCTCACAGCACTCGTTCAGTTTGCCCAAAGAGGCTCTGGTGTCTCCATCCCATCTGAACACAGGCCTAAGAAATAGTTTTTAGTGACCTAACATGAGTAGGGGAGTGGGGTGAGATGACCTTCAGAGGTCCTTTCCAACCCCAACCAATGCTGCCATGGCAATGGAAACTTTGAGATCTGTACTATAGACACTGCATACTTGCAGAAACCCTATCCTTATGTTCTTCTGTTGGCATCTAGCCTATGAAGATTCAACTTTAGCAGCAACTTCCAGAGACTTCTGCAGTGAAAATATTAGCAGATGCAGACTAATGCAGACTCTTACCAGACTAAGCAGCTGCGGGTTAATTCCAGTAGGCAGCTCAGTCCCATACAGCCGGCCATTCACTGCCCCACACTGGAAAAGTGGTCAAGGGTTCAGAAACCACTTCTTGAAGGTGTTTAAATGTAAAATTGTATAATTTTTAAAATACAGCAGTGAATTTTGCTATAAAACGGACAAAGTATATATAGGTAGGGTAACTGTCAGTAATATAAATTAAAATACCAACACATTAGAAAACATTTATAGAAGGCATATGAATATATGATGGGGAGGGTACTTTTTTTTCCTTTTTTTCCTCCTGAAGATAAATAAAACTAAAAGTTGAAATAGATACCTTATGTTAAAACAGATCTTGTATAGAAATGTGAAGCACTTTTGAATACCAGTGAAAATTTTTGGAGCCACAGGATTCAATGTATATTGGTTTTATTGCTTTTATTTCTCCTTTGCTGGTAAGGAAAGATATATTTCACTGTTGGTAGTTGGGTGCAAGGAATGTTAAACATTAGAGATTAATAGAAAATATCATTTCTGAATTCAATTGTTTTGTGTTTATATGGAGTTAGATGATAATTAATTTATATTTTACAGTTAGAATTGATGGTTTTATAAATCAAAGTTTTTGCATAAGCAATAATCATTAATAAAAGTCTTAAATACTATTCTATTTAAGCTAAGCTTCACTTACCCTTTACATTTTTTCTCTATATTCTTTATTTACCTATCAAGAAAATTTTCCCTCCTTTTGCAGTTCTGGTGAAATTACTGAAGAAGTGTTAAGAACAAAGTCCTCAAAGGCATTTTTGTCCCCAAATACCAGAAGAATAATATTCCTTATCATAGATGTACAAATGTACAATAGATGTACACAGATGTAAAAATAAGGGAAAGAAGCTCACTACAGACTGCACCAGTCTCTGTACAGAATCTAATGGTAATCAATATACTTTACCATAACAGTAATGTTGGAGGAAATGCAACTATACTTATGAAGTTGTTTCTGCTCCATTTTGTAAAACCTTCCTGTGGTACCAAAATATTATGTACATATATGTCTGTATTGCAGATTTCAGTCACCCTATGTTGAGACTTCACAAGTTTTCCATGCTTCAAATCTTGC